>NC_133166.1:94834329-95449329 GCF_040802235.1 Manis javanica | reverse complement strand
TATGGCAGTTTAATGCTGAGATACTGAGCGCAGCACCTGGGGAAGGAGCTTGGTGGGGCCACTCTCTCTCGGCTACTTTGGGAGCAAACTGCCTCCATAAGGCCCACTGTAAAAACCAATGCTGAACACTAATTTCGCTTTTCCTTTTTTCATACAAATGAAAATCCTCTTTGGATTTCTTTCAGTTAACGAGAACAGGGACGAATGTAGGTCTTTCCTAAAAGCCAACTGGCATAACAAGAACTTTCAAAAAGTGATGAGTATCTGTCCTTGAAAGTAACAACTCTATGGCTTGAATTAATTCCACAAAAAGTATACAAATGCAGTTTGTTTTACTGACAAATGAAGAACAATGTTTAAAATAAGATATTTCAGCTTAAGGAAAAATCAGATTTAGAATGTGAGTTTTCCCTTTACAATTGCAGGGTTATGAAGTGATTTCCATTGCTGATAGGTGTTATAATGTCCCGTTAAGTGTATTTTTGCCCTCGGTGTTATAATATCCCATTAAGTGTATTACTGCCCTCACCTCTCTTGCACCATTTCGGTGGAATTAAAAACATACCTTTCCAAGCAAGGAGGGGAAGGAAGCCATAAAAAATGTTTTAAATGCTTAAAGAATAAATGAAGAAAATAGCAATGTTCTCATCCTCTTCAACATTTAAATTTAACAGTTCAACAGATGTATTACCTCTCAGCTCATCAAGTGGTTTAGCAATTTCCGTGAGTTTTACTACATTCAGATGGAGAAGTACGCGCGTCAAGCCATCAACGATGGAGTAACCAGCACTGAAGAGCTGTCTATAACCAGAGACTGTGAGCTGTACAGGGCTCTGAACATGCACTACAATAAAGCAAATGACTTTGAGGTAGGAATTCATCTTTGTTTCTCGGTCATCTTTTCCTTTTTAAAATGATTATTTTCTTTAGGTTTGTTTTCGTCTTGGTATCTCAAAGCATCCCCCAGGTGGGTAAAAGGAAGAGCAACAATGAGGACCCCCCCTTGTGGGAATTCCCGTGGGGAAGGCCAGGGGGAGCTGACCCACTTCCATTTTCTTTCCCTTTCCCTGGCTCTACTGCTTGCAAATGGAAGGCCTGTTTGGCTACAGAAAAAGAAACTGGAGAGTCCAAAGAAAATGGTGGCAGGGAACACACCCACACAGACACATGTAGTAATTCCCTTTCCAGAGAAGAGGACCCTGCTCCAAGAGTCCTTTATCATATTTAGGTTCTAGCATGTCATTTGAGCTGTGCAATGGTAGCTGCAAAAGTTGTTTTTGGAAAAAAAATAAGTCTAGAAATGTTGATGGAGAGTGATTCTAAGGTTTCTGACTTTAATCAGTATGTATTTCCTTTATGGAAGAAATGATATGTTTGCACTAGAAGAGAGCCATCAGCATCTCTTTTGGCTTTTGTTTCTGTTATTGTTCTTTTTGGAGGATAGAGTCCTGTGTGATTATTTTGCATTTGTGTAGCTTCCCAAGCATGCTGCTCTTTGTTCATACCCTCTTACACACAGTTGTATATATATCTACAATGTGCATATTCTAGATAATACACCAAGCAGTGTAGGTGATTCCCAGAAAGCAATATCTATGCAAGAACGAAAGATGCATGGCTATGTGTAAGGCATTTCTTTACTGGCTAATGTGGTGCCTCAGCAAACATCTTTCACCGCAGCACGATGATGCTCTATGACACAACACTAGCGAATCTCCCAGTACTTCACAAAGGGATTTTGCTGAGCCCTGCTGGCTGAGGCAGCAACAGTCAGAGGGGAAACTGTCGCGAGAGTTTTGCAGGCTGAACCTCCTGAAATGAGAGTAGACAGGCTGAGCTTGATAAAGATGGTCCTTTTCTTATACTATCTTGAGAAAAGGAAATTTTTTTCCATAACATAGGGACCTTCTGTTAATATTCTTGCTTTTCTCACATAGCTAGGTACCCAGAGACGCCCACGAAGTTCTCAACTTCCAAGGAGGTGGGGGTGGGGGGTTACCTTGGCCTGGACTTGTCAACAAAAGGACCTGCCCCCCCGTGCCCTCCTACCTCCATTCCTTTTCAGACCTTCTCCCACTGTTCCTAGTGGTGTACATCAGTCATGGTTGCTTATAAAGAAATGAATGTGGAAGCTTAGCAGTGAGGAATTCATGGTTCTTTCTTGAAAGTTTGAGTGGTTATACTGCAAGCCATCAATTTATCTTTGTTTTCCAAGACCAATGTATTTTTCTTGCCAAATATGTCTGAACAAAGTTTTTCTTCGGCAGAACATATTAAAAGTAAGGATCCCTCTTGTACTATTTCACTATTTTAAAGTCTATTGTAACATAGCACTGGTTTATTATATTGACAGAAATCTAGTAGATTTCTTTTAAACCTGAAGACTCTTTAACTGTGCCTAAACATTGTAAAGAAAGCTTACCAAGAGTTTGTTTCATTTCTTTTCTCCCATTTCCTGATAAGTCCATTGCTCTACACTTCATGCAAAGAGAATTTATGTGCTAGTGAACTATTTGCAGTTTTATTATGACAAATATCTGTCTTGGCAGCATGCATCAAGCTTCGTAAAAGAATTGCCCGAGGTTCATGGGATGAGTTCTGCATTTTTGCTGTGTAACATATCGAAGGAAACAAATCTCTACTGTACCCATTAGGACTTTTCAGGTTTTTTAAACTTACTGGCTTGGAATTTAATCCCCTACTAATAATGCAAGGACCAAAATGACACACACACACAGTGTTTGGCATCAAGAGGTAGCCATCAAGCTGCTCCATTTAGCATCATCTAAAACCTCCTTTAATATGATTAACATCTGAAATGTCTCTCTTTGTGAATCATATCCATTTCCAGCCAGGCTACCTCTCCTTTATCTGCAGAGTCTATTTTAAGACTGCTTCAGTGCAAGGAGTATGAGGCCCAGGGAACAATTTTGTCACTTCTCATGTGACTTGGGATAAGTTATTGGTCTATTCTGGGTCTTATTCCTCTTTCAGTAAAAACCAGGCTCTTCCCAGAAACATGGTAAGAAAGAGCGGGAGCATGCGCTCTGCCCTGCCCCCTCCAGTCACGCGCCCCCACACATATGCACATACGCACCCCCACCGCCACATATGATCCTCATATCACTAAATAGTTTTTAATTTAGCCTCTTAGTTTGGCGTATTTACTAACAAAAGCTGCAGATAAGATGATCCCTTCTTTTCTGTGCCTTTGTGCATGGAGGTCAGCGCTTAAGTGAGATGCTTAAAAACCACTCGTCTTATTGTAGCTTTACCAGTGTGGCCCATGCCTGCAAGCCAGAAGCAGACCCAGCACCTCAGACTGGATGCCTCAACCAAGACTGTGTGCATTGCTTGACTTTTGTGTTTAATTTCTTAAGATTGAGTAAAATGAATCTATAGTCTAATAAGAGCAAGAGTATGGCAAAGTAGAGAACTATATACCTTGTTTCCTTTTTAATGTTTAAAGACAGATGGAACATGGTAGAGAGACTGAACTTATGTCTGCACAATGCCCAAAGATCTAATCAATTCAAAGGAAAATCTTAACCAAACTGAGTATTAGCTGGTCAAATAATAAAACATCTATTGATCGCATTTTTTAATTTTTCCCTCAGTTGTTTGTAGCAATAATAGACTAGCTAACATTTGTTGACTGTTCTGTGTCCTGGGCACTCCTCTTAAGTGTTTTACCAATGTTAACTTATTTAATGTGAGCAATAATAATGACCTGGATAGTAATACAAGAAAATCTTCAGCTTGCCTAAAGCTTTACACCGTCTTTCAAGTCATTCTAAACGGCGAGGGACCGGTAGAGCCAGGAAGAGAGAGTGAGAACAAGGCTCGTGCTTTCCCTCCCTTGCTGTGACTGTCTTGTTCTTTCTTTTCTCCTACTCCCTGTCTTTTTTCAGCCTTCTACTCTGTCTCTGCCTCTGTCATAAGCTTGCTGGTGGCACCTCTGTCAGTGCTTAGCACCAGCCCCCTCCAGCTCCTGCTGCTGATGGCCCTCAAGGCTAGAGTGGTGGCTGACCCCTGCCCTATAGGAAAATAAAGCAGATGGGGAAGGTTTATCACTAGCAAAGAGGGAGTGGCTCAAATCCCTCCTCTTCTAGACCCTGTGTTTCCTGGCCTTTATGAGTCAGAACCTTCTAAGTGACAGGAGAGCTTGTTCTGCCTTTTGTATCAGTTTACACAATTGCCAAGATTCTTGGCACAGCATTCAGACTTAGGGTGGTGAGAGTTTGAGAAGACCCAGGGGACGTGGAAGAAGACACTCGCTGGGGAGGGGAGTTCACTCTGATTTTAGTTTGTGCTAAAGGGGAAGAAAGTTGGCTACATCACTTGGGGTGGGACACCTCACTTCTGAACGTGAGCTTGTGAAGGTGTGCAGGAGAGGGGTGTTTAATTACAGGCTGCTGATTCACTCCTACTTCTCACATTTAATGAGATTGGCAACAATAAATTTGTCTTTCCAGGTGTTATGGTATATATTTCTATGCTTCATCCTCACTTCACTTTGAAGAGCTTCCAGATTTTTTATGGGGAGGGAAAGAGGTTTTGGGATTCCTTCCCAGTTTTTAAATCATACTGTTACTTCTGACTTTAGGGGCATATGAGTTGGATTTTATTACTTTTTTGTTTCCCTCACAACTGTGGCTGGTAAGAAGGTCATGATCACTGTCAATTTCCAAGGCTGGTTTACATGTTTTTGCAAAGAACTCAACTAAGGTAAGCCACCTACCTACATGACTGATAGATTGCACAACTTAAGGGGCCAAAAGACATACCACCCTAGATTGACTGCATTACCTAGTCTGGCCACTTCATATGGTGCAGCTAGGAAATGCCCAATGACCCAGGGGCTCTGGGATGGCCTGTGGGTAAGCTGAGAAGAGGATGTGACAGATAACCTTCATCTGGGCTGATACTTGGGACTTTAGGGGACATGAGTTGGATTTTGGATTTTATTGCTTTTTTCCCCCTCACAACTGTGGCTGGAAAGAAGGTCATGATCACTGCCAGTGTTCTAGGCTGCTCTGAGCACTCTCTCCCATCCTCCAGTCCCACGAGGCAGCTCGACCCCCACTGTGGCCAGCCAGGCATCACGCACAGGCACGGCAGTGACTAGCCGTTTACCTGCAGGCACATCCGAATTCCTGGTAAGAGTGATAAACCTCCCTTGCCCTCAATAAAGACCCAGTTTTTTTGGATGGAAGGCTTAGAGATAAAACAGAATGAGGAACTTGAGCCATTGATTAGCAGGCCTGTAAATGCCACTTCCTAAAATACTACTATTTCACTGGGCAGATGCCCCATCACAGAGTCGAAAGTGTTTCGACAATTTTTTCCCATGACAGCCTAAAAGGGTACTTCTGCACACCTTTTTCTGTGTCGTCTCACTTACCTCTTAGAAAGGAGAAAATAAAAAAGCAGCACCCCTCACCTCCAACCCCCCACATCCCCCAAACACATGCACATGTAAATATGCACACTGAATATATTCTCTCCACCGTGCCCACCTCCATTCCCAGCCCAGTCCTGCACCCCACCCGGCACATGTCTGAGAAGATTTAATATATATGGAAGTCTTTTATTCACATTGTCATCTCTTTAAAGAAAAATGAGGACAGGTGGATTTAGGAAGCGCTTCCCTCTGCTCCAAATAGACACTTAAATATGAGTGATCATTTGGAAAAACTGGCACATGAGTGAAAACCTTTCACTGTTGCTGTAGTCGTTTGGCCTCAAAGCCGCTGAGCCGTTTAAATGATCACACGACACACTCTTGGTGGGTGGCGAGGAGGAAAAGAAACCCTTACCATTTCTTTCCTTGCCAGTCCCACCATTGACAAGCCAAATTGATCTTTTTAGAGACCAAATGAATGTTCTCTAAATATATGTACACACATGGCTGTCTGGGAACATATTCCTTGCACAGAATGATTATCTGAAATTTGGAGAAGAGAGCAGTAAAGACGCCACATTCGAAGTGGGGTCGAAGGGGGGGCTCGGGTGCGACAGAGGTAGAATTGCGTGCCGGCACACACATTTTCATTTTTGTACCGCTGTTCTTCCGGGGTTCAAGGTGTTGATGAGTATAATGAAGTGGGACCATTGATTTATCATCTGTTTGGTAATGTCATTGCAATTTTAGCTCCCTGTGTCTTTTTTTGTCATTGGGTTACATTCAAGCACAGTAAGATCAACTTGAAAACCTCCTTACTCGACAGCTTTATTAGTTACAGCATTCCATGACCTTTCTCAACATTCTTAAAGAAAAAGATACAGTGTAATGTCGCTTTACTTTGCTTATTGTCCTTTGTTGGGGTGAACAAAGCATTTTCTACAGTGGCTATAGCACATAATTATACAGCTTTCAATGGCAGTGTCTTGGCACATATCAAAGTTCAGAGGAGCCTTTAGAAAAAAAAAAAGATGTTTTGTGGCAGCCCAGGGAGGGTCTCATCTTTCCTTCAGAAAATAGTTCAAGGCTCTTCTGTCAAGCTTCCCTACTTAGAGCTTTTTCTCCTCCTGCTTCATAAAGTTTAAAGCAGATTCAGTGGAGTTCTATGATCTATTTCCTTTGAAAGATTGTTCCTCAGCACAGAGAGGCCCTTTGACTTCAGGAGTTCACAGATTCATGTCTTTAGGTATCATATGTCTGACCTTATCAGTTACTCCATTTAATGTTGGAGAAAAAGTCTCAACTCTTTGTGTTTGTCTGTTTTGCCTCTGTGAAATGATTTGGTGAAAAGACCATCCTTTTTAACACACCACTGAGAGGCCGTTTCTGCTGCAACCTACCCTGTGGCTTTTCTCTCTTTAAAAAAAAAAAAAATTGTCCTTGTGTTTTGTGTATGGATGAGTTCACAGTGAGAATAGAATTATACAAGGGCAGGCACACACAAAAAAAAATCTTCTGCTTCCCTCCCTTCCCCCCGTGATCTATTGGCTCTCTTGGTGGCTGTACCCCAACAGGAGGAGCCGTTTAGCAAGCCCAGAGGTGGCAGCCATGGTACTGGCACGGCAGTGGGCTTTCCCTTGCTTCGACCTACCCCTAAGGCCTTCGTAATTAATTGTCCTTCCGAGATGAGGAAAGTTCAGAGACAGTGTGCAGAGTGGTGTCTATTGTCTGACATTCAGTTCTCCTTGGCTCGGCTCTTTTTCTTCACCCCACAAAGGGTTATTCGTAGGAGAAAGGGAGCAAGTTCTCCACGGAGAGCCGCTGGTGGTGGCTGGAGCGCTCAGGGGGACGTTGCCATTGTGTCCGGCCCATCCTGGATTCAATGTCCAAAGAAGTTCTAACAACCTTTGAAAACGAGCCTGTTTATTTCATCCAGATTAAACAAACTCATTTTGTGAACTAAAGCTTGTTCGAAAGTTGGTGATCCCTTTTCACATGGCAGATAACACTTTAAATCAGATTTCCTCATTCAATCCCCAGCCCCTCAAGCCCACCGAGGATTTTATTTCCCTACAACTGGTTCTGTTTCAGCCATAGGGCAGAGAATTTAATGATCATCCACTCATTCCTCTTAACGACTTCAATATAAATTTGCAGGAACAAGTATTTTTGCAAGCACTCTTTTTGGTGAAGCATAGGACTTTGGTGCTTGAAAGGAGATTAATGCCAGTTTAAAAATATTATTTCACCTTCCATGATTGCCGGAGGCCTATCTTCAGTGCTATTTGGTAACATGACATAAAACAACTACAGTCTGTCCCCCACCCCCTGTCATTTTGGCTGAGACACAAAATAAAGATGCAGTGTGGAGACAGCTATTTGAGAAGTAAAGGAAAAGGAGAGCCATTAATGATTATTATACTCCTGTTCCTGTTAAATAGGGTGAAGCCAAGAAAAACAAACATAATCGTTCTATCAAGGAGCAGTTGAACTGGCACAGTTAGGAAGGTTTAAGACCACGTTGCTGTAGTGTTCACGGCAATGTCAAGGCTGAAGGGAACCCTATTTATAAAGGAAATCTGTGCCTTTCAGAGCATTCACTTCTGGAGGAAGGGACCTACAGGATGGCCAGAACTGATTCCGTCCCTATAGCTCTTGGTAAACACTTTCACAACAGACCTTTTGGTATTTAAAGAGAAGCTGTGTATGGAAGTTGACCCAACTAATATAGTCGTACCAAAAAGGGGGTCATAAAAAATTAAAGTTATTCTTATGAATCTTTCATTAGAAGCAATGAAAAGGGACACTAGGGAAGTCAAAGGCCTTTATGCTGTCTGCTCTTCTTCCGGGCTCTGGGCTATTGTTCGGTCAGCAACTCAAACAGACTTTCACTTTCAAACTGACAAAAGTCATGTAAAAGCCAGACAGCTGTACTGACACACCCACCTTACGGCGCAGGAGCCCCGGGCCGGTGCGGTGCCGAGGTCTGCAGGGAGACCTCCCTCGGAACAGGCAGGAGTGGCTTCTGCTTCGTGTTGCTTTTGCACACGCTTCGAGAAGGACCGATCATTGCTCCTTTGTGCCCCCTCCCCGGGTTCCCCAAAACATTTCTGGCATTTTCATTACAGCATGAAACACTGAAACCCAGGATAATACTTAGAGCTCAGGTCATGCGGTGAGCGTCAAGTTCGCGAAAGCGAGAGCCCAGAACTTAGCAGAAGGCAGGGGGAGTTTGACTCAAAACTCTCTCCTTCCATTTCTCCCCTTGCTTCTCTTTATTTGGCCTTTTCCAACTGGGCCAAAGCTCTATAGCTTTTCAGATTTCTGTTGCCTCAACAGCAGTGGCTGGGACTGGATGGAAAACATCCACCAGTGGTGGCGACAAGCCTCACCTTAGGATTTTAGGCAGAGCTGGAGCTCGTCTGCCTGCGTCCCCGGCCTCAGGGCAGCAGCCGCCGTGGGCCGTGGCAAGTCCTCCCTGTGTGTGCATTACAGCCCCCCCTCCCCTGTCACCTTGTGTACAGTCTGGTCTGTGACACTGATGGTGATTATGTCATTATTTTGCTCTGGGGGCCCTGGCACATCTGCAGAGCCCGAGCACATCTTCTTTGTTGCGCTGGCAAACGTCCCACACCACAAATGCTTCATTAGTCCTGCTGCCGGCCTCCTTGCCAGACGCCAGCGCCCACATCCAGGCTTCTTTTTGCTCCGTTCTTTTGTGTGGCTGATGATCATGTATTCATCTTCCTGGTTCTTCCCCATTTTCCTCGACTTCTGAACTCCAGATGTCCCAGTATTCTTGTCCAAATCACTCTAAAGTCTACAATGAGAAACAAGATGGCTCTTTACCCCTTAACTCAGCCCGCCCCTTACCACCTTCCTCCTACTTCTCTGTTCCCCAAATCAATTGTGACTTTGAATAGCTTCCGATGTGAGGACTAAGATTTTCAAACATGCGATTTGAAAAGGTACCAAGTGATTGCTCCCAGTTCATGGTGGTAGCTAATAGGATTAAAACTGGGAGTTACTAGGTACTGCTTATTAGAAAGATGCCTTTCTCCTCCAGCCCCACCTCCCTGCACCTCTTCCCTCTCCATGGCCCTGTGATTTGCTTCTGCACATCACCACATTTTACCAATTTTCAGAAGGCAGTCGAAAATGGGAGTGCAGAAAAGATTCTTCATGCTTCGCTGTGCATGTTATAGTCTTCAGAAGGTTCCTTTTCTTTGAATGGGATCTTCATCCCCATATACCCCCTACCAAACCCCCTGCCCCCGCCTTCTGCTGTCATAACCTCCTCAGCCCCAACAATGACCTATTATTACATATTTAAAGTGATTAATACTGGGCAGTTTCGAAAATGAGCTAGAACATTTCTCTGAAGTTTTATTGTGTCCATTTAGCAAAGCCGAAGCTTTTGTTAAGGTATAATGGTGGTTCTACATTATCTGAAGTAAATTTTAGAGCTTAATATCTTGGGCTGTGATGGGTAGTACATAATTGGTATGTTTAATTTCCCTTTAAATCTGAATTAATTGATCTGTGTTAGTGTATTCTGAATAGCTTCCCCAATAGAGAGTTTAATCGGCTTTTATCCCCCAACTCACTGCAACATAAGATGTTTTAAATGTCTCTACCTTTGAGGAAAACATAGATTTTAGTTTTGAGGTACACCTAAAGGAGTCAGTTCATATTTTTATGGGAATCTCGGTCAGATCATGGCCCTGAATTCTAATTCAGAATCCTAGGATGCAGACCCTGGAAAGGATTAAAGAAAACTCCCTCCAAGGAAGGAGTTGACATGTTTCACCAGGTTCCTGAGCTTTCTGGTCACTGATACCTGTTCCAAATACTAGGAGCAATCCAGCCAACCAAGTGAGGAGAGAGGTGGCCAGATTGGTGGGCCGCCCAGCCCAGGGCAGGGAGCGTACCGGGAGAGGTGGTTACCTGTCACTGAGCTGTTTTCAAAAGCCTCAGGATGTCCCCAGAACACTCCCATTATGAGCTCATCATGGTTTTATCACCCATGGGCTTATTTAAACCTTTTTTAAACCTTAACTCCATTCTCAGACTATACCACTCCTCAAGATAATAATTCTCTAAATTTATTACCTGCTGTGAAAATAGTAGCTTCTTTTTTATGGCTCTTAAAATAATTTCCCTGGAACTCCAAAGGGATATCCCTTGTTATAATATCCTGGGATTTGTGAACAGGGCTGTGGCCATATTCTCTATTTCCTTTCTGGTTTTATAGACTTTGATCATTACTCCCTCTTAATCTTCATCTCTCGAGATTAAGGAGCCCTAATCCTTTTTAAAAGTCTAATTTCATACAGCATGTGGGTTGCCCCCGATCATTTTAGTTGCCCTTCCGTAATGTGCTTCTGGAATGACTGTGTTTTCCTAAGGGATGGTTACAATGACTAGATGTGGGCAGCCACACCACACTTTGGTGACTGTACCTTACATACATGCACACACACACACCCAGTGGGATTTTTTTTGATTATCCCAAAAGTTTATCCACAGAAGTTGGATTTCTTAAGTAGCATCTCAGTAGCACTTATTGGTTAAAATGATCCTGTGAGACCAGTTTGTGAAATTCTTGGCATGCATTCTAGCAAATCGGAATGTGCCTATAGGACACATATCCTGTCAAATAAAAAATGGGCAGATCCACCATGTTGTTCAGACATTTCCAGTTTTTCAAGATAACACCAGAGTGTTTGATATCATGAAGACACAGCCTTCACCTTGGGCTTGAGTCTGTAAAAATAACTAAGGCAAGATAGTTCTGGTCTCGAAATTATTCTCAGGCAGGAAGTCAAATGTCCACTTACTGGTAGGTGTTGTTTTATGTAAAAGATCACTTTGAAATCTTAAAAGGGAATTCTTTGGAGAGTTTTTCCAACCTCAGTGGTCCTAGGCTAGTAGTAGAGTAAAACTTAAAAGCATGGATTCTGAACCCAGACCCTGGGCTCAAATCCCAGATCTGCCACTTAATAGAAGTGAAACCTTGGCAAGCGTCTTACCCCCTCTGTGCTTCAGTTTCCTCATCCATAAAATGGGCAAAATTATAATGCCTACCTCACAAAGTTGTTGTGAGAATGAAATGAATGCATGTGACTATGTTAGCACAAAGTGGGTGCTATATAAGCATTTGCTTGTATTCATTTGCAGAGCCAAGTAGAAGTTACCTTTTTGTTGTTATCAGTAGCTCAATTATTGCATCATTTCCTGATGACCCCAAATAGGAAAACAAACAAACAAATGAGCAAACAGGGAGTTCTAATCAGAATTGGGACAGAGAGCATCAATGCAACACTGGTTTTAAAAAGAAAAAGTGTTTCCTCCTGCCCCAAGTGTGGCTGTAAAGGCAGCAGCAGCCTGGAACAGCTCTGGCATTCCGGAGTCATGGCTTCCGGATGAAAAAGGCGGACCAGGGATGGCGGAAGGAGCACCAGATGGGAAGGTTCTGATCTGTCCACATCTGCCTCACTGAGCCCTACTTTTCTCACCTGTGAAGTGGTAAGATTAAATACACAGCTTTATTCCAGCTCTGAAATTCTGTGAATCTCGAATGGAAGACATTCTGCTTTCTCTAAATCAATCCTGGGTATGAAGCAAAGCTTCGTGCATGACTGGGGACCCCCTGGGAATCCAGATGATGTCCGCGTGGGGCCACTTCCACCCTTGTGGCTCTGCTGTGGCTTAATTATCTCAGTAAAAACCTCCAGGGTGCCCATTTTAGTGTTCTCCCAAGGCCCTCCTTGCAGATCTCAATCTCAACAGTGCCCTTGGAGACGTGGCAGCTCCCTTGCTGGGGTTATAGAAGCTCTTTTTTCAAATTCATGAACAATTTATTGACTGAACTGGCTCTAGGCATTATGCTTGCTGCTCACTTGATTTGCTGTGTTGGCTCCAGCAGCCCAACAATGAGGACATTTGTCTGTGAAGCCCTCATACCTCTGGGTTTTCTAGGAGATGGCACAGACCTGAACACAGTAAGGGAGGGTCTGCATGCCTGTCACCACACGCACTTCACTGCAATACACCTCAACCCAGTCAGCACTTGCAGTATGTGTTCACCTCTGTATAATAGGCAACATCTTCCTTCTTTCTGGACAGTAATAGTTTTTTAGATGATACAACTACCTTTGCCACTAGGCTTGGTTGGTAATTTTTGTGAAAGCAACACCATCTTTTCCCTCAAGGACTCCTAATATGGCAATAATCTAGATCATGGAAGTCTTTTCTACTGGAATTTTGTATTTGTGTGTGTGTGTGTGTGTGTGTGTGTGTGTGTGTGTGTGTGTGTGTGGTCAGCAGATATCAAATCCTCACACCAGTCATTGGCATCTGTATTTTTCATCTTGTTCTGCTTATTGTCCACAACTTTTGGTTTGTTTTTTAAATGTTATTTTAATATTTTAAAATAAAATCTGATACTGAAAGTGACTTTTAGTAAAAGGCAGTATCTTCCCTGAAAACAAATGCAGGAGTTTGATGGGGACAAAGGCAGAGAAATGACCAGAAGCAGAAGTAGGTGAAACAAGATGAAAGGCTATGGTTTTAAGGCCACCACATTGCCTGTAATGCAGAGACTGTTTCCAGAGAGTTGTCATTTTAAGTGACCTGAAAGTATATGAAATGATCTGTATGTAGACTCCTCAGCAGGCCCAATCCTAGGTCCTGGCAGTGTCCTAAGACTCCCTGTTGTAAACATTACCTCAAGTCCCATTAGATGTTGGTGTAGGTCTAGAGGACTTCCAAACACTCCTGAGGCCATTCTGGCATCCGTTTCTCCACCTTTCCAAACTATTTACCTTTCTTGAAAAAGGAATTTCTAAGCCACTTGCAAGTTTCTGAAATGCAGCTCATCCTGAGTTTTGCAAAGCGTAACTATGGATGAGAGACTAATAGAATCCCCTAGAAATACAAAACAGAGTACCTCTGACACAACAGGGATCTTTCAGTCTAAACCAAAAGACAGGACTGAGGCCTTTAATCCCAGTTCTTTCCTGGAGCAGCCCATATATTATTGGCGATACATAAGCTATTGTCAGCAGAGTGGCAATATCTCCCAAGACCTGATGTTCTCTGAAGCTCTCTCTGGTTATCATCCGTATCTCAGAGCGCCTGCTTTGGTGCTTATCATGAGCAATGCTACTGTCATTGTGCTGCTTGAACCCCGCTTCCTAATGTTTCTCCCCAGCCTCCTCACTCACATTGCTCCATCAGCATGAGTACAGGGCCTGCGACTGGTTTTGATGTTTGCCAAGGCAAAGCCTAATTATGAAGATAAATCTTCTGCAGAAAACAATCACGTAATGCATTCTCAAACGAAACAAGAGTACCTGTGGATTATCTGTGCCCCAGCTTCCCTTCCCACAATATTAGAGAGTTTATGGCATGTTGTCTTTGGATAAGGTCCCATCCAAGAACGGCACCAAGCTTGGCCCCCTTTGCTTTGCCACCTCATCTAGTAATTGTAGCAAAAGTTAAACATCAAGTGCTATCAGCCTGTCTTGAACTCAGTAATGGCACATAAGTCATGGGACTGACTTGAAGGGAAGTTAGTCAGCACTATAGAGTGACTGGCACACTGCTGTTCCAAGTATCGAACTGATTCATTAGATGTGTCATGAAGGAGGGATCGATGCCTCCACTTAGTACATCTGAATATTGGCTGGCAGGAAGTTTCCTAATGAAAAGCTCCTCATGAAGACAGGGCAGGGCTGAAGTCCTGGTTCTTGACTGTCTCTGTGTATGGTTTGTTAACTGTTCCCGTAGACATGGGCAGCCTTCAGCGCGGCTGAGGAATGGTAGGACAACGCAGGTGGAATTTGGGTGAGTCCACCCCAGCTACTGTGCAACAAGAATCCCACTGGTTTGCTGGCCCAGGGAGGCACACAGGATTAGTGATGAGCAGGGATTAACAAATTATGTCCTGCAGGTCGGATGTGGCCCTCAGTTTTCTATGGTTCCGACTGAAGAATGGTTCTTATATTTTTAAAGAGTTGTAAAGAAAAAGAAGAATATACAATAGAGACTGAAGGTGGCCCACAAAGCCTATGTATTTACTATCCAGCCCTTGACAGAAAAAGTTTGCCGACCGCTGTCTGAGGTTGTTCAGCAATTCTTGGAGATGATGAGCTCCCTGTGGTCCCTTCCAGTCCTGAAGTTCCAGAATTCCTATGATTCTTTGATGGAATGGTCTTGGCTTGGCTCTTACTTGAACAGCCTACCAGGTGTGCACTTCCAGCAGAGAGCTTCCAGTTGTTTCTAAGATCTACAGGGTGTTCTTTGTAGTATCTCAGAGGTAGAGGGATGAGGAAAAGTATCTCCATTTTGGTTTTTAATACTTTTTCTCTGATTTTCTTTTTGTCTAGTTTTGTTTGTTTTGTGGTTCATTTAAACTTAGAGACACTCTGAAATACGTGCAGATTTTGAGAGGGAAGGAAAAGTGACTCCATTACCACAAATCTGTGACTATCGTGTTTCCTAACACATATAACCCCAAGGCTTCCAAGCATGAGCAAATAAACTAGCCACTGTAATTATATTCAGCGAACACAAAATATTTCAGCCCCACCAAAGAATTTTGACAGTCTCATAGAGTTTATTATTTGTCATTCTGGCAACTTAGGGGCAAGCTAGTTCCCCGTCTCTTGGGGCTACCGGAGATGGTTTTATTTATCTTAGTATCTATATGCAGATTTGCCAGTGGAATGTTTAGTTTAAAATGTGTACACAAATTATTAACAGGTAGAGTAGATGTTAAGACACTCTTTTTCATTACTAGAAGCTACAGTTATTTAAAATGCTCAGTTCTAGCCCATTGTTGATAATCATATGGTATTTTTATCAATACATATGTTACCGTCATCTTAAAGGTGTAGAATTTAATTGTGAGTTCTCTATTTTCTAATAGAGCTCTTCAAATATAAAGACTCAAATGCAGGTGAGGAAACAAAGAAAATACTCAGGCCATGCCTCTGCCCTGCCCTCGTGCTGCTGGGAGAGAAGGGCACGTGAGGGGCAACGGCCGGTAGCAGCCCCTCACTGCCCACAATACAAAGTGCCTTTCCTCTGATCTTTTCCCTGGAATCCTTCCCATTGTCCATTCAAGGTAGATCCTTAGCCTCCCTCCTTGCAGTTTCCATGCAACTCTTCATTCTTTTCATCACGTTTCCTCCAGAGGACCATTTCCACCTTGGTGTGGCCGCTCCACCGGCGCTCACTAGGGCGGGTGTGGCTGTGGAACTGGCCAGGCAGTTTAACTTGGAAGTGTTCGGCCACAAGCCCCATAGAGGTCCCTGCCGTGGCGACAGACGGAGAGACGTGCTTTGCTGTTGCCACTTCTCCTCATTATGCCTGCAGCTCTTTCAGTCTGGCTCAGGGAAACCTGGGGGCTGGCTTCCCCGCCCCCAGCCCCTCACCCATTAACATGACACTGTGTGGTGAGCACAGAACAGGAGCAGTTTTCCACCAGCTAAAACCTCTGATCCCGAACCCACTAGAGAGTTCGGCTTTTGGATTTTGGCAAGAAGGCCTGTTGCCCATCAGGTCAGCATGAATAAAGATTTCTTTCTTCCTGTCTTTTAAAACGTCAGGCATCAACTGACACCACCCGCCAAGCTCCCCTTCTCAAGACGATTTCACCGTTTCTCCCAAGTACATTTTCTGTTCTGAATGTACAGTATTTGGGTTCTTTTCCTGTGAGACAAACAAGAAATCTACTATATGTAAAATTTGAAAGCCAAATCAATTCTAAACCATCTTATCATTTTTAAAGTATGTTTATCCAGCTTTGTAGTAGGAGCAAGCAGCCTGTTTGAAGGCCACATACTTTTCAAACCTTGGTTGCAACACGTTTGCCCCGTTTTGAAACTGTCTTTATCTAGCCGAGAAAACGAAAATCTATTTGACAAAGTGGCACTCTGGCCAGTTTATCTTGCAATATGGCTTTAGCTCACTGAGTCTATTGATTTCCTTAAATTAATGTTTACAGAATGCTACTGAATTTTGCTCAACAGAGAACATTGTTCTTTTGAAGGTTTATAAAAAAAAATGATGCAGACTGTTATTGCCATATGTGTGTTCCTTTGCTTAGACCAAGGAAACACGGGAGTTTTGTTTGTTTTGTTTTGTTTTGTTTTGTTTTTTTGTTTTAAGGACAGCCTTGAACTATAGCCACTTCCTAGAAGCATTTACTCTTCACATATTTAAGTAGCAAAACATGTAGCTAGGAAGCGAGCCCAAGCCCACTCTTAGGCCTGAAACTGCACAAGCATTACACCCATCTGATCCCGTAAGGTCCCTGAAAGCTGACTGCCACTGGGAGCTTCAGAGCCACAGAGACTTTCGTCCGAAGCCCCACTGCTGCCACAGGAACTTCCTCTGCTGCATGTGGTGTAACGGGGCAGGGTCGCAGGTGGCTGCGCCTGTCAGTGTTTCCCAGGTAATGCGAGCCCTTCCAAACATAGATGCTACCAGCATCCTAATAAAATTTAAATGCCATGCTTCCATTTGGTGGGAACTCCTAAAGTTAACACCTTGCTCTTTGACTACGATGTTCAGTGTTAATATACAAAATCTGGTCTCTAGAGATGATTTTAAAAGTGGCCTTCCCAGGGAAGCACACTCCATCACTCAGCTGCTGACAGGGATTCGCGTCAGAGCGAAATAAAACTTAGGAAACACAAAGCAACTTTCCTCAACGTGTTGACTCAGCCAATAAAATCGGCCAAGCAAACCTTCTCAAAGCACCTCTCAAAATACAGCTTTGCCCACATTTATTAATCACAGTGAAACACCTCCCAGGAATTGGTTTCTTCTTTAAAGGTTCAAACCACCACCTTACATTTGAGTGATATTTTATGCTTTCCAAAGTCCATTTATGTTTGCTTTCCCACATGGCCCTTCTCGGTAATGAGAGGGCATTGGAATACAATCCCAGGATTCACTCTGTGTCGGAGTCTGCAGTTCTTCCCTCTTGAAGGGCCAGCTAGTCCCCGGCTGTACACACAGGATAAATGCACGCATGGCTGCAAAGGGAGCCCTTCAGTCACAGCATCTTGGAACCATCTTTCATAGCCCCATGATTCCTCCCTTCTGCCTCTAGTAGGAAAACTCAGTGAGAGTGAGACAGCGGAGAGGCGTGGCCATAACCTATCTGTTCTTGCCTTTTCATCTGATAATCTCCACGAGGAGTTACTAAAGCATCTGAATTTATCCGTTTAAGTCCACTCTATCTGCAGTATAAGTCCCCAGCTTGTGCCACTGCTGTCAGGAGATGTCTCTCTCCTTGATCAATATTTACTTAACAAACAGCAGGGACCAGAGAGTTTGTTTAGAGAAATCATGTGCACACTAGGGTGAACGAATGCCCAGGAAAGTGCTTCAACTTTGTCTCCTTCTCTAGGATCTTTGTGTGCACGTGCGTGTGTGCACGCCCACATACGCATCCAGATGCCCTTTCTCTTTTTAGCTTCTCCAAAGACACTTAGAAGTCACCTAGAAAAATGCCTCGCTGTGTATGACTGCTACATCTGCTACATTGTTTGTCCTGTAAGAGAACTCACGATGTAAATTCTGTTTTGATTTTCCTTTCATGCTCCTATTCAGGTTAAACATTTTGGAAAGGCTTTTAGGATGAACTAGATGCACAAACATCTTGCTTTGACCTCTTTCAGATGAGTGGAAGGGAAGAAAATGCAGATAGAAATAATAAAAGTAGATAGAAATGCAGATAGAAAACAATAAAAAAAATATATATATATATATTTTAAGCCCAAGGAGAAAAGTAATTCTCCTGATTTTCAAAGCCACTTGTGTAGGGAATTAGATGTGTTTAATTCTTGTAATAAATACGAATGCCTCAGTGCTGAAGTTTAGAGGGCACTGTTGTTTCAACTTCAGTGAAACAATTGTTTGAAGGCTCAAGTCAGTGACTTCAGTGCATTGGAGTCGGAGGCATCTGGGTCTGGTTGGAGGGGTTTTGTTTCTGTGTGCGGGTAGAAGCTGGGGGGCTGGGGGCGTTATTTATTTATTTGATTTTGTGAATTGGAGTTGTAAAACCATCTGAAATATTCATGCAGAATTGTCTGAGAAGCCCGTTTCTGTTTTATTTACTGCACAGTAGAACAGCCACAGCGGATTAGTTCTACAATACCCGTAACAAAAGCCCAACAGCTGATGCATGTGATGTTAGGAGGTGACAAAACAGTTAAAGTATGCTGCTGGCTGCAGGCAAGCAGTCAGCAGATGCAGACAAAAGGGTCTGTGACAAGAATAACTCTCTCTCCAAGGCGAGCAGTGAAGAGTATCCAAAATACCAGTACCCTTTTCTCCTTGACATTGTCTTCTTACAGTCAGCATTTTATTGCCCTTTTATAGTATTAAAAAAAAATGGAGGAGGAAGAAGAAAGAAAACCCGCACGCCAACTAATTCACCAAGATCCTTGCCAGGATCTGACTTTTCCATCAGTTAGTCGCTCCTGCCCACACCTAGGTTTGCTTTTCCGATTCCCTGCTGAAGTAAGTTTGGGGGTAAAAATAGTTTAAAAGATGATCTCCCTTGATAAGATGGTAGTCTATTGGTAGCTTGATAAGCCATTTGAGTCTTTGGTTATTGGGGAGGGAGGGGTCAGGGAGAGGAGTCTATGCCTGGATTGTTTTCTGTCCATTTCAAAAAAGATCATTTCACTGATGAAATGAAGCCAGTGGACCGATTTTTAAAAGGGATTGAGGATGGAAAGGTCTCCATGGGGAACTGTACAAGGGGCAAGGCTCAGGTCCCCAGCAAGAAGCCGATGGACGAGTGTGTGGACGTTTCGGAGGTGTGAAAAATCAGCTTCCCTGTCTCCAGAAAATCGGAGAGGCTGTCTTCTTTTTAACCTTTGTAATTCCCCTTCTATTCTCTGTGACATTCATTCAGCTGCCAAGAGCGTTTGGCAAGGTTTGGGCCAGCGAGCACACTTCCAGTGACCACTAACCTTGGTATGTCCTGACACTTATGATGAGTGTCTGCAGGACACAGAAGGCAGGCAGCCTGCTATGTCAGGCTTTTATTCTGTGCTGCAGAGGCTAGGGACACTCAGTTTAATAAAACAAATCATCCTTGAAGGTAAAGCAACTGGGAAGAGGAGGAGGAAGACGGGGGGAAAAATTGTGTCTTTGCCACTCATTCTGATTAAAAAGGAAAAAAACAAAACAGTCAAACAGCCACCTACCCAACACATCACACACGTGTGTGTGTGTGTGTGTGTGTGTGCGTATATACGTGTGCGTGTGCACACTCAAAACCAGCCACGGACTGAGCAGATTTGAACACAGCCTTCTGTGTTCCCCAGTTCAGCAAAGCCCACAGGGCTCTCATTTGCTCTGAGGATACTCAAGTACAAACAATTGTGATGAATTCAGGAGCTGCAGATAGCCAGTCCCCTTTCAATTCATGAGGACATTCAAGTACCTCATCCCAATGATGGCCTCCTCCAAGTATCAAGGCGAGGAAGGACAAGACCATTTGGGGTGAGGTTCCTATATTTATAGGGATGCCTTTTATCAAAGCAAAGTTTCCACTCTCCTCTCCTGAAGAACACTGGGCACTGCAGCTCCCACAATAGCTTCAGAGTTCCAGCCAGAGACTTTGGAAACCTTTTGTTTTTTTTTCCCCTGTGGCATGTCCAAAGGCATGGCCTTCCCTCCCCCTCCCAGCAGCCTGCATTGTCTTGCATTCCAGGGACTTGATTGACTGTTGCCACCTGATGCTAAGGAGATACTCTAGGGTTCATTCTGCAGATTGTTGGGTTCTATTAAAAGAAACCTAGATAAGGGATTACTTGTCACTAAGGGATTTTCTGCAGATGTTTATTAGTGATTGGAAATCTATTAGGTGTGAAGAGGTATAGAAAAATAGGGGCAACATCGTTTTCAGAAGCCTGATTTCTCAGGTAGCCCCCACCAAAAAATTCAGAAAGGACCTCCCCACTCTTACCCTGTTCAGTGAGTTGGGGAAAGGTTTCAAGTGGAGAGGTGAGGGTCTCTTTTTTCATGGGCAGTTCTTCTACCTGTGGACGGAATTTCTTGGTGCTCTCCTACAAAATCAGTTGCTACCCATCAGTCTCTCTCTCTGGGACCACCAAAAAAGATGAATTGCTCTAGTAGTAGAGGATCTCATTATTAATTCCTCAATCCATCCCAATCCATGAGTATTGCCTCCAAATAAGCCCTGAATTAGCAAACTATTTGTTCACAGAGAATTCATAAACCACATATAAACCAAAAACCAGAGTCTCCCCACGGGGAATCTTCTGCACCATCCCCATTTATGTTGAGGCTACTAGCTCTTCTGTGGTTTTTCTCAGTCACAGATTCACAGCTCGTCAAGGTTTCGGTGTCTCATATAAATAGGAAGTACTGCAAATGCATTAAAAAGGAGCCAGCATGATTTAATGGGAAGACACCTAGACAAGTTATTTTGCATGAATCTCTTCATTTCATACTTACTCATCTCAAAGAATCAGTTTCTTCATGTATAAAGTAAGTTTTGAGAGCTATTCCCACTCATTCAATTCTATCTTTTTATCATTCTTTTTAAATTCTTTTTTTTTTAAGTATTGAGGGCGATGATAAGTGTGACCCTAGAGCAATACAGAGAGTAAAGCAGAAGGTGAGATCTCATCATGAACTGTTTATCAAAGACTATGCAAAAAAGCTTTGCTAAGCATTGTGGGAGATACACAGATTAGAAACCACGCTCCTTGTCTAAAGACATCTTATGATAAATTCTTTACAACCAGATATAAGTAGGTGGAAAATCAAACAGTATCAAGATGTTAGCAGACAGGCTATGATTACCACCAAAAGAAATGAAAGTTTAAAGCAAGACAAAACCCACTAAAAACCAAGCATGGCGGATGGTAAGAATAATACGTGGAAGCTGTGCACCCCCAAAGAAGTTATTTTGGTTCGTTCTCAGGCAAACCCTAGAACTGCTCTCCCCTCCCGCCTCTAATGCTGATGCTGTTCTAGATGCATACCCCCTGCCCCCCTCTGGCAATCTCAAACACACCCTAGATCTCATGCCCCTGGCTCCTCTGACCTCCTGTGGGGTCCTTAGAGTGGGCGGGGCTTCTGCCTTCTCCAACTTCCTCTGGAGCAGCTGCCACACCCTCTGCCTCTCACAGCTCTCTGCCAGGCCCTGCTGCACCCGCACGTGTTCAAGGAACGTAGACCTCTGTCATGCCTCTGTAGTCGATGACCAGTAACTCCACACTTCTTGAAATGTTTATTTTCATAAATGCCTATGATTATGTTTCTGTAGCATTTGGCTAACAGCTCCCTAACCAAGTTCTTAAAGTGGATAGTTGCACTGCCTAACTGTTCTCCAGCCAGATTCCCTCTCTCAATAATGCCCATTTGATGAAATGTGGAGGAGCATCTTTGGGGGAAGAGCAGCAAGGACTCAAAAGAGGCTGCCTGATGCCTTTTTGTTTAGCACAAGGTGAGTGGGAAGGCTAATCTCTTCTCCAGGCTCCTCCCATCCCACAAATACTCAGGTATATGCAGGAGATTTGGGGGGAAATCACCAAAATTCTGTAGAAAATGCAAACAAATTCTCAGTAAGGAATGGCTGTTGAGAGTATATGCGTCTGCATATTCATGGGTGATTTTCCCATGGATATAGGCAAAAAGGTGGCATTTTGGATGATTTTCCAGGCAGTGTTGGGAAATGTATCCTGAGAAACAGACCAGTGTATATGTCTTTGGGAGGGGCTAAATATTCACTTTTTCTAGACTCCGATAGACCCCAGATGAGGGTGTTTGTTTTTTTTTCTGGAAGTTATTAGGTTTATTTACAAAGGATAAGTGACTTGCCCCTAGAAGTAATGAACTCCTTTGTCCAATTTTAAGTGTACAAAACAAAGGTGTTTAGTGATCATTCTAGTTTTCTCTACTGGTTATGTCACTAGAGAAAGGTCCATTGCGTAAACTGAGAAAAGGTGGGGGAAAGGGATCAAATATGCTCAACATGACAGTATCTCCCTTGTACTTCAGTGTCATGTCTCAACTGAGATGATGAACATTCACCTCATATATGTGCAGACAGATCTGTCTACATGTCATTTAACTACAGTGCGTTTACTTCCTCATATGTCTGCACTTACTATAAAAATAAAACATCTCTAATGCATATGTACCCCGTTAAAAGAAATCTACTGAGTCTATGTGTACTTGCAAAATTATGAGTTCATGGAATGATTCTGTGAATCCATTATTTTGGGGTGGGGAAAGATAGGTCATGCTTTGCCATGAGTAACTTACAAAGATTGCTAAGTAAGTACATCAATAGCTACTCTTTTCCCTAGACAAGAGGACAGGCTTAAGTAAATGATGAAAAATACACACCCACAGACCTACACACAACATGCATATATATTAACTGCTGTGGAAGAAAAGGATTAACAAATAGGGATTCTAAAAAGAATATTTGGAGAATGTTTATCTTGGAATATAATGACTTTGTAAAATTCCCTTAACCTCTCTGAGCCTCAGTTACCTCACTGTAAAATGGAAATAACACCGTATAGAGACGTTGGGAGATGTGAATGACAGAATAAATATTCAGTATATTACACGGTGCCTGATAGATAACAAGCACTCCAAAAATGTTAGCTTTTGTTATCAGCTGTATGTATCACCCTTTTATAGAATATTTCTAATCTCACGGTAAAGTAGGTTCTAATGTAGAATTTTAGGATTCAGTGCAAATTTTGTGTTCGGGGACTCAACGTGAATGCCCTTCTGTTACTCCTTTTTGTATGTAGAATACTTTGTAGTGCATATTACTTTAATGTACAGTTTACCATTTGAGTCAACAACCCTCTGATAGAAGGTGGAAACTGAAGCTTAGGATTTCTTCCTTTACAGTGTGGGTTTAGTTTTATATCAAAGGCCAATTATTTTTGAGAGTACATATTGTTTTCACAATGGAAATCAAAGGGAACTATGATTCAAATTCTGAAAGATTACATGGAGACTCACTTCTGGAAAACACCTATTGAATGAAGTGCAGTGCATTCCCTTTTTCTACCCTAAATTCATGATGGGTTTCTAGTCTTTCAGTAGGTCTGCATGTATTCTTTGCACCAATCTCCTTTCAAAACTCTACAAAGCTATCAACCCCACATTGCAATGCTACTATATATAACGACTTTACATAAGAGAGTAGAGGCCGGCCATTTTTAGAAAATGCAGGTGCCATGTAAGCCCCTTTCTGAAAGAACTTAGCTCGATTTCCTTTGAAGAACTGGAGACTTGAAACTGAAAACTTTATTAATGCCATTGTCTCCTTGTATCAGCAGGTTCCAGAGAGATTCCTGGAAGTTGCGCAGATCACATTACGGGAGTTTTTCAATGCCATTATCGCAGGCAAAGATGTTGATCCTTCCTGGAAGAAGGCCATATACAAGGTCATCTGCAAGCTGGATAGTGAAGTCCCTGAGATTTTCAAATCCCCGAACTGCCTCCAAGAGCTGCTTCATGAGTAGAAATTTCAACAACTCTTTTTGAATGTATGAGTAGCAGCAGTCCCCTTTGGGTGTCCAAATTATGCTTGTCTAGATTTTGATTTCATATATGTGTGTATGGGAAGCATGGATCTGTTATGAAATCAGCTGGCAATTCCTCCTCCTCATCTTTGATTCTCTTTTGCTTTCCATTGCAAGGGGATGGTTATTTTCCTTCCATCTTCACTTTTGCCTGAGACCCTTAACATTTTGAGACTTAAAATAGGGTTAATTTTCAGGGAAGAAGAATGTCAATGTGTGCAAAGTCTATATTGCAAAGAAGGGCATTTGTTAAAGATGCTTCTTTTTAATTGATGGTTTATGGCAAATGGCAGTTGGCAGAGGGAGACCCAGAACACAACACAGCTCTTTAGACTGTGGTGTGTCTCTTGTTTTTACTGCTAAGAAGGTTGGAAAACTCAATGAAACCACTTCATAAATTTAAATAGTTTGTTTGATTTGAACTCAGTAAGTAGCTTTTTATTACTGGTTTTAAAATAATGCCATTGGCAGAAGAGCAGCTCACTTCTGAAAAAGTATCCCAAAAGGCCAAATTAAAAAAAAAAAATCACTGTCAGGCCTTTCCTAAGAGAAATGGCAAAGAGCACAAACTCGCACCAGTTTGTTAGGGAGGCAAAACAATTTTATACAAAAATGACGCTTTCAAGATGAGACTAGAAATTCATCCATGATCTTCGAGTCACCTCTTTAAAGTCTAAAATTCTTCTTCATAATGAGTGAATATATATGGTTCTCCATAGAGGAAAACCCCTGTAACTTATCATTTTCTGTTTACCTTGCTTCAGATATTAAAAGGCACATAGGTTTCAAATGTACTCTTTGCTCAACTTTGCTTATATGCTTAAGATAATTCTTTTCTGTTTCATATTTATCGAAAGACACTATTTTCTGAATGTGTTTCTATAGTAAGGAATAAAGGACATGCCAATTTGACCATACAATTCCTGCCTGAATTGGAAGTTTGTTGACAGCTGTCGGCTGACTCGATCTTCACCTCCGAAGGAGAGCACACTTGAGAATGACCTGTTTTCATATACAAGTCCCCGCTACCCTGATGGATATTCAAAGTGGGGACAGTGTAATTGGTGTCTCTTCCTTTTAGGCGCAGCACTGTAAAGCAATTGGTAAGGTCTCTTCTACTTCAGAAGCTAGTATTGACCAAAATGTAAGAAGAGCGTACAGCATAAGGGAGTTTGGGGGTTAGCCCGGAAGACACAATTTAACATGAGAAAGCTGGCTGCTATTTTATGCTTTCTGCATTGGTTCTCCTCTTTTATCCTTTCTCTTTTCCAGTTTTTCAAAGCTGTGCAACGTCCCGTACTTTCTTTTAAAAAGTCGTGTGGCATCCACGATTGTTCTTTCGGATGGATTTCGTGTGCAGATGCAGTAAGAATTCCTTGTTCATTCTAACAGGCTTTTCCAGACCTCTTCCTCCCCTTTGGTAATTCGATATACACCTAAAATGACACAGTGACACCTGGCATTCAGATCATATAGAACGTAAATACCATTTTTCCTTCATTTTTATACAAATTGAATCTGACTTTGGAGGATGCAGGTTGACCCGTGTGACTGACTAGCTGACCCAGTCGCTATAATTTAACATCGTTTATAAATTCTGCTGATGGATGGGAATGTATGAAGGCAATTATTGTCAGCACAAAGCCTTAAGACCTGCTGACTTTAAATTAAAACAGCACAGTCTTATGACGCCTGCATCATTCAGGAGACGAACAGGCTCTCGCAGTGTAGACCGAGTGCAACGGCATGGGCTGTAACACTACCGGCTTCACTCCGTACCCATGGCCAAACTCACTGCCCAGCTCACACTCTCTTACAGAGCACACACAGAGCCGTCAGATCCAATTTGATCTTGTTCCGGCTTGCTTGGGAAAAATACAAAAGAAACCCACATTTGGATAATCATGACATTGGGATAAAATGCAAACCAAGAAAAATCCAATCACACAAAGTAAGAAAGCAATCTCCACCTCTGGTCACACTCTTTTGCCTTGCTTCACGTGAAAGAGTATGATATTCATAGTTCACATCGTGTACAACTGGGTCTTTGCTGTTCCATGTAATCCATGTCAATATCGTGTTGCCATTTGCAAGGTAAAAGGCAAAACCATAGTGTATTCACCTATGTAGACAGTTTGCTAGCAGTGTTTTGATCTGGGGCAAATTCAGTAGTGATTCTAAACTTATCTGGACTTTTAGGATTATTTTCCCCCTGCCTTTCTAATTTAAATAGACAAATTATGCAAAAGTGTGTGTTCCCAATCAAACAATGAGATAACGATAATATCCTTTCAGTGTTCACTGAGGCAGAAGAATTATTTCGGAGTAGAAATTGCGGCATGAGGATAAACTCACCTCTTTGTTCTGAAAATAGAACAGCATCACCACTTTTAGGTGATTGTTCTCCTTTGCAATCATAAAATCTTGTGCTTCCCAGGGCACTGCAAAAAGACAAAAGCCTGTCTCTCTCTAAATGAGTATTTGCCAATTTTGTTCTGTTTTTTGATCACCATCTTGCAAATCATAGTTCAACTCTCACCAAGTGAAAATTGGCTACTTGGAAGAAAGTTAATTTTGTATGGTGCGGGGGTGAAGGGTAAGGGACAGTTTACATAGGAAAAATAAAGTCTAAAGTCCATATTGAAATACCGTATTACCAGTTATTTTCTGCTAACCCTAAATTATTTTTGCATATACACTTGAGGTTATAGTCTGTGCCTAGACTTAAAATGCACCAGCGGGGGGATTTTTCAAAATCCTTCAAAATACCAGTTTTTTCCCACAAGTACAATTGTTCTTGTGCCTTCTGTGGCTTTCAATTCCATCTTTTTGACTTTATTTCCAATTATTACAGCTGCAATAAACACTAGATTTTTTTTTCTGGCTGTTTGACATGACGTTGATAGCTATGCATACTTTGTGTCTTTTTAAAAACAAAGCGGGAGAATACGTTTTTGAAGAAGAGAATTTTTAGAACAGTTTGATACCGCAAATTATTTTTTCCTCAATTGTTTGAGCAGCATTCGAGTTTTGAAAATTCTTGTAGAAGACAATTTTTTGTAACTGTGGTGCAAATCTTGTGTTTTCTTAGCCTAATGAAAAGTAGTATAGAAGCAATATTTCATACCATGTGCTATATATGTGTGTGCAGATGTGTGAACATAAAACACATACACACATATACACACATGTAAAAATAAACATATATGCGTGTGAAGTGGAAAGCTTACCTTTTCCTATCTAGATTTAAGGACCTATTTTAGACATTTGTTATGTTTTGTGAAAAGAGTGTTCTATTTGCAACAACAAAACATTTAATTCTTACTGTATCTCTGGCTGTTTAACGAGGACGTTTCACATTAAATGGTAAAACAACGTGGAAGATGGTAGAATGTAGTAATTACGTGAGAGAATGTTCACCCACGTATTCCTGAAGTTTGCTTTGTGCCTCCAAGTATTATTTAATTAAAGTGTTTTATGTTTGCAGAATCTTGTTGCTGTGCTAAGGATGTGGGTGAATATCATTTAAAAAAATTTAAAAAATTAAAAAATAAAGCAAAAATAAAAACACTAAAGCAAGAGGGGAACTTTTATAAAGCAATGTAAATATTTAACTCCTGGCTGTTGTTATGTAAGACATGAGATTTTAATAAATAACTACATTCTCACAACATCTGTTGAATTTATTAGGAACACTACAGTGACTGTATAGACAGTTGAAAGCATTCTTGAAAATCCTGCCCTCTACTTTTAAAAGGTAACAGTCTCATCAGATGTCAAGGGTAAGGGTAATGCAGGTTCTGTAAATTTATGAGATTTCTTTTCTATGTACATGAAAACATTTAGTAAGTAACCCCCCCACCCCAATGCACACATACATATATACACATACAGGTTAATATTAAGTCATAAAGCTAAAGATTTGGGGATTTTAAAAATAGTATGTCCCCAAGGGGCTATCATAAATTCATCAGAGAAAAAGTGGCTCACAGACTCCCTGGAAAGAAGCAGTGTACATGTGAGGACAGAGCAAAAATCTCTTTGCCATGTATATTATAGAATATTCATTGGTGTGAATAGTACAAATGTTTTCTTCTGATACAAACCCTGTGTTTGCAAATTACAAGAAGCATTGTTTTCAAAAAGCTCCCCTTAAAAGACATGTAACTGGTTTATATGAGTAAGCAGTTACTGTATTGCACTTAAATGTTATGTTGAACGAAATGCAGTTTTGTTTTCTGTAGATCTGTTGGTTGTAAACCATCTATAAAACTATAATGGTAAAATGCTCATATTCAGAGCTGGGATCAAAACTGGTATGTAACCTTTGCAACTTCTTATAATTATCCTTCTAAGAATATAAGAGAATCTGGAAGCTTCTGGACTTTGAGTCTTTTGAACTGAGCCCTCTCTCAAATCTGACTGACACCCTCTAAAATGCACAAACATGAGCAGAAATGGCAAACAGACTAGACTTCCCTTGTGAAAATGTATTAGTTCTGTATTCAAAAAACATTCGAATCCTCCACATGGGGGGAGAAAGCATTCTAAATCATCTATTACCACTTTAAAATTAGAATTAGAAAAGAAAATGTATTTGGGGTGGGTCTCAGTGCTACCTAGAAGAATCAAAGGTCATGGCTTCCCCAATATTGTCCCAGCCATTTCTCATATGTATATAGTATAAACCGTGACAAAACACTGCCTTTATATTATTTAGCAATATGTTGTAAATAGCATTATTAAGCTTTTCTTTTTGTAATAAAGACCCTTTGATTTGAATATAGTACAATAACTGAACTGATAAAGTCAATCTTTGATTTTTTTTTTTAGCTAGAGGCAATTTCAATTGTGGATTTTTGTTGTTGTCTGTTGTTCTGAAGACTTTGCATAATTTATTGGTTTAATTTATCCTAATTTATTTGATGAAGGTGTACAATTTTGTATTACCAAGGATGTACTGTAATATGAATTGATATGATTAAAAATAAAACATTGAGACTCCCTGTCCATATTAAAAAGAAAATAAAAAGGTGCAGTAGACAATTGATTTTAAAGTAAAAGTAAAAAATGTAGTTTGGCAGCTACTAAATTTTAAAACAGGAAAAAAAGTTGTTGGGGGGAGGGTGGGAATGGGGGTTTACTTTGTGTGTTTAAGCTTTTGTATACTCTTCGAACTTTTACCTTTTGCTTTGTACCACTTAAAGGATACAGTAGTCCAATTGCCTTGTGTGCCTTCCATCTTCTCTTAAACTGAATGTACGTGCAGTATATATGCAAGCTTGTGCAAAATAAAATATACATTACAAGCTCAGTGCCGTTTGACTTTTTTTCAACCTGTGACATTTAATTTTTGGACCTGCGTCCAGCAGGTTAGTTGGAACCATATTATCAATTTTGGAGTTTTCCTTTGGTTACAATTCTTAATTACACAAACTTAGCGTGAATGCCTGCAACTTCTAGAAATGATCTTTTTTTACTTCGGTTGCTTGTTAGACTGCTTAGGTTTCTATGTGAAACTTCTTCCTGCAGATGAAATTTTCTTTAGCCCTCAACATATAGAAACAACAAAGCTTTGGTTCAAAACAAGTGTGAGCTCGATTCAGTTCAACAGTTGCTAATGCCTCATGAGCTTAAGAAAGAGATGGTCCCCCAAAGTCACGCATTGGCAAAAGTCACAAACAGATCACTTGATGTAAGAGGAGACTTTGTATGGTTTCTACTCTGGTTGGACTCAGGATGAAGTAATAATGTAAATTTTTGAGCCCTTTCTAATATGTTCCTGTTCACATGACTGGCAGCATGTTTCATACTAAGAACATTGGTGGCATGGCTTTTAAAAGATTCCTTTATCTTTTCCACTTTGGTTTAAAATCATGTCTCCTTTAACCTAGAATCAGGAACATGGAGAATTAGCAGAAATCATTTGTCTACTTGAGATTTTCTCTGTTTTACATCATTTATAGCTGTACCTCTCTTTCGGGCTTCCGTATCATTGTAGACTGGGTCTTAAACTCAGATTTCTTTCTTTGTTTTCACTTAAATGGTGAAAACTCTCTATTTTGACCCTGTTGGCACAAAGGTGCTTAGAAGCAATGAAGTATCAAAACTTAAATGATAATAGTGTTTTTTCACTTTCAGCTCTTTTTCTACCAAAGGCACAAATTTAAACTCCAGTGTTCCTCACTAAATGTGAAAGAGCATACCTATGTACCTTTATGGCAGCATGCCTATTCCCCAACAGGAGATAAAAATGGACGTTCCCCCTCCTTTACCTCCTCTTGGGGGGGAGAAGGCATTTACTGTAATGAAATGACTCTCCCATCTTTATTTATTTAACACTGAGCTGCTTTAAACGAGATTGGATAATCCAGATTATTGACCAAATCATTAAATTATAGCAGGTGGTAATGTTTTCTGAGAGTAGGTTTATTAAAAATTGAGCTTCAAATCATTACTTGTGCGACTTTAAATCATCTGACAGCATTTGGTCTGGAACATTCCCAACACTGACCTGAATCAGGTTCACAAACTTCGTTCCACATACGTCTCGATGTCTGCGAATACCCATGTTATACTTGAAAGCATAAACTGCATGAGCGAACAATAAAGAATAGGCTGGTTGTATGCATTGTTATCTCCATTTATCATCATAAATGACTTACAAGTTTTTCTTAAAGACTAACAAGAAGACCTAAAAAGCATCACATTTTCACAATGAATTTACTAACACATGCTGAGGTGAGAGAGGTGCTCCTGAATAAAAGCCACAGGAAAATATCAAATATTTGCCAGGCATTGCCAAGTTCTGGAGTCTATGAACACTCCTGTATTTTGAAAAGCATAAAGAACAAAGAAAGTATGTATAAAAGAAAAACGGCTGATACAATTTTAGAAAATGTCTGATACAATATCTAAACAAAATTGTGAAAGATTACGAAAGAAATAAATGCTGTTAACACCCCTCTCACCAATAACAGAACCCTTTGGAGAGAGGGTCAAGACATTAGGTTAAAAACCTAAAGGGTAACTTTTTTAACTAAAGGAAAAATCAAGAGAGCCCTACTTTGGCTGTCAGAAGACCTGCCTTCCATCAGTTAATTTCTAAAGGTATTTACCCAGGGAAACCCAGGGAAGTCATTTAACCCTTGAGTGTCTAGGAGAATCAAAAGCTAAGGACTCTTAGAAGCAGTGTGGCTGCCATGTTGACTTCCCCCGCAGGATTCCTAAGTGCAAACAACGAAAACAGCAGTTTATTAAAGTGGTTTCGCTTCTTATAAGAAAGGCAATTTAAGCTGAGGGGCAAGACCCGGGCAAAATCCTAAAGCTGGCCAAGTGTGATTCGGATCCTCTTCTCTCTGTTCAGGACCCACGGTCCCTCCAGTGTTCCTGCCCCTTGCTAAGCACTCGTGCTTGTATGTCGCCCTGGCCTCCCTCTGTTTGCAGGGATGAGCCATCTCGCAAAGGTAGCATTAAGCTGCCACGGACTTGGTGCGATTCTTCCAGTGGTAGATGCCTGAACAACACATGGTCACGTGGGTGCACTTCACATTTTCATATTAGGTCCCAGGACATCTGAATGCAAGTGATATGGGGCTAGAGGGCTTCCCCACCCGACATAAGATGGGGTCTTTGGTGTGGTATCTCTCATGCCTACACCTTACGTGAATGCGGCGCCATCTGTCAAGACATTTCTGTCCCCCCACTTACTTCCTCTTTCTTTAGGATTTGTTTCCTGCCCATGTCTTCGCATCCTCCCAAGGGTCCCCAAAATTACTAATAAGAACCTACAGGAGGGACCTTTCTCCACTGCAGTTGGTTTACCTTCCTGGTTACAGAGGAAAATGATTAGCCCTGAAGACATTTTGGAGATAATCTAATTCAGTGGCTTTTATTCCCTAGCTCCTGGGCAGTGTGGTGCCATGGAGATGTGGGAAAAGGTGGTCTCACAAGGGGCTTTTGTCCCAGATCTGGTGTGGCTCGGCTGGCTCTCTTACAGGGCAGCCCCAAGCTGATAACGAATCTGGGAGTTGGAGTGTAATAACCCCAGAAGGTCGTTCTGATTTTCACAGAGGAGAGATTATCTCACCAATTGTTGCAATCTGAGTCCTACCTCACAGACATGTTTTTGATATAGTTGTCACAAAGTTAAAATTTGAGATATATTTGAAGTCACTGATTTCTTCAGGAAAGGTACAGTTTTAGGTACCATCATAAGTACCTATTTTTTTTGAAACTCCATTAACTGAAATTGTTCAGTGTGTTGTAAACTGTGTTATCTCAGGGATCACCTGGTTGGGACATGTGTGTGTGTGTGTGTGTGTGTGTGTGTGTGTGTGTGTGTGTGTGTGTGTGTGTGTGTGTGTGTGTGTGTAAATGTTCATTTTTAAAAGCGTTCTCTGCTTAAAACAACAATGATCTCATTGGCTATGATAGAACAGATCTCTAAGTACCAATGTCAGTATTAAATTAGTTCTGTGGAACCTTCATTTAAAGAGAGGGGCTCTCAGCTGAACAATAGCACAATACTCATTGGGTAGAATGAGAGATCTTGAAGGAGGAACATAACAGTTGAATAACAGTTTATGTGAGTTCTATCAAACCTTCAAAAAAAAGATTATTTTTATACCATAGAAACAGCTCAGACCCTGGCACAGGGGTTTGTGCTAGATCAATATCGGTGCCCTTTCTTCTCCCCACAAAGCCTGTGACTTTTTAAATGTTTTAAGTTGTGATCTAAGACCCACTGCAACTTCTCAGGACATTCAAATTTTGAAGAACACAGAAGTTGTCCAGGAACAGAATGCTTCTGTCCCATGCTTACCAGTTTCCCCAGACCTTTGCCCTCAGCTTCAGGCATATGGCTGCTGTGGCCACCCCTCTAGCCAGCCATGCTTGGGTAGGCCCCAGAAGAGGAGTGGAGCAGCTTAGAAAGATTAAGGTGCCACAACAGACTGAAACAGAATCACTCAGGCCGTCTCAACCCTGGCAAAGGGGAGAGTATTATTTGCAAAGCCCCCTGCTGAGTAGCCCAGGTGCTAGCTAGACAGGCTCAGGAGATAATTTGGCAGCCACCCTGGAAAAAATGCCTGTGTCTCTGCAAATAAACCTGCCAGTAGAGAGCACTGGGTTTTCCCCAGTGCTTGTGCAAATAGTACTCTCTGCTTTGCTGGTATTGGAAATTCCTTGGTGTGAGTAGCTCTAGACCATGAAAATTAGAGCTATGGATTTCTTGGTATTGTTGTTACCCTTGACCCATTAGGAAATAATTCCAAAAATCAACGGTCCTGTTTCCAATTATTCACAACTGGAAAATCTTTGGTAACCAGAAGAAATGTTCCCTCTGAATCCCCTTTCACAGCTCAGAAACGAGCAGTAAGGTTGAACAAGAGAGTCACAGGAGAGGCACGTGATCATGTGCCCAAGCATGGTTTGGGCCTGTGCACCTGAGTGTCTGTATCTGCATTCCACAAAAACTCTTCAATAATTATATATTACTGATTGAGTATTATTCATGTCTTTTTTCCATTTGATATACAAGAATTTGTAGAATGGACACTACGGTTAGCTATATGAGAAATCTCAGTGAAGTGAATGCATTTCTAACCAAAAGAAGGTATCAACATTTACTCCAGAAGTAAAGGAAATTAATAGAACAAAGGCCATAAAATAAATTGTAAAAGTTGCCCCCAAATCAAAACAAATCTCCTCTCCTCTCCCAAAGGCACCTAGCCTTTATAGTTTTATGGATGAATTCTATCAATTATTCAAAAATAGATCATATTAGATAAACAATTCAGATTTTATATGTACATAAAATAATCAGACTATATTTATTCATATATTATATGATATGTTATATATATCATATAATGTAGATTTGTTTTATGAAGCCCACATTTAGTAATATCAATGCAAAAGTCCTAAATAAAAATATAAGGGAATCCAGTATAGCAGTATAGTAAAAAAATGCAAAAAAAAACTACTACAAATGAGCAGGTCTCATTATTTGCCACAAACTTGGGATAAAGGAAGATCTGGACTTACTTGTAGGTAAAAAGCAGAAAAACACTTCCTGATGTGTTGATTTGCTTTTGCTACCCTCTAATGACAATGGAAATAAATATTCCTTGTTGGGGCCGGCCAGCTAACTTATCCCCTATGAACTGCTGCCCCCTAATTTCTTCCTTCACCAGGGCCAAGTAGCCTTTGATCTTTCAGCCATTTTAATTTGCCAGATTGCCTAATTCAGAGGCCATGTCTCATTCTATTATGTGTTTTTGGAACTGAATCTTTGGAAAAAGCCAGATTCATCTACAAGACCTTTAAGGATTTCCTCTCAATAATTTTTAGAAAGGAGAGAAAGAGAAAGAAATCCAGAAAAGCAATGCCAATTGAAGGAACCTGTCTAAATATAAGCTATTCTATTTACATAAAAGGAATCATGACATTTTTCATTTTCTGGAATATTGACTTAAGGTAAAAACCTATTTCTTTATAGTCTAAGAGGAAAGAATAAGATACCAAATTCTAAAGTGTTGGCTTGGGCAGCACCGACCCCAGGCAATTTGGTGAAGCTTACGAGAGTTACCACTATAGGCACTAGGACTTTGGAGAGGAACTTGGCGATGTCCATAATTTCTTTAATTACTCGTGTTTTTGCCTCTTTGACTCCATATTTAACAGTCAAACTTTTGCAATATTTGCATGCATAAGCAGACATATTACAAAGGCATATAATCAGTTAGGTTAAAAATGTGTGATTTTATTTTACTTTTTTTCTACAACTCATCTCAGTCTCTACATCAAGTTCCTTTTTTGTCTGACGGGAGAAAACAGTCTAGTTTCAGGCACACTCAACTGTCTTAGACTAGGTCCCATCCCTTTCTGCCCCTTTCCCTTAGAGTGGCTTTTAAATTCCGGAGTGTTAGCTAAGAGGCTTCTGATTACTGGCTGATATCCCCTCTAGTCCTTGAGCAGGGAGTTATGAGCCATCTGATTCCAAGTTGTCACCAAGACGCCATGTTTTATTTGTGAAAATGGTCATTACTGCCTGGGCTTCTAGCCTGCAGGGTTCATATCATTTTCCACTGAGGAATCCTCAGGCCCTCAGTGGCTCTCCTTCTTCACCATCACGTGTCCAGTGGTCTGGACGCAGGAATGCTTGACTCTTTTCTCTAGCTACTTTGAGGCCAAGGCCTTCTGCCTCTGGTACTCATAGCCTGCGCCCTACTGTGCCTACACCATGTTGGCGCAGAGTGTGTCTGCATGTCTACTATAGAGGTGCCAGGTAGAACAGACATACAAATTCCTTCTTCTAAACCCTAAGCATACTTGGCTTTTCTGTTACCTCCACTCAAGCCCCAGGGTCAGCCCAGGGCACAGGGGCAGGGCCCCTTTTCAAGGACAGGGTCTGATTCAGTCTCTATTGTCTTAGCCATTTTGTCCCGTAGTCCAGGGAAACTTCCCACTTTTGAAGGTGAGCTAGAGTGGCTCCTCATCTGTTATCATTCTGTTCTTTGTTATAGATTAAGCTGTGGTGCTTAGATTTTGAAACTAAATTTTTTTCCTGTAATTTTTTTAGCATTTAAAAAATACAATTGTGTTTCTTACCTTGTCAAAATTATTTTTAGGAAAACTTCAAGATTTATACCCCTTCCTCCTTTTCTCCATATCCAATATATGATGGAACAACAGTAATTGGTCTTCTGTTTTTCAATCCCCGTGACTTACTTATTTTATACTTGGAAGTTTGTATTTTTTTACTCCTCTCACCCATTTAGTCCATCCTGTGTCTCCCACCTCTAGCAGCCACCAATCCGTTCTCTTAATCTATGAATGTATTTTTAGATTCCATATATAAGTGAGATAATATGGTACTTGTATTTCTCTGTCTGACTTATTTCACTTAGCATAATGCCCTCAAGGTCGATCCATGTTGCTGCAAATGGCAAGGTTTCATTCTTTTTCATGGCTGAGTAATATTCCATTGTGTGTGTGTGTATATATATATATATATATACCATTTCTTCTTTATCCATTCATCCATCAATGGACATTTAGATTTTTTTTTTCTATGTCTTGGCTGTTGTAAATGCTGCAATGAACACAAAACAGTCTTTTCTATCATAAAAAAGCCAGGCTCTGGCAAATTAAAAGCTTTGACTTTCAAGACTATCATCCCAACACTGAGTTTTGAGATGCTACTTAGAAATTCTAAAGCCAAAACCCTAATTCTTTATTCTCTGTATTTTCTCCACAAATCCCTTCTAGAAGCAGTGCTTGTCCTAGTTCAACAAGGAAATCACAGATATTGGGTTAAAACTGGGAAGCCCTCAGTTAATGTGTCTAAATTCTGTGTGGCATGTTCAGGGGTATTTATTGCAGGGTTATATGTAATAATGGAAAATTGTAGACAAATTATACACCACTAGATGAATTGTTAAGTTAATTTATGCAATTTATACCTCTTTTAGGTAAATTTAACTCACATAGACCTGACCTCATGAATAACAGTTTCTTTGTTACTACAGCACTCAAAAATTTTATCAGTGTTTTAAGTTTTATTTGTGCATTTAGTTGTAAGATTTATAGTTTAATTCCGTGACCTGTGAAATGCTATGCACCAAAAGGTTAAGCTATAACTATGTAATAAAATGGAAAGTTATCCAATTACATTGAGTTTCAAAAGTAAATAAAGGAATATATTTACATAGCATGACACCACTTTGGTTCTTTTTAAGTTGATATACCTTTACTTATATCTGTAAAGTGTGTGTGTGTGCACACACACACACACACACACACACACATTTGTGAGAACACACACCACCACAGTAAATGCTATTTTTGAGGCGTGAAAGTAGGCAAAGCAACTTTTAGGTGAGGGGGTAATTTTCACTTTTACCTTATACATTTCTGCAGTTTTTGAATTTTTTCAGCAAAAGCATGACCTTTGTTTGTAAGAGGCATATATACTAAGAGAGAAGCACAGAGGGAAAGGATAGTCTTTTACCAGCAGAGTGGAAACGAGGTCCTGACCTGGATCAATGCATCCCCTGTCTGTGTGCATCCCCAGTGGGCACTTCCCAGCTCACCTCAGCTGTGCCAGCTCCTGAGAAGGTCAGAGGCACAAAGCTACACTGCTCTGCATCTGCAGCCTGGTCCATGACTTGCTAGGTTCTTAGTCTTTTTGAGTCATTGTTTGGTCTTTCATGAAACAACACCTACTTCTTAAACCAAGGAGTAAGTGAGATGCCATATGTGTGTGCCTGACATAGAATGGGTCAGAGGAAGTCAGGTTGGAGGGATATGTAAACCTGAGGAGTGGAAGGCATCAGAGTACAGGGTGGTCACTGACATTTCAAATGCCACCACTGATGCCTTATTCTTTCTTTCTTTTCTTTTCCTAATTTAACAGCCCACATCAACCCTCACTGAGCATATGGTAAAGGAAGCAAGCAGGATACACAAACAGCAGTGAGCCAGGCACCCTGTCCCCAGAAGGAGTGCACGCCAAGTGGTGTGTTCATGTGCATGTTCTAGATGGGGCAGGGAGCATCAAATATGCAGAAGGCATGGTCTACATTTGGTTTGTATCAGGGCAATAAGGAGTTTGCAGTTTCCTGACCTAGGTAGGGAAAGGGGAAGGGGAACTTTATTGAGGAAGGCTGGAGTTCAGGATGAGCAATCAGAAAAGAAATTAGCTTGTCAAACAAATGGTACAAAAAACATGCAGTATTTCTGGGTAGAGGGCAGAATGAGGGAAGACAGGGAGATGAGCAAGACAACACACTGAGATGCTGAAACTAGCTTGGGGCTCAGTGAGACGTACTGCTCACACTTCTGAGAATTGGAGCTTGGGCAGAATGTGAATGGAGGCAGAACTGGAAGGCAGAAGAAATCTAGGCCACCCCCACCCCCACCCCCACCTGCCCTAACCTCTCACCCTGAAGCCTCAGGAAAGGGAAAATCAATGGGCTCCCGAAGTACAGGAGCCCTGGGTCTGGGGCTGGAATTTGACCCACGCACAGTGTTTACTGATCTAAAGATGGATAGGTTCAAATGAGCTCATCTTTATCTTGAGAGGAAATGAGGGAGCCGAGACCAAGACAAAGCCACATTTTATTCACTGAAAATTTATCGCCACCACCACTGCTGCCGCCACCTCCCCCCAACAGTGCCTGCAAGATCCCGGGAAGCACAGGCCTGAATGACCTAGTCTCCAAAGGTCTGTTCTGAAAGATCGACAAATAGGGAATTTATGAGCTCACAGAAAACCGAAAAAGTTATTCCAGAATATCTTACATTTACCCTCTTGCTGATCTGTATCCTCTTTTCTCCCCTCTGTAGTTTGCAAATATTGACTAAGTTCAAGGGCAGTGGTATAAGGTCTAACTTCAGAGTTAGCATGAGGTGAAATACTTAAGATGGTGCAATCCTGTCCTAATGAAGAACATATTAAATCCCAAGGTTGGTATGGACAGTTCTTGTCCCCTGACCCAGTTGATATTTGTTTTATCAAGTCAGGGACTATTTTTGTCATCATTGTTAATCTCCCTCTTGCCAGATCTGTTTTGGCCGAGGGCATGCACTTGAGGTATGTTAGAAGAATGGAGTGCAGTGTTGTGGGAAATAATTATCACTAATTCTGTCTGCCTAAAGCCTCCTCAGCCCTGTTCCTCTGATCTTAACCACTAAGCAAAATCGTAGATGGAAAGTCCTGCAAGTCCATGACCTGGTCCCAGGAAGTAGGTTCTGGAGCCAGGAGAGCAGCCATGTAGCAGAATTCCCATGGCGACTACAGGTCCTCACCATTGAGACTCACCTTTGGCAAATCTTTTCTCAAGGATTCCTGGAGACCTGGCCTCAGATCTCTGGCAGTTCTGGCTGGAACTCAGAATGAACCGGCACTTCTGACCCATGGGTTTTGGAATTAAATAGGCCTTGGTTCGAATCTTAATTTCTCTGAGCCTCAGTTTCTTCCTATATAACAATGTTGTCCTTGCAAGGTTGTCATGAGGATTAAATGTGGTATTGTATCTGAGAGCATTTAACGCTGTGCCTGTTGCTTAAAATGGGATTAATATGTTTTAGTCTCCTTCCTTCCGGCCGGCTCCTCCAGCTGCTGGTGTATCCCCTTTCTCTGCTGCATACATTTGACATAGCGGAATCAAGCCAGTGACACTTGAGGGGATACCATTATGGTAAGAATGAAGAGAGAAAAGAAAAGGCTAAACAATGTTCAGAACAGCAATATGCCCTTTTAAATGATCTGAGTATAAATGAGCTGGGCTCCACTGACATGAAAGAATGCAAATATATAAACTTGTAGTTGTGTCTCCTGCTTCCGAGACCTGGACACACCAACAAAAAGAATCTCCACGTGGAGACCTTTGTTTGGAGAGTTTTTAAATCTAAGCACCACAGAGGCCATCATATTCTTCCTTTGATATTAAGGATGTGACCCACTGTGCTGATAAACCTCCTGGATAGTTCGCTCAACAGAGAGGTGATATTCCTTTAGACTCACAGCAACCTCAGCTGCTGTGCCCCACCTCGCACAGCACAAAGAGATTCTATACACTACCTCTTGTTTATAAGTATCGTATCTACATGTTCTGGTAGACTATGTCACCCTTAGTCACTTCCCCTCTTAGCAACATGGGAATGGCTGGAATCCACCGAGCTACATCCTCTGGTGGGGCATCCTGAGTTCTCCCAGGTTTCTCAAAACAAACCTGCCTCCTAACCCTTAGGTAAAATGGCTATTTGCAAAGTAGATGATCAAATGTGTATTTTGAATAAGCCAATATTCAAATATTTTTATGGCAATAATAATTACTACCATATTCAAAACAGTCAATTCTCCAATGTATCCAACCTGGTCAGAGGGAAGATTACTATGAATGATGGAGCATTGAAAATGTATTTATGTTTGATTTTGGAGTGATAACTCATCAAACTTGAGAAGAATTCACATAGTAACTCTACCTGAATCCCTTCTCTCTCCACTCAAAGCATTTCCCAATATCACCAGACTGGAGGAAAGAATGGGAAGAAACCATAGAGGACATTCAAGAAATATTAGGAGAATGAATTCGCGTTTCAATTTAGTTTTCTACTGGGTTGGCAATAAACCACTAGAACATACAATGGAAATAAAGTAATAATGAAACTAATAAAACATTAGGAATAAAGCTATAAAACTATACTGTAATCACATAAAGAAGACCTAAAAAAACTGAGTCAGACAGCAATGACAACAATAGTAATGATAATAGTAATGAATATTTATTATGTTCTTATAACTAATTTATTATGTTCTTATAATAATTCTTATAAGGAATTATCTAGATAATTTCTTACATCTCAGAAGTCTTATATTAATACTATTATCCTCATTTTTTAAAAAAGGAAATGGGGCACACAAAAGTAAGGTAACTTTTTGAATGGGAAGATTCAAAATGACAAGTAGTTTATTCTAATTTGCTCAGTAAGTTTACCTTGCAAATTAATGGAATCAATTTACTCTATAAATTAATGCAAGTCCAATCAAATTTAGAGAACTGTTTATGGAACTTAACAACTTTAAAGTTCACCTAGAAGAGAAAATGTTAAAAAATTAGACAAAGTTTCAAAAAGCAAAAAAAGAATTTTTAAAACTATTAAAATTATATTAAAGTTTAGTAAGGTTATTAAATACACTCATGGACTTAGCCTAACACATAAAGGATATTCAATAAATATTTGGAAAATTAATGTATATGTTTTATATTTTCTATGATTTTCCCTGATAGATACAAAAACAAAATATATGGTCATGGTAGTTAAATACTATATTATTAACAGAAGGATTGAGAAAGATAGTTCAATAAAGCAGATTAGAAAATCTGATGCAGATACAGTTAAACAAGGGAATTTAGTCTATAATAAAGAGTGTTTTCAGGTCAAGAGGAAAAGACAGACTATTTAGCAAAGAGGACTGAGATAATTTGAGAATGTTATGGAAAAAACAAAATTATACTCCTTTCTTATTACATATGGAAAAATAAATTATTGATAGACAAAATGTTGGAAGTGAGCATGCAGACTTGACGGAAGAAGCAAAGATGTCAACAGCCCAACCGTCATAGTGGCAGAGGTGCCCCGTAAAGCCACTGCCTTTAGGAGCCTTCAGCATTATAAGCAGGAAGCACCGAGTTCAGAAGCATAATTAACTAGAGAACCAAAGCCCATCCTCTGTCTTCCTGGGTCCCTTAAGCCCTAGGGTTCTTGATGAACCTCAAGGGAAAGAGTCCTCCCAGATAACTGAGATTGACAGCCCAACCTTCTCTGGTGGTCAGGGCTAGGACACATTACAAAAGGAAATGTCCACTTGCTTGATTCTGAATGTTCTGGACTACTTTGTATTAGACAGATTAGGTACATAGATAGATAGATAATAAATTAGAAGATAGGTATAGAGAGGTGTTAGTTGACAGATATTTGGTGTTGGAAAGATGGTTATAATTTAAAACCATTTTAAAAAGAAGAAATTTTACTTTAAAAAAAAACATGATATGATGGCAGATCAGTACAGGCACACCTTCTTTTATTGTATTCCACTTTATTGGGCTTTGTAGATACTGCACTTTTTTATAAATTGAAGGTTTATGGTGATCCTGTATCAAGCAAGTCTGTGGGAGTCGTTTTTCCAACAGCATTTGCTCATTTCTGTGTCACAGTTTGGTAATTCTTGCAATATTTCTAACTTGTTCATTATTACATTTGAATGTATGATTATGTGCAGTGATTATGACTCACTGAAAGCTCAGATGATGGTTAGCATTTTTAGCAATGAAGTATTTTTAAATTGAGATGTGTGCACTGCCTGTTTAGAACTAATACTATTGGACCCTTAATAGACAACAGTATAGTGTAAACATAAATTTTATATGCACTGGAACCCAAAATTTCACTTGACTCGCTTTATTGCCATGATTTGGAAACGGACCTGCAATATCTCCAAGGCATGCCAGTAGTTTCAGCTTAATGTATACATTTGCTCATTTGACACATGTGCCATGAGCTCATCTTATGTGCCAGGTACTCAGCTGGGTCTAGACAGACACGAGCAAGACCTAGCTTACCCTCCTGGAGCTCACAGTCTACAGGTGGCAGACGTGCCAGAAAAGGAGCACGTCGGTTACACGGGCGCCCTCGTCTTGTAGGTAAAATTGCAAGTTCCCTGCTGGTTGCTGCCCAGAGTGATCTGGCAGCAAGTCTATCTCCCCCAACTCACAACTTGAGTTGCATCTTAGAGGCCTTGAAGTGAGAGTTTTGCCTGCACCGTGTGCAGTGGACCCAGAGAGGTCCGTGATAAACTGCTGTCTGGGTATTAGGCACACAACTTCTCAAACAGCTGCTGAGAGCTGTCTGGGAAGAAAGTCGTTGCGCTCTGGGAGCAGACGGCCTCTGCGGTCACAACCACGCTAAGCTCCAGGGCATTCTTCTCTTTCATTCCTTCAATAAACATTTGCTCTCGGCTTCGTGAAAACAGGGATGAGTACGGCAGACAGAGTTTTCACCCTGATGGGGGCTGTACTCTAGTGAGGGAGACAGTTATTCACAAAAACCAATGAACCACAGAGGCTGCAAAGTTCTTTATCGGTACAGGAGCTCAGTAATGTGGGACAAGGGCCGTGGTAAACCAGAGTCCGCAGGGCTGGGACGGGAGCACGCAGGCTTCCCTGAGGAAGGGACTTGGCACTGAGATCTAAAGGATGAGTAAGTGTCATGTGGCCACAGAGGAGGGAAAACAGTTGCAGGGCGAGTGTAAAGGCACTAGGTTTGGAGGAAATGGAGGGCATTGGAAGGCCTGGAGGAAGGGTGCTGCTCTGGAGCCGAGAAGCCAAAGAGGGGATGTTTCCAGAGAGGATGGTGTGATCAGAGGAAGTTCTATCACACCGAGGAGGAAAAAAAACACGAAGCTCTTTTCTTTGTTTCTCCAGAAAGATAAAAGTGATTTATTTTAAGGGAAGAAAGAAACAGATCCACATATGACTGATCTCGTTTTATCCCAGATTATCCCCAAAAGTGTCTTCTCCTAAGTGAAAGGTGTCAACATCTATCCATCGCCCAAACCGAGAACCTATATGCCATTCTGTCTTCTCTTAATGTCCACATCTAATCAACCATTTTGTGGCTATCAGTTCATGGCCCTATCACTTGAATCCATTCACTTCTCTCCAGCCACAATACCTCAATTCAAGCCCCCAGCATCTCTCATCTACAAGGGCGAGAAGTGAACAATACCGTGATTGGCCTTCCTTCCTCCAGTCTTTCCACATCAACACTGATTCATTCTCCTGCACCATATCCACAGTGATTTTCCTAAAGCATTAATCTGTCTCTCCAGAATAAAATCCAAACTCCTTAATGCGGCTTTTAACACCCCTTACGATCTGTCCCTGGTTACCGCTCTCCCAGTCTCCACATGGCTATAATGAACTACTTCACGTCTCTTGCAATCTCACGGCCATTAATCTTCTATATCACATCTCTGGTATTTCCCGGATTTAGGGCAATCTGGGTTCTCATTTGTTTTCAGTGTTGCATCCAGTCTTCTTAGCATGGCAAACAAGACCCCTAAGATATTACCCCCACTGCATTCCACTGTATGTCTGAGTACTTTCTCTTTTTTCCCCTGATTCTTGCCCTGTATACCCCTACAATATTGAATTGCTTGTCTTCCCCAAAGCATATCCTGTTTCTCATGCCTCAGTACATTTGCATAGATGTTCCCTCTGCCTGAATGCTTTTCTTATTTGTTGTTTGAACTCTTTGGTACCGCCTACTATTCCGATGTTGAATATGAAAACCTGGCATATAATAGCAACCCAAACTCTCAATCAAACATAAAGACAAAGACTCCAATATGTATGGAATCAAAAACTTATTTTCTATGTACTCTTCCTGAAAAGTTTACCTGAGATGTATTCCAACAGAATGAAGGTAAAAACCAAAAAGAGAGGAAGACGTGGAATGAAGAAAAAATAAAACAAGGTAGGAGTTATACAGAAGACAGGTTGACAAACGTGCAACAGGCTTAGAATGTAATTAGTTCAAATTTGAACAGGAACTCCACCATTCCAAGAAAGACATCTTTGGAAGAATGTAAAAGATTCTGTACAATGGGTAGGATGAATTAAAAAGCTGGAAAATATTTGTGAAGTGATCATGGAATTATGGGTTCCTTCTCATAATAAGAAGAAAAAAGCAAATAGAAACCCCAGGAGAATCAAAAAATAAACAAAACAAACATACAAGGAAGTGAAATCAAAGCAAAATGAAGCAGAGCATGATTTCAAGCACAGGGGGCAGAAAAAGTGACAGTTGGAGGAGGCCTATGTGAGATGTGTTTGACGTACTATGTGCCTCTGAAGGAGGCTCGGTGCCCAGGGACTCGGACAGCAGATGGACTCGGCTTCCCAAGCGCTTTGCAGAAATGAGAGTGGAGAGGAAGAAATTCAAGCATGTAGCAGAATCTTGATATGTTACCAAACCAGAAAGGCAATGGATTGGATGGAGGCTGGGAAAGGGAGAAATCACAATAAAAGAAAATCGTCCTAATGCTTCTTTGGCATGAACTCTAGATAAGACAGAGCTGGTCTGAAATAGTCCTTAAAGACCTCCATCACCAGGTTGTGAGAATTAAGAGAACAAGTATAAATATCCAAATACAAAGCCAAGTACCCAGTAGACACCCATTAAGTGGTAGTTATCACTAAAGGATAATAAAAACTATTGCAAATATGTATTAGTTTTCTATGGCTACGTAACAAATTGCCACACCTTTACTGGCTTAAAGGCAACACAAATTTATTATCTCATAGTTTCTGTGGGCAGGAGTCGGGGCCTGGCTAGCTGGGTGCTATCACTTTAATGGGGCTAATTTACCCAAAAACAGGACACACAAACCAGGTCCATTTGGGAAATTAATCTTTTTACAACTCCTTTCCTCAGAAATAGTCCCAGCCAAGATACTGGAAATACTTCCTTTGGAGATTCTGGCCCTCAGTGTAGGACTGATAATGGTTCGGTTGGGGGTCGGGGGTGTGGGGACTTGAGGGAGGGGTCATTAGTCCTCATCAGAAACAACTGTCAGAAAAGACCAAGAACAGAGAACAGAGCCTAAGCCGGGCCTAACACCTCTCCTGCCCCTCAGCTCTGAATTTGGAGCTGTGCGTTTTGTATTTAATGGAGCTTTCTAATCAAATAGCACTGATTCATCAGCAGACAAGATATTATTGCTGCTCATCAAATACACTACTATTTTTATTTCTCATTGGTTATGAGAGCTGGGTTCCCTGCCCCTGGGAACATTCATGAGTGGTCTGTGTGCCTCTTGAAGACTTGCACACTCCAGGGTCTGGTGAATGGGTAATACTCAGGTGGAGCTGTCAGAGAGAGAGGACCCTCAACTCGGACCCAAGCACCTGTGCCTCCCCAGTTATTGCTGCAGTAACTATGGTGTGCCCATGACAGTGTTGAGCCCAAAGGATGACTCATAAATCCTGACTGGCTGGCTAGTTAATCAGCTCACCTCCCAGTGTGCAGTGCCTGTGGCCTGAACCAAGAGCACCGACTTGCCCACACTCCATACTTCACACCTCACCATCCGCGTGCCATCTCTGGAGCTCACACCAGTGCTGGGAGGCTCTTGCAGCAGGAAGGCCCTGATTGCTCCTCTCTCATGGCTAAGTTCATAAATCTGGCTAGTGATGGGATCTGAGTGTAGACCCAGGACTTCTGGTCCTTGTCCTGCCTGCTTTCCTGCCCACTCTTTTTTCTTTTATGAATCTGTGGTTGATGCCTCCCATTTTCCTCCTCAGTCTGGATTATCTGTTAATGTCTCACAGTTCAATAAATTGGAACTCAAACCACAAGTGCTGCAGAAATTCTGGATGAGAAGTGATTAGAGAAGCCTGCTTTTCCATCACACCTCTGCAGCCAGCACCAGCTTCATCGGCATGAGATACGAACAGTTGCAGGGGTTCCCACACTTAGGAGAGTCCCACGTTTGCTTTATGGCTCTGCTGTCCCCCTCTTGAAATTCTTAATTATTGTTAAACAAAGGGTGACACATTTTCATTTTGGACAGAGCCCCACCAATTATGTCACCAGTCCTTTCTGCAATAAAGATACAGTGGGCTTTAACATACATTTGCAAATTAGAGGATCTAAACCCATTTCTTGTTGGCTGATCAAACCCCAGGTCCTTATTATAACTGAGCATCATATCAGCTCTATGTTTGATAAAACCAGGATTTGTTCTTTGACCAGTAAGCCAATAAAGTTAAAAAAGAGGAAGGTTTTTGTAGGAGCAGAATGTACAACATGACAGGATGGCCCCCACCCCCAAAAGGACACCTGAAAACTGCTGTTTGCCCCCTCATCTACCTCCATCCTGAACCCACCCAGAGCTGCTCTCCACTCACACCCCTTCCCCACTGCAGCTCTCTCAACATCTCCAATATATCTTGGCACGCTGGTTCTCTCCCTCATCTCCTACAGCTCATCTGTGTTTGTTAAATATTATTTGGCACATAGTAAGCTCTTCAAAACAAGAGACTTGGATTGCACAAGACAGGCGATGGGCTTGCGGGTTGAGTTGTTCAGGAATGAGGCTGAGCAGACACTGCCTCATCTCCCTCCCTCCCTGACCCGTACCTACACCAGAACACAGGCCGGGGCACAACTGTGTTGAGAGAGAAAAGTAAGAGAGCCATTAAAAGCACTGGAAATGAGACACAGTGACTTACCTAGTCTTAAGAGCTTTTTAATCGTGTTTTTCTAATCGTGTCTGCTTTTTGGCACTGCACTTAGAACCTTCACCAAGAAACTCTGTCATTAGCCAGGATCTGGTGGCACCATGATCTCTAAACCACTGATCTCCAAAAGTCCCTGGTTTGAAATGATAAAATAACCACAGATCTCCAGCCAGGGGTTCTGCTGGCCTCACATTGCTTCATAAGCACCACTTCTGATACCACATTTTTTCACTCACATGAAAGAAGGAGAGCAGATTTCTGATGGAGAACTCCCAACGTACAGGGCAACTGCTCCTTTCAGCATAAGGCACCCCCACTCCCATTCTCAGACCGTGGCCATGACAGCCACGTGCATCCGAACAGCACTATTTTCCGAGACACTTTCTAGTCCAGCATCTTCTATGATCTTTTCAGCACCCCTGAGACGTCAGTGGGGCAAATGTTTCCCCCATTTAACAGAAGAGGCAGCGGAATGCTAGTGATGCTCACACCATGTGGGCAGATGCCTCTGCACCCGTGTGACGACATGTTTGGAGCTGGAGTCCTGGCTTCTGTCTGAAGACAGAGTTCTAGCTGCAAAGCGCAAATGATGGGAAGTGTTTCCCCTTGAACTGTGGGAACATTGGCAATCGCTGCCTATTTCCCCCGAACTTGGGGCACAGGCCTGCCTCTAAAATCCATCTACTGATGCACCCATTGTAAAAGACATGTTGGCAAGGTAAGACCATTCACTGAAGGGAGAGGGGAATTTTTAAGGCTGCAGTAGAAGAGGCTGGTAAGGGAGGCAGGGCATGGAGAGCAGAGAGAGGCACTGATTGAAAAGAAGAGGGGGAAATTATCCCAATTCTAGCACTGCTGGAAAATGGGAAAGTTATTGCTGCACAAAGCCCCCTCTCGAAGCGCCTGCCTTCCAAAATTTCTACCACACTCTCTGCAGTCACTTGTGTATGGCAGAAGCAGCATCTTTGTATTATATGAACGGTCTGCTTCATAATCAAATACCATCTGTCGCTACATCTGAACTTGTTTTCAACATCTGTGCGTTCTGGTCTTAACAAAGCTTTAAAAACTAATTCAAAAACTTTCACAGATCACTGACTAAATATGTACATTGACCATCTTTCCACACTGGTTTACAATGTTTCTTCTATAGGTACCTCCCTCTGCCCGTGAAGAGTGAAGACACACACACTTGGAGGCTTTATTAAGCTTATTTCCTAATGGCCTTGGGTAGCCAAGCACAAGAGAGGGACACTTGCTCTGCACCGAGAGGACCCATCATATTCCTTCTTGGTGCCAATATGGTCCCTTTCTGCCAATGAGAAACCTGTAAGTTGATCAGCTACCATACCCCAATTACTCAAAATGACACTACAGATAAAACGGCAACCAAGGGGAGAATCAACTCTATGGCTTATACGCAGCTAAAGTGTGTTTGAACAAATGGTGAAGTAAAACCATGAGAGCTCTCAGGAGGATAAGGACGCTGTTACTTTGCACATGCTTCAGAAATGTGAAGTACATCTTTACAGAACTTTTTGCCAACCCCCTGGCAGATGTTGACCAGTTTTGCTTATGTATACATCAGTTGCAGAACACTAAAACAGAGATTGGAAATTTTAATTTAGTCAAGGCAGTTGGGCTAAAATGATGGCTTTTGTTGAAACCATTAAACAGAGCTGCCTAATGAAGTACAGTACAGGGCTGGCAAACGGAGCCCTGATCGTAGGCTGCCGCATCCAAGCAGGAGAGAAGGATGGCAGTGGCTGTGTGGGTGTCAGAGTGCGGGCAGCATGGCGTCCTCGGACAGAGAGAAAGGGCTTGGGGAGGTGGGGCCGGAAAGGAAGGAGGGCTAGGAACCATGAGCAGACAGGCATCTGTCCACAGCAATACTGGTGGAGTCTTAGCGGCATGCACTTGTGTGTGTGTGTCTGTGTGTGTGTGTGTGCATGTGCGTGTGTATGCATGTGCCCATGACCTGTGTATGTGTGTGTGTGTGCATGTGTGTGTGTGTGTGTGTGTTGCTGCAATGAAGCTTTTATTTTGAAAATGTTCTTTTAAGTTTCAGCTGCCCATTTGCAAGGGGCCTGGAGGGAAGTGTAGTGTAGTGAGCACCTGTGTGCCCCTTGAAGGTGATTAGGGTGAATTTGGGTCACAGAGAAGTGACGGTGGTGGCCAGTCATGCGGCTGGGAGCTCACAAGAGGGCTGGGAGGCTGCCCGGTTAATGGGTCTGGAGGTTGACTCCGCGGCTCCAGTACACTTACCTTCCCACAGCTGCTTGACAGCACGTAGCTGCGCCCGGGCTGGTCCTCCCTCCCCCTCGGGGTCAGCCGAGGCAAGGCAAAGATAACCTCAGTATTGATAGAAACCCACTTTAGCGTGATGGGACTGACTGATAATCATTTACAGGGCTGGACATTGACTTCTTGCACAGTGATGAATATATAAAAGAGCACTAGACTTTGCGTGTATTTTCCAACTGTTTCCCTGTTTTAGTGGGAATGCTTACCATGTGACCACTTAATACTCCAGCAGTCATGAATGTTTAAAAAGATATAAACAATACTATATTTTAGTGAAGATGAGTATTATTATTAAAGCATAATTATGTGCATTATACAAATAAGTGAATTGTATTTAGTAAACACCTATTATTGATAGAAAGAGAGAGATTCGGTCCCTGTTCATCCCTTGTAGGGAATAACATGACGCAGCAGTTGGTTTTCATCAAACAACTTTTATTTTGAAAATCACCAAGGGAATTAGTTAATAGTTGTTTGAAATGATTGTCTGAGATTAAGTGGATGTTGGGGTACTTTTTTTTTCAAGCTGAATCACATGTATAGGCATGGCCTAAATACAAAACAAAAACATATACATATAAAATCATGTTATTGCTGTTTAGTATTTGAAATGTGTACCTATTTTGGTGTTGTTTGATTTTTTTGTTGATGTTTGTTCGATCAGACTCCTAATTCTTCAAGTGAACACAGAAAAAGCCCAGGATTAAACTCTGGAACTTCTGTATTCTAGAACATATTCCCAATATTTCAGGAATGAGGATGCCTCTATGACCCCTGCCACCCTGTAACATTCTTTACACATTAATGGGCACAAGGTGTCACTGACCCAAAGTTGGTGGCCACTGTCCCAGAACAGGGAGAGTTCTAACATCTATTTTAGCTCCTCTTAACTCTAGACCTTTCATAATTATAGAGTTATATTAACTCCACCCATTGAAATATGCAAAAGTCAGTTCTATTTGGGTACAAAATATTCATGTTCCACTCAGGTAAATATTGAAATAAGCTTGAATTTCTTTAAAACATTGATTACTGACAGCCTCGGGAGCCAACCAAGAGAGTTCTGAGTGGGACAGGGAAATCAGCATAGAATTAGGGATTTCCTGAAATATTTATATTGTAGCTTTTAAAAATAGATCTTCCCCCCACCTAGTTGATTGAAATTTGTCTGTCAAACTTTCCCACTGCTTCTGTTAAATACCCAGATGTACCTGAAAATGAACAAACTTCCAGGAGGCAGGGAAAAGGGGAAAGAAAGAGAAGTCCAATTAGACGCTGCATAATTTTTATATCTCCTCTAGAGAGAACGGCAGATACAATTTTAAAAGCCAAATTATCTGAAGAGGTTGAGAAGAAAAATCAGGACTGAGCTGACGTGGCTGATGACCCGGATGTACAGCTTTCCATTCACTTCCTTTTCCTAGGTTGGAGTGTTAGTAAACATCACTGCTCTGAGAGGTTTGCCAGCGTTTTTGTGGGAAATCTCCATCCTTTCTGCTGGGGGTTTGCTCTAACTTGGCAATTTGTGAGCACAATTGGGCTGAAGCGTGGTGTACACATTGTCAGTCCAGATGCAATTTTCTATTGCAATTACCAAAAATGAAATCTAAGAAGCTGCTTGGGATTTTAGTTTATGGGGACATTAGTGAAAGAGGAACATTTGTATTGCTATTTCCTTGTTGCACGTTTTCACTTCTTGATTTCGTTCATCTTTATTCTCACCTTACAAAAACTAAAGTTTAAACACACACCAAAAAATCAAGATAGGTTTCATTATAGACTACACCTGTTTTATGGCACAAACATGGCTTTTAAATATAGTTTTTACTGCTAGATGTTAAGGGCAGAACATGGACCCTCTTCCCGGGTATGAAATCTTTGGCTTTCCTCGGCAATAGCAGAATTTTTCTTAATACTGTGCTGTTTCCCCCAGGTCTCTTGGGGTTCCCTGCATTTTAGTCTGTGTCAGTATATTGGTGGGCAGGGACCACATCTATATGAACCATTGTGTACAAAGCCTCATACAATGTCACCCAACCTGGACACATAAATGTGTAGCCACAGCATCAGCTCTTAACTAGATAGTCATTTTTCTTAACAATTGGCTAAACAGATTTTTCCATTGAATTAACCAAATGAACTGATTCCTATGACTTTGTAGACTTATTTCTATGATACCAAATAAATATGTTTTGAATAAACTATGAAGGGAGGGATCCTTCGAGCCATCAATAGCTTGGCAAAGACTCTTGGATTAGAAGGAAAATTTTTCATTGACGTCAATGTCGTTTACTCTGTTGCTCACTTCAATTTCTACCACGTTGTAGAAACGGAGTTGCTCTTCAAAGATAAAGCTAAGGTTTTATTGATAAGTCAATTTTTCTCAAACTGGTGATGAAAAACTCCAGGAAAATGGATAGAAGGTGACTTCTGAGGAAGCCTGGCACATAAGTAGCACGTGGTGAATACTGTTTGGATGAACAAAGGGCCCCAAGAAACGGACTGTGAAATGGGGTAGTGCTAACACCATAGCTCCTCCCAAAGTGAGTGCTGGCATTTCCACAGGTGTGTTTTCTGCCTGGGTCTCAATACCTAATGAGAAAGGATCAGGGTCCTGCTTGCGTTCCTGAAACTCTAAGTGGTCTGGTCTTATGGGTTCCTGCCATCAGGGATTTATCCAGTTTTCCACTGTTTCATTATCTTCTCCTCTCTCCACACTATGCCCCAAAAAAAGGGGGCAAGAGAGAAGAAATAAAAAGGAAAATAGAGGACTGAAGGAAGAAAGAGAGGGAAAAAAGGAAAGAGGGAAGAAAAAGAAAGAAAAATCAGCCTCTCTTGTACATATTCAGGGACTTCCATTTCATTTCTCATTCCGGAGACGGCTGCTCCCGTCACCTTGTTCTCTGGTGTGCTGAGCTGAAAGGCATTCGAGGAGCAGCGGAACAAGGAGGAAAGAACCTTGGCATTGCTGACAAGACACACTACAGCATCTGGGGTACCCCTGGGAGACCTGTGGCCGGGCTAACCTGGCCTCCCTGTGCTGAGCTTGCAAAACCTAGAGGATGAGGTCACATTTGGCCATAACTATAAATAGACATCAATGACAACTGAAACCAAAAGAGAGCTTGGCCTCCGATTCACAGGCTGACATCCCTGAACAAAGGAATCGGGCGTCCATCATTATCTAGAAATCTCTAGAAAAGCAAAATGCTCTGGAAGGTAGCGTTTGTGTCCTCCCTTTTTGGCTTCCCCTGAAGTCCTTTGGTCGTAGAAAGCTATTCCTCAACTTCCGATATCAAGATGAGAAAGGGTTCGGAGGAATTCCCTACTGCCTGGGATTCCCTAAGAAGATGTATCTAGCCACAGCCTTACAGCAAAGGGGATCAGGACCCACCTCCAAGCTGCACCAGGACTTAGCACAGCAGCGACTCAGTATAACACACCTTCTATTCACAGTGAGACCTAACACGGTAGTGTGCATGCCCCCTACTGCCCTCAGAGTCGCTTACCATGCACATAACTCATTACCTCCTGGGAGCCCACCCTTAGCGAACAACTTAGCAGGGTTGGACGAGAGTAAAGTGGCCTCCCTCGCTTCCAGCACAGCCTGCGACACGGGCCCCGATGGTCTGCAGTACCTGCTCAGACCACTCAGCAGACATCACAATGGGGATTCACACGGGAGCCGGGGCTCTTCCACGTGACGGAGTGGCGGGCCGGCTGCCTGGAGTCATCCTTCCAGCACCCCCGAAGCACAAGCTGCTGCTGCCCTCCGAGGCTGGGGCTCCCCTTCACCTGAACAGCAGGGCACACGGGCGAGCACACAGGAGCCGGCGCCCCGAGTTCTGACACACATAACAGTATCTGAGGACAGTCTGTGCAGTCAGAAAATGCAAGTAAAACTCCAAAAGACCGCCATCTGGACGAGGGAAACATGTCATCTTTCGGACTGTGTGTAGCATCAGTGTTTTTCTTATTACAGATTTAGCACTCGGCCCCCTCCCCTCCCCACAGCCCCCTTACCCGCTCCACGGTTCTGTCATTTGAGGAGCCTTGTCTTCACTTTTCTATGTACTTAATTTTTCCTATCATTTGCAGGACATATCACATATTTGTTGTGATTTGTTTAATACCCACCCCTCCTCTGACTTCGGAGAAGGCTATCACCTTCCCCTCCTGCTCTAGGGGAGGCTGCCAAGTCCGCAGTTTGTGATTTTTGTCATAATCCATGTGCTTAAACAATCAGGGGAGACTGTCTCAAGATTCTGCAGGTCCCCAGATCTGCCCAGTATCCATCCACTCAGGTTTTTTCCCAAGGAGGCAGGGAAAGCCAGAGCTGAGAACTATGTGAGGTGACCCCCTTTTGAGAAGGAGAGACTCATTGATTTCTTATTTATTCTGTAGGAATGAATGTATTTGGATTTTCTAAAGCATGTGTAACTATTTAAAATCTTCTTTAACATGCATGGGACATTTAAAATTAAAAGATGAAACTTCTCTGCTGTTTGCATTTAATCAAGTTGGGTTATTTAATGGTAGGTATTGACTCTATTTCCAAAATGGCAGAGTAGTTATATGTAGAGTGGACAGACAGAGGGGGCAGGAAAGACAGAGAGACAGAGAGATGAAAAAGAAAAATAAACAAATACCCAAACTTCTGGTGTAGGTTAGTTAACCATGAAGATTTTTTTTTCAGTAAGAGGTCTCAGAAACCAAAAGGAAAAGAAAAACATCATCTGGATGTAAACAAATTTTTATGAGCATTAGCCGTGTGCAGAGTCCTACTGAAGCAATCAAAGAATAATCCATCTCTCATGAAAAAGGTCTAGATGATGCCCATGACAAGTTATCATCGCATCAAGGCACCAGGACAAGTGTTTTGTTCTTATTGTTACAGGTGTTGACATCCCCCACGTTCATTATCATGTAGGAACATGTTTTAGCCCTCTTACTGGAAGGTGAACTGCTTAGTGGCAAAATCCATGCATTGCCTTATCATCAATGGCAGGGGCCAACAGGAAGTGGATTCACAAATGAATCAAATAAGTGGATGGTTCCCAGCAATGGACAATCTCTTTAGGGAGGTCAGGAAACTCTGTGTGCCTAGGGAGGGGAAACCCTCGGGAGAACGCTCATGAATTCCCTCCTGACTTCATGCACATTATAGTATTTTTTGCCAAGGCAACACCATGATGTGCAAACTCAGGGCTTTTACGTTCTTCTAACACTTGGGTTTGCAACCCATTTCGATAGGCCTTCATCCTAGGTGAATCCCTAGCCCTCCTGCTACTTTTCCCTGTAGCTTCTCAATGGCTTGTATCCCTCAGCTTTCTTTCTGCCAGGTCATTAGAAACAGAATCGCAGAATCTCCAGGTTTCCTTCTGCCCTTCACTGCTTAGAGTCACACCACTTCATTTCTCTAGAAACTGTCAATCTGCATGGAGAATATAAAAATCAGTCCCACTACTGACTCTACGATCTTGGGCAAGTCACTTAACCAGTTAATGCCTCCATTTTTTCCTTCTCTAAAATAGGGGAAATACCGGCTGCCTTTCTTATCTCCACCGTTGGATTTTGTGAGGCTCAAATACGACAAAATTATATGAATGTGTAACAAAACGGTAGACTGTTTTCCAGATGCAAGGTGTGACTCTTTTCCTGGGCTGCCCAAGGATTTATTTTCTGAAATTGAAACTATTCCTTGACATACGTAAGCCTTTGTTTTGCCCACCTATCAAGGCAGAAATTTGCTTTGAGATCTTGAGCAAAAGATACTGTCCTGCGACAAATTACCATGATCTAATTAGGCCTCCCTCCATAAATCTGTCATTTGAAAGCCATTCAGGCCTGCTCAGCCCAACCCTTGATTTAAACCGCTCCAGGAGTCTAGCCGAAGATATGTCCAGGACAGAATCCAACACAATATTCTGGTCTCCTCCCACTGCTCCCTCGAGAATGGGCTGTTCACCAATTTTGGCCACAATAACAGTTATGTAGAAGAGAGATTCATTATAGTTTGGGCATAGATCTTAACCAGTGCCCATGCAACCTCATGACAACATTATTTAGGATTCAGATTGGATGTGAGCTCTTATTGGGAAAGAATATTGCTGAAGATTAGCATTTATGGGCCCTCAAAGCAGAGAAAGACAGATAGGACAGATGTGTATTTGCTCTGTTGAACTGACAGGTGTGAAGCATGCTCTAAGTAGGATGAATACTTTGCAATGACATATAAAACAGAACTACGGTTTTTAAAAAATGCTGGTGCTGGCCAAATCAAGTAATATCCATTCCTGGTTGTTTTGGCTGAAGAAGATAAAAAAGAGGTATGGAAAATCCACAGCAGCAGGTAAACCAAAACTTATTTGTACTGGGCTTTAGAATGTGTGTTTATACTTATCTTTGATGATGGGTGATTCTGTGGTCCTGAGAGTCGGTACATAACAATATAGTAGCACCACTGTGTCCTCAAATCTGGGAAGCAGAAAAGCTTCCCCATCTTTCTTCTTCTCAACTCCCTCCCCACGAGTGCTATTTCTGCTTCCCCAACCTGCTCTGCCACCCCCAAACACACTGCCATCTTAATATGTCTCTGTACCTCATTCCAGGCTGTTTGGGTTTCAAAGAAATGCTCTGTGTGCAAAGCAAACAGAAACAGGTGGAACATCAACAAAGCATTATTAAATAGCTAATGGACTTCTATCTCTGGAGAAACCAAGGCTGGGCCGGGAGGAACGGACCCAAGGCACACAGACTTACCGAGATGTGCCTCCCATACCTTTCTTGGAAAGGCAGAACCCAGAAGGACGTAGAATAATCATGTAATGGGCAAAGACAGCATGTGATTGACAACAAGGGCGAGGTAGCGGTTGTGCTGTGGACGCCCCAGGAGACAATCAGGTTATTTACTCAGAAACTGGGAGAGGAATCACCACTTTGTGCCGCTCAGAGGGGACAGAGGGAATAAGATGTCAGAGCCCTTGGAAACACCTTGGGGCCCCACTGGGCTTTGCCTCCGCAGTCCTGGAGCTTTTGCTGGGCAGCCCTGGCTCTGAACAGCTAAGGTCAGCACCGAGATCCCAGTATCTTCCTAGTGCCGAGAGATGAGGCGATGGGGGAGGAGGAGGGCAAGGAGAAACGAAGCAGAAGGATCAGAGGAAAGAAGAGGGAGAGGGATCAGCCAAGAAAGGGCCATTTTGGCGTCTCCTTTCACGTGGGCTCAGATTAATGGGGGAGGCGAGCATCCACACACATCGAGGAGAGCACAGCGCCACGTTTTTGCTTGAAGCAAAAAGCATCTCAGGAAGGAAAGTCTGAGGACATGTGAGCAGGGGCTTGAAACCATGCTAAGGAAAGGGCTGAGTGAGTGTTTTCAAAATAAGGAAGGCTGAGAACAGTGAGTGGGGTGGCACCAGAGGTCACCCCTCACATCCAAGTGTTTCACTGTTGCCATCAAAAAGATGCTTGTATGGGAGCAGGAGGAAGGAGGACGCTTTTAAGTTTGGAGTTCCTTTTTTCTTTCCTTAAAAAGAGGCATTTGAGAGATTGAGGATTATTTTTGTCTATTTTGGGAGACGATGCTGGTGTCCCTGGATGGCAACCAGCCCTGGAGTGGAGGGGTAAGCAGCCAGTCCGGGCCTAGTGTCCAAGGCTGGAGGCGGTGGCAGTGGGGGTGTGGAGGCCACACACCACTGCGGCCGGACGTGTGCAGGAAAAGCAAGCGGCCCTTCGGAGCTGGGTGACCAACCGGGATGCGGGCCGAGCTGCCATTTCAGGGCTGTTCCTTCAGCTCTCTCCAGTCCCCAGGAGGAATAAACATTCAGGAGGAAAAAAACCCTTCCTGAAGGACCGCTCCAGACTCCATGCCAACCTGAGACAGCTGCTGGTGTTGAACAACAGCATCAAGGGCTGACTGTCCCTTCCTGCACCGCCCCCCCTCCTCCACCACCACAGAAAGAACTGTGAAAAGACCAAGAGTTGGTGGGCGGCCAACAAGAACTAAAGAACTTGCAGCTGGTAAACCACCTGTGCCTTGTCAAATTCCAGCCAAAACAATCCCTTCCCCCGAGTCTCCCATTAAGGAGAAGGGGAGAAAATCTGATAATAAGATGAGAATCAAGGGGGTGGAAAGTGAGTGGGGTGGCTTCAAACAAGCAGTCAGTCAGTTGGGGAAGAGAAGATAGGGGAATGTGCCAATGGAGGTCAAAAACTGGGTACTGTGTTCTTGAGGGAGAAAGAGCAACTGTGTGCAACCAAGCCAGACAAGCCCCCCTCCGAATCCAGCTTTCCTGATGGGTAGCACTTCGCAGCAGAAGGCTAATGGCTAGATCAGTGTGGGTAGCATGAGTTCAAATTCTGGGTGCCCATGGGAACATTCTAGAAAGGGTCCCCTTGTTCTTTCCAACAGTAAAAACAAGAGCTGACGGGGTGCCCCAATTGCATTGCTTATCTGTCACGCACTGTCTACTTGGGAGGTTATTGTTCAGAAAGCCAAGGTCCCATGGCCAGGATTCTTAAAAGGTGCATGAACAATAACAATGACAAGGAAGACATCTGAAGACTGAAGAAAAACAACGTATCTTTGAATGAGATGTATTCTCAGATTCAGCCTCTAATTCAATTTCTTCTTATTATTTCAGCCCCATTTCTTTTTCCCACTGGCCGGAAATGAAGCTGCCTTAAGTTCGGCAAGTGTTTAAAAGTAATCACCTCTTCATTTGAGGCGCTAATAAAAGCTGCTTCTAAAATTAGAAAGTTCTCCTTGTCCTTTGAAGAGTAGCTGAATCCCCATTGTTATCATTGGCCAGGTAATGTGGGCATGAACCAGAACTGAACTGTTGCTGGCATCCCTAGCTGAGATCTACATTACAATTGATGGCCATTGAAGATTAGTAGGTCATCCCTGTGTTAAAACTTCATTTTCAAAGAATTTATTCATTTCACTGGTGATTGCCACCCCTATCTGGATTTTTCTTTGGAGCATCCAAGAGAATAAAATGATCAGAAGGATGGTAAGAATAAATAACCCCATGGTCAGCATCCATTGTAAACACCAAAAGCAATATCCTGTCGTTTCTCATGGAAAGGAATGTTATAATCGTTGTGAACAGAGAAAGAACATTTCTTTTTTTCTAGTACTATAATCTTCCACTTTATATACAAAAGTAAATCTTCATTATAACAAATTCAAATAATACATAGTTATGAAAAGCACATGATTTTAATGGTGGCAGTGACTTATGATCTCTCTGCTAGAAGTATTTAGCTTAAATATTATTAGGAGTTAGTACCAAATGAACCCAAGTTAAGGGATTTTCTACAAAATAACCGGCCTGTACTCTTCAAGAAATGTCAAGGTCAAGAAAGACACAGAAAGTCTGAGGACCTGTCCCAGCTTAAATGAGATTAAAGAGCCATAAATGAAAGGCATGATCCTAGGTTGGATCCTGGACCAAGTAGGAAAAGATGGTCATAAAGGAATTCTTATCAAGTTTGGTGAAATTTGAAGGTGGATTCTGTAATGGTACAGTATCAATGTTTAATTTCCTGATTAATTCCAATATCTTACTATGGCTATGCAAGAAATGTCTTTGCTCTTAGAAAATAAACACTGAGACAGTAAGAGCTAAAGGGACACTGTATTTCCAACTTACTCTCAGAGTGGTTCAGATGGTTCAGAAAGAAAAGATAATATGCACACACATGTGAACACATATACAGAGAGAGGGAAAGAAGGTTAACATAATAGGGCAAAGTGGAAACAACTGGTTGATCTGGGTAAACGTGATATAGGAGGCCCATGTACTACTCTTGCAATTTTAAGTTTGGGATAATATTAAAAAAACGAAACCTCCAGTTCTCTGCCTCAGAGATAACTATTTACATATCCACAGCTCACTGAATGTCCTCTGTGCAGATTCTAACATGGCACAAAAACCCCCAACCTCCTGGTATTCAAGCCCTGGTGTGGGTCCCTTGCCCTGGATATGTTGAAGCTAGTAGCTTGTTTCTAAAGGAATAGAATACTGCAAAAGTGAAGGATGTCAATTCTCAAATTGAGACAGTGACTTCCACCTAGCTCACACTCTCTCTCTGGCTTTTCTTACTTCCTTGGGCTAAGGGAAGCCGGCCGCCATGTTTCAAGTTGCCTTACGGAGAAGGCCCCACGGTGATGTACTGCTGGCCCCCAGCCAACAGCCACTGAGGAACAGAGGCCCTCAGTGCAACAGCAGACACGGAACTGAATCCTACCAACAACCATGTGCACAAGCTTGGCTAAATCCTACCAACAAACAACCACTTGTGTGAGCTTGGGAGCTAATCCTTCGAAGCTTGAGGTAACTGCAACTGCAGCCAACATCTTGACGGCAGCTTTCTGAGAGGTCCTGAAGCACAGGACTCAGCAAGCTAAGCCAGGAACCCTGACCTACAGAAACTATTAATTACAGTGAGATAATGAATAACTGTTATTTTAAGTTTGGGGGAAATTCTTTATGCACAAATAAATGCATTCTCCAACTTCTTTTCTTATGGTGAGGAGGTTAACAATATCATGGACAGTCTTCCATGGCCTTATCGAAAACATTATTTCATTTTTTTTAGCAGCCAGTGTTGCTAAATATGGTTCAGATTGTGCATTGCAAAGGAACACCTGGCAAAGGGGGCAAATGGAAGTTAAAACTCACCTATGCTCCACTCACCAAATCCTGCTTCCTGGCATGTGAATTTATTAACCCAGAGGAGGGGGCATCTTTTACTCATTTGCAATGAGTTCCTCTGAGCACCTTGCAGCCCTGTTGACAGCTATATAATATTCCATGGTAGGCATGTACTATATATAATTTGCTTAACCAACCTCATCTTGCTGGCTATTTAGATTGCTTCCTGTGTTGTTACTGCAAACATCCCTGTAATTAGCTACAGTGAGCATCCTTGTATATAGATTTTTGTATTCCTGCATGAACATTTCTGTACAAAAGATTCTAAAATAGAATTCCTGGACTACAGATTATATCCATCTTTAAGTTTAATAGATCCTGACACATTAACCTTACTAAAAGTTTTTACCAGTTTATACTCCTAGCAAGTATAAAGGAGTTGCTTATTTCCTTATCCCCTCACCAACCCTGGATGAGATCAATCTTTTAAATATTTGCCAATCTGATAAGTGAAAAATTTTATCTCAGTTTTATAGATCATTTATAGAAAATCAAATATTTCTAACTTTTTGTTCTGTGAGTCAGAACAATTCATAGTAATACTGAGTCAATCTTTTCCCTCAAATATGCAGACAATGTTGAATAAATCTGTTAGAGATCAGAGAATCAGACCCTATCCAACTGACATCCATTCACTCGATCCCATCTCTTCTGTGAAATGTGAGTAGGAGGAAGAAATACAATGCCAAGTGAATGTAGTTAAGTGTATATTTTCAGCAAAGGTCTTCCAGCACTTGACTTTCTGATCACAAAATCTCAATAAATACCTTGTTGAGTCTTTATCAGATTTGCTTGTTTAGCCACCAACACCCCCTTGGCAAATAAGATCGCTTTCATTCAACTATTTTGATGCAGATTATGTGAGCAGAACCAAATGCTAGTGGAAATGCCAAGGTTTAGGACCCATAGCATTGTAATCCTTGCTCTTTGGCTAGACATGTGTATTAGTTCAAGTCCTCAGAGAAGCAGATACCAAGACAGGACTACATGTACAAGAATTTTATTAGGGGAAAGGTCTGTGATAGAAAATGGCATGGGAATCAGGGAAAGCCAGAAAAGATGCCAGGCAGTGATGCAAGTCTGACCCCAAGAGAAGGACTAAAGGAGAGTACATTGGGTAGAAGCAATCTAGACTGCCAAGACCTCAGAGGATCCTCAAACCAAAGTCAGCCATCAGAGGAGTCTGGTACCTCCCAGAATCCAATCTGCCACACTCAGTTATTGGCTGGATGAAGCCCATGGGAAGCACTACCTTGGTGTGAACATGGTGATAGATTTCAGAACACAGCTGCTGGAGACCTCAATCAATTGCACTCCCTCCGGTTGGAGGCCTGCTAGGCCCATTGTCAAGGCTACCGTCACACACTGTCAATGAGCTCATCTGCAGATACAGTCTCAGTAGAATTATAAAACAGAAAATTGGGAATTTGTGCTTTGTTTTTGGTTTCTTGCTTCCATGAATTCTAGGAACAGCTTACCTTACTTCCAAATAATGAAAAAAAGCATTTCTATCTGGTTAATGATTGCATAATTCTCATTATTCTCACAGGTAAAAGATGGAGACTTGAGAAAAAGAGAAATCGCTGAAATTCCATGTTCAAGAAACAAAGAAATGAACAGGAATTGGGGAATACACAAGGACAAAGAAGAAAGAACAGGGGAAGTCAGAGGAAATCTAGAAATCCCTAGAGGCAGGTAGCCAAGGAGAAATTTCCAACAAAAGACTGGGTGAAGGATATTAAAGAATAAGAAAGTCCAGTAATCAGTATAAGGATTATTTTTATGCAAAGCATTGGCATCAGATATACAAATGGCTGATTTCCTCCTAGGTTTTTAAGTCCTAGATTTTGGGGAGAAAGGTTAAATACCAGTGCCTCCCTAAAAAATACATATCTTAGATATTATGTTTGAGATGTTTTTGCTTAGTCTCCAGGGAGATATTTTGTTATGTTGAACTCTAAGGAACAATCCAAAAATTTTGGTTAAATTTATATTTATTTTTATCACTTTTTAAGGACTCATAAACCAGAACCTGGAAATATTTCATGCTGTGTAAATACTGTCATAATTGTTCCATCTGTGTATGTGTTTGTATGGGTCGTATCTCTGTCTTACCTTTTAGACTGTAAACTCTTTAAGGGCATCTATATGAATATAAATATTTTCTGTAGCCCCTGCATTTATCACAAAAAGATTATTATTTGATTATGAACATGATGCCTGAATCCTGGAAGTCTCTATAAAAAAGTAAAATACTTTATATACATTAACACAAATCCAGTACACTTCCCCTCATCTATTCTCTCCCTCATATTTTTGCTGCATTTGATACTGTTGATCAATTATTTATTGAATAACTCTACTTCCTGGGGTCCCATTATATTAACTTCTTGGCTCTCCTCCTAGTTCCCTGCTTCCTCTTTCTCCCTAACTATCTTTGGCTTTCTATCACCTCTTAATTTGGAAGATCGTGCTTCAACCTTTCTGAAGCCTTCCATTTCATGGATTCCATTATCACCTCGAACCTAATGCTCCAGTTTCATATCCCCAAATCTTACTCAACTCTGAGGCTCCTCTAAAATGTTCTGCCATCATTGGTAGTTCAGTTTGGTCCAAAGCATTCTCCTGCTATCATCTGTCAATGGCAGCACCATTGTCTTTCACTCCCGCCAAGGAAACTTTGATGATATCTTCTTTCAACTATATTCTTTATTTCTTTACCCCCACCTACCTGCTTTATCAAATTGTATTATCTTTTCTTTGCAAAACGACATGTCAGCTACTGGCCTGAATCCCAAGCCCTCAGCTTAACGCAGCTGTGTGGTTCTTGAAGCTTGGCTCAAATCCCCTTTCTCCATTTAAAGAATGCTCAGGATCTCTCTGGATGCTTCCAGAGGTGTTTTTTTGTTTGTTTGTTTGGGGTTTTTTTTTATGTCACATTTCAGGTAGTCATTCTGGTTTCTGTTCGCTGCTTCTGATGAATTTGCAATCTCCCTCATAGCTAGCTCACTTTTGAAGTTGTTCATAGTGTGCACCCTAACAGGGTCCCCAAATGGATGTAACCCACCTGCTTTATTTTACCCCAAACACTGCTCATTCAACAAAGCCCTACAGAGCAAACTTACTGAAGATTTCAAAACTGACAATGGACATGTGATTGTCCTCAGAGCAGATTACAAAACTAAATACTCAACTTGTTTTTAGGAGTTTGTATTCATTCATGTCACCTGGGAATATTCACTAACCATTCCCTGTACTAGCACTCCAGCCCTTGTCACGTTTCTAAGGTTTGTCTCTCATTCAGCCTCCTGTCTTCTCAGATTGCTCACTCTCAACCCCCAAGTTCCTGCTCATTTCTTATGCAGATAAATGGGACCAACTGTTGAAGACCCTCAAATCAATTTACTGCCTAATATTGAAAGCTTCTTACAAGTGGGTTTCACGTTGAGTCATTTGGAGCATTGGGATGTGTCTGAAGAAAAGTTAGAGGCCCATTGGGCTGGAGCCAAGTGGGTGCGAGGGAAAAGAGAGGGACGTGGGGTCAGAAAGGTGAGGCATTACGAGGACTTGGGTTTTATTTGAGTGAGACGGGAACTATTACAGAAATTTGAGCAGACGAGTGACGTGACCTAATGTTTTCATTGGCTCATTCTGATTGCAGAGCAACAAATAGACTGAGAAGGAGGTGAGCAGAGAAAGAGGAAGAATGGAGTGGAGGCTCCTGGACTATCCCAGGTGACAGAGATCGAGGCTTGGACCAAGCTGGTGGCATGATGGTAGTGTAAGATAATCTATTTTGGATATAATTTAAAGGTAGAGCAGGAAATACCTGTGTATTAATTCAAAATGGAAAACAAAAAGAGAAAAAGAGAAAGAATGAGAAGGAGGCAGTCAAAGGAGACTCTAAGAGTTTTTGGCCTAAGCAACAAGCCTAGAATGATCGTTTAGTGTGATGGGGAGACTGTTGGAGAAATAGCTTTGGGAGGAAGGCCATACTAAGCCTGAGATGCCTATTAGATATGCGAGCAATGTCAAGTGGGCAGCAGGATAGAGGAGTTCCAGGGAGAGTTCAGGGCTGGAGATATCAATGTGAGAGTGTAAGAGTTAGCTTGGACTAACTCCGTAACAAAACACTGCAAACTAGGTGGCTAAAACAACAGAAATATATTCTCCTACAGCTCTGCAGTCTAGAAGTCCAAGATCAAGATCAGTCCAGTTTCCCCTGAAGCCTCTCTCCTTGCCTTCTCACTCTGCCCTCACATGGCTTTTCTTCTGTACACATGCATCCCTGGTATCTGTGTGTGTGTCAAAATTTCCTCATAAGGACATCCGTCACCATGGATTAGGGCCTGATCTAGTGGCCTCGTTTAATCTTAATGCCCTCTTTGAAGCTTCTTTTCAAATACAGTCACACTCTGAGATACTGGGAGTTAGGGTTTCAACATACGAATTTTGGAAGGTCACAATTAACCTATAACAGGAAGTCATCAGTTTATTAAAAGAGATTAGAGGACATCATTAAGACAGTGAACATACAGAAAGGAGAGAAGAGGTGTGAAGATGGAGCTCTGGTGTTCTTCAACGTTTAGAGGTCACGATGCAAAGGAACAGACCACGGAGAATGAGAAGGAGTGGCCGGCAAGTTGGAGGGAATTCAGAAACATAAGGTGTCCTAAGAGCTTAGTCAAGAAGACGCTCAGGAAGGAAGAAATCCTCTACATTGTTAAATCCTTCTTAGAGACAAAGAAGATGAGGATTGAGCTGTGACCACTGAAGTTAGAAATGCAAACATCATAGCGACCTTGATGAGAGAGGTTTCAACAGCCTGGGTGGGGGGAAGTGCAGAGTGGAGTGGACTGAGGATTAAAGAGCAACTGTGATGGTGAATATAGGCAATTCTTTTGAGTTTTGCTGTAAAGGAGAATAGAGAAGTAGAGCAAAAGCTAAAGAGCAATAAGAGGTCAAGGCAGCGTTTGTTTTTTTTTTGAGACGGGGGAGAAAATAGCAGTAGTTGTATGCTGATGGAATTGGTGCATTACAAGGGAAGAAGTGGGCAATACAGAAGAATTACAGGAATGATGTCCTTGGGAAGCAAGACTCAAGGCTGCTTGTACTATCAAGTAGCAAGGGTAATGGATTTTCCTTATCTGGAAACCTGAATGTTAAAAGGCTGAGCACTTGTACAAAGGCAGGTAGGTGGGTAGATATGGTTGTAAGGTTTATGGAATTTCCCATCTGAGTATGGATGGGAGGAGAACTATTGAATATTGAGGAAAGAGGAGAGGGTGTGTAACAGTTGTCTAGTTGAGAAGGCAAGTGAATGGTGGACTACAGAATTCAGTAGAATTGTGTAGCTGACACTGAGAGCCCAGTTGAGGTTAGGTATCCTGAATTTAAATCAAGACCACTCACCATGGTTGTGTATTTCTCTCCAGCCGTGGTCTGCTAGAAAGGTGGGGATGCCTCATAGGTTAAGAGTTCAGTTGAGCCAGGGTTGGGATTTTGCCAGACAACTTAGATCAGAAGCAAAGAGGCAAGATAGAATGTTCCATAAGGGAGTTACTCTAATAATGGGCCTTAGAATCCCAGCTACGAAGGAAGAGAAACAAGGATAGTCCAGTGAGTGACAGTAAAATGATAGTAGGTTCAAGGGGTGTACAACTTGATGGGGTTACTGAAATGGTTAGAGTCCGAGTATTAAAAGGAGAAAGCTAGAAAGATAGAAGGGGTTGGTCAGAAACCTCATTTCTTAGCTCTATCCTAAATGGCATTTCTGTCCCAGAAGCAGGGGCTATATTTTTACTTATTTTTCTATTCCCAGAAATGCTTTAAAAAAAAAAACTGCATACAACAGACATCTCTTGATGAGCAAACCATTACCGTGCTACCAATCTGACAATCATCTTCAGGAGCCAGCATGAGATTAGTAGAACTGCCCTAACAGAGGAGCAAGATCATCTGGGTTCAAGTTCAGGCTTTGCTTCTCATTCTTGGTTTACAGGCTTATTTCTTACCCATTGTGAGCTTCACTTGGCTCATCTGTAAAATGAGGAAAATAATAACTGCCCTGCAGTTATTGTGAAGATCAAATGCAATAAGGCATGTGAAAGTGCTTTGTAAACTAAAAGGCCAATTAACAATAACCTGAAATAGGCACAAGACCATGAATCACCCGGCAAAGGGTGAAACACAAGCCTCCACGAACTTTTGAGGGGGACCTTTGCTCTCCTCCCGACCTCTGTGACTAAGCCAGACATGGTGCTTGTCAGACTCCGGGCGGTGCTGGCAGCTTTCTCATTCAGCAACCCCCCTCCTTGTGCTCCAAAGCTCTGCATCCTATCGGAGAAGAGCAGAGGAACAGGAAAGGGATGGGGAAATTCAGAGGTGCAGAATAGAGTCCCTGCCATACACAAGGTGCTTCGCAAAAATCTCATTTAATCTCCTCTCCACTGCTTATTTGGTATTAGCCTCCCTCTAATTCAGTATTACATATGAGTTTAAGATTTGACCCAAATTATAAACCAGGAAGTGGTGGAAGAGGGAATCAACCCCTTCATCTTTCTGAATCCAATGCCTCAGGTCTTCCTAATCAACCCTGGAGTACACAGCTAACCTTCCCCCCACCCCAAGAAAAATTACCTTGCAGTTTTTTCAAGTACATGAGGAGCATGTACTTAAAGAAGAGAAGCACTTTAGCACACCAAATAACTAAAGTTCTTGGGACAAGGAGTTACTCACACCAAAGTGAAAACAACTTAGATTTTGAAAGTAAATTGTCTTAAATCTACTTTAGCTTCTCATTGGTTCCAAACTTCTCCATTAAGAAGTCTATGGCAACCCAACAGAGGGGCAAAGAGAGCTGGACTAGCATCCCAGGCGCATTATCAGGGTATATACTGCAGCTATACCGTCTCCTTGCTTTTCTTTATCCCTACCTTAGAGTATACAGGGAATCTGTATTTTAACTAGCATCTCTGGGACTTCTTAGGTGCTCAAAAGTTTGAGAATCCCTGCTCTATGATGTGAGAACAATCGGATAAAATACAGAAATAAGTTATCAAAATAGAATTCTTTTTCCTTTCCCAAAAAGTATTATCTTTTCTCAGTAAAGACAGAATTTGGAGGGAGAGTAGGCCTAGCTAGTTGACCTCAAATAATCCAGAATATGGACTTTTATCTCTTTACTGGAGGCTCTGATTGCTCCCACAGAGATCTCTCTGTGGCCCAGTGGCTGAAGCTAGAGCATATATATATATGTATGTCCGCGCACACAGGCACACACACTCACACACACAGTTACCCGTGGCCAGCGTCACAGCCAACCTAGCACCTCACTCAGCTGAGTCCTGCCAATTAAGTACTTGTCAAGTGGTATAAGAGCAGGGGCCCTTAAAATTCCAAGCATAAAACAGCTAATAAAAGTATCTTGTTTAACAAAGTAATAATAATAATAAAAAAGCAGAGACAAAAAAAAGCTGCAAAGTTTTCTTTGTGATCATTGTTTAACACTGTATGTAATTAAATATTAATGAAAGTATGTTACTTTCATTTTGTGAGCAATTTAATTCAATTAAAAATAAATGGGTCTCCTTGGCTCAGTGGGCATACTGATATACAGAACGGCACTGCCCTTAACTTGGTTTCCACTGTGTTTAAATTCAGCCCAGAGCAGAGCCCCTGAAATACAACTCCAGGCTTACACCGTTTAACCCGTTAAGAACCAACAGCCGGCCTCAGGCAGTCAGCAGAGTACCGGGCTCTGCAGCATTCATGGAATACAAAGCGTCATCCAGTTTACTTAAAAAGTACTTTCATCCAGCATTTGATACCTGGACGCAAAGATATTTAGAGTGCTTCCTAGATGTCAAAACAGTGGGTACTGTCTGAGAAGGGGCAGGAGGAATCTGGAAACACTTGGATCTTGATCTGGGTGTTGGTGAACAGCCATATATATACATATATAAAAGTCACATATATCTTTTTTTTACATTTATATGTACATGAACTATGCTCAATGTATACTTATACATACTTAAGATGAATGCTCTTCATGGACTTGACTGTGAATATTTCACACCTCATTGGGAGTAAAAGGGGATCCTTTCCCTGCCCACAAGGATCTCACAGTCTGGTGTTATTAGGCACATGAGAGGAAACAGACCTCAGGAGGCTCCTAGCCTGCCATCTGGCTGGCCAGGCCCTTAAAAATACTTAAGGGCACTGATTTTGCGATAAAAGCCCATACAAATCTTAAAGCGCCCTTAAGGGGGTAACCAACCAGCAAGAAGCGTAAATCTGTGCAGTCAACGCTCAGGGACACGCGTGGGGGTACATGCACCCCGAGTGGCGGCCGGGAACAGGGATATTGAGGTAACAGAAAATAGCATGGAGCAGGAGCAAGTAGTGGGGAAACCTTCAGGCCCAGGGGCTAATGAGCCCCGTGCAGGTCTGACCGAGCGGGGGCATCCGGGGATCGCGGGGGGCAGGTGGAGAGGAGCCGGGCAGACGCCCTGGTGCTGGGCGCCGATTCCAGCCCCGGCTAACTGGCCCTGGCGGGTGTCTGTTCGGGGGCCCCCTGTGCTCGCAGGCCCGGGAGGTAATGGATCCGGGCCGCCACCGCGATAACCGGGGCTGCTCTTTCATTTCAGCCAGAAGAGCCGTTGTTGGGAAATGAACTCCAGGATTCCAGAGGCCACGGCTAATAATAACAATGTTATCAACGCTGCAACGCCAGCCGAGTGTGCGTCCCGGGCTCCCAGGGGCCTGCGCCCAGTCCTGAAAGGGGAGCCGGGCCCTGGTGAATGGCGAGGAAAATGCCAACCGCTTGACAAAAAGTTCGCTGCTAAAATCGGATCCCCGGCCAACATTTTACAACCTGGACGCATTGTTACTGTGCTGGTTTATCTGGCAGGAATCGGAAGCTGTGTTTGAACACATTGTATTCTTTTTAGGTGCAAGGTCAGAGGCTGTTGGCCCTCAGGGTGACCGCCAGCCCCCCGCCTCCGGGGAGCAGAGCCCTCAGGCCGGTCGAGGGACAAGGCACTTCCCGGGCGGAGCGCAGCGCACTTCCCAGGAACACCGGAGGCAGGTGGCGTCCTTGCCATCCTGGGCAGCCCCGGCGCACGCAGGCCCCGCGGAGGCTTGCGAGGGGCTCGTGTGCCCGCGGAGGGGCGGTGGCAGAGCCTGAGAGGACACCTCGTGCCGTGGCCCCCAAGCCCCTGGTTGGCGCCTCGTGCGGAGGGAGGGAGGGAAGCGCCCTGCGGACCGGGCGCATTTCGCCATCATTGCGGGGCGTACGGGGAGCTGCCGTCAGCGGAGGCTGGAAGGCTCAGCTGCCCCGGCTTCCTCCTTAATCCTCCCCAGAGTCGGAGCAGGTGAAGAGCTGAAGGAATTTAGAAATGCCTCTTCTGAAACTTGTTCTCAGTGTGGGAGAAAATCGCGGTGGTTGCCAGCCAGCCCTGAGGGAGAGGGCAGGCTTGACCTCTGAGTAGCTGCGTGACCTCATCCAAGAGATTTAACCTTTCAGAAATATCTTCAGCTACTCAAGTGCAATGATAACATCTATTCGCAGGGCCGGCCCTCTCACAGAAGGAAGGAGAGCACGCAGCTGCAGGCCTGGCCAGAGCCAGCACCCCATAAAGGGTCTCTGCGACTCCTGTTTCCCCTCCCTAGAACATTCTCTTTTAGACGGCTTGTTCCCTTAGCTCCCACAGGTCCCTCTTCTACTTTACTTTTCTCTATAGTGCTTACCACCGTCTAAGCTACTGTATCTTTTACTTTATCTTATTTATTGTCTGTTTCTCCCAAACCCAGGAAAGCTCTGTGAAAATAGAGATATGTGTGCTTTGTTCACTGCTGAGTCCCCAGAACCTAGAATATGCCCAGCATATAACAGTTGCTCAATGAACATTAAGGATAGATGATGATGATATAGACAAGGATCAGAGTGTTAAAAGTCCCAGGTTAACCTCCTGATTTCAAATTTCACAAGGTCAGCACCGCTACTAGATCATGAGCAATGTGGATGGAGAAACTTGACCTTGTGTAACTGATTCTCCCTAGCTAAGGTTGACAGATTTGGCAAAAAGAAAAGACACTTGGTTAAACTTTTTATTTTATTTTTTGTAGTATGAGTACACCCCAAATGTTGCACAGGACACACTTACACTAAAACATTAATCATTGTTTATCTGAAATTAAAATTTAACTGGACACCTTGTATCTTATCTGGTGACACAATCCATAGCCTGTATGCAGTGTGGGCTCAAAATAAGTAGTCGCTGCATGAATGGATACTATTCTCAAAACCCAGAGGAATCAGAGTGAACCTAAATAAAATAGGAAGGTCAGGCCCAGGGGGTGGGGGTGGGGGGGTAATGTTTAACAGCTGACTCATCAAGAGAAAAAAAAGAAAAAAACCTTGGTTTACATTTGCCAATTTCAATAGTGTAAATACTCTCACCTTGGCTGATCTGAAGCTCCCAAGGAGACATGACTGAATACAGATTGGGAAGAGAGGAGAACAAGCAGTTTTGATAAACCAGCATGAACCAGCTTCCGCACAGACTCCTCTAAAGTCAGAGGCCCGAAAAAGAGACAACAAGCAATGAGGAGAAAGGAAAGAGAAATACCCCACCTCTGCTGTCCCCCGCTGCAACTTAGCTATTTCCACCACACACAGTATCTCCATCTCACAACAAGTCTGTGAGGCAGAAGTTATTAGTCCATTTTTCAAAAATGGGGAAAATGGAACAGAGAGAGTTTAAAACCTGTCTAGTCACACAGCTAATAAACCAGCCCAGAGCCTACTGGGCATCAGAGGTCAGAGAACAGCGTACCAACCTGCCCAGTGCTCAGGAAAAGGAAAACTGAGGCAGCAGGTAAAAGGGATGGCAAACTCCTGGCAGAGCTGGGATTAGAACCTGCTTGACTTGACTCCCACTGTGTGTGTGTGTGTCTCTGTGTGTGTGTGTGTGTGTGTGTGTGTGTGTGTGTGTGTGTGTCAGAGTGTTCAACTAACGTGAGATGCCTAATAAACATGGGCAACTCAGCTGAGTATTTTTAAATGGGTTGCAAATCTGGACTAGATTTCTGCTTTCTTGATCTCACCCAAGATTTGAAGACCTAAACTAGAACAGAGAGCACTTGTTACGCAGCAGTGCGGCACGGAGATAGGGAAGGAGAGCTTTTTTCTTTACCAGAGATGAGCAATGTTGACTCATGACCTGAAACAAGAACCCAGAAAGAGGTACAAAAGTCCCCTGCGTGTGTCTCTCCTTTCTGTTCCTCCTGGAGTTACCACCGAGGACACAGCCACGGACAGACCTGTGCACTGCCAATAACCACACGTGCGGTGCCAGCAAATCCCTGCTCCGCTCTGTTTCCTCAGCTGCAAAATGAAGCTTGTTTTCTGGGGTCTTTCCCAGCCGTGATACCTATGATGTTCTCTCTCAATTCCCACGTTTCCCTCCCTCCATCTTCTCCTTCTCTTCCCCCTTCTTCAGTATTTTCCTATCTTCTCAGTTTTTAAAAGCCCTCTGTGCCCTTCCTCTCCCTCCTCCCTCACGCTCACCGCCTCCTGCAGCCCTGCCTCCCTGTCCCTCTGTCTCTCCCTCTCACGCTACCTTTGTCCCCCCCGCTCTCCACACCCCCCTACATACTTCTGGAAATAACACTGACCCTTAATTAGGCAGAAATCTCCTAATAAAAGAAAGAAAATAGGAAAGAAAGGAGCAGGCCGTGCCTCAGTAGAGAGGCAGCCCCCCACATTACTCTTCTGTTCACATATGTTAACTAGGCCCGTCTCTTTTATCTGGAGAGCACTTTGCCAGATACGCAAACAAAAGATTATGCCGATTATCACAAGTATAAAGAAAAAAATCATCTTAACTAAACATCCCAAAATGTAAAACCCTCAGTGGGAAAACCCGGACAGCCCAAGGCCACCAGCGCCACGCAGAAGGAGAGTGACCCTGGCCTTTGCCCTCTCCCCTCGCAGTGAGCACGCAGAGCCCAGGGAGGAGAGCGCCCTCTGAGACCCAGCTCGCTGCCAACTCCGGAGGCAAAGGAGAGCCTCAGGGCTCCTTACACCTCTTGATACAGTTCTTCACTGGGAAAAACTAAATCTTCTCAACACAGATAGATACACCCCTGTGACAAATGAACTAGCCAGTCACATTTAAACACCAGCGCCAAAGCTGACAGATGTGCAGGTTGAGCACCCCCACCCCCCCACCCCCCTGCAAGCAAGGTAAACCTTTCTTTATCTTAAATTCCCTTTAGGTGGGAGAAAAACCACACGGGCTAGCGCACACGTGTGGGCTGGAGGCTGGCACGGGGAGCGGGGTGGAAAGGGCAGCACTGGAAGACAGGAGAAAAGGCTCGTGAAGGTCCCCTGAGCCAGGTGGGCAAACCATACCCTCTCCCTGCCCAGCTGTGCCCAGGCCTTCTGCCAAGCCTGAGGGTTTCTCCACCCAGTTGCGCTGGTCACCAGCTGTCTTCTACCTACACACAGTCCCTTGGGGACTCCACCAGCCCTGAGTGGCACAGGGTGTCCTCAGAGTGGCTCCCTGCCTGCTCCCCTGGATTTCTCAACAGGCCCTATCTTTTCCAAGAAACCCTCCTTTTCTGGGAAAGGTTGGCAGCCTCAGAGGATGAGCCTGTCAGGAAATGTCCAGCCACATCCTAGGACCTCAGAGAAGAGACAGTGATAAGATAGAGAAGAAAGAGGAGGCTCTGGCTGGCTCAGGGGACTCCCCATTCCTGCCGTGGCCACTGCCTGCCCGGAGCTGAGCTCTCCAGTGGAGTGGCCACTAGCCACAGGCAGCTGTCGAGTCCTTGAAATGTGGCCAGTCTGAATTGAGATATAGTTTAACACAAAGTAAAGTAAATGCTGCATTTTAAAGGCTTAGCAAACACACACACACAAATGTGAACTACCTTATTAATCTTTATATTTTGTATTATGTGTTAAAATGGTATTTCGGATAGATGGGGTAAAATAAAATGTATTATTACAATTAAAGTCACTTTCAGTGTGATTGTTTTCCCTTTTGCAATGTGATTGCTAGAAACTTGAAAACTGCACGGGGCTCATAATGTATTTTTATTGCCCAGTGAGCCTCTGGAGAACCTTCAGCTTCAACACACTTGAATTCAGGTTCGCTTAAGAGCCCGTTTTCAGACTTGGCCTCTTAGGAAAGCTTTGCATGCTTGAATGAAAGTGGAATTGATTAGTGGGGTTTTTTTTTTCCAGCATAGGGCTGCTGAAGTTAAACCCATCCCAAGCCACGAAACGGATAGCTGAACTCAGAAGTTCCTCTCACGTCAGCACCTGCACCTCTTTAGTTTCCTAAGCTCTCTGCCTTTTCCCGTCATCCCTCACTTTTGCCCCTGCCCACTCCTGTCCTCTGAACACCTGCTCTTACCTGCTAGCCTTTGGGTTAGAAATAGAATACAAAGGCTAACAAGAACCTGAGACCATCAGATCCACTCAGATTGATCCACTTGACCCAACCCCAGAAAAACACAGCTGCCTTGATCAATTCTTTTTTAAAAAAGCAGTAATTCTCACTTGTTTTCATATAGTAAATAAGACTTATTCATTGCAGAAAAAATGGGAATATAAAAGCCAAAAGAAGAAAATTAAAATCATCCGCAATCCCAAACCTCAGGCTAGCCATTACTGATGTTAGAGGGGACATCCTGACTAAATGTCATTTTTACACAACAAAAATAATGTTAACATTTATTGAGCACTTACTATGTCCAGGCAGTAGGCTAAATATTTTTAACATATTTTTCTTCATAATAATCCCAAAGTAGACTATTATTATCCCATTTCTGTTGAGAAAAACCAAACCTTAGCAAGTTTAAACATCTTGTCCAAAGACAAATAGCTATTAGTTAAACACAGGCCCAAATGGACTCTGGACATGAAGCCCCCAGCCTCCTGCCTCTGACTGAAAGTTCTCCAGAAAGGGAGACACTCACCTCCCTCCTGAACTTGTCCTCTTGATGGCATCCAATCCGATGTAACCCTCCTAAATTCACAGTGCCCACTTCAGTCCATTAAGGCTGCTATAACGGAAGATGGCAGACTGAATGGGAGATGGACGCAAGACTTTATTTCTCATAGTTCTTGATGCTGTGAAGTCCATGATCAGGACACCAGCAGATTCGGGGTCTGGAGACAGCCAGCTGCCTGGCCCACGGGTGGCCACCTTCTCCCTATGTGTCACATGGTGGAAGGCATGATGGAGTGGTCTGGGGTCTCCTTACTAAAGGCACTCCCCTCATCATAAGGCTCTGCCCTCATGACCTCATTACCTCCAAAGGCTCCATGAGAGCAAAGGGGCTTTGTTGATTGGAATACTGCTGTATTCCAGCTGCTGAGAATATCACCTGGCACAGAATAAGTGTTGAATAAATTATCTGTGGAATGAATGAATATATAAATAAAAAGCAGTTCCCGGTAGATTCAGACATGCATAAAGCATGGCACTGCTACCCACCGAATGTTTGTGTTCCTCTAAAATTAGTGTGTTGAGGGGTTGGGCTTCAACTCATGAATTTTGGAGGAACACAAACATTCATATGTTGATGGTTAGAGTGAACACAGTCAGCAAAGGCCCTTTGCCCTCATGAAGGTTGTATTTCAGTGTAGGGAAACAGACAATAAATAAATAAGCAGATATCTATGATGACACATAGTAAATGAGACAAACCAATAAGGGAAGAAAACTGAGTAGGGTGAGGGGGACACAAGGGATGGGAGGGGGATACCTTACGCAGGAAAACCTGGCTAAGACAGATTGCTCTATATTTAGTGAGGTCAGAGAAAACCTCACAAGTCAGGTGACATTTGAGAAGAGACCCTGAAAGAAGTGAGGAAGAGAGTCATTAAGTTAATTGGGGGAAGAGCTTCCCAGGGCTGGATGGGCAGCAAAACCACAGCCCCGAGGTAGGAGCGTGACTGTTGTGTCTGAGGAAAGTCAAGGGGCCAGTGTGGCTAGAGCAAAGCTAGTGATGACAGTGGTAGGAGACTGGGCTAAACAGTGTTCTAGGCTGAGGACAGATCACATCGGGCCTGTCGGTCCCTGTCATACTCTGGCTGCTACCCTGCATCCCTTCCCATCCCTTTTGCTCCCCTTCCCATCCTTTTGTGTCCCCCTCACCCTACATAATTTTCTCCTCTTCTTGGTTTGTATCATTTACTATGTGACATAATATATATTTGCTTGTTTGTTTATTGTCTGTTTCCCTATACTGAGATGGAAAGCCCCTGGAAGGATTTTAGCAGAGGAAATGTGATTTTCTTGCTAAAAGAATCACTCCAGATACTGTCTTGAAAATGTATTTGGGGGGCAAGTGTAGAAGCGGAATGACCGGCTCAGAGCTGTGCAGTATCGTAAAGGAGAGACGATGCTAGCTGGGTTCAGGCACTGGAGGCGGCCAGATTCTAGATCTATTTTTCATGTAGAAGAAACAGGATTTGCTGATGGATCAGATGCAGGGTCTGAGAAAGGAGGACTCCAGGCTTTTCAGCCTTGAGCATCTAGAAAAAGGAGAATACTACTAAGATGAGAAAACGACAAGAAGACTTTTTTTGAGGAAGTGTAGGAATCAAGTATTTGTTTGGGGGAATGTTAAGTTTGAGATACCTGTCAAACATCAAAGTAGATGTGTTAAGTAAAAAGTTGCAAATTATCTGAGTTCAGGGAACCGATGAGGTTTGGGATAGAAATTTGGAAGTTCTTGGAAGACAGATGACATTTAAAAATCATAGTCCTGAATGAGGTTATCTCAGCAGCAATCAGCTACAACAGAGATGAGATCTTTGGCTTTCCAAATGGTAGAAGTTACTAAGGTGAGCAGGAAACAGCATAGGAGACTGGAGGGAACAGCCAGTGAGGTAAATGACTAACCAGAGGAGAGGGGTATCCAGGCCAGATAAAGAAAGCTTTTCAAGTTGAAGGAAGTGATCAGTCCTGTGAAATGCAGTTGACAGAGTATGATACGGACTGAGAGTTGGCCACTGGACTTGGCAACCTGGAGAGCATATATATGACCAATATAAGCAAGTGGACAAACCAAGAGATCATTGCCAAAGGGCATTGGTCAGGGGAGGCTATGGACCAACCCCCTTTCACCCTTCTGGTCTCATTCTTCTTGATTCTTTGGGACACCAGAAGTAGCTGTTCTTACTCATCTAATTTGGCCTCTTATGTGACAATCTCTCATTGTCACCCTAGAAACACTGATGATAAAATGATGGTCAAGGGATCATTTTTAAAAAGTTAATGATGATAGGGGGTGAGTTCCCATTTGAACTTCTCAGGATCCAATCCACTTCCAAAGCTTTGGTGAGCTGACAACTCTTGGAGGAGGGAATACATCTTCCAGCCTCATGAATTTATAAAGCAGGATATTTTTTAGGCTACAATGCCTATACCCAGGAGATGATATATCTCAACAGCAGAATATTAGAACATGTATGTGGCTGATACCTTGTTAGCAAGTGTTAATATTAGATGAAGTAATCCTACTAAAATTAGATTCCCTGGATTCCATAAATACATCTAATAACCCCACTAACTGCAAATCAACTCTAATTGCCTCATTTTTCCTTCTTTTGATAATAACAAGATTTGACCTTTTCTCTCAAATTCTATCTTAAAAATACACCTAAAGACTTACAGACTGTCGGTTCTCCAATTGCATGTGTACGTGCTGTGCCAAGCCTATTTTCTTGCCTCTAGCCCATTCCACACAGTACAACTTGAAATTCAGGATCTACCCTCAGTCTTCCTTTACCCTCTCCTTAAATAATTCATCCAGAAGCTCTTAAATGTCCTTGGCTAGATAAGGTCCAAATCACGTGAAATGGGGATATGACTCACTTGGCAAGGTCACACTTGGAATTCACTCAGACCTTCAGCGTTAAGAGCAGGCGGGAGAGGGTTGATCCGGATGGAGGATAATTTCCAGAGCCTGAAGGAAGTACTGATCACAGACATGCTTCCTTCCTCCAAAAACAAGAATAGTCAGTCGGCTCTGGGAAGGAGACAGACAGATCTTCTCTACTCATATAGAGAGCCTAGTCTTCTAAAACCAAAGATCTTTAGAAACTTACCAGAAGGAACATAACTAAGAATGCAGACTTTTCTCAAAAAATGGTCAATTTAAGTAATTACAATTTTCTCTCTCTAAAAATCCAAGTGTTCTTTCAGTGAATTGGGCTGCTTTCCCACCCTTCTAAATAGGAGCAGGAGTGTTCTCATCAACCATTGCAACCACACGCTTCTAGAAGGCTCAAGTTTTAAGAAGGAAAGTTCCTTTAAGAGGTCTGGGTCAGTGTTCATATACATTAAGCTTTTGAAATGTTTGGGCACTGCTGTAGACCTTGGCTGCCCATTAGCATGACAACTTCACCATCTATATACTTTATAGACAAGTTTCTCAAAGTGTCGGCTGCATTCATTTATTCAACAAGTAGTTCATTGAGCACCTATTGTCCAAGGCACCATTCAAGGCCCTGGAGGGTACAGCAGTGAACAAAACAGATAAAAATTCTTTGTCTCATAAACTTTACATTCCAGTGGAATGAGATTGAAAACAAACAAATAGGTACCATGTCCCTTGAGAAACGCAGGGGTTAGGGCTGTCAACTACCAGTGCAATTGGAAATCCACATATAATTTTTGATGCTCTGAAAACTTAACTACTAACAGCCTATGGTTGAGCAAAAATCTTGCTAATGACATAAACAGTTGTTTAACACATATTTTGTATGTTATATGTATTATACGTTATATCCTTAGCGTAAAGTAAGCTAGAGAAAAGAAAATGTTCATCCAGGGCAACAGGCAGCAACCAGGAGGACGGCCACCTCTCTCCTGTCACACGATGAACATCAGTGGGGAACCCGGGGCTAAGCCCTTCACAGACCACCTGCTTCTGGGTTGGAGTTTTGTTCATAGCAGAAAAGCTCCCTCCCTGCAATCTATGTAAGTAAGCCCTCAACACAAGGGTTTGCAAAAAAAAAAGAAATTTAACTAAAAATTTAAAAAAGAAAATGTCTTTTCAAGTTGTTCCAAATCTGCAGAAACTTCTCCAATATATTTATTGAAAAAAAATCCACATACAAGTGGATCCTTGCAGTTCAAACCTATGTTGTTCAAGGGTCAGCTGTAAAACATATAATCAGTTTGGTGATAAGTGCAATGGAGAAAAACAATCAGGGACGGAGGAGAGGGAGTATGTGGAGGAAGGGGTGGAGAGAGGTTCTAGTTTTAAATAGGGTGCCCAGGAAGGAGGTTGTTGAAGAGATACCATCTGAGCAAAGACCAGGAGGCAGCGAGGGTGCGAGCTTTGCAGAAATCCGGGAGGAAAGCTCACCAGGAAGAAGGAACTGAAATAGCACAGGCCCTGAGTCTGGGGAGTGCCTGTGATGTTCAAGCTACAATAAAGAGCCAGTAAGGCCTAGGTAGGAGGAACAGGAAGAGAGCAGTAGAGGAGAGGTAGTGGGGGACCCAAATCATGCAAGCCCCTGTGGGGACTTGAGCATTTACTCTAATGAGGTGAGGACCCACTGGAGGATTCTGAGCAGATGAGTGACATATTCTAACTTACATTCTAATAGGATCACTTGGCTACTGTGTAGAAATGGATGATACAGGAATAAGAAGGCAATCAGGGATACCAGTTAAGAGACTATTGAAATAATCCAAGGGAATATTGGTGGCAGAAGATCACCTATCAAAACTGCCTTTGGTGCCCCTGTGAACTATAAATTCCAGAGCCAATCTTGGATCCAGTTAACCAGAATGTGGCAGTCCCAGGACTCTGAAATTTTCACAAGTACCACTTAGGTGGGCTAGAGTTAAAAACCATTCTTCCATAATGTGCCAGTTAACAATTTGTTGACAACTCAGCTCCAAATTCACCCTTCACTGCCTGCTCTGCAAAAATAGACCTGGGCCCTTTGAATAGTTTTCCTTCACCAGCTGGTACAATGTTAAGCTTTGTCAGGAAGGGCATGGGGGGACATTACAGTAGGAAGGGAGTTTCCATCCTAATTCTGGTGTTCTGATTCTGCAGGATCTGCAGTACAGGCAGTTCTCCCTTGCCCTATTCCTGCAGCATACAGATTCTTCAGTCGCCAGCTCCAGCAATACAGACACCTACCTCAGCACCAGGCTCCTACAGCACATGTATGTGGCTTTCCCAGCACCCAGCTCCTGCAGAGTGAGCAGCTCCTGTACTGCCGGCAGATTCCCAACAACCAGCTGCTGAAGCACAGGTGGCTTCTCAAGCATCCAGTTCTTGCACTGCATGGAAGCCAGCAATATACCACATCCAGAAGCTTCTCCCAGCACCTCAGCCAACTTCAAAGAAAGTGCCTTCAGAGAGACCTCTAGAACAACTTTCCCTGTACCCTAGAGAGATGATTTATAGCAAGTTCCAGAGGGAAAATTTCCAGCAAATTCCACTGATGCAGCTACTGCTCTTCCATCCAGTGGGTCACAGCCATGCTCTATCCACAATATCTGGATCTCAGCCTGGAGGATGGGAGGGGCGGGGTGAGGCAGAGACATACCTGGGCCTCTATCTCAGCCATGGGTATAATAGGTGCTCCTTATAACTGCTCTTCCTGTATCTTCAGAGCTCTCTTTACTTATTCCTAGCCAATGCCTCATTACTCTAATCATCTGTTACAGTTAAAAATTGTTGGTTTAACTTTTTCATGCTTGATTTATTATGTAGATCTCTCTTTTGCTAGGACTCTGACTGATATGCACAGCATCACATATCTGGAAAGAAATTTAAAAGTCCAGTCTCTAAATAGCCAAACCTGAATGTTTGGAAATGGCTGGATAATGAAGAGAAACTTCCCAGTGTTCACTCAATTGCTTGGCAGAGTTTTGTGCATGGTAAATAATTATCTCCATCTGCCTCCCTGCTGTCTTCAACTGAAGAACTTAGACCATGTTCCAAACTGCAGGGATGCAGAACCTAATGGAACACTTCCACATGAGGGTTGGATAATGACGGACAGGTCCTCCAAGATATGTAAATAATCACTGCGCAGAATCAGGGCCCTTTTGGAGGTTTCACCAGTACCAATATCCTTCCCACTTTTGAGGCCAAGCCACTTAGATTCGGTAGGATTACCTGATGATTGTAAATATAAGCTTTAGGTCAGGCATATTCATCACTAACTAACTCTATGACCTTGGAAGAATTACTTAACCTTTCTTGAGCCTCTGTTTTATCATCTGTGAAATCTGCATGAAAGTAGAACTTTCTTCCACAGGGCTATTGTGAGGATTAAATTAAGTTATATATTGGACAAAGAATTATGCATATGGTAAAGAACTTCATCCTCACCTGTGAATGTGTTGGTGGTTCTGCTTGCTGAGAAGTGCAAAACTACATCCTTACCTGCTTGTTTAACCAGTGTGCTCTCAAGTACAAGTCTATAGGTAACCAAGCTATATGTAAACAAGTATATTTTGTGACCAGGTTGGGTCTCAATAGCCAGACCGTGTGCCATTTTTGTGGGTAGCTGCTGCTGTACCTGGGCTTTCCCCCTTGGCTTCAGTTCCTGCTCTCAGGACCAGCTCCACACCTGAGGAGTCATCAAAATACGTCAACTCTTGAGCCATATGACCTCTAGGGACAATTTATCAGAAAAGTCTAGAAAGCACTATCCAAAAGAAAAATAATGCAAGTCACACATGTGACACTGAATGCCCTACTTTCTGCAAGTTAAAAAGTAATGTTAAACAGGTAAAATTAATTTAAATAATATAGTTCATGTAGCCATATATATGTAACATAGACATGATAGATTTACAATACAGTTTTAAAACGTAACCAGTATTTAAAGTACTATTGAAATATCTCACGTTCTTTTTTCTGTTCTTTGGAATCCAGTAGGTACTGTACGTTTACAATGTCTCTCAATCAGGCACAGCCCCATCAGGCGCTCAGTGGCCACATGTGGGGAGCAACTACCATACTGAACAGAGTAGTCCGAGGCTCTCTGGTCTAAGGTCCTGCCCAAAAATGTTTTGCGAGTTATCTTTCCTAAATCACATAGCTGGACAGTGGCAGAACCAGGACCCAAAACCAATGACCCCGACACCTGCATATGAAATCCAGCTCTGCCTTATTGGCTGTGTGACTCAGGCCCAATTTCCTTACGTCTCTGAGTTCCAAATTCCTTTTCCATAAAATGGAAATGACAATATATTCTCAAGAGTGGTGCTAAGAATTAAATAAGGGAATGGAAGTAAAGCCGTTAGCCTATAGCAAGTGCTGGCTACTGGAGTAATGTTATCAGCATCGACTTCACCAGCCACACTGCCTCCTGTCCAACCTTAGCCTGACCTAGCAGGAGGCAGGGAAGGGGTGGCCTCCGATGGCACACCTATGGCTTTGGATGTGGCCTTAGTCTAGCCAGCAAGAACAATGTTATCATGCTGTACCTGCCCATCAAAGCTCAAGCATAGCTCTTCCTCTAAAACAGAAAGGTGATTTTTTCCTTTCAAGATTCTCTTCATAAAGGAACCAGGATGAATTTTTTAAACTTTAAAAGAACAAAAATACAGGCAGAGAGTCTGTAAGCGCCCCACCCATCACAGTCCCTGGTGACCTGAGAGAGGCTGGCTCACCTGGCCTCCCTAGTGAACCCTCCTTGCCCTGTCAGAAGCCACACTGCTAGCTCAGAGGGAGATAATATCATTTGTTGACATTTCCCAGGTGACAATAAAGTCGAGCTCTCTCTTAGGGATGGGAGTCTTTGCATATAATTAGCAGATCAAATTGCCCTCAGGGAATGGAGGCTTAGCATTCCTCATTGTCAAGAGGAACCGCAGCATCAGAGAAAGGAGGTGGAGAGGCAACCACAAAACTTCTCTGAGCCTTCCTTCGTTTAAGGATCTCACCTGGCGCAATGAATGATGGAGAAGAGGGTTCCACTTCTCACTTATCTTAGAAATGAACTTGCATGGACTCTACTCTGGACTGACATTAGCACATGAAACATTTCCACATTCAATTAACAAGTGTCTAGTAGGCATCCTACCATTTGTAAAATCTTGGCTAAAGTTATTTTTAAATTTCAAGAAATATACAGTCCATTTTGGAAGAAAATGTTGGAGGTAGGTTTACATACTATAGACAGCAATATATGTGTTACATGAATTATTGATATATAGTTATATCTGTATAATTACTAGTAGAATGTGAATTGTTAATAAAAATAACTGAAGACATGCTGCCACAGACACTTAAGCATGAAGAGGATGAAATAACACAGGCCTGAATGATAGGTAAGGGCTGTAGGGAGGAGGTAGAGTTGGAAACATCAGTTGAATTTAAATGCAATTTAAATCCAAGGGTGAGTGTGGAGAGGTGGCTGGAGGTGAGACTCAAAGGAAGATGAGTCAAGGCATAGCTGGGGGACTGAAGGAGTAGATGAGGGAGTAGATGAGGTTGACGAGAAGAGGAAGGTGGGAAGCACGTAGGAAAGGTAGGTTGTACCTCATTTTGTCAATGGGCAGTTCTAGCACCCCTCCCTCCATGCCAAGCCCTACACTGTGCCGTGGTGATGGAATTGTTTGCAAAGCTCCACAAGGCCCCTGCCACAGCCTAGATGCCAAGCTGTGGAGATTGGGGCACATACTGTAATTTTTTTATGGTAACCGGCCTTCACCCTGAGTGATTTGCTGCAGAGGACGACCCCTTGCCCTTCCTCTTGCATTTCTAACAATGCAGAGACCTGCCCACCACCAGAGGGAACATTGCAGACTTGACCTTGAAGGACAGAACCAATAACTGGAACAAGAAGGTAAAAGTGAAAAGCAGAAGAAGACACTCTTCTGAGGTTGACAATGAATCACTGCCACTAGGGCTCTTGGGAATCTGAGAATTTTTAATAAATGTCATCTTACTGCATTTGCACCCTGGGCAGGCTCACTGCAGAAACACTGTGATAGGTCTCTGGAACCCATGTAGTAACAGGAAGGCCTCCTCCATAAAACTAGATGTAATTTTAAGTGTACTGACGTTTAATTCACCTAAGGCATTTTGTCTCACATTTTATTATACTAATAGCTACTTAACCCACTTTCGCAAAATAAACAACCATCCCAGGAACTGATTCTAATTACCTCCTTTCTTAAATACTGTTTGCACTTTCGGACTTCTCTCTGTGTCCTTACAGAGTTTTTCTTAAGCCTAATAGGAATCTTAAAAACAAATCTTGTAAACATATTTATCCATTTAGTTGCCTTCAGCCTTAAAAACCTTGCCAATGAATCTTCTGTAATTCCCTGACAAACTTCTTGGCTAAGTGTAAACGGGGCTGTCAAAGAAAACTCAAAGTGTTAGCCCAAGAATTTCATCACATAAATGTGTTTGAGTGGCTTTCTCATCCTCAGACCTGAGCCATTAGCACATTTCCTAACAGGAGGCAACTTTCTGAAGCCACACCTGAAACCAAAAAGCTAATGTCAGCCCAAGGTGACGGGTCCATTCCCTTCCTCGTGCAGCGTCTTTCCCTTTGCTAAAGAACTGAAATCAGATGAGTTGCTGACATCTGGTGGTTGCTCAGCAGAGTGTAAACTCAGTCTCCCTTAGATTACAGTAAACTCCCAGCCTCCCATTCTGAAGGCCTCCTCTCAAAATGAAGGACATGTTTGCACCCAGAAGGGAAGCAGGCAGGCAAATGAAGACGCAGTGGGAAAAAATTCTCATGGCGAGAGTGCGTGCTTGGCTACCAGAATGAAAAGTCAGCTACCCCGGAGGCTTCGAACTGCTCCTTGGGTTGGACACGGATTAGCTTGGTCCCAACACACTTGATGAGTCACAGAAGGTGAATACGACAGGGAACCCCTTTGCGTTAAAGGTGCCATATTTTTTGCAGATGGGAATACTTCTTCTCGACCCATTTTCCCTTTGCCACTGATATATTTTTAAAAGTTCTCCATTTGGGCCCACAGAGTGGAAAGCGGTTTCCCAAGCATTCTGAATTCCTCTGCTCTTCTGCCTCCGCACACTGAGGGGCACCAGGAGCTGGCCGAAGTGGAATGGATCTCAGATCTTTGCTCAGAGGAGTTGTTTGAACTCTGTCTTTGGAGAGAAATGTAGCAGCTTTGCTCTGAATGGCACAAAGACACCAACCAATGAGACTCATGGCCTGGAGGTACATCAGGTAACCCCCAAATTAGAGGCTGGGAGGAAGGCTTCCCAAAAGCTGCAGGCAGAAAGGAGACTAGTCACTATTCTAAAATGCTCTTTGATTTCTTCATTGCTCTTATCACTAAATAAATGTACTTTGTTCATTTATTCATTTTTTCTGGAGTTTCCCTACCAACTCTGGGTTTTGCCTTCTCCATTCAACTCTCCCAGCCCCTAAGCAAAAAGTAAACCTGAGAGCAGGAACTGTCTCTTCACCATTTATATCCCCAGCACCTGAAACATTGTTTAGTGCATGGTAAAGTTCTCAAGTATTTGTTCAATGAAGAAAATGACAATATACTCCCATAGTTCCTCTGAAAATCAACAGGGAGTCCCCCCTTTACCTTCCTTCACCTGCAGCCCACAGGAGGGTCATGCCTAGGGACATCATGGAAGCACCTAAGTGCCTCTGTATTCGCCTCCTTGATTGACAGCCCAGAGCTGAGGATGAACAGCCAGCTGGACCGCCTCCCAGAGTTCCTGCAGAGTGCCTGGTCTTGCAGGGGTGGAGGCTCCCTTCCCCAGAAGGACTCCAGAGAACTGGGGACAGAAATCCTTATGGGCAAGTCTGAGTGTACAGAAACATATGTTCCTGGGGCTAAATTGCTCTCCGGGTGTGCATGAGTCTGTGGGGGCTGGGAGGAGTGTGTTGGAAAACTTTCCCTCTGTCTGAAACTACATGGTTTCCTGAGGAAATGAGAAATGGAGGTGGGATGGGTGGGAAGGAATGAAAAAATTCCAGTAAGGAAAAAAAAAAAAGACTTTTTTTCTTTGGAACGGGGAGAGTTATTGGCAGGTCTGAAATTCCAGGATCTCTGTGTATAAGAAATATAAAAGGCTTAAAAAATTTATTTTAAATATTTTAAATTATTCCAGTATAAGACACTGGAATAAACACTTAAAAGAGAAACACTCTTAAATTTGGGGTTTGGGGAAGCTTGGCCCAGAATGATCAGAACCCAGGGTTCATGACCTTCCCACTCAGGCCAGCAGAGCAGGTACTTTCTGACATCCATTAATATGGTTTATGGTTAAATTGCTGGACCCCATGTGGACTGAAAGGGCCTCTTTATCTTTAAACAAACAGAGGAGGCAGGAGGACCCCCACCCCCACCCCAGCCTAGACCTATATTTGTGAGACCACACCGTGGGTTTTTCCATTCCAGCTATCAATCTCCCCTTGTTTGTGGCTTGAGAGAAAAAAGAGAAGTCCAGGGAGGAGGGAGGCATAATCAGAGAGGTAACTCAGTTCTATTTTGGCAGATCTTGAATAAGTAACTTGGTCAGACTTTTCTTGAGAATGGATGGAAATCTGAGAGTAACAAGGATTCGTGTGGGGACACTCTGAATGTCCCCCACCCAAAACACCACCCATGCCTTCACCGAGCTTCCCGGAAAACAGTCCGTTGTCTATGTGCGGGTCCCCGCCTTCAGCACCACAGGCCACCTAGGAGGTTCCAACTTTGAGCGTCAACAGCAACAGTCACAGGTGGAACAGGAAGCCTTTATTAAGTGCCTTCTGCACACAGCACCGTGCCAGACGGTGCAGAAACACATCCAGCCACAACTCTGCCACATTATGGTTTACAGTCTAAGAATAACCTCGTAGGCTTTTTGGGGAACATCAAGAATGCTAACAAGGTTGTTTTTCCTTTGTTTTTATCACAGCACCACGTGGTGGTGAAGATCACAGGTTTTTGTGTCAGACAGAATTGGGTTAGAATCCCAGTTCTTTCGTGGATGTGTGACCTTGAGCAAATGGTGACACTTCCCTGTGTCTCTCTTTCCTCATCTATGAAGTGGGGATGAGAATAGCTACCACACAATAATGATAATTTGTTGTAATGATACAATGAAGTAGTATCAATAACATGTTTCAGATGGTGCCTGCAGCATGGTGAACTCACAGTACGTGGCTGGCATCGCACTGGGTGGAGAGAAACAATAGCACTTGGTGAGAGCCAGGGCACCACACTGTTCTAAGCTCTTTGCGTGTATTACTCATTTCACCTTGTGAGAATCCTAGGTGGTAAGTCCTATTACTATTCTCACTTTCTACATCTGGGGAAACTGAGGCACACCTACACATGACCCTATAATCTGTGGAACCTAAACTGTCCAGCTCCAGAGACTTCCTCAGAAAGGCAGGTCCAATGGTTGGTCTGAAAAGTTGTGCTGCTATTTTTACCTACAACACCTGAGTGGAAGATTTCATCACCATCCCCTCATCTGCTGACACCAGTCAGTGACCATCCAACGTCAACTGAACTCTGTCTCCTTGGACAGGCCCGAGGCTCAATCTGGATGGATGACCTCTACGAACAGTTACCCTTGCCCTGGCCTTCCAACTGAAAACAAAAAGAGGGACAGTTACATAAACTAAATGCTGACCTATATTCTTGACGCTCTCAGTTGTTTCTGGATCCCCAGAGGGGACACTGAGGCTCACCGGGAGAGAAGCACAAACTGTGTCCGATGTGCTCTTCCTCCTCACACAACCCGCCGTCAGCCCAGCTTGGCGGAGAATCACGGGTTACTGATTGGTTTGGTGTTACTGTCCATGTTCCCCCAAGGGGAGACCCGGTCTTTAAACACCAACCCAAAATGAAACTAAACAAAACACATAAGCAAGAGGAAAACTTGTAATATCAGATTTATGTGGAAAAAATAAGTGCCAAGGATTGGTCAGAATTACAGGGGAGTTCTTTAAAGAAATCGCTTAATTTTCAAATACTTGAACACCATCAAATAAGAGGGTATTGCCAAATGAGGTTCTGGGGATTATACTAAATGAGCAAGTGGCAAAAATCCTGTAATTATTCCATTCTATACATATAATCTTTGCATAGATAAAGTTCGGTTCCTCAAATAGTTAGTCATCCCCTACAAATGTGTTTTGCTAATTGCCTTAGGAGACATTGTTTCAAAATAAAAAGCCAAAGTCTGATTTTCTAATCAAAATTAGCCAAATTAGCAGACATTTTATTACTAAAGTTTAATGATTGTTAGTTTAAAACTTGCTCACTTCTTTGTTTTAGGGATACTTGAAAAAAACTCTATTGCTAAATCTTCTCTGGAGTCGTTAGCATCAGATAAACAAAAGCAATGACTAAGATCTAGACTCATCGATGCCATTTTAATACATGGCCCATTCCTTACAGTCTCCTCAAACCACTGCTACTTAGTTCCCTGGGAGGAGTCAGAAGTCCAAGCCAAATATAGAACTACCCCTGAATTATCTGGGGACACTCAAAACATTGCTTAACTTATCCAGGCCTCAGTTTCTTCTCTCCTGTAGATGACAGAGCCATCTCCATAGGTTCCTCAGAGATGATGATGGTGGTGGTGGTGGTGGTGGTGGTGGTGGTGGTGGTGATAATAACTGGGGTGGTGGTGATGCTCATGTTGATGGCAGTGAAGGTGGTGCTGTTTATTGAGTCTTATCATATGCCATAGATCTACTATTCTAAGCCTTTGACTTGAATGAACTCAAAACATCCTCATGGAAACCCCGGACCAGCAACTGCTTCCCAATTCCTGTCTACTCTGTGAAAGGAAAGGAGCGACACACAGCAGCAATTCACCGGAGAATTCCGCTTTATTAGGGAAAGGTGCTGGGTTATATAGGAAGGGGCATGAATTGATTGAGGTGTCACTTCTACGGGGCTGGTGGCTGTTGGCTAGGTGCTGGGACTGGGAGGGGGGCGAGAGGTGATTGGGCTTCAGGTGGCGCCGGTGGGAACTGAGGACCCCCAAAGAGAAGCCGGAAGTTTGCCATCTTACTGGTGGGGGCCCTTCACTCTGCACTCTTGAGCAAAGGATGTGGCAGATTGTATTTTCAAAAAGTCATCTCAACAATATCTTCCATCCAACAGGCCCTTTGTGTAATGTTTTTCGACACTTTTCCCATTAATAAGTGGGGTCTACATTTCCTCCACTTGCATCTGGGCAAAAGTGATGCTATGTGACTTCCAAGGTTATGTCATATAATGCATGACAGCTCCTTCTTGGTTCTTTTTGAGATACTTACCCTTGGACCCAGCCAAGAGGCTGTAAGGAAGCTCAGGCCACAAGGAGAGACCCTGCCCAGATGTTGCTGCTGACAACCCAAGCAGGGTTCGCTGCCAATGTGTGCATGAGGGTGTCGTCAGGGATTCTAGCCCCCCGCCCTGAGTCACCGCCAGCCTTTAAGTCTCACCAATAGAGTTCCCAGATAACAAGTCTCTGTCCCTGCTGTGGGTCCATTCTGAGTTCCTGATGCACAAAACTGGTGAGCATGAGAAAACAGTTGTGGTTTTATGTCTCTAAGTTTGGGGTGTTTGGTTAGGCAGCAATACAGGCTCCACTTTCTCTCTTAGAGCCTAAGCAAGAGCCAGACCCAGGACCTCCTTATGCCATTCCTCATATAAGCGGGGCCTGTGCCAAGAACACAGATAGAGGTCTACATTCCACATGTCTGAATTTCTAAAAGCAATAAGCCAAGCTAACAAGCTATTAAGTAAAATATGCTTTGTCCTCCTACATAGGTGAACTTACCTTCATAATAAACTGAAAGATTCTAATTTAAGACCCCCATACTCCTCATAGTTCTGGAATGTGGGCTGCTGGAACAATGTACCATGAGCCTAGGGTTAGCCCCCCTTATCATCCGCATCTCCACCCCACACTGCCACATTGCAAGCCAGCTGGGAGGCCCCAGCTCCCGCACACCGGCCAGCCTCCCGCTGCTGCACTGCCTACCCCGTGGCCCAACCACAGTGCAGGGGCACAAGCAGGAGGGCAGACACCCACCAGCCTGCCAGCAAGGAGCCCACACACATGTCAGGGTGGGCCCAGGACTGTTTGTGCAGAGAGTCCCCAGGGGAGTACGGTCTTGAGAAGGGCCCCTCCTCTTGTCCCATGGGGAAGGGCACTGCCGGGAAGGGCCAGAGCAGGATGCTCCGGAGCGCAGGGGGCTAAGAGAGTGCTGCTCCTGGGCCTTCCACTGACCCCTCCCCAGAACTGAGTCGGTTATAAAGGACATTCCCAACCCGACACCTTCCGTCAGAGGAAAGAGTGAGCAAGGGCTTCTGGAATCTTTTTACTCTTCCCCACAGTTTCTACCCCGACACCCACGCCAGGCCCAGGAAGAGGGCTGGAGGGACGTTGTATAGATCGTCTCTAATGTCTCTCAGCCCTATGTCTCCTGGACCTTCCTGTTTTTAATAGAGCACCTCTTCCTGTTGTGTTTTCCAAACCAACTTTGCATCTTTAAGGCCAGAAGACATACTGTGATCCCCATTTTCCTCCTTAGGTGTAATTATCAGTTGGTTAAAAGCAAAGAAAGAAGGGAAGGACTGGAGATGGATTAGCACCCCTCAAACCTCCAACATCAAGCAACTCTCAAAAATTGATGTCTTCAGATCCTATACCTTTGCCCCCTTCTGAACTACGCATTTCAGAGCCCAGAAGAGACAAGTAAACTGACTGATCTTTCCAGGAATTCTTGCATCAGCTGAAGAATGGAAAAAAAACAAAATCAATATCTGGATTTTTTTAACTATCTACTTTAGTCATATATATATATTCCTAAATGTCAAGTTATTAAGATGATGAAAAGACTGGGAATTGGTAAAATGGCGAAAAAAACTTTAAAGGAGAAAATGGGAATGTGTTTCAGGAATGGGGGCAAGATTAATACAGAACCAAAGTCTCCAGCATATTCAATGGCTGCCTTTCAGCAGCACAACACTTACTAATCACAAAGTCAGGACTCTGGGTGGGGGGCAGTGACCCCGGCCAGCTCTGTCGGTGAGCCCCAAGGGATCAGGACAAAACTCTCCTAAGTATTACACTTGGCTCACTGTCACCCTTGCACCACCACCCCCTTCACCACCAGATTCTTCCTCCCTAAACAAATTCAATTGACTAGTTAGCTAGTGTATGAATAATAAGTTACTGTAAGCAGACATCAATGAACATGCGTTATTACCCAGAATGAGCAATTTAGGTGGGAATTCAGCTGCATTACACTTACTAAAATTGTCTGTCAGGCTATAGAACTATTTAGAGTTCACCTATATTATTAAATTACAATAACAATAGGGTCAAATTAATGGAAGAGCTGATTTCCAAATAGCAAAACAAGGTCCCAAATATGCATACATATGTATAAACATACATTTCACGTGAACAGACATATCTATAAGAGAAGCTGGGCTGTATAAGTAGGTGTGGCAACCCAGTAGACAAAGGAGAAATTAAGTTTGCAAAGAGGTTTTCATTACTCCCCACTGTTTCAGTGACTTGTATTCTGAAAATACTTTCTATTTAGATAAACGTGATCTGGCAGTGGACTTTGTTTAATGATCAGTTTGGTTTTCTGGGAAATTTGTTTAACTGGTTTAGATTTTGAATGAGGGAGGAAATTGTGAACTTGAAACCAATTAAATGCTAAGCTATTGAGAAGCTCTGGCTCCCTGAGCTAGAGAAAGACAGAACAGTGGGTGAAGCAAAATGCAGTAAACCTCATGGCCCCCAGGTAGGCGAGGCCAATGGAAAGAACACCAGAATAGGAACCAGACAGAAGACTCCCTGTGCAGGCTGTGATATGACCTTGGCCAAGTCACCTCACCTCTCTGAGCTCCCCTTTCCTCTTCCCTAGAATTGTGACAGTAAGTCTCTCTTCCCTACAAATGGTAGAAAAATGGTGAAATGGGTGAAAAAGTTCCTTTTGAAATATAAAATGTACATTAGTAGGCCCCATGCATAATTTATTTGACTTGTAATTCTGTTTTCCACATTTGTTGTGTCTGATATTCTCCACCAGATTGTAAATTCCATCCATACAGGGAACGGGTCTTATCACAGAGCTGACTTTGCCCAAACTGGTGGGGATATATATTAATACAAGTGCTGGTTTTATATAATACATATACATCTATATATCTAGTGAATGAGTAGAGAATCAGATATTTACATTTTCACCTTGAAGCTTAAGCACTGTTGGGGCACCAAGAATGGAGGCGATTTAACAGAGGGCAAAGCAATCTCCAATACTGAAGTACACTTCAAGGAGTTCTGGAACAATTCCGGGGACTTCCTATGTCCTGTGGGGACTCCTGGTTCTGTGCTGTTGCGGGGATTTTTCTTTTTAATCTTCTCTCCCTCTATTTTCCCTTCACTCTTCACCCCTCGTCTATGCTCTTACATTTTCCTTTTTCATTGTTCCCATAATGGCCTTCCGGATTAGTTACTGTGCTGAGCTCTAAAATCTTGTTATTCAGACCAGCAGCCCCGTCACCCACCTGCAGGCTGCTGGCAATGCAGAACCTCATTAACACCAGCCACCCCCTCATGAGGTCCTCAGTGGTTCATGTGCACATTAAAGTTTGGGAAGCCCTGCTCTAAAATACAGCACAGACACAGACACCCACAGAACAAGCATTTTCCTAACTCACTGATCAAACTTATTTATTGGAAGCTGATCATCAGTCGATCGGAGCACTCGCACCATTTGATCCTCTCTTCCTTAGCCTGACTCTCTTGTGTTTGCCCTGTTCCTCTGCAGCGCCTCCTCACAAGGTAAGAATGGCAAATTCAGTAAAAGTCATTTCAAAACCATTTTTTTTAGCAAGGTGGGTAGAAAGTTTAGTGAGCAAGGGTTTGTGAAGCATATTCTTAGGAGACTTTCTGATTAGCTGAGTGCAACCCAGCTGTCAGCTGTGGCCATCCTGTCACATGAGGCTTAGGTTAAATTAGCTCAAGCTGGCTGTGAAGTCGAGTGCCCTCCTCAAGGTTCCCACAGGTCCCAGCGGCATGCTTCTCAGGGCCACTTCAGTCCCTGGGCTTGTGTGAGATAAGCTGTTGGCCTCACCCCCCTCTTTTTACCCAGCTTCTCTTCTCTACTCTTCACCAACTTGGACTTAGATCAAGGAAGGCTGCCCTGTCCTTGATCGCTCCCCTCCCCAAAAGTGTGCACAAAAGGCGTCAATGTTCAGAAGCCTTAGTTGAAGGTCAGGAGACGGAGAAGTAATTACAGAAAGCCACTGGACATCTCTGCTCTGAAAGTCCTTCGCTAGGGTCCACTCTGCAGGTCCAGGTTCCTGCCTCGCTGTGCCACCCACCCTCTTTCTTCTCCAGCTCACCCACCCCTCGTCTCTGCCCTTCCCATCCCCAAATTCCTGTTCCTTTTCTTATATGTGATGCTTTGGCAGTTATGTTTTGTCTTGCAGGCTCTTTCTGACCCACACCCACACGTTTTCAAATTGTTTTCCTGAACAAAGTTCCTTCCCTTCAAAGCTCCCTAGTTACAACTGTTTAAATTATAATTTGTCATAGGAGGAATACCCCAAGGCCATCAGGATGTTTTAGTAAAGCTAGACTGCTCCGAGCTCTGGGCGTCCCAGGCTAGTGGTAGGAAGATGCGCCAGAAATCGGCAGGTTAGAATGAGCAGACGACAGACTCGTGGAAAAAATCATGAAGAGAACTTACTTCTTACTGACTTTCTAATTCCCAACCAGAGCCAATCGAACCAGTTCTCCTCTCCTCTCTATGAACCCATTGACTTAAGAAAATTAAACATAATTATATTCCCTTCCTTCTTCTTAGCTCCTTTATCTCAGTCACCACAGCCTATAGCTCCTGCAATCCACATACCACTGTATAGCACAAATTCCTTATCCATTGTGAACCTCAAGATCTGCAATTATAAATGTTGTAGATAAATGGGAATCATGTTATTTAACAGGGTGTTAAATGCCACTCTCCCAGTTCACTCGGCATTTTGGCTGAGACCCCAAAGCTGAGGACAATAGGTGTTAAGCAGCAACATATTCTAAAGCGAGGAGGCCAACCACCCATGCCGGGCTTGCTAACAGATGGCAAAACGGTGTGCGCCCTACAGTCCATCACCTGCTCTGGCCTCCCTGCAACAGGAAACCAGGAAACTGATTAGAGTAAGACTAGAGAGGATGGCTGTTATCCTCCCTGCTCACCCACACGGAGAGGGAGAGGGGGCTTCCCTCTGCAAGCCGAGGGAGGACATCCTGCGGGCCCTAGAGAAGGGCAAAGGGACAGAGTTCTTGCAAGCAAATGGATTGTGCTGCCTGACTCTTGCCTGAAAAAACCTAGGGCAAGAGTCTGGTTAAAGCTTCATTTCACGGAAAAGCAAGTAAAGAGGATACGAGGAGAGCAGCCTGGATTTCCAGCTTCCAGTGGGCAAGGAAAACAGGCTTGAGTCGTTACTCTGGTGATGAACACCAGAGGACTCAACCACGCCTGTCTTGCATGGCAGAGTGTGATGACTCTAATGGAAAGAGGCTTGGGTGTGCCTTTAGATGCAGAAAGTGAGCATCACATACAGTTGGCTGGAATGGTACCACTCAGCAAGGAATGGTATGGTAAGAGGTCGCTGCTGCAGGTAGCAGACCTAGAAAACCCCTGAGATGCCAAGGAGGACAAGAGCCAGCATTTGGGCCAGGCGTGGAGCCAACCCAGGTCATACCACTAGTGGAAGACACTGCCCTTTTCCTCTACCATTCTTTGCCTCTCTGAGGTGACCAGACTCAGCAGATCCAAGTGACAAGGAAGGAGAAAAGAAACTAACCATGTCACCCTTCCCTCTGAAGGGAATGCAGAATCCAAGTGTGCAGGAAGACTGTATTTTGCAACTTCTCTTACAGTTAAGCTGGGTTCTGATACCTAAATTATGGGCAACGCAAGGCAGATGAGAGTGATACCAGACACCCCCAGGCCAAGTCATCAAGCCCTTGGCCTTCACTATTTCTCTTCTCCTGTGGTCACTGAGAACACAGGTTGAAGATGGCAGAGCCACAAGATAGAAGGAGCCTGGATCCCTGAGTCACTGCTCTAAAGAGCTGCCCCACTCTCAGTGCACATCGTGACAAAGCTATTATACTAAAATACTGAATTTTAGGGGGTTTCATTTTGTTTTGTCTTTATTACTGTAGCATGGTTTGGCCTTCCCTAACAATGCAGCAGACTTCTATTCTTGGAGCAGACCTGATCAGGCGGCCGCGGCAGGGAGGAAGAAGCTTTAAATGAGATGATATTAAAGCTTTTATATTACACTGGAAAATAATGCTTGATACCAAAAGATGCACTATTTTATTTCAATTTTATTTTATACTTTATATCTTAAAATAATTATAAATTCACAGGAAGTTGTAAAGATAATACAGAGAGATTCTCAGGGTCTTAGGTTCCCCTGGGGGTTCTATGTGCTATAAACGTACGTAATTATAGCACAAAATCAAATCCAGGAAATTGACACTGGTGCATGGCTTGTATAGTACTGTGTCATTTTATCACACATGTAAACACATACAAACACCAGCTACCAGGGGAATGAAGATACAGACCTTCTCCCTCACCACAAATCTCTCCCTGGGCTACTCCTGTATAGAGACACCCACCCCCCTTGCCCCATCCCCCGCCATCCCTAACTCCTGACAACCACTAATTTTTTCTCCATCTCTATAATTTTGTCATTTTGGAGACTGTTACAGAAATAGAATCATATATCTTGTGACCTTTGGAGATAGGCTTTTTAAACACCAGTATAACTTCATGTATCTTCTTTGGTAAAATGTTTCTCTGTGCCATTTGTCCATGTTATAATTGAATTGTTTATGCTTTTGAACTTTTGAGTTTCTAGACTTCTTTAGATATTCTGAGTATGAGTCCCTTTTCAGATATGTGAAATATTTGCAAATATTTTCTCCCAGTCTATGGCTTGCCTTTCATCCAATTTATCTTTTCTTTTTCATTATGGATCATACTTTGTGTCATGTCTAAAAACTCCTCGCTCCAAGCCCTAGGTCTCAAAGATTTTCTGTTTTCTTCTAAAAATTGCATGATTTTATATTTTACACTTAAATATAGGATCTACTGTAAGTTAATTTTCATGTAAGGTATGAAGTTTAGGCCAGTGGGTGTCCAGTTACTCCAGCGCCATCTGTTGAAAGGTTCTCCTTCCAGTGAATTGCTTTCATACCTTTATCAAAACTCAGTTGCTTGTGCTTACAGGGCTATTTCTGGGTTGACTACTTTGTTCCATTGACCTAGGTGGCTATCTTTCTGCCAGTTTTGCACAGTTTTGATTGATATTATCTTTCAATATGGAAGATAACCAGTCCTAGCTATGGATCTGCTTCACTTATCATCCAGTAAGAAGGAGAATGATCCAATAGGGTTCAGAGAAAGTGGTGCAGAAAGTAAAACTGCTTCCTGCTAAAATCTCACCAAGTACAGTTTAGTGAATAAGCACCCACTTCTTAGAAGGTCATTTTTGTCGTTGTTTTGGTGCATTTAATGCATCATATATGAGATGCATCATGTATGGGACACACTAATACTGTGCCTGGTACATTCTAAATCCTCAGTTTTGTTGTTTGTCATCAATGTTCAATGAAGTAATCTTCTTCATCATCCATGCTCCTCTCTGAACCCCTCCTAGCAGTTAACAAAAGGATCAGCATTTCTCTGTCTCAAACAACTCTCTCTCCTATATGTAGAAGTCAAAAATTGCCTTAAGGAAAAAAAAAATCTTGCTTGGCATCTATTAGCCTTCCTTATGCACCTTGAAGGTAAGGGAAGTGTACCTAGACAGGCAGTAGACCCCAAGGCAGCAAAGGTGAGCAAATGCTCCCTCCTGACCTTCACAGCTACCCACCTGCCCTGGGCGTTTTCAGGTAAGGAGACAAGCTGAGCACTGGACTGTATGCGCAGGGCCTGGCCTCCTGGGGTGCTGCATGGCCTGTTCAGGGGACCCGGGACAGCCAAGGCAAGAGGCCTCGTTGGGAAAGGAGGAGAGAAGGACGTCACTGGTGTCCTCAGAGACCTCTGAGCCTCCAGCACAAATCTCCGGGGCCTAATTTGGGAATCCCCATCATGGCCTGGCTTAGATCTCCCAGTTGAGGACGGGCCTGGGAGACCACCCAACCAATAGGTCAACGAGGATTTCGAGGGCTGGGGTGGTGAGGGTTGCAGAGGCTGGGATAAGGCAAAGGAGAATCACTGTGGTTAATTTCAGCAAGTCAGTGTGATGATACAGGGGTGAGGATGGTGGGGGTTGGGGATTGGAGGGCAGGTGAGAGAAAAGCCCCTCACTTTCTAAATGTTTGCCTGTGAGGGCAGCTTGATCTTTGAAATCAGAGAGGAGAATTCTTCAAGTCTGGTAAAGGCAGACACGCTTCATCCTGCCCTCCAGTGGCTGCTGACTGCAGACAGCTTTTTTTCCTTCAACAATAGAAGAAATGGGAAAGAAAAGGCAAGCTTTTGGCCTCAGGGTTTTTTTGTTTTTTTTTTTTACCACGGCTCTTTCCGCTCCAACCTACATCTAAGAGGGAGGGAAACTATCTTTTGTTATCACTCAATCTCCCTTAAATTTAAGAACAGCTGGGGATATTTTTCATGATTCATTAAATTCACATCATTCCAAAGAAATCTTCCTGCCGATTTATCTTTGCCTCAGCGGTTGGGGCTCCAGGAGTGTGCAGTTTCCTGAATGCTGTCAACCTGGGTCCACTGTTTGGGGCTGAGACTGTCATCTTTCATGCTGGAATATCTTTTTTTTGAGGGTGAAAGAGAGCAGGAAAGGAATCAGGGTATTGAAATGAATCTTTCCAGTCAATTTTTCCCGTTCTAGAGATAAAGAAAAAGTCATACGGCTGTTGTAGCTAAAGACTAAACCCCAGCTAATGTCCTCAGCAGGGAAGAACAATTAGTAAATTCTCTAATTAGAGTCCTGTTTACATTTCTCTTTTCATAGAGGCTAATCCTTGTGTTTAAAGAAGATATTCTGCCTTGATTAATCGGAGTCACAGCAGAGTCCACGGGAAATGCTTGAGTTCCATAAGCACTTAGCTATAGTCACTGAAAACCAACTATATACTGAGCACTACGTATAAATATGACATGATCTCTACCCCTGTGGGCAAGGGCACACATAACAAACCGGTTTCATCCTCCATGCCAACTGTCACGCATTGTAGGTGGGTTTCTAGGGCATTCTGAGGCCATCTCCTGGCTCAAGAGAAAGGAGAGCTTTACTGGATGATTGGCAGCCATCAAGAAGGCAGGAAGATGGGGCATCCCAAGAAGAGAGACCCCCCAGCTCTCCCTCTGGTCATCTGGTGAACACCAGGGAGTGTAGAGGACTGTATGAAGGACTCCAAATAGGCTCCTGTAATCCTCACACAGCCGCACATACGCAAGGCTGAGCTGCATCAGAGATGCGGTTGGTGACGCCCCAGGGGAGCCCATGGCTTCCTGAGCCCCTGGCCTTTCTGTTTCTATATTCAATTGACACGGGGACTGGCTCAGTCAAAATGGTCACCAGTGGATACCTGTATAAAAGGTCTTAATTATGATAAATCACCATGCTACACAGGCAGCAAAACACAGAGACGAGAAGCCCAGCTTCAAGGGCCATCTCTCTGGGTTATACACTGGCTCTGCCATTTGTAGCTGAGTAAAGTCAGGCGAATACCTGCAGAGCCACAGTTTGCTCATCTGTAAAGTGGGGAAAAGAGCACCTACTTATTGGATTGCTAAGAGCATTAAAAGAATTTCCGCAGTGCGTGGCTGCCTGTGATACCCACTTCGTATGATCACGGGGGCTACTGTCATTTACTGCTGCAGACCCAGCCTGTCAGACACCTGAGCCGAACAGTTACACTCTCCTTTCTACTCCCTCTCTTGCAGTGTCTCCTTCCTCATAGAATTATGCGCAAGTAGAGCAAAAGAAAGAAAGGAAACCAAAATCTTGCATTTCTCTATGTTAGATTTAATCAGAGTCCCACATCCTAAGAGATTTGCTGAGGTCTCTTCTATAAAAATCAAATGTAGCCACATCTGCCTCTTCTGGGACAAAGACAGTAAGCTTGTATTTCAACAAGCTTTTCAGGAACTCCATAATGGTGACACAGTAGCTGATAAATAAGAAGCCATGGTCACTGTCACGATCCCTGAATAAGCATAAAATAAAAAGCTTAAGGAACTCTGGTGAATTATTATTTCACTAACACTAATGGTGGGAAGGCATCCTGCCCCTCCATATCATGTGCCCTTCCCACCTAATGGCCAATAAATGCTGCATTTGTGACCTGCATTCCTTGTACAGACCCTTGGAGTAGACCCAGAAGGAATGTTAGAACAATTTATTAGACTTGGCTTCTGCCCCCAAAGAGCCTGATAGGAGAGACTCCAAATATGCTCACCAAAAGGAGTAAACCATTTACAAAGCCAGGTATTACCTTAGAGTCTCTGATTGCTGAAGGGACAGAGAGTGAAGAAGGGTCTGGGTTAGGGAAGTTCATGAGGACAGAGGGTTGGACTTGAGAGGAAAGTTAGATGAAAGAACCTTGAACTGAGGTCTCAGAAGGAAGGAAAAGAAACTAACAAGTAACCTACAAGAGATCAAGTCCTCTCAAATACCTTGTCTCATTTAGCCCCCAACAGACCTTCTGGATTAATTTATCATTTTTATAATCAGGAAATCAAGACCAAGAGCCTTGAAACCAAAGATTCCTGGGACTTGAACCCAGCTGTGGCGGGCCCCAAAGCACCTCCCACCTGGTCATGCTGTTTCTCTGGAAACACAGAAGCTGAGAACACCAGATGGAGAAGCTTTCAGAGATGAGAAGACAATGGCCTCTGGGCAAAAGCTATGGGGGAGGAGACTGGGTCTTGCGATGGAGACTCCCTCAAGGAGGTTTGGAAAGGAAGTGCCAGGTAGAAAACCCTGGGTAAGAAACAAAAGGCAAAGTCGGACAAGGTCATAGATGCTTTAGTTGATTTTTGCTTTATTTGTGTATGCGTGTTTATTTTCACTGAATCTCATAAGACTCTATAAGAACTTAATTTTTAAAAACTATACAGTGAAAATGACCATTTGGAATACTTTTATCTCTTGTTTAATGTATATGAACCTACAATATACAGACAATGCTTCATAACGAGGCCAAACTACCACAGACAAATAGGCAACTTCATTTCCAGCCTTGGCATGTCCTACCTAATTTTACCCAAAGTTGCCCATGAGAAGTTAAAGTGACCAGTGTGGGCTTATCTCTTTCAGGTTCCAGAAGCTGGCCAGAGAAGGAAGGAGAGCAAAGCAAACAGTCCATTAACGGATAAAATAAACCCCAGAATCTCTTAATGAAATTCAGAGTGTTGTAGCTAGAATTGCTTTTCTCAAATGCAAAGCTCTTTGTGTCATCTACCTGTTTAAAATCCTTTAGTAGTCTTCTATGTCTTTAATGCCCGAATTTCTTAATTGATTTGGGACTCAGGCCTTCGGAAAGATATCTGCATTTAAATCCTAATTCTACAATTTACTAGCTGCATCACCTTGGGCAAATTACTTAATAGCCTATTAATTAAATCCACACCCAAGGAGGATAAGCCAGACACTTCAACCATTATTATTCTATATTTGAAAGCAGTGAAATCTCTTTCCAAAAACTTTCTTTAAAGACTCGAACTCAAGTCTTAAAATTATCAGTAAAATATAATAATATCAATTTCATCCCCTGGTACAAATCTCAAATCCCAATTCCCATTGAAAACTGCCTGATCCTAAAATATATCAAGAGCTTGTTCTAATTGCAGAAGCTGTGTTCTGAACTGGTCCCCTCTTCTCAGGATGGCTAAGTCTACAAGTCACTGTTTTTACTGTAGCTAAAAAATTAATTCCTTTTCAGAAATATTCTCATCTCCTAAAAGAAAAAAAAAAGGCTTTTTTGATGTAGAGTGACAGGATTATGAAATGACCCTCTGGGTCAGAAGGAGACTTTTCTTTTTCTCATCAAGGAAATCAATTTCTAAGTCCAAGTCTCTTAAAATAATATATTCTTGTGGCAGGCACGCAGCTTTTTTGATCTGCTATGAAAAGAATAAGAGGTAAAGAGGATCAGGGGTGGCGATGAAATATTATAATCTGCCACACTCACACATCAGCCTTTCACTAAGTAATTCCAGATAAATTGAGGATTTACATATTTAAGATTAAATGGGAGGAAGAGTAGCTGATGCATAAATATAGGAATACAAAGATATAACGGGAGCAAGTTAACTCTTAAAACTTAAAGTTTCCTGGAGTTTGTTTTATTGCTCCACTTGGAAGTTTAACGCTTATTAGTGAATAACCAAGATAATCTCTTTCAGATCAACTGAACTGACAACCCACCCTTAGGGAAATTTTTTCCCTGTCCTCGGTAAAATCCCAATGACACCAATAAGCAACAGTTAAATGCATACAAAGACGCATAAATGCAGCAGATGGAAAACAGGAGGAAGCAGCTGGAAGTGTTTCCCTCAGAACTGTTTTTAACAGCCTGTGCACAAATAATGCCTCTCTAATACAGAGATAAAAATAAAACATAAATATTGAAAAGGTGACTGGTCACAACAACAAGATGGTATAAGATGCTGTTATCATCCCTAGTTCTATTACCCTTGGATCATTCTAGATACTTTCCCACTTTGGGGCTTCCAAGAAATCCTGAAAACCAGATTCAAGCTCAGGATCCCAACTTCACAGGGAGTACAATTACAGGGAACCTTTTCCTGCCCCTGTTCCCAAGCATCAGGTGCCGGCTTGGGCACGGCTCGAGTTAGGCCCCTGTTAAACCCCGCCCCCCCGCCAAAGAAAGCCACTACTTTTTTCTAACTTCCAGACAGCCCTAAAAACTTCTTAACAAAGCTGTGCCTTCCCTTGCTCAGGACTTTGATCCCCTGGTGCTGAGAGCTCTTCACCCTGTAGGTGCACTTTAAATAACCGCTCTGATTGCAGAATATGCATCTTTCATGATATCGAAAAGGCGACTAGTTGCAACAAGAGGCATACAGGAAGAGAATTCTGACCCACCACTGACTAGAGGCATGGAGTTTGGGCCCTGTTTCCAGGGATGATAATAGATTCTGATGTTTCTTTAGGCGGCAGCTACCACATCATCTATTCATCAGTCCTGCAAGCATTTCCTGACTATTTGCTAAGCACAAGCTTCCATGGCAGGTGCTAAAGAGGGAAGAAAAGTGAAAATGAGTGAAGGGGGTCATATGGGGGAAGGGGTGGAGGCCTCTGATGTACTGGTGGTGTTTTATTTCTTGACCTGGGTGCTGGTTACTTGCTACTTTATTTGTAGTAAGATATTAAGCAGTGTATTTAGGTTGTGTGCATTTTTATAATCACATGTAACTTTTCAACATTAAAAAAGTGAAAGAAACAAAAAAAAAAAAAGGGAGGCAAATATGACAGGTCCAGTGCAGGAGTTTTCAGTCTAGTAAAAAAGGCACTAGATAAAGTTTTCTTGTTTACAATGCAAGGAGAGGTGTGATCGATGCTGTAATGTATATATAGATAATAATTATAGATACATTTAACTGTAAATAAGTTCAATCATTTATCTATAGTATATAATCATTAAATATGATTATCTATGTAAATAAGTATAGATAAATATAAATTACTGTAAGAATTAAAAGAATCATCAGGAGAGACCAAGGTCATCAGGGAGGGCTTCACAGAAGAGGTGATAGCTGAGACAGGCCTTGAAAGATGGGCAAGAATTCAACCGCAAAGCTGGAGCTCCCGGGAGGTGGGCATCTGTCAGGAAGGAAGATCCAGCGCAGAGTCCAAGGACAACTGCCCTCATCAATGGACAGCAGGTAGTTTAACTAAAGCAGAGGGAAGAAAATATAAAGCCACGCAAGTAGTTCATTCATGGATAAATGAGAAGCATAAAAGAATTGTGAGCAAGAAAATGTTATGCATTTGGACTGTCCTTAGAAGAATTAATTTGACAGTAATCTACTGGGTGACTTGAAGGGGAAAGAGCATGAGTGAGGAAGGCCATCAGGTTATGCAGATTATCCTTGGCCTTCAAAACACCAAGGTCAGGGGAGGGAGAGGTGGCTCTCTGAGGGCTCTTAGGGACTCAGGGCTCTAAACCCACGTGGGCCTGAAACCCTTCCTTCACATAACGTCCCCTCTACCCCTCTTGAATGTCATTTACTTCCTATATTCATTCTTTGAGTCCCAGGAAAGTTTTAATGTGGGAAACAAACAAAAAAACCCTCACAAAATGTAAATGTATAGAGAAAAATTACATTAACTGTAATCAGCCAGTTTGAATAGGGCAATGCCAGAATCATACTGTTTTTCTCTCTGCCTTTGAGTTTAACCTTCCGCTTCCCTTTGCCTCTGTCCACGCAGTTTCTGTGGGCCGTTTGCTCATGAGTAGGGGCTGGGGAGGGGGTGTGCATGTGTATCCGTGTGCCTGTCTATGTCTCTGAGTTCCTGGTGCTTCTTTATAAAAGTTTTGTTTGGTCCTACATGAGTTTCCAGTAATTCAAAACTGTTGGCTACCTTACTTTTCACAGCTATAACCAGGGCAGCTGTTAGCATGATAAGAAACAGCTACAACGCACCTAGCTTGGCTGCTATGTCTCTCTCTTTCACAGGCCCTGTCAGGATGTGTCAGAAACATAAACAGTACTTAAAGTTCGTCTATTTGGTGTGTTTACTCTTTTTAATTATGGAAGAGCAGGAACATTCAAAAGTGAATCAAAGGAGATGAAGGAATCACCTCCCCTATTTGTTTACCCACCTCAGTGCTTTCAGAGGCCCCAGATCAGTGCATTTTCTAAATTGCACATCTGTCTTTATGGCTTTCCTTGCCATGGAATTGTTGTTTCCTATCTCATTCTGAGGTCTGTTTTAGATGGCTGATGCACAGCATTTGGGTGCTTATTCTCTTCAGCTTCTGCTACCCTGCATTTATCAAGTAAGGACAGTTTGAGGAAGGTCAAGGTTCAAAAGGGCCTGATGCCAACAGGAAATAATCTTCTCCCTCCCTGCGCACAGGTTTGCTCACACCCCACAGCTGGGTCAGGTTTACGGCCGAAGGGGAGCATATCATTGTTGGCTGGCTGGCAAGCCGACCGGCGATTTGCACACGTAGCTGTCACCATTCCTGAGTGTTTCCCCCGTGACTCACTTATTTCAGGTGCTATAGCAACATGTCTGGGATGTGCACATGATGAACTCAAGTTCCTCTCCAGACTGAGTTCAAAGTACCTCTTGCCCCTCAGTGGATCAGAAGAAATTTTCTTTTTAAAGATCTGCCAGCCGATCGAGAGCTGGCCAAAATAAGAGGGAATTTTCTAGAAGGACCTCATAGGATCTTGGGAGCTTCTTTCAGAAGAATTTAGTGGGTTCAGTTGGAAAAAATTTTCTCATGAGTCAGGAGCTTGGGTCACTGCTCTAGCCCTACCATGAGCTCAAAAACTAGCTCTCTGCAGCTGGACCAGCTCAGTGGTTCATGGTCCTGGTCCGGTTGCAATGAAGTTGCCATGAAGAATTGAGAGGAATGGAAAGAATGTAGTGAAGTTTTCATTAAGCTTTCATCAGAAGTGCTATCCTTTATTTTAAATTTACTACTTCTCTGATGTTAAAAAAAAAATCATTCTAGGCCTAGTTCAATTATTAACTTCTCTCAGAATCCTGTTCTGATATTCTCAATCTATCCCAATGGCTCTTTTAATTTCCATAGTACTTTATACGTATCTTACCCAATGATGTCAAAAACCCCTTTCTTTTATAAAATTATAATGATGGGTTTTTGAACCCACAATTGGGCTCAAAAAATGTGGATGGGCTGACCCAGATTATGACACTTATTTTTTCAGCCACCCACCTATTCTTAAACCCATCTATGATATCTGAGGTCTCGTAACCATTGGGCCAGATGAATGCTAAGGAGCGCTTTTAAACAGCTTTTAAACTGTTTTTAAACAGGCCAACAGCTTTTAAAGTGTTAGTAAGTATTTATGCCTATTATCTCATGTTATCCCCACAAAATCCCAGTGAGGTAGCTAGTTCAGATAGTTCAGGTACATTCATTTATTCATCCCACCAATATAAATGCCTACTGTGTGCAAATGTTAACTCCTGCCCTCAGGGGGCTTATAGCCCACAGTCTAGGGAGGGCGATGTTTATGCAAACATATGCAAAAATATATGTGTGTCCAAATATATACATATACGTATATGACATATGATCATCAGAGAACCGTGCAAGGCCCCTCCGCTTGCATTTCTTTATTGTGGTGTGTATTCCCTTTTCCTTTATTTCTATACCCCACTCTCATTTCCCTCTCCTCTCTGTAGGCAACCTTCTTGAAGTCTACCCTTTCATTTGAAATGTGTTCTTGTAAAATATATATTGCTGGCTTGTGTGAATATGTTTTTAATTTCGCAAATGTTACATATCATCTGTTTCAGACTTTTTTCCCACTTCCCAGATCCATCCACGTTGCTAGCATACATCTAAGTTTGATAGAATCTATTTCATCTTTTTTTTTAATCTTATGGCATGTGTTTTGACATTTAAGACCTTTCCTCATATAATTGCAAAGATATTCTAAATTTTCTTCCATAAATTTACAATTAAACCTTCCTAGTGAATTTAATCTATCTAGTGACCTTATGTGCAGACCCAGTTTTCTTTTTCTCCATACAGTAATCCAGTTTTTCTGATATTATCTGCAGGCAATCATGCTTCTCCTCTCAATCTGTAGTGCCTCCTTTACTATGTAATAAGTATCTACATGCACACCTGTGTATCTATGAGGTGGGGAATTTTAGAGCAACTTTCCCAAGGTCACTCAGTCTAAAGGCAGCTAAGTGAGACTAGATGTTCTGGAGTCCATTTGATCGCACTGGTCTCCTAAGATTAATAAAATTCACTCAGAAGTCACAGGGTGTGAGTGCTGGAAAGGAGCCTAGAGATTCTAGGCTAACTCTCTTGTTTTACATCAGATGCCTTAGGCCCAGAGATGTTGAACGACTTGCCGGAGCCCAAGCAAGGGAGCGGAGCTCATGCACATTTCACGCCTACTGCTGCCTCCGCAGCACTGGAAGCCATTGGAATATAACTGGAGATCCTGGGTGCAGAACTGCTGCACACACCAGTACCCGATTCACGTTTGATGTTCACATTTAGAACACATGGTTGACCTACCCTATTCAACACTGGTGTCCAACTAAGGCGTCACAGAGAAACAGAGAGTAAGGAAAAGAAGAAGGCAAGGAGATTTTTTCTGCATAGTCCAGAACTGGTGTTATAAGATCCATTTTATCCACTGGAGTGAACCTCAGATCCTCACTTAGCTTTTCCTTTGTGGACAGGTTAACCAAACCAGGTTCTCTGATTGCCAGCAGATAGCAGATCATAAACAGTAAATTAGAGGAAAGGAGAAGAAGTTCTTAAAGACACCAAGAGGAAAAAAATTAGGAGGGTTTCAAAAAGCCAGAACAGCTTTCAAAAGGAACAACAGCATGGCACCACCGTGCATGAACAAACAGTCTTCCAAAGCTGCTTTGGGCTGAGGGCAATACTGCACCATAGCCAGATAACCAGCATTCAAGGTTAATACCCCCAGGCCTCCAGAACAGGTTAAATTACATTAATTATATTATGTTCTGAATGCAGAACATATCATATATTTTATCAATATTTTCAGCTGAAGTACTAAAGTCAGTAATCAAAACTGAGGGCCTTTTTACCCACATATATTTTCTTTGTCAACTGAGGAGACCTAAACGTGATGACACCCCAGTCACAATAAGAGCACACTGAACACCTAGATCTTGATTCCCAATCCTATTCTCCAGTAGAAGGAACCAGGGCTCCTTGTGAAAATATTTGATTCTAAAGCTCAGGCAGGAAAACTACTAGATGAGACTGGAGCAACTTGAAGTACCAGAAAATAAGAAAGCTTAAAAAGAAACAAACCAAAAACCCGCCATGATGTGGAAGTATGCCTAAGGGACACTGCAGTCAACTAAAAGAGCCCCCCAGGGTCAGAGCTGGAACAATTTCAGCAATAAAATAAATACAATAATACTGGATTATGATCCAAAGTATAAAATAAATAGCCATGAGTCATGCTGATATAAATAAGTGATTGAATAAACAAATAAACGTGAATGAAGAGAGTCTCCCTTGCAGAATTCTGAATAATTCTGTAGATACCCCCCTTCAGAAGGAGCACAACTCCCTATCCTATAAGTGATCCTCTTCCTTCCAAAGAGTTCAACATGCAAAAAGGAGAAGAAAGAGTAACTCTACGGTAGAGAAACATGACGAACATGACCTCAGCCAGGTGATCAAGGTCAACAGCAACAGAGCTAACCATGTTGACACGCACCCTGACACTGTTTCTGGGCAGTCTAATCCAGGGAGGTCTCCCTGCACTCTTGGTGAGACCTCAGCCCGGGAGAGGGTTCTTGACTCTGATGGAGAAAGAATGCACAAACAGCTTGGATGTAAGGTAAGTATAGATGAGGAAGGAGTTCATTCAAGTGAGAGCAGCAGTGAATGGCAGCTGCCTTTCAGGCAGCAGAGGGCAAGGACGAACGGAGGGAGGAAAGGAAAGCTCACTGAACTCCTGCTTGACATAGGGTGTTCCTAACGCCAGGGTCACCTGGAGTCCAGTGTCTTCTTGGATCTGCACAGAGTGGGAACTAAGCTCTTACCACCCCAGGATTTGGGGGAGCTGCAGAGCACCAGACAAGTGAGATTATGTTCTGAGAACTTCTCAAAAGCAAAGAAAGCAGATTTTTGGGCAGGTTACTAAAGAACATGATGGTACAGCTGCAGTCCTGTTTGGGTCACCCAGGTGATGGGAACTTATGAGTCTAAATCAGAGATCTCAGTAGCCCCTTCCTACTTATGTGGAGTAGAACAGAGACAGTGTGAAGACTTGTGCTTACATCTGGAAAATAGAGTGACATAGCAAAATAGAAAAGACACTTACCACTAGAAGAGCACAGAGACAAGACACACTAAGCTGAGCAGTGAGTAGCTTTTATTTAAGGCAAACAGTACATATTCATAGGACGGGAAGTGTGGACAACCTCAGAGGAGAGCTTAAGGGCTTGAGGTTTGGAGTTTTATAGGGCTTTAGGGGCAGGGGGAAGCATAAGGCATGAATGTATACAGTTGATTCATAATGTTAAGTTTTGTCTTAAGAATAGGGTTATTTAGGTGGCCGTGTTGGTCTGGATCCTAGCATTCTTTATCTACATAGGTTAATTTACACTTTGGAGGTCTTGCTCTCGTCCTGGTCACCGAATTACTTAACTGAAGAAGAGGAAGAACAGCCTCCAGATTAAGTTAAAGAATAAGCTGATCTTTTTTCACAGGCTAAGTTAATTTTACAATGACATGACCCTTGTCCCATGTCCTGCCCTATCTCAATACGATGTGGTGAGAATGCGCCGTACCTCTCTCATCATCCTCCCCCAAACCCATAACCTCAGTCTGATCATGAGAAAATCATCAGGAAAATCCCGAGAGAGAAACAATCTACAAAATGCCTTACCAGCACTCTTCAAAACTGACAAAATCATCAAAAACAAGGAACATCTAAGGAACCGTTCAATCAAGAAGACATGATACCTGAGCACAATGTGGTATTTCAGATGGGAATCTTGGAGCAGAAAAAGACATCACATAAAAATTAGGAAAACCTGAATAAACTATGGACTTCAGTTAATAGTAATGTATCAGTATTGGTTCATTAATTATGACAAACATACCATATAAATGTAAGATGTTAATAATATGGTATGGGATTTATGGGAATTCTCTATACTAACTTTGTAGTAGCCCTAAAAGTGTTTTAAAATAAAAAGTTGATTCAAAAAAATTAAAAGAAGGACCTACAGAGTCAAATCTTCATGCATCCAGAAAACTCGCATCTATAAAAGTGAGAATTTCAGGATTCTGTGTAATTAACTTTTGTCATATGTAAGATAGTATTTCCAAATGTAACTATAAATGGGATAATTTATACCTTTAGGTAACAAACCACCATAATTATGGGCCAAATGACCTTGAAAACTCCTACAGAGCTATGATGGTTCTATTCGTCAGGGTTTTCCAGCACCTGTAGCCGGCACATGGTGGGCCATCTGTTTGAAGGCTGGAAAAGTAAAGGAAAGAAATTCAAGATGACAAAATCATGTCTATTTACTGTGGCAAAGATAGGTTTTTTGAAAGTGAAAAATAAATCAGAGATATGGAAGAAAATAAGTAAAAAAATGAATCATTCAAAGATTCAGAGTGACCTACTTCACATCCACTAGGATGGCTATTATCAAAAAACCAAAAAACAGAAAATAACAACTCTTGCTGAGGATGTAAAGAAAATGGAGCCCTTGTTCATTGCTGGTAGGAATTTAAATGGTATAGCTGTTGTAGAAAATGGTTTGGTGGTTCCTTGAAAAATTTTTAAAATAAATTGCCACATGATCTGGCAATTCCACTACTAGGTTATATACCCAAAGGAATTGAAAGACAGACACAAACAGATATTTGTACACCCATGTTCATAACAGTATTATTTACCACAGGCAAAAGTGGAAGCAACCCAAGGGCCCATTGATAGATGACTTAGGTAAACAAAATGTGGAATATACATACCGTGGAATATTATTCTGCCTCAAGAAGGAAGGAAATTCTGGCACATGCTACAGCGTGGGTAAATCTTGAAGCTATTATGCTAAGTGAAATAAGCCAGACACAGAAGGATAAATAGTGCATGATTCCACATACATGAGGCTCCTAGAGTAGTCAAATTCACACAAACACAAAGCACAAGAGTGGTTGTCAGGGGCTGGGGAAGTTATTGTTTAATCAGTATAAAGTTTCCATTTTGGAAGATGAAAAATCTTCTGGAAATGGATGGTGGTAGTGGTTGTACAATAATGTGAATGCTTTTAATGAACTGTACTTGTAAATTGGCAAATGTTACATTATGTATATTTTACCATAATTTAAAAAAATAAAAATAAAAGAAACACAAGGTTAAACAATAAAGATTCAGAGTGAGATTGAAGCAAAGTTGCTCAAATAGCATTAACCTGAAAGTTTGGCAGGGGGTCAAGAAAGAAGTCTAGAAATCTGTGAACCATTTCATAAAGCATTCACAAAACTGCCCCAAAACAGATGGTGGATATTTTCATAGATGCTTCTTTAGCTATGTCCTAGACATTTCTACTTATATTGTCATTAAAAATATTTAATTATAACAATAACCTCTAAATGCCTACTGCTTTCTCATTTACAAATCACCCTCACTTATATTTTTCACTTGCTTCTCAGAACAAACCTTTAGCAGACAGAAAACATTGCCCGATTCCACAGATTTTCCCACTTCTCCAACATTTACTGTACTACTACAGTGTGTAAAGCACGGTGCAGACTGAGGGGCCATGGAATGGCAAGGCTGGAGCCCACTGTCTGGGTTCAGAACCTGACCACCCCACTTCCCAGCTTTGGACACGTCGACTTAATTCTCTGTGCCTCAGCTTCTTCTGCGAAATGGGTTGTTCGAGATTGAAGTGAGTAAATAATGTAACACATTCAGAACAGTGACTTGGCATGTAATGGATCCTCAATGAGTGTTAGCTGGGTTATTACTGCTGTGGATGCAGAGGGGCATACAACACAAACTTGATAACAACGTCGGGCTGGTGAAGCGATGGGTAGGAAAGCACAGATGAAAGGGTGAGGAATTCTGCCAGGGAAAATTAGGGGAGATTTCACAGAGAAGGGGACACGTGAGCTTTGAGCACAGAAAGGGAGAATGAGGAAAGAAGCCACAAACCCTATCCCTCCTAATAACAATACCCAAAACTCATAAAGCACCTTGGGTTTTCCAAAGCATTACCACATCCACCTTTCCACTGTGCTGCAGAGAAACACAGGCTATTGGGGCAGGTCGAATGAGGTCACATCAATTCCCATTTTAGAGATGAGATTGGTTGGTTCAGAGTTGACACAGCTGATCAAAGGTCTTAAAAGTGCAGTGGCTCAAACATAGCTGAGTCAGCATAGCCCTAATTCTCTCGCCATCTACTCACTTGACTCATTTATTTGTTCAGCAAGTCAGGTGCACAAAGATCCATTGTGGTGCTTATGTTAAAAAAAATAGAGGTGTGAGGGGAAGCTTGGGGGAGGTGGCAGCATGAGTTAGGAGCCAGAGTAAGAAGGTGGGATTGTAAATGATCCCTGGTGCTCCAGGAGGAGAGGGTTCCCTGCCTGGGGTAAGTTCCCTATGAATTCAGTGAGACCGAATTAAGGCAAGGGCAAGACGTTGGCGCCTTAAAAGGAGGTTTATTCTCATGGCAGTAAGTCTCAGTCTCTCCTTGCTCCCCTGCCACTCAGGCTTAGCCCACCAGGAGCACGGGGCTCCACGGTTCTTTCCCCCTCTCACGGCTCACATGCCACTTCCTTGCCCCCAGCACCAGGAGGAACTCTGTGGGTAGGTCTCTGGTGACTGGCAGACACCTGACCAATTCTATATCAGGTACTGAGAGGAGGGGGGAATGGGTGTTTCCTCTCCACCCCTGGGCCAGTTCTACTGTGACGGACCAGTGGCTCTGTCACTGGTAAGCATACCATAAACGTGCAAACAGGCTCTTATTACAGATACACAATGAGTGCTATTAAGGCCAGGTGGGAATCCTGGTCAGAAATCTCCATTTTCCCCACAATCCCCATGGCTCATGTGAGTTCTGAAATCTGTGTTCTGACTTAGATGTGTGTGGCCTGGCTGCACCCCTTGTCAGCACTAATGTGGGGGTGGATTGTGCCTTCACCCCACAAGGGAATAGACTCAACGGGCAGCTTCTCTTCCCACCTGGGTCTGTAGGGTGCCAAGTAGCCCACAATCTCACCCCAATTTTCTGTCCTCCTTGTGAAATAAAATGAACTTTGTGGTTCCCCATGGTGGTCCCACAGGCAAAGAGCTATGCAAGCTGCAGAGGCCCAAGTCATCCAGGTCAGTTCCTGCTGTGCTGGGAAGACACCCTGCAGCCCCTCACCCCTACCCATGACCAGAGAAAAACCAGCTGGGAATCCTCAAAAGAAAACAAACGGGTCTGGGTTCTTGTGTTTTCTACTAGACTCTTTTAGGAGAAAAATTAACAATCCTAATTGTTATTTCCTCTCACACATAGATGGTATCAGAATACCCATTATCTGTTTTTTTTTTGGACGCACCCTGATGCATTTGACTGACAGAACCTCTCCCCTGCACCCACCGCCTGTTGTAAACTAGTATTTAAGGCATTCCCAAGCAAAGGGGCCTCGGAATGGTTTATCAGATCACGCTGATGCTCTGGGCCATGGTCCTCCATAAGATGCTGAATACACCTTTTTAAATGTGAAGGTCATGTTGATTTCAGTAGACATCCTCTTTGACAAAGACTCAGCATTCATCTTCCAAACCCTCACCACCTCCTTTCCTTGTCTCCCTAAACCCACTGCACCTCTACAGATCTTGCCCTGCTCTGAAAATCTTTAGGGAGAACAAAATGAGTAGTGGTGTCCTTTCGCCAGCAAGAAGCAAGCTCATGCTATGAAACGAGAAGGTTTCATGTTTGGCTCACGGCAGTCCCTGTGCTGGGAGCTACTCAGCCTTGGGCCTGCCCCTGTAAGGACAAGGAGGGGGTCACATGAGTCCCTAAGTAAGTGGTCAGTCAGGTCGGAGCTGTTTTATGTTCCAAGGCAAACCAGGAAATTGCCTGCTTCTCTCTCTGTCTTTACTGAAACCCAAAGCCTGCCTTTACATCAGGACATGGGCTGACACGTGCAGCCTGAGCTAGGGAGTGGAACCACAGAGCAAATTCCTGGAAGTCAGAGGGGATGACTCAGTGGAGGTGCTCACCCCAGTGGGCCCTGAAAAGGAGGTGAGTAGAGGAAATCCCCAGCCCCCAGCCTGCCCTCTGCCCTTGGTCACTTCTGTCTGCCCCAGCAGAATCCTTCTGTCCTTCACCTGCACCTATTGCTTCTGGAAGCAGGAAGTGGTGGTGACGTTAGGAAATCGCTACATGTCTATCCACAGGTGGGAGCTCAGCACAGGCCTCAGCCTTGGCCACCTGGGCCACCCCAAATGCAAGCAGAGCCACAGCAAGGAGCAGAGCTGTAAAAGAAAGCCAAAGGAAAACCCCTAAGTCACCACCCCCAGCGCCACACTCCCCCACGTTCACCCTCAATAAAACCTACTTCCTCACAGATCACAAAGAAAGTCCGGCATTTCGGGTGGAACAGTTTTTCCTTCAGGGAATTTGCTTTCATTTCTGGCCATCTTTGATTCAAGCTGAAGAAGCATGCCACGCAGGCTGGAGTTGGCATTTTAAAAGACTTGGGTAGGGTGCAAGATACCACATATGCCCAAGTCCACAAACATAACCAGCAGCTACATTTTAAATTCCTGCTCTGCAGTCCAGTGTCTTAGAACTGTTCCATGGAAGTGAGAACTAAAGAGAACTTCCATCTTCCTCTGACCCTGCTGGCCTTCGCAGCTGGAATGTGCTGGGAACCACTTCTGGCACTGAAAAGGTTAATTGTCTCCTGCTGCGAAGTAGAAACTGAGAAAGAGGTCCTGGGCAGGGGAGGAATTATGGCAAATGAGGTTTCCTTTATAGTACTGCTCTTTCTCCACATGCTGAAAGGACATGAGTTCACAGTCACTTTCTTTGGAATCACCAGATCTGCTCAGAAAGACTTCATTAGGATATTGAACAAGACTTAATAAGTGAAAGCGATTTGCATCGCTGATAATCGTGGGCATGAATCAAGACGGCTTCTGTCTCTCTCCCTGCAAGACAGGGAGAGAGGCTTTATTTCTGGAGGGCTTCTTGAAAGGAAACTATTACATTTATAAAGACATTTTTTAAATGATTTACTTAGTAAAGATCACTATAAATAATGTTCTACTCCCTGCGTAGCTTTAGCTATCAGAGTAATTAACACGGTGAGGTTTATGTCAGCATTAGAGCCAGATGTGTCCCCATTTGTCAGGCACGGGGGCTGCACTTATTCTAATAAACGCTTTGGCCTTTAGAAAGAAATCTGAAGTATGACTCTAAATCAGATGACCAGCTTGCACTTCGTCCCAAAGTCTCACCTTGTGGCCATGTTCTATGTCACTCCGGGGACAGACATAGAACTTCTGTGCTATAGAAAGCCGCAGACGTAAGCAGGGAAATAATGCAAGCTGCTTGTGGTGGTCAATAAAATCAGAAACAAAGAAAAGTGAGGCTATTTTGAGAGGGTTCCTGCTTTCTTTACAAGGCAGTGGTCTGTTGTTAAAAGCAGTGGCTCTGGAGCCCAGGAACTTCCACCCAAAGGCAGCTTATTTTAGGACTATTAGAAAGAAGAGAAACAAGAATTAACACGTTGGTTTAGCTAGGTCAAGTGCTAAGGGTTGATTTTTGTAGGGTTTTGTTATTTTTTTTCCTTTTCTTTTTAATTCCTTATTTTCAGCTTCACAAATGGATTATTTTTCAAGGCTTTTTAAACCAAAGATCAAGGCAATCTCGTTACTTTTCAGGGTTTAACAGTGTGAGAGACAGGAGCTTTCTGTATGTAAAGGTGTGGAAGTCAAGGGCAGGAAGGAGGGAAAGGAGAGAAGGACCGAAGCTCTGGCCCCAGACCTGTACCTACAGCTCAGGCCTGCAGTCTTCACCAGCTCCGTCCCTACTCACTCTCCAATCTCCCCTGTGACAGTCCTGCTAAAGCTGCCTGGGGCAGAGATGTGCATGTCTCCATGTGTCTAACATACACACAGAGTTTATATATAGATGTGCAAATACACCAAAGTTGTTGTACCATTGAGAGATTTCAACTCTCTTGGCATATTTGATTGCGCTTCTGCCCTACTTAATGTGAGCGCATGTACCCTCCTTCTCCTTTCCTTTCAGGCAGCCTCATTTGTTATGTCTCTGCTAAAATTAACTCCACGTTAATTTCGGGATGCCCTGGAGTTCATTGTTGGAAAAAAAGGTTATTTGCTGGCAGTGACTAGGGATATTATTGTTCACACTAACTAAGGCTCAGCACACTATTTAAACGGAGCTCCAGAGATGAGCTTCGGTGAAGCAGAGGAGACTTGATCCCTCCTAATGAACTGCAACATGAATTATATGCCCTATTTCACCACCTCCCTGCTTCACTAATCTGGGATGGTTCACATGGAACCATTTATCCGGAAGGGAGAAGATATTCCCAACTGAGGACTCCCTCACTTTTTTTTTTTTCTCCTCTTCTTGTTCAGTCTGGTGAACTACCCACAGTCTGGTGAGATATTCCATGTTTTTGCCCACTGTCATAATAATAGAATGACTACCTCTCCCCAGGTACTTACTGGGTGTCAGACATTGTGATAGGAGATTTGCAAGCACTGTCTCTGATCCTTCAAAGAAGACATTATTGTCTTTGATTTAAAAATGAAGAGTTGAGCCCAGATCTGCTAAGTAACTGGTACAAACCCACACAGCTAGTAAATGATGAAGCCAGAAGTTGAATCATGGCCCTCTAGGTCTATGATGCCAAATCTCACAGACCTTTTCAAAACTACCCCACCCACTCTGCTACTCTTGGCTAGAAAGTGATTATGGGCACATTGAATCAATGTCATTTCCCTTGATTGTGTGAGGACTGGAAATTTGGGTGCCACGTAATCTAGCAGTTTGTTATTGTCACAGCCTGAGGTTTCCTAGCTTTTCTTCTGATTAAAGAGAAAAGCCACAGAGCTGTGGGCATGTTTTCTGACGGCCCCAGAAACTACAGGGCAAGTTCTATTCATTTATTTTCAGGGCTGTAATCATGGTCAGACACCTTAAAAAGCAGAGTTTTCAAGTTGTCTGCCAAAATATTTCATAATGCCAGCAAAAAAAAAAAAAAAAGCAGTGCAGGCTATACAAATGTCAATGTTTAGAACTGTTTTTTTCTTGTTACTCTTCTAAAATGTTAGATGCAATTGCCTTTCAGTAATTGAAGGGATGATCATTGAGTTTGAGGATGAGTTGGTTTCTATCCATTTTCTCCCTCCTCCTTCTACTATCTACATATTGGGTGTTAAAGTTCAAAAGCAGTTCCACTAAAGAAATACAGATAATGGTAAGTGACATGTAAATTAGACAATGGCACTACTTCTTAATAATTCTGAGGGCTTGTGGGAAGGGACAGTAAAAAAAGGGTTAAAGGCATTTGTTTAAAATAATTTGAGAGGCCTAAACATGGCAGTTAGACATAGAAATTGAACACACATATTGAACCTCTACATCCTTCGGAATTTCCACTAACATAATAGAAACAAGATTTTTTTTTTAAAGAAATAAACCCACAAGAACAAATAAAATAGGAAGAAAAAAAAGACAAAATAATATTTTGGAATCTGGAAAGCAGATGTCCAAGTAATAACTGACAGGAGAGTCAAGGAAACTGCATCCTTACCCCAGAGTAAGGAAAGCCATAGAAGTAACCTGATTTAAACTCAGAACCTATACAGCTTCATGACTTGGTGAACCAGATACCTCTGAATGTATAGGGTTGAAGGTAGGGCTAAAAGAGGAAGATTGGTTGAAGTCTACTTAAAAAGCACAGATGGCCCCCATACTCTGCTGCTCTCGGCAACTGCCCCTTCCTCACACCACTCAGCAGAAGACTGGAGGCTTTTTCTGTACAGAAGACCTCTGAACCAGGGACAACAGCACATTGGAGGTTGGGGGCACCATAGTGAAAGCAGGATCAGAAGAAGGTCTGTGTCATGAATGTTGAGACCCACCCGCTCTGCCTCCTCCCACTTCCTTCTCCCCCACTTGGCTCCCAGAACACTGGCAGCAGGAAACTGCAAGACTCTTCTCTAGGGCATCTGATTAGCCTAACGGAAAGGACCTAAAGATACTGACTTCTGGAGTTCCCCGAAGAAAAGTCCCAACCAACTCACCCTCCAGGGAAGCCCTCCAGGGACACCGCTTCCAACTGGGGTTTTACAGCCCCAGTCTAGAATGTGAACAGCCAAGTGTCACCAAACATTTGAGAAAATCGTCTAAAATGAAGTCAAAGAACCAAACAACCAGGAGGAAAGCAGCTTGAGGGGAGCAGAGACCACACCAAAAGAAACAACAAATGAAACCCCTCAAAACCACTAATATCTTCACAGAAATAACGGAGACCTAAATAGAATGCTCTAAAAAGGAACATTCAAAGAACAAAGAGAGAGAGAGATCTTGGAAAATAAAAAAATGCTGATGGCAGAAAAAACATGATCGTGTGTTGAAAGACAAAGCTAAGATAACTTAGGAAGAACACAAAGACAAAATGATTTCCATAGAAAGACTAAAAATATATAAAATTCAAAGACCAGTACAGGAGGTCAAATATCATAATAATAAGAGTTCAAAAAAAGGAATAACAGAGAAAATGAAGGGAAAAAAATAATTAATGAAATAATTGAAGAAAATCTCCCAGGAAAAAAAGGATTTGATATTCCAGGTATATAGGATCCAACGAGTGCTTCCAACAGTGAGTAAAAACAGATCCATACCAAGGCATGCATTATAAAATTTCAGCACACTGAAGACAAAGAGAAAGCCTACAAACTTCCACAGAGAAAAACCAGACCTCCTACACAGGACCAGGCATTAGAGTAGTATCAGACTTCTCCATAGCTACTCCAATGGAGTAAAAGGCAATGGAGCAGTATCTTCAAAATACAGAAGGAAAATTAGTCCTAACCTAAATTTTATGTCTAACCAAATGATGATTTAACTGTAAAGGTCAAATGAAGACTTTTTCAAACATGTAAGATATTAGTACATTCCTTACCTCCACCCTTGTCCAGGTAATTACTGGAGGATATGCTCCAGTCTAATGAATAAAATTTAAAAAAAAGAAAGCAACTGTATCCAGCACATGAAGGAATTGGAGGGAATAGCTAAGATGATGTTGAAAAGAGGACCTCAAGTAATACCTCTGCAGCCATTCTAGAAGACTAGCCCAGACTGAAAAACTCTGGGAAATTTTCCTTCAAAAAAATTACCTTTAATACATTACTTAATAAGTTTGAAGCTATTGAGTGGAGATATATATAACTGGGAAGAAAATTGGGGGGGATGATTAGTGCTAACTACATGGAGCACCAAGGAGGTTTTAGAAAAGACACTAATAGAAACATATAAAAGAATGAGCAAGAAAGAAAATCATTCTTAGGAAAATAGATGGAGCAGCTGTGAATTAATTTCTGTAGTCATAATAATGCAAACACTGAATGCTGATCTAATCAAAATTATGTTATAACTTTGTTGGAAATCTGAAGTAGAAGTATGTGAGGAATGAAGGGTAGGAAGTGAGAAGTATAGGAGTCAATTTTATAGTGGGAAATCAATCAAAAATAACTAAAACTAAAGCACCAAGAAGACGAAAGAGGAACATGCTTTATGAACACATGCAGATAAATACTGAAAGAGTCAGTTTTGAGAGTTGAAAACACATCCCAGAGGTAAGAAATTGAAGGTGAAAGTTGGGAATGACTGTGGGTACTCACAATATTATATTACCCTTTCAACTCTGTGCATGTGTAACTTTAGTAAAAATAGAAACGAGATAAAATATTGACAGTATTTTGAATGTATCTATTTTTTAACTTCTCTTGGTAAGCTGGCTTGGTAAAATTATTTATAATATGTAGCCTACCATGCTTCAGGAGAGCAATTTTAAAACTGCATGCTGTGGCCTTATTAGTGGATTATGAATTCTATTTAGTAGATAGTTATCAACAAGTTTGAAATGGAATGAAATGCAATAGTAGTAGACACCACTACCTTTTTACAAATCTCCCTTCACTCTTTATCCTTTTAGAAATATATTGTGAGCTCTAGCTGGACATATGACTACAAGCTAGGATAAATTTTCAGGTATGGCCACATGGTTAAATTTGGACCAGTGAGATGTGAGAAGAAGTAATGTGTATGCAACATCCATGGTTGCACTGAAGACAAAACTCTTTAGTCTGGACTTCCACTTTTCCTCCCTGTAGGCTAGAACGTGGATGAGTAGGTGAACCAAATTCAACCAACTCAATGAGGACAACCCCCTAGAAATAAGAGGCCAACAAAATAGAAGGAACTGTATCCCTGCATGGTCTTGACAGGCAAACCCATCCAGCCAGTGTTGAATTACTTACCCCAGCGTATGAGAAAGACACTTCTATCTTATTTAAGGCAGCATTTTTTATTTCTGTGCTATAGCATGTAACATGTACCCCACACATGAATAGAATCAAAAACAGAAAAGTACACCAGGTGTTGTAAGGGTATGTACTGTGAAAATTTTGTTTAACTATATAGGCACTTGATCATACCTGTGCTTATCTATAGTGGATTGCAATTTAAATACTAGATTGCAGTAAAAAAGCTCTATATCCACTGCTTAGGGTATAAATCTCCTATGCTTAATAAATGTTGCTTAGTTGAACAAAGTAATGCTATTTTAGAATGAGGCTTCTGAGCAGAAGGGAATGTTAACAAATAAGCCGCATGGCTTTGGGTTAGTTAACTGGGTCTCAGTTTCCTAATATGCAAAAATGACAGAATTTAAGTAATAATGTTTATATCCTTCCTGAGTCTAAAATTCTGTTTTTCAGTTGATTTGTGATTCAATTTGATGTTCTATATCTTTGGTAAGTATTCCAACAGCCAGAAAGACCATAGGCCCTTTATGCCACAAGCTGGGCAGGAGAGAGATACAGAGGAACTTAGGCCGGCTTGGCTCATTGTTACTTGGATGCTATTTGAAAAAAGATTCCCTTACTCAGATTTGGAAGATGCAGCAAAATGAAAGGCTGCTGTATGTTGTAGTAGGTGGAAACCTATGTGCGTGCGCACGCACATGCACATACACCTGCGCGCGCACACACACAAAACAAAGTTCCCCAGGACAGTCTTTCACTTTGTAGTCTATTTCATTCCATTCAATTTCTTTTTCATGCCAACCAAGATCCGCTCAATTGATTTCAACCCACTAACAAGAACATTGCTGCTCACAGCTGAAAAACCCCCATCTAGATTGAGAAAAGATGGATACAAATTGGCAAAAAAAAAAATACGTCAAATGTCTTCTGTAAATGTGATTATTTGGAACAAGTCATCATAGGTGATTATTGAATTGTCTCTTTTGAAGTCTTAAGAACAGAAGCAACTCCTTGCCTAGAATAACTTGGGATGGGAGGCGTTGAATGTCTTCTGGCTGTGCCTGCAAACTATGGAGTTCTTTCTGTGGCAATGGGGGCCCCAGGGAGGGTGGATGGAATGGAGATATGGGGCGGACAAGGACTCCTACTGCACACACAGTGTTGATGAGAGACCTATTACACTGAAGTAAGCCCACTAGATTTGCTGCACAATTATACAATGGAAGAAAACAAAACTAAAATGGACATAGAGACAATAACTAAACCAGTTTAACCACGTAAAGAAAACACTTCTTTACAACAATCCTTCTTTATTCATCAAAAAGCCTTTTAGAGAAAACTAAAAAGTCAATAAAAATAAATAAGTCATTTGGGGTCTGGGAAAGAAAACAGGATACATTTTGAAAGCCACTTACAAATATCTATTTCAAAATTCATATGGAAAAAAACATGAATCGCACGACAGCTGAGGGGTCATTGGGTCTCGGAGAATTTTAGCCAATATGCCAACAAATTAAAGTGCTGAAAGTATTGCAATACTTTTTAAAGTTATGTTTAAAATTGAACCTCTTTTCCCATACGTATAGGAGAAGCATGAAGTGTGTGAAAATCTCTAAAAACCGTAACAGCTCATTCTCATGCTTATAACCCCGTGTGTATGAAATGCTTCAAACAACCCAATCGAGTACTTAGAAGAGCCTGGTTGTAGGGTGGCTGCCAACACAAATGGACCTCTGCCTGCGTGAGCTGGGGATTAGGGGGTGCTGTTCCTGGTACTCAGGAATGCTAACAGCTAGAGAATTCACAATGCTGGGGGGAGCACCCTGCACTTCAAGCACATGTAAATGGAAGGTCTGCAGTCTTTGTAATTAGTTTGTCAGCTACATTTTAGAAAGTAACCAATGCTGTGTGATTCAGCAACACACACAACCAAAATAATGGATGGATCTGAGACAAAGGAATGTCCTAGAGGAGAGGCTTCATCCGAGTGCCCAGTAAGAGGGAGTGGGAATCACCAAAGCCACACCCTAATGCATCCTGGATGTTATTTGTGATTTTATGTATTCAGAGGCTTTTATTCATTTAAGTGTTTAAGTTAGCTTTTCCTAACTTTAACTTGGTCCATTCCATTGTATTGCTTCTTCCCAAATAGTTCTTTTATGTCTCTATGTGGTTTGAAACTAAAATAACCCTTAGAATACTTGGTACTCAATAAATGGTAATTGCTTTTCTTCTTCCCTTCCAAAGGTATATTTCAGGAAAGGAAGGTAGATGAGATTCTGGGATAATGGCTTTACCTGGCAACCTATTACACTAGAGAGGCAGAAAAGGTGAACATTTGGTGGACCTATGACACCTGCGAAAGTCAAGCAGTCATAGATGATGGGAAATTGACAGGATAATGAGCTCATTTGTATTCCCATTTGCTGCCTTCCTCTCTGTCTGTTTAGCCAAATTCTTTTGATAGAATCTGACACAGCCTCCAAAATCTGGAGGTTTCTGTTTCTCTATTAAGGTTGGTCCCAAGACCCACTGCAATTCACCATTTCTGCCATATCTGTCCTTGGAGAGAGATTAAAAGATGGGGAGTAGGTTCAGAGAAAGGAACTTTGGGAGAAACATTAATACTCAAAAATGGAAAAACTTCCTTCATTCAAACTAATTAGGTCTGAAGGCCAAACTGAATTAGAGTAAATTGTATGTAGAGAAGTTGTCTTGTTAAAAACCATTTGCAATCCTTTCTGGAAAAAAATGGGATATAAATAAAATATATTTTAAAATATTTTAATGGTTGCAGGAAACTATTACATCATTTTCAAGTAGAGGTTTTGCTTTACTGAAGAGCTAAGGTTACCTAATAATAGGCAGCAATTATTTGTACACACACAATTAAGGTTCTAAGTCCGTAGGCTCAGTTCTTCATAAACAATGTCAAACAGAAGCAACCGTAATTTGGTGGTGGTTCTCAGCCACAGCTGTACATCAGAATTGTCTGGGGCATTTTCAGAATACAGATGCCCAGTATCACTCCAGACATCCTCCATGAGGACATCTGGGGAAAGATCGGAAAAGGAAGAGTTTGTTCCTTTTGAAAAAAGCTCCCACTCACCTCTCCTAGCCAAAAACATGGATTTACTGAACACTCACAGTCTTGGAAACATTTTGCTTAGTTGATCTCACAGTAGGGGCATCTTACGAGGTTACACAGAATTTGGAATATCTGACTCCAAACTCAGTGCTGTGTCCTTAGCACCACGTGCTGTAGGACATAAACATCAAGGAAGCCCACATGTACCTTCTGTTTAATACGGTTTAATAGAAGCTAAGAAATGCATAGTGACCCCAAATAAAAACATGTTAATCCCTGGATGTTTAGAGAACTGAGTGCACACCAAGCTTTCTGGAAGGTGCAGGGCTGGGAAAGCATATTGTTCCCACAGCAAGGTTAACCAGCTCGCCATTCTCTCTTCCCACACATGTGGTAGGAATTGTCACCTACCCCAGAGCCATATTTTATACCTGAACAAGCCTTTGTCCAAACATGTAGTGTTTCCTTGCTAGGACACATCTGGACTGCTCCTTGAACTGCAGCGCTGAGATTAGCTGGCCGGATGCCAACTGAGAAGCCTTTTTATCTTTCTCATGGTGACAGGCAGTTTGGAAACCCCAGAGACGGGCACAGGAAGGATGCTGATGTTTGTCTCTGGATGGAGTTCCTGCTGTTACTGCAGAGAATAATCGTCCTCGAGTGCCACCTTGTCCTTCATGCTGTCAAGACTACTACAGCAGCCCCTACTGCCTGTCACATCTAGTCACAATCTCCCACCTGTCTTCAACGGCCCTCCATCAACGTGCCACCCCACCCCTACCCACTTCTCTCATCTTGCTAACCTGATGCATCCTCGCTCCCATTCACAGCAGACTCACCGGGGACGCACAGTCCTCGTGCGCCCAGGCACCCTTCCCCACACGGTGGCCCCAGGAGGAGCTTTGGGGAACACTTAGCACAGATTTGGGAGGCTCATTACCTGGGTTTGCAGCCTGCCTCTGGGCAAGGAATTTAGTGTCTCGGAATCTCTATTTCCTTACATGCAAATGGATACCTGTCTTTCCTCACTGGTCAATTGTGAGGATCAGAAGATGATGGCTGGGGAGAGGGCTTTAAGGCTACCAGCTGTGGGTGCTCAGAGCAGGAGAGCTGAGTCAGATGAGATCACAGGCTGAGATGATAATTCATGGACAAAGGAATGTCCTAGAGGTGATGACTTCGTGTGTGTTACCAAATGACTTAGCTATCTATTTTCCACATTTAGAATCTACTTAATGGTTGCACATACCCAGAGAATGAGTGTCACCACCAGGCCAGAGAGAGGTAACATTTCCCTGTAGTTAACCTAACCCTCCCCCAGCACTTGGATGTGCATCCCTTCTTCGTCTTCTTTTCCCTTTAAAGGGAAAGTGTAGACAGTCACTACCCACTGCAAAGGAGACCGTCTTGGAACTGAAAACACCGCATGCCTATATTCGCATCACTTCCCATGCGGTGTTGAAAAGCATTATTAATATCGGAATAATGCTTTCAAATATTAGGAAAGCATTTGGGGGCCTGCATGGAAGACAGGAAGCATGACAAAGAGAACACACTGAACTGGGAGTCAGGACCACTGCACCATGTCGGTTCACCCATCCTAATCAGGCTTTCTTCCCAAGTCCAACGTTTTCGCTGCTCCTCAGCTGTGGCGTCTACCATGTGAGGGAGTTGACTAGATAATCTCTAAGGTCCCTGCAAGCCAGAGGATTCTGTGACCTAAATCATTGCTCACTGTAAGGCAGTAATCACAGCATTGTGTATTGTCTTTATGAAATTGTTCCTATCTGACACCTGTTTTATATAATGCATATCTTTTCAGCAACAAAAATAATCATAATTCTCTATCTAATTCATAGAAGGAAGCCTCCTTCAGGCCTTCAGACCTGGGAAGTGACTGAATTAGGGTTCAAATTACCAGTAACAATCACAGAGCACCATTCTTTCTTCACGTCTACAGTCACACAACACTCCCTGGGGTTTCTCTCTCTCTCTTCTCCCCTTCCCCCTCCCTCGCTCCCTCTTCTCTTTCTTGCTTTGCCAGAGAAGAGAGAAATCTTAAGGGTCTTGCAGTTTTGGAACTTGGAAAATCCTCATATAGGACCCTTTCCCACTACTACCAGTAAACAGAGCAATTTGAGCTTAGGTCTAATTTTTATTTTTTAAGAAAGAGGATATCCTATATTCTTCAAAGTCATTTTTCTTTCAAAGATGTATTTTCAACTGGTCATTCTCACCACCTTCTTGTGAACCTCTTAATTTTCTGTGGGGCAGATTCACACACTCCAGATGCTTATCTGGAGCTGCTGTAATTCCACCTGCCACATCTGGCTCTCTGGCACACCAGGCCAGAAGCTTCAAAGTTGCAACTCTGCACTGTACGTGGTTAGACTGCTGGCTGTTGCTTTATCTCCTTGGATGTGATTTCCCTTTGATTCACCTATAATTCTGAAGAATTGATGCATTTGTACCCATTTTGAATAAGGTTCTATACAAATGCTTTATTTGATCTCTGAGCAGGCCCTTTTATTTCCTCATAGGTGGCCTCGCCTTTAATTCAGACATGAGCCTTAGAGCAACTCGGAACCACTGTGCCTGATTCTTTGCACAATCAGTTTTGTTTGTTCCAAGTGCCCTGGTTCTTGTTCTGGAAGGGGGAAAAAAATGTGGTGGGGGAGAGGGGAGCCATTCCTGCTCCTGCATTTGAGAAGGGGACAGGACAGAGGGCAGGATCCACCCCTTTGTTATTCAGGTGCCACCTTACTATTTACACCCCCTATTTTTTTCAAACAACCAGATTTGTTTGGGAGGTATGGACTATGAAATATGAGGTGTTACTAAAAAACATCATTCCTCAAAGTGTGTTCCACAGAACATTCATCAGCTAGATGCTTTAAATAATCCCCTGCCGAGATCACAGGGCACACTGACATGAAATATTCTGAGAAGTCTTGACATAGAAAAATGTACACATTTGATTTTCTTCTGCAGTTTCCCAAATTTGTTTGAATACAAAACCTTTTCTTCATGTAATAAGAGCCCAGGCTGTGGGTGCTGTTGTGAAAGAATGTTCTGGATGTCCCTGAAGGGTTATACCAGCAGTGACAGTCCAATGGCTCCTGCAATCATGTTGAGAAACATTTACTGCAATGACAGTGTCATTGTTCAAAATAATTGTGATCAAAACAGAGAAATGTGGCTGAAATCATAACCAATTTTCCTAAGCTGCTCAAACACCAGCAAAGAAACAAGCAAACAAAAACTAAAAATCCAAAAAACCTGGCTCCAAATACCAGAAGATTCCAAATAACTTTCCCCAAAGAAACATCATTTAAATAAAGTTCATTAGGAAATAAGGGTATGGTATCTTAAACAATTACTTGGGGAGGAAGGAAATTTATTTGAATGTCTAAATTCTGGTTAATTTACCTAAAAGCCTGTACCAATCTTTTTACTTATACATCCAACGGTCAACATATATATATATACGGACCCCCCCGTGGCCCATGCCACGTAGTACTGCTCCAGTCTGCCAAGACCCACTGGTCACTGAGTTGCCCATCTCGCATCTAGTGGGTGAGTCTAAATGACCACCAGCACCCAGGTGTCTATCAAGTTTGGTTCTCTTCCTCCCACTGGCAGAAATTCTATGGAAATTATAAAACTTTGCAGATTAAGATGAACTTATATGTAAGACTATTATTGTAACAGTGCAGTGTGACATAGAGTCATCAGAACAGAATTAACATAACTTTATAAATTACTTGTCTCTTTCTAAAATCATTGAGGACCTGAGTGGGGCTTAAATTTTCAGTTCTCCATGACTGCATTTTATCAGAAAAATTGTATGCTATCATTAGCAAATTGGAGGATTTTTAAAGGACTACAGGTCTCTAGCACTCATAATTTTTAGCTATTTTTCTGACTTGTAATTGATGTTTATCTGATTTGTCATTGATTCACCTCCTATCATTTTTCTATTTCTTCTCCAAGTCAGATCATATGTGTAGAGCTTGAGATAACTTGAAGTATCAGGAATGTATAAAAAGGGATTTCTGCATTGAAATATATGACCTCTGATATTTATTCTAACACACAGATTATATCAATGTCCAAACTTGTTACTAGTTTTACTAAGTGGTAATAACTAGTTTTTTCTACACCATGGACTCCAGCAACAAAGTTTGGGCACTATAAATTCTCAAATCCCTAACCCTTCCATAAAGAGTTGGAAAGCATGAATTCTACCATCAAACTAACAGTACAGATACTGCATAAGCTATTACGACTATCTAAGTTAATCGATTCACAGACTACAGGTAGTAATGATGATACCATAAATGTACTTTATGGTTTACAAAATACTATTCAGACTGCCTGGGTTCAAATCACATCTCCACCATTTACTAGCTGAGAGGCCTTGGGCAATTTATTTAACCTCTCTGTGCCTCAGTTCCTTCATTTATAAATTGGGGACAATAATAGTATGAGGCTTGCTACAGTCATTAAACACTTAATAAAGAACACACAATAGGCAATAGATATTTACTACTGCTGTTATCATCGTCATTATCTAAGCTGATTTTCAAAAGAACCTTAGGAGACAAGTGGGTAAGATATTATCATAAGCCTGTATATGAGGGAAATGAGATTCAGGGAATTTAGTAATTTGCTCATGGTGACTCAGCTAGTAAGAGGCAAAGTAATGTCTCAAAAATGGTTCTGACCAAAGGCCCCTCTCTCATCTGCAGGGGCCAGAACAAGAGCGCAAAAGGTTCACATATCATAAGTTAAATATTTTACAGTTATAAATCAAACTAGCAAACTTTTAAATGCAATCTATTCTAGCTTCCTATCTTGACAAAGATTTCTTCATAATGACAAAATGGAAAAATATGTGTACAATTTAAAGTTATATACAAGTTCACACAACTAGGTTAGACATTGATAGCAAATTACTACTAAGCATGCCTAAATTGATGGACCAGAAATATTTGGATTATGAGTAAAGATACAATATATACTGCATACATTATTTATATTCACCCATAAAATTATATTCTTACCTTAATTTCAGCACAATCACTAATTATAGTGTTATAATCAAGATTTTCACATAATCTTGTTCTATTTTTAGTAATACCAAATTAGACAAACTTTGAGCCATTGTTAATTTTTAAAATTAATATCAATATGGAGAAAATTTACACAGTGAGATTGTCATTAAAAATGCTTAAAGCAATAGTTAGATTCAGAGATGCTTCATGAATTTTACATATCATGTATAAACATTATAATGCAGTCATATATGAAAGTCATCTTTATTGCTAAAAGCATTATGAAATGTTTAAAATTCATCATATAAGTTGTTATCACATATTGCAATTTTGATAATTTCTTAGAGCAGTGTGTGGAGTGTTACAGTATTTCTTAAGTTCTTTCAAATTTTTCAATGTTTGGGTATTTAAAGAAAAACCAAAAACATAACAATATATTGCTCAACTTATTCAAATAATTTTTCAGTTGCAACTATGTCTTATTTCTTCTTTTCCATAGTCTTGCAAAGGGCTTCCTGTCCTTGTTTTAATTGTTCTATTTTTGTTTAGACTGTCACTTTGTTGCATATATCACATGTAGTTTCTTCCAGTAAAGAAAAATTATTGTCTCCATTATTTAGAAGATATTTTTAGCCATTAAAAAACAAAACTGCCAAATTTAGATCTGAGTTTTTTATAATATTTTTGATATTAATAGCAATTTACAATCTATACCAAGTAACCATGCATAGTACAAATTCAAAATTAATTTTCCACCACAGTCTACAATTACTTTTTTTTTTAATTGAAGTATGGCTACTATAAAATATTATATTAGTTTTAGGTGGACAACATAATAAATAGAAAATTATATACATTACAAAATGCTCACCATAATAAGTACAGGCTCCATCTGTCACCATGCAAAGTTATTACAATATTATTGACTATATTTCCCATGCTGTACATTTCATCCTTGTGACTTATTTTATAATTGGAAATATGCACCTCTTTGTCCCCTTCACCTATTTCACCCATCCCTCCAGCCCCATCCCCTATGGTAACCACCACATTGCTCTATGTATTTATGAGTCTATGTGTTTATAAGTCCATTTCTGTTTTGTTTGTTCATTTATTTTTTGATGCCATATAGAAGTAAAATTGTATGGTATGTCTTTGTCTCACTTACTTCACTGAGCATAATACCCTCCAGGTCCATCTATGTTGTTGCAAAGGGTAAGAATCTCTTTATATTTTAATTAACTAACTTTTTTGTTATAGCTGAACAATTGGTTTTTTGGGTTTTTTTGGGATTCTCTATTGTTTTGCCTAACTCTGCTAGTGAATTTTATATCTTACCTAAATTAAATCTAAGTACTTTAACAGCATTTAGTTAGTATTCCTGTGTGAGTTTAAGAGTAGATCTAAGGTCAAATTTTATATTTTCTATCAAGATGTTTCATCTTTAGACAGATCTAGAAGATATAATACACAGTCGCTGGAGTATTCCAAAGAAGGTCATCATTATCAGTTGATACCATGTTTCCTAAACAAATTCAAACTAAGCATGCAACACAACACAACGTATGTATCTAGATTTTCAGAAATGCTGGCTTGTATTCCTATTTCTAACCAAACATGTTACTGCTATTATAATGGCATGTATATAAAAATACATGACAATCTTTTAAATCAGTGCCTAATACTGAAAGATGTTTTCACCAATTCTTCAATTAAATCTGTACCTTGGATATAAAATCAATGACATTCTCATTTATTTTGATCCCCTTATTGTCTTCCTTTGGTGAGTCAACAATTACATGTAATAAATGTTAGATTTCAACAAGATTTTGGTTTCTTGCACAGTATTTCCATTTTCTGCTTGATGTATGATTTCTTCTTGTATTTTCTTTGTAATAGCCAGAAACAAATAACCCCCAAATCTCAGTGCCTTCTGAGAATAAGCACTTAGCTTTGGCTGAGAGAGGTATGAGGTAGGCTGTGACCATGTGAGGGCTCCCTAAGGTAATCTGGCTTCCTCTGGACTGTTTGGCTCCATGAATCTTCCCCCTCCAGTGCCAGTATAAGGAGCCTCCATTGTCCAATGGCATGAGGTATTTAAAGGAAAGGATAGAAGACCAAGGGTTGGTAGAGACAGAGTCAATCCATGCAAGCACATTTAAAGCTTTTGCTTGAATGTAGCATATATCGTGTGCGTATATCACTCACATTCTAGTGCCAAGTCAAATCACATGCCGAACCAGAAGTCAGTAGGATGGAAGAGTACATCCCAACCAGAAGAAAGCATGGCAAGGGCAGGGGCAGAATGAGGAAGGGCAAACAAATAGTATTTCTACCAAGACTCCCCAAAGACTCACTTAACCAGGTCTTCAGGCTTAAAGTCTAGGATCTTATAATTTCCACCAAAGTTCTTGATGCAGTTCTTGATCTAGAGGTCATGGAAATCAAATTGTTTTTCCCCCACACATTCAAAGTATGATGGTGAAACAGAAACTGGATAACCACCAGCCCACAAACACTCTGAAACCGCACTGAGTGAATATTGTGGGTTTGGAATTAAGTAGATAAAATACATGCAAACAACATTAAAAATAGCCCTGTTATATAGCTTAAGTCCAAGTCAGTGGGGCAAGGAATGCATCCTGCCTATTAGAAAGCTTGGTAAGAGTGGGAAGGAAACAAATAATTAGGAGCAAACAATATAATCTAGCACACCCATTAAATTAATAATCTCATTTTGAATTCTCCAATTTAGAGTGTGATAATTTGTTTCACTGTTTTTTATATACATATAAACAGTTGTCATTAAGTTCCTTAGTGTACAAGCAGTCAGGGGAGGCTTGATCCTGATAGTGACTGAAAACAAATTCCAGAGCCTAAAAATGTGGCAGTTACAGGAATAGTTACTTTCAATTTCCATATTTCTTCATGCACCAGCTGGTACCAGTCCATAGACTGTACTTCTCTTCAATATAAACCTAAGGGGATGTTCAATATCTGGGTAACAGCAGCTATCTGAATTAGGGCAAAAATATAATTCTAAACCCTATCTGCAGGTGGAATATAACTTCCCACTAACGGTTTTCAAGAAGTAATCGAGTACATAAGGATTCTTAAAGCCTAAGAGAGGGAATATGCTAGAGAGAAACATAGAAAGAAAGGTAGAGAGACACAGAGAACCCTCGGAGGTAAGAGGAGAACCTGAGTACCTACAGAATTCTAGAGAAGAGTGAGTGTTAAGTAGGTGTTGACCAACACTGAGAAATTCCACCTTCAGTTAAAGGATAATGAAGAATATTAAGCCTAATCAGCAGAAACCTATTAGCAAAATGAAAATAATTTCCTTAGGAGATAAAATACATTCGTAGTCATTTCCATCTTACTGAGTTATTCATCAATTCCCAAATTGAGGATGGTAGACACGATGAGCAAATGTTGTCATTTATTGGGAGAGGATGGGGCAAGATCAGAGTCCAGAAAGAGGGCCCTGCCTGGGTGTCCCCTATGCTGAAGGCCATGTGGAGAGGGCGCCATAGGAATGCTGTGAATATGGATACAGCCAGAGGGCCCAGGAAACACCAAAAGTAGATGCGGAGAGCCTGGGATGTTAACATATTCTTGACTTACCTCAAAGTTTTGCATGTATCCTGCTCAGAGAATGTCCTAAAAGCCTTTATCCTTTAAGTTATACTACAGGTGATTTGAGCATGGCCAAAACTCAAGCAATTACAAAGTATATTATATCCAAATTCTGCTGTTTCTACTGTCCTATGCTAGGAAATTTTTGATATGAATATCCTAAAATACCTCAGAGAGATAGAGAATCAATGATCATTATATTCTCTGACTGGCCCTTACAGATTCTAAGTCCTCTTCACAAATGCATATATTAAGCAGTTGAGCCAGAAATATGCAAACTGACTTGCGAAAGCATCATAGCTTTTATTTGAGGAAAAAAAACCTTGCAAGATACTGAACCAAGAGTGAAACGCGGATCTCACAATTCATGCCATGGCTAAACAGTTTTACTAGTTGGAATCCATATTACAACATTTTAGGTCTAAAAGGTATTTTATGGATAGTGAGACCATATAATTTATCATCTAAACCAAGACAATTTTGAGAGTAAAGGGGAGAGCTATTAATTACTGCAGAACAGTGGGCATAAACCAGGATGATCCCAAGCAAACTGGGCTGGTTCCTAAGATGTATGTATGTTAGATAGTCTCCAAAGACTCCCCTCCAAAATCTACCATCCACAGTAAATGTATATGTTGCTTCTATTGAAAGGTGGCGTCTATTCCCCTCTCCCTGAATCCTGGACTGGCCTTGAGACTTCCCTTAACCAATGGATTCCCGTGGAAGTAATGCCATTTCAGAACTAGTTTAACCTTGGCAGCTGTGGTTTTACTTTCTTGGAACTAATTAGCCATGCTATAAAGAAATCCAGGCCTGAAAGACACACCACGTGATTCCAGAGCAGTAGAACTACCCTACTAACCTAGAGAATCAGTGCAAAAATAAAATATTGTCTAGAGATGTTACCTCTTAGAATGGTTTGTTACATAGCAGTAGATAATGGTCATGTTCCTTATATGTAATATATGTTACCATTCATACACAATACTTCTTAAATAGTATTAGCCCATAAAAGCTTCACATTCATTTCAGCACAATTTGACAGTCCTTATAGAAGTAAAAACCCAAGCAATCTGAAAACATAGGTACAGTTGTCAGATATGAAAGTCATATCCTCTTGAACACAAATGGCTACACTTAGAAAGTGATCCTCAATAATTTCTTTGGAGTTAAAAATAGAGACCAACGTGCTAATATTCTCCTTGACTTCTCTTTTTACTCTTTTTTCTTTTCCAACATCTTGACCAAATGTTTCTGGTAATGACAATACCTTTGGATCTTCAGGTATCTGTTAATAAACTTGGTTTCTTAGGTGTTAAGTAGTTTTAAAAATAGGATAAGTCTCTGTTTCCCAAAGCTCTTTGCAATTCTCAGGAGCAAAGTTCTGGAAGACTTTTCCATTAGCAACACAGCAGTTGAGTCCTGCTGGATGGTCATGACATTGAGTAAGATGATTGTGACAGGGAAGAACTGAGGAACAGAGAATAGCTTCTGCTGAAACAGAAGACTCTGAGACCCCTACCTGCCTGATGCTTCCACAAACAGCAAATAAAACAAAACTCTGAAAGTCTATGGTAAGCTTTCAGAATTCTGCTCTTCCATTCAGAAGAACAGATTTTCATCTGGGAAGTGATGGCATTCAGAGACAAGCTTCGTTATAATGCAGATACACCTCACTTTTGTAAGACCCTAAACAAACAAAGCACCCATATAGGTCTGAGAGGGGAGGATAGTCAGTATGACCTAGTGAAAAGTATTCATGTAAGAATATTTTTAACAAATTATACGTTGGTTGTTTGCTCAAAAGAAGATTGTCACGTTGAAGTAATTTGAGTAATGGCTCTAACGAATAGCTAAACATCAATCATTTGAAATTAACTGAGAGAATGATACTTTTCAACAAATTCTGCTCAACACATGATCAACAAATTATTCACAAAAAGAATAAAACTAAATGAACACATTCTTGTTATTGTCAGCATTGTCCAATTATGGGTGCTTGATTTATTCCAGTTATTATTATTTTAGTCAGCCAATCTAAAACAGAGAAAAGAATTATAGAGAAATAACATAATTCCTAGTGCAATCTGCAGATAATCAATAGCCACTTTTGATCACTGCATTAAACTTATGGCATTACTGTCTTAAATTGTTAGGGAAGAAGCAGTTCAGGATTATTTTAATTTTGATCTACCAAGCAAGTATTAATAGCATGACTTTTGTCAACCTGCCTCCTAATATACTCATGTATCCTTATTAATAATAAGCTCTGAATTTATAGTACTGAAAGGCAAACTGATAACCCCACCTCTTATGTATGTCTATTCTAGACCAGCCCTTACCAAGTTTACAAATAAACACTAAAAAAATCAAGATGATCTTTAATTAGTTTGAATAATTTTTAGACCAGACTGCTACACTATTTAGACACAAATAAACAAACACTCAGCAGTGTAAGATTCACAATTTCAGCACTCAGTCAAAAGATAAAAGACATACCAAGAATCAGGAAAAAGGGATTGATAACAAGAGGAAAACAAGTCAACAGAATTAGATTCAGAGATGGCAGAGATAACGGAACTAGCAAAAAGGACATTAAAACAGTCACTAAAAATATGACCAAGAATTTAAAATAAGGTATATAATAAAAATATAAGTGGAAGATTATTTTTAAAAAACTAAATGAAACTTGTCTCACTGAAATAGACATCAAAAATGGAAAATTCTCTGGATGGAGCAGATTAGATATTACAGAATAAAGTGACTGAACTTGACTGTGATATAAATTATCCAAAATGAAACACAGTAAAAGAATGACAAAAATAGATAAACAGTTCCAGTGACTGTGACACTATATTAAGCAGTGTAACATATGTGCAAAGTACCAAAGAAGGACAGAAAAATATTTGAAGAAATGATGATGAGAAATATTCAAACTTGATGAAAGCAATAAATCCAATGATCCAGGAATCTCAGCAAACCTCAAACAGGATAAACAAAAAGAAAATCATATCAAGGCATAACATAATCAAATGGCTAAAAACCAGTGAAAAGGAGAAAATCTTAAAAAGGAGCCCATGCAAAAAGATACATCATAAATGGAGAAACAAAAGATAAAAATAACTGCATAGAAGACAATATATCTTTAAAGTGTAAGAAGAAACCTAGAATTCCATATCCCATGAAAATAACCATAAGAAATTAATGTGAAATGAAGACTTTACAAAAGGAAGTATTTTAGAATGAAATAATAAGCTTTGAAACTGAGAAGTATGCAGGTACATATAAAATAATTTTTTATATTTGAATTTCTTTAGAACATAATTGCTTATAACAAAGATTAAAATGTACTGTGGAATATATAACATGTAGAAGCAAGATATATGTCAAAAACAGTACAAATAAAGGAAGAATGAAATGGAAGTGTATTGTTGTAAGGTTCTTACATTATGCAAGATTATTTGAAAATAGACTCTTAAAATATATTGAGGAAGCACTAAAAAAAATCACTAAAATCAAATAAAATTAAGAGGTATATCTAATAATCCAATCATGAAGATAAAAAGAAATATTCAAAAGTAGTTAATTCCTTGAAAAGAAGGCAAGAAAAGGAGTAAGAAATAGAGGTAAATTGACAAAATGGAAACAAATAGTAAAATGGTATATTTAAATATAACCATATAAATAATTACATTAAATATAAACAAATGATCTATATATTTCAAATAAAATGGAGAGATAGTCAGTCCAAATAAAAAATCAGGACCCAAGTATATGCTGTATACAAGAAATATGCCTTAGATATAATGATACAAACAGGTAAAAATTAGAAGGATGAAAAACATATATCAAGTATGTATTTATCAGAATAAAGGAGGAATAGGTACATTAATATCACACAAAATAGACTGGACAAAAAATATTCCTGGGATAAAGTGTCCTTTTATAATGATAATTATTTTATGTACTCTTATGTATTCACTAAGAATATGAAAATATCTTAAACATACGTGCATCCATCAATGCTTCAAATTACAAAAAGTCTGATTGAACTGAAGGGACAAAGAGACAAATCCATTTCTATGGTTATAGATTTTAGCACTCCTCTCTCAGTGATTGACAGGATAATTGACAGAGAAATCAATAAACATACAGATGACTTAAACAACAGTCAACACTGACCTAATTAAAATGTATAGAGGATGGGATTAAAGATGGCCATGTGAGAGGAGAGACAGAGGCTTCCTCCTAAAACTGGATACAATAAGAAAATTTAATTGGTGCAACAAATCCTGAGAGAGCAACAGGAAAGAGGATGGCATCAGACTGTACACACCTGGAGAAAAGAGCAGACCTCAGCGAACTGGGTAACGTACCAGAGCTGTGGTTCCCTGGACCTGAGCCCCTCCCCCACCCCAGCTCACCAGAGGGAGGAAGAGAAACGGGGCAGGGAGGGAGTGGAAGGCCTGGGACTGCTGAATACCTAGCTCCGGGTATCTGCGCTGGGAGCACAAACCTACATTTCATGGTGCTTTCATGAGACTCGCATGACTACTGGGTTGGAAAGTTAATACAGGCAGAGTTCCTGGGGAGACTGGGATTCCGGCCGCTTGTGGAAAGCAGGGATCCATATCTGGCTGCTTTGGGACAAAAGCTTATATCTGTGTACTTGGCCCACTGGCTCAGGCAGTGGAGACAGGCACAGCAGCCAGGAGGCGGGAACAGCTCTTTTCTACCCCCAGGCACCAGTACCGCTCCCCTGCAACCCCCGACATCGCTTCAGGGGCTGAGCAGCTCCAGAATAGAGCTTCTGGACACTAGAGGGCGCCATATACAAACATGAAACGCCAAAGGAACCTTGCCCAGAGGAAAATAATTAATACAACTCCCAAGAAAGATTTAAATGATATGGACCTGGTGACTCTTCCTGAAAGGGAGTTCAAAATAAAAATCATCAACATTCTAATGGAGGTATGGAAAGACATTCAAGAACTCAGGAATAAATTCAGGTCAGAGATCCAGTCGTTGAAGAGCACGATGGAGGGTATTAAAAGCAGGGTGGATACGGTGGAGGAGACAATAAATGAAATAGAAACTAGAGAAGAGGAATACAAAGAAGCTGAGGCACAAAGAGAAACAAGGATCTCTAAAAATGAAAGAATATAGAGAGAACTGTGTGACCAATCCAAGCAGAACAATATTCACATTATAGAGATACCAGATGAAGAAGAGAGAAAGAAAGGGATAGAAAGTGTCTTTGAGGAGGTAGTTGCTGAAAACTTCCCCAATTTGGGGAAGGAGATAGTCTCTCAGGCCATGGAGATCTACAGATCTCCCAACACAAGGGACCCAAGGAAGACAACACCAAGACACATAGTAATTAAAATGGGAAAGATCAAGGATAAGGACAGACTGTTAAAAGCAGCCAGAGGCAGAAATAAGATCACATACAAAGGACAGCCCATTAGGCTAACATCAGACTTCTCAGCAGAAACCTAACAGGCCAGAAGGGAGTGGCATGGTGTATTTAATGCCATGAAGCAGAAGGGCCTGGAACCAAGATTACTTTATCCAGCAAGATTATCATTTAAATTTGAAGGAGGGATTAAACAATTTCCAGATAAGCAAAAGCTGAGAGAATTTACCTCCCACAAACCATCTCTACAGTCTATTTTGGAGGGACTGCTATAGATGGAAGTGTTCCTAAAGTTGAATAACTGTCACCAGAGGTAATAAAACCACAGTAAAGAAAGTAGAACAGCTAATTACAAAGCAAATGCAAAATTAACTATCCCCAAAGTCAATCAAGGGATAGACAAAAAGTACAGAATTTGATACCTAATATATAAAGAATGAAGGAGGAAGAAAAAGGAGGAGAAATAGAAAAGAACCTTTAGATTGTGTTTGTAACAGCATACTAAGTGAGTTAAGTTAGACTCTTAGATAGTAAGGAAAGTAACCTGGAACCTTTGGTAACGACGAATCTAAAGCCTGAAATGGCAATAAGTACATACATATTGATAATCACCCTAAATGTAAATGGACTGAATGCACCAATCAAAAGACATAGAGTCACTGAATGGATAAAAAAACAAGACCCATCTATATGCTGCTTGCAAGAGACTCACCTCAAATACCATTTGACCCAGGAATTCCACTTCTGGGAATTTACCCTAAGAATACAGCACTCCAGTTTGAGAAAGACAGATACACCCCTATGTTTATCACAGCACTATTTACAATAGCCAAGAAATGGAAACAACCCAAATGTCCATCAATAGATGAATGGATAAAGAAGATGTGGTATATATACACAATGGAATATTATTCAGCCATAAGAAGAAAACAAATCCTACCATTTGCAACAACATGGATGGAGCTAGAGGGTATTATGCTCAGTGAAATAAGCCAGGCAGAGAAAGACAAGTACCAAATGATTTCACTCATCTGTGGAGTATAAGAACAAAGAAAAACTGAAGGAACAAAACAACAGCAGAATCACAGAACCCAAGAATGGACTAACAGTTACCAAAGGGAAAGGGACTGGGCAGGAGGGGTGGGAAGGGAGGGATAAGGGCAGGGAAAAAGAAAGGGGGCCTTACGATTAGCATGCATAATGTGGTGGGGGGCATAGAGAGGGATGTGCAACACAGAGAAGACAAGTAGTGAGTCTACAGCATCTTACTATGCTGATGGACAGTGACTGTAATTGGGTTTGTGGGGAGGGACTTGGTGAAGGGGGAGTCTAGTAACCATAATTTTCTTCATGTAATTGTAGATTAATGATAATAAAATGAATTTTAATAAATGAATAAATAACCAAAAAAATGTATAGAATGTGTTACCAAATAGCAGTAGAATACAAATTCTTTTGAAGTGTATGTTGAACACTGACTCAGCTAAATCATGTGGTGGGTCATAAAACACACTCTAAATAAAAGGATTTATATCATACAGAATATGCTCTCTTACCACAATAGAATCAAGCTAGAAATCAATAACAAAGGGATACCTGGAAAATACTCAAATAACTTTGAAATGAGTACATACCTCTAATTGCCTATGGGTCAAAAATAAATCACAAGAGAAGTTAGAAAATATTTTGGAATAAATGAAAATGTTAATGCAACATACCCAAATTTGCAAGATGTAACTAAGGCAATGCTTAAAGAGAAATGTATACTTAATAGATGCATATATTGGAAATGAAGAATAGTCTAAAAAGAATTATCTAACCTTCCATTACAGTAAGTTAGAAACTGAAAAAAATCAAACCCAAAATAAGTAAAAACAGGAAACAATAAAAGTAAGAGTGAAAATCAATAAAATAGAAATGGCAAATAAAAGAGAAAAATCAATAAACTGAAAAGTTGGTTCTGTAAAAAGATAAAAAAATTTTGCAAACTCTAACAAGACTTACTGAAAAAAAAGAAGAAGATACAAATGGAGGAAACATCATTACAAATCACACAAACATTAAATGGACAATAAGACATTATAAATAACTTTATGCCAATAAATTACACAGCTTAACTGAAATGCACAAATTCTTTGAAAGATAAAAACTACCAAAACTGGCATGAGAAGAAATAGAATCCTAACTAGCTCTCTATCAATTAATAAATTGAATTAATAATAAAAACCCTCATACAAAGAAAATTCCAGGTCCAGTTTGTTTCTCTTGTGAATTCTATAAAAAAATTTAAGAAACCAATCATATAAATTCCATGAAAACTCTCAAAGGATATGGTGGAGGAAGGAACAGTTTCCAAATCATTTTGTGAAACTCTGATACAACACTAAAGACAACACAAGACGTTGTCAAGAACGAAAACTAGAAAACATGCTGAGAGGCACTAAGAACAAAGATGGTGGCGTGGGTGATCACAGAGTTTTGAGAGGCAACCAGGAAACTCAGACAAGGCTGATTAACAAGGGTCATCTCTTAGAAAAGGAGTCTACTTTGTCTAATGGGCAGAAACAAACACAGAGAATTTCAAAAAAATGAAGAAATAAGGGAGTATATTCCAAATTAAAAAAATAAAAAAGAAAAATTCCCAGGAACCAACCTTCATGAAACAAAAACTAAATGATTGACTCAACAAACAGTTCAAAATATTCATTAATACTTAGAAGAGCGATGCAGGAATAAGATGAGAATTTCAACAGAGATAGGAAATAATAAAAAGTACCAAACAAATCATAAAACTGAAAACTATAACAACTGAACAAAAAAGTTTCCAAAGCGGGGTTTAATAGCAGACTAGATCAAGAGGAAGAACGGATTAGCTAGTGCAAAGACGTGGCAGGGGAAATCATTCAGTCAGTGGGGTAAAAAGAAAAAGAATAAAAAAAAAATGAAGATGGCTCATGGTCCTTATGGAACACCATCATGTGGACTGACATACATGTTATAGACATCCCAGAAAGAGAGGAGAGAAAGAAAGGGGCCATATTCAAAGAAATAGTGGATACAGGAAGCCAAGAGATTTCCAAATAGGATGATTTCCAAAGATACCCAACCAAGACACATTACAATTAAACTGTCCAAAGTTAAAGACAAGCAAAGCATCTTCAAAGCAGCAAGAGGAAAACAGCTATTCCATATAAGGGAACCTCTGTAAGATTATCTGCAGATTTTTCAGCAGAAACTTTTAAAGGCCAGAAGGGAGCGGGATGATATATTTAAAGAGCTGAAAGAAAGACACCTGCCAACAAGAATATTCTGCCTTGCAAAGATGTCCTACAGAATTGAAGGAGAAATAAAGACCTTGCCAGACAAACAAAAGTTAAAGGAGTTCAAAACCACTAGACTGGCCTTGAAGAGACATCAAAGGGAGTTCTTCAAGCTGAAATGAAACTATGTTTCTTAGTAACATGAAACTATAAGAAAGTATAAAACTCACTGGTAAAGGAAATTATATAGTTAAATACAGAATGCTCTAATATTGTAAAGGTGGTGTGTAAATCACTTACAACTGTACCATAAAGGTAAAAGACAAAAGTAACTATAGCTACAAAAATTATTAATGAATACACAATATAAAAAGATGTAAATGATGACATCAAAAATATAAAATGTAGGGAGGGGTATAAAAATGTGGAGCTTTTCATGCATTCAAAGTTAAGTTATTATCAGCATCAAAAGGACTGTTATAACTATAAGGATGTTTTATGTAAGCCTCATGGTAAGTACAAACCAAAAACCTACAGTACGTACACTAATAATAAAGAGAAAGGACTCAATGCATGCCACTACAGAAAATTATTAAAACATAGACGAAGAGAACAAAAGAGAAAAAAGGGAACAAATGAAGCATAAAATGGCTAGAAAAAATAAACAAAAATGGTAACAATAAGTACAAACCTATTGATAATTACTATCAATGTAGATTATAATTCTTCAATCAAAAGACACAGAATGGCTGAATGGATCAAAAAAATAAATACCCAACTTTGTGCTGCCTACAAGAGACTCACTTTAGCTTTAAACACACACAAAGACTGAAAGTGAAGGGATGGAAAGAGATTTCCCATGTAAATGAAAATCAAAAGAAAGCAGGGATAGCCTTACTTATATCAGACTAAACAGACTGTAAGCCAAAAACTAAAATAAGATACAAAAAAGTAGATATTGATAAGGGGTCAATTATAATAATAGTAAACATTTATGTACCCAGTATTGGAGTGCCTAAATATATAAAGCAAATATTCACAGATTTGGAGGGAAAAAGAGACAGCAATACAATAGTATAGGGACCTAATACTCTACTTTAAACAATGGACAGATTATCCAGACAGAAAATAAATAAGGAAATTTTGCACTTAAATGACATGTCAGAGCAGATGGACCTAATACACATATACAGAACATTCCATCAAACAGCAGCAGAATATACATTCTTCTCAAGTGCACATGGAAGATACTCCAGGATAAATCATATGTTAAGCCACAAAACAAGTTTTAACAAATTTAAGACTGAAATTATATCAAGCATCTTTTCCAACCACAATGATATGAAACTAGAAATCAATAAGAAGAGGAAAACTAGCATCAAACTGAGCATTAAAAAGAATAAAATACTTAGGAATGCATTTTACCAAGGAGATGAAAGATCTGTATGCTGAAAACTACAAGACATTGATTTAAACAAAATCATTGATCAGAGCAATTGAAGAAGACAAATAAATGGAAAGAGAGCCCATGTGCATGAATTAGTATTACTAAAATATCCATATTACCCAAAGAGGCGTACAGATTCAATGCAATCTGTATCAAAATTTCCAATGACATTTTTCAGAGAAATAGAAAAAACTATCCAAAAATTTGTATGAAACAACAAAAGACCCCAAATACCTAAAACAAACTTAAGCAAGAAGATCAAAGCTGGAAGCATCACACTTTCTGACTTTATATAATGATACAGTAATCATAACAGTATGGTACCGGCATAAAAACAGACACATAGAACAGTGGAAGAGAATAGACAACCCCAAAATAAACCCATGCATGTATGGTCAATTAATTTTCAACAGAATTATCATGAACACACGATAGGGAAAGGATAGTTTCTTTAATAAATGATGTTGGGAAAATTCAATATCCACACACAAAAGAATAAAATTGGACACTATCTTATCCTATATACAAAAATCAACTTAAATCAGGTTAAAGACTTTAACATAAGCCTTGAAACCATACAATTCCTGGAAGAAAACATAGGGGATAAGCAACTTGAAGTTGGTCTTGGCAATGACTTTTTTTAGATTTGAAACAGAAGTAAAAATAAACAAGTGAGATGACACCAAATAAAAAGCTTCTGCACAGCAAAGGAAATCATCAACAAAATGAGAAGGCATCCTATGGAAAGGGAGCAAGTATGTACAAACCACATATCCAGCAAGGTGTTAATATCCAAAATATACAAGGAACTCATGTAACTCAGTAACAAAACAACAAAAACCACACACACAAAAACCCCAACTGAAATGAACAGAGGACCTGAATACATATTTTTCCAGAGAAGACATACACATGACCAACATATACACTAAAAAGTTCTCAGCATCACTCTTCATCATGGAAATGCAAATCAAAAGCACAGTGAAATGTCACCTCAAACCTCCTGTTAGGATGTCCGTTACCAAAAAGACAAGAGGTGACAAATGTGATGGTGAGGATGTGGAGGAAAGGGGACCCTTATACACTGTTGGTGGGCATGTAAATTGGTGCAGCCACTAAGGAAACTATTATGGAGGTTCATCAAAAAAACCAAAAATGGAACTACCATATGATCCAGCAGTTCCACTTCTGTGTATATATCCAAAAGAAAAAAAAATCACTCTCTTGAAGAGATATCTGTACTCTTGGATCCATTGCAGCATTATTCTTCAGGATATGGAAACAGCCTAAGTGTCTATCTATAGATGAATGCATAGAAAATATGGTATACATATATATATACTTACATAGACATACATAAAACAGAATATTCTTTGCTCTTTAAAAAATGAGCCAGATTAGAAAGACAAATACTGCATGGTGTCACTTATATGTAAAATCTAAAAAAGAAAAAGCCCTAACTTAAAGAAATAGAGTGTAGAATGGTGGTTACCAGGGGCTGGGAGGGTGGGGGAAAGCGAGAGATGTTGGTAAAAGGGTACAAACTTTCGGTGATGAGATGAATAAGTTCTGAGGATCAAATGCATAACATAATGACTATAGTTTTTAATACTGTATTATTTAATTGAAATTTCTACTAGAGGAGATCTTAAGCATTCTCACCAAAAAAAAAAAAAAAAAAAAGGTAACTGTGAGGTGATGAATGTGTTAATTTGATTGTGCAAATCCTTTCACAATATATATGTATATCAAATCATCACATTGTATACTTTAAATATGTTATTTCCATCAATTACACCTCAATAAAGCTGGGGCAGGGGGATCTAAACATTAAAAAATGAAATCTTAAAAGCATTAGCAAAAAAACAGGAATTTCAGGGTAGTGAAAATGCTCCATATGATATTATATGATTGATGCATGTCATACATCTGCTCAAACTCATAGAATGTACAACACTAAAAGTGAAGCCGAAGGTAAACTACAGATTTTCCGTGATTATGTGATGATGGTATGTCCATGCAGCCCCATCGACTGTAACAAATGCCCCACCCTCGTGAGTAAGGGGGAAACTGTGCATGTGTGGCCTGAGGGTATATGGAAAATCTCTGAACCTTCTACTCAATTTTGCTGTGAATTTAAAACTGCTCTAAAAATATTGTTCTTTAAAAAAAGTGGGACCTTTCAAAAGTTTCAGAATGAGAAAAGCTTAATTTATGACCCAAACCTAGAAATCGTAAAAGAAAAATAATAAATTGGACTATGAAAAAAAAGTTCTACGTGGAAAAGAAAACCATAAACTACATTAAAGAAACAAACTACACTGGGATAAAAAAGCATTTATAACACATATTCACTAAAGTTGAAGACTTTTAGGGGCCCAATAAATGGCAGCCCTCTACTGGGCTTAGTTTGGAATAAATTGAGAAATTAAACAATGGAATGCCTCGTGGAGGCCAGAACTACTCGATTTCGGTGTAGACTTAGTTGTGACGCATCACTTAGTGTGAGAGCCAAAATGGGTGGCGGACAGGACCTGATGAAGACAGGTCACAGAAGGCATAAGGCATGCCTGGTACACAGTGGCTACACTGGCTTTTCTCTCTTTGAAAACCCCAAGCCAGAGACTGGGGTTTTCAGAAACTATGGGCTTTTTCCTTCTTTTGCAGTGGGAATGATCCTTTACTAGATATTCTTAGACTGGCTGCTTCTCATTACTCACACCCAATTCAAATGTGATGTCTTCACAGAGACCTTATCTCAATACTCACAGCAAGCCATTCTTCCCACCAAAACTGTCACGATCGATCATAAATTGTCCTATTTACGTAGTTATAGTTACTTATTTGTATAGTTGTTTTGTGTTTATTTTCCTCTACTAAATAGAAGCTCCATTAGAGCATAGACCTGTCTTGTTCATCATTACATTCCCAGTGCAGTACCTTGCACACAATAAGTGCTCAATAAATGTTCACTGAATAAATGAGGGCTGTCCCTGAAACGAGCAGAAGATGCATTGAGAGAGCAAGGTAGGGTCTGCCAACTGGGGGAGTTACAAAAGTCTTCCAGAGGGATGTGAAGGGATCGTTTTTGAGTGGGGACTTGATGAAAGAGTAGGTATTAACTAGGGTAGGCTTTGACTCAAACTAAGGGAAAGGGGGAAGGGATCTTCCAAAGACTTAAAAAGTCACCTTTGGGGAGAAAAAATGTGAGAAAGGAAATGGTCCTTTGACAGGAGCAGTGACTATAAGTAGTCCCATATGGCTAGAAATCAGACTGAGAGGTAAAGGAGGACAAAAGTTGAGACTGGAACTATAAGCAGAGGAGAAAAATCACGAAGGGGTTTTGTGCCATAATTAGGAGTTTAGGTTTTATATTAAGGGTGGGACTCCATTGAGAGAACTGAGCTTGGATATAAATGATCAGATTTGTGTTTTTGGAAAGGTCTGTGTCTCTAACACCTAATGCAGTCTGTGGTCAATTCCCAAAAACAAAACTGAGCAATGAATGAACTCTGTGGAGAATGAGTTCCAGGAACAATACTAGAGGCAACAGGACCAGCGGGGAGGCTGCTGCACTCCCCCAGGTGAGAAACGAGGGCGGCTGGCTTCAGGAGTGCCCGGGGCCTCGCAGGGAAGTGCCTGGACGAACTGCAGCATTGGTCTGCAAAGGCTGTTCCCCGACCCTGACAAAATACCCTGCAGGTGTTGTATCAGCTTTGCAGAAGGACAGAAGACATCATCCTAATTCTTCACTCCCCAAGCTCCCACCTGGTTACCCCTCACATCTGGGGAAATCACAGAAGGAAAGGAGTCTCTTGTGATAAAGAAGAGCACAGGGGGGGAGGGGTTGGGGGCTGCAATGCGGGCAGTGGGGAGGGGAGACTCCCTCCCTGACTCCCACTGGAGTCAGATATTTCCCCTTAGACAACTGCCCAGGGTTCTAAGGACAAGAGGGAAGGTGAATAGGGTCTTTTTACAGATTTCTGCAACCTTATCACTAGCCCTAGTCAGCCTGTGAACACATCCCTCTCTTTCAAACAATGGCCTGAAAAAGAAATGGCAAGAACCATTCAACTGAATCCTTTCACGAGTGTACAGATTCTCATTTACTTAAGGAGAAGGGCTCACTAAGAAAGACCCTACATACAGCCATGACCCATGTTGACTAAAAGCTAAACAGGAGAAACTCTACAAAACCAGCTCTGGAAAAGAGGCGAGTCCATTCTGTGTCAAACCACAATCCTGGAAATTGAATGTTTAATTCATAAAGTAAATTATAAGAGATTACTTGTACAAGTAGCTGCAATGTCCTTAAAATTATTCTTTAACTGAGGAAAAGTTTTTTGACCTTTGGAGAAAATGCTTGCTTCTAGCTATGACTAAAAAGAGATTTCCTTCTTTCTCTGTTGTGTTAAGAATCTTTTCTTCTTATAAAGAAGGCACCACAGTGATTTATAACTGTCATAAAAGCCTGGAATCCTTTTGAGGTTAAGCTACTCAGCTATTCAACTTTTACTACAGAAACTTTGAAATTCAAAAAGAAAAAATAATGTAAGTTTTTGAAGGACATGTGTTGCTGTAGGTGATCCTGTTAATTAAAAGTGATTGCCTGCTAGGAAATCATACTTTAAAAAGTTTCATGAATTTATTAGAACCCTGAAGGTATCTTTGTATGCACAGAGCTGTACATGCCATTTATGCAATTTTGTTTCAGATCTGCTTAAAGTCTTGCTGACACTCCCAGAGCAAGGGAACAGCACTGCTAGCATGTGTATGTGTTTTGGCTAATTGAATTATGTGAAAATACATACTAATGAAGCTGTTAGCAGAGATATTTGCAGAGTAGATTCTGCCTCTAATTTCTTCTAAATTAGGAGCATCTTTTTGCAGCAGATTAATGTTTTAGGAAAAGCTGTGTTCTTACAGAAAAATAGCACATTGTCTAGTATGGCGATTCATTTTTTTTTTTTTTTGCATGCCAAAAAGCTCTCTGCACACCTGATGCGCACATTGTACCATAGAAACCTAAAAGGCATTCTTAATTTAAAAAATGCACTACTCTGGAAACATCAAGGATGTGTAATTATCCAATAAAATTAACAAGCAAATTATTAATCTTCTCTTAAAACATTTTGAATTTGGCCCCCTAATACAATTTTAAGAAGGATTGTGTTTGGGTTGGTTTGGTTTTAATGAGGATTATTATTTAATGGTCCTATTTGGATTATTTTTCCTCATGTCTGTTTGGAAGAGTACCTCGGAGCATTTGTTGTTGTAATCCTGGGATCCCCTGATGCTGGTATTTGGGAAATACGCTATGGAAACGCTGTGGTTGTTTTTCCCGGGAACCCAGGGAGCTATCAAAGCCGGAGAACGTGCCTGTGTTTGCAGTAGAGGCAGGCAGGCAGTGAGGTAGCTCCCCGCGCAACGCTCGGGCTGCGGGCGACAGCAATCAGCGAATTGCCTAAGCGGAGTGCGGCGCCGCAGCCTCTCGGATCACAAGCAGCAGAACGCGGCGGGTCGGCTCCCTGTCGCACTGTCGTCTTGCACCTTGCGGCCCGGGGCAGGATTCGGGCCGCGCTGCGGGAGTAGGCGTGCAGCGTGGAAAGGCACCTGCCCCCACCGCCTGTCCCCGCTCAGGTTTGGGGAGGAGAGAAAACCTGGGCTCGCCGAGCTGTGCTCTAATGTGCATGTTCAGAATACATAGAGATACCTTGGAAATACACGCACTGAGAGACTGAGCTGGAAATCGTCCACGCAGCTAAAAACTGGATGCCTGGGAAACAGTTTCAGACATTAAGCCAGAGAAAGTCATCCGTGGGGAGTATGTTTGCTTGCATATATGTGGTAGGAAATTATGTGTATATATATATATATATATATATATATATATATACAATTATAGATGTGTAGTTTGTGGGACCAAAGAGAATTCTTCTTTGTTCTCAAAAGAACAATTAATATCTTGACAGAAACGTGACACCTTGACGGGTGTGATTCCTGGCAGACCAGGAAATCCTGTGCAGAGAAGTTGCTTTGCAGTTTGGGGCTAGAGCTGCCAACCCCAGAAACTGTCACCAGGTCTGTCGCTTTTCCCTTCCACCTCAGAGAGAGGGAAGCATCCTCGAGGAAGTCCGTCCACCATCCCCACCATCCCCCATGGTTCCTGGCCAGCTGACCTTGCCATTGCTGTATTTTCCATGGTTACCCGTCTTCCATGTCATCTGAACTTCAGTAGATCCTTGTGGTTCTCCTGCCTCCCTGTCCGTAGCGTCCCCATTAATCACCGTTTTTTATTTTATTAGGACAGTCCCGTTTTCATATATTTGATAAGGGCACTAAATGAGGGATCAAAAGAGTTCAGTTCAAAATCCTTTTTCTGCCATTTACTAATAATGGGTTCTTGTTCACATCAGTGACCCTGAGGGAGCACTGGTTTCCAAATCTGTAAAATGGGCAAAATATATATATATGTATATATATATATATACACACATATATATACATATATATATGTATATATATGTACAATTGTTCTGCCATCCTCACAAGGTCCATGAGATGATCAAAGCTTTGTGGAAAAGGCTTTGGAATTTTCAAGTGCACTGACAGTATTGTCATAGAGTAAAATGGTTACATATCAGGACATTACTTGATATTCACGCCTCCTCTTTAGCTCTTAAACATAGACCTTCCCAGCATGTTGTCAAACTGTTGTAACAGCCAGTCTCCTACAAGCACACTGTCAGCCAGGGAAGCAGGCCAGGCCCTGGGAAGACGACTCTTAGGTGGACATAAGCTTCCATCCTAATAAGGTGCTCATTAGGGAGTGCTCTTGGGGTCCCCACCTGGGAAAGCAAAGGGAAGGAAGCAGAAACGGGCAGGGGGAGGGGGCGCGCTGTGCTGCTCTCTCAGGGTCATCCCCAGACAACGCTCTGCGGAGCTCTGGAGCCGGGTGACCCTAGCATTACTCCAGGCTAGAGTGAGGATACCATCCCTTTATTGTCCTTCTGAATCAGTCACTAGATTCAGGCCGTCCAGGGAAGGGCTTTCTTCAGCAGAGACAACTGCCTGGAAGCGGCTGGGTCTTTCAGCTGGAGGAATGAGACCTCTATTCCTGAAGGGGTTCTGAGTGGTGCCTATTACAACACCCACCACGCTCATCTTTCGCTTTGGGTGGCTGACTTACGGAGTATGCTCAGGACACTGCCCTGCTGGCAGACATGCTGGTTTTCTGTGCTGGCCTTCAGAAACAACCTAGTAGCTAGAAGACCCAAGCTCTAGGTATCTGAACTAGCAGAGCATCTTTAGCAGACTGCATGGCAGGTCCCTAGTAAAAGGTTCCCCCTCAATTGCAGTATTATTTGGGGAATCTCTCCTAGATCTGCCTCTTAAACCATCCTATCCTAACTTTCCTACAGCTCTGAGACTTTACCCTTTGGACCACCAGCACTGGGATTGGAACTTCACATCTTTGTCCTGCAGCCACATGTCACTTCTGTCCACTCACCCACCCCATCCTGGTTCCTGAATTCAGCCCAAATCAGAGCCCTAGACACCCTCTGTGGCCACTAAAGGAAGCCAAACACTGCTAGTCTGATGTGTTGCCTTAAGCTGTCACTCTCCAAATATAAAACAGGAAGGGCTGTTCTTTCCAAATTCACCTCAAAATTATTGGTTTTTATAATCAAAACAGCCCGTGGGAATATATGCTGTGTGTGTGTATATGTGTTAAGTATATGTGCTAATGTGTTTATTTCATAGATATGTATTTGCTGGATGGGTGGGCATGTGTTTCCCACAGCTTGCATGAATTCTACAAAATAGTCCATGGTCTCCACCCTCCCCCCTCCCTCCGTTTCACTTGCGAGTCTTTTGAGAACACAGTATTTATGCAATAGCTAGCAGAATAATTTGCCAAGGATTTTTATAAATACAGCAGATGGAGCTTAAGTCCTAGTACTCTTAACAGGTACATAGTAGTTTCTATAATAGAGTCAGTAACTCACTACCAGGGTTAGCATCATTTTTCATTAAGTACTGAATGCCTGCTATGTGCACACCCTGACTCAGACACTGGAGATGGGGTTATAACTAAAGCACAGTCCTTGCCCCAGGTAGCAACCGAATACCTTAAGGCAAATTCAGACATCATCATAAAAAGATGAATCTGAACTATATATAGAACTGCTATGTTCTTTCTCATAATGTGCATTTTTAGTGGTGTATCTTTTCAAAGATGCTCAATTTGTCTTATGAGAGTTCATGTAAATACCCATCAATAAAGAAAGCTTTTCCCACCTGCCCTCAAACATAATAGCTGATCAGCTACGTCAGCCCATATGGAAAACCAGTTTTGTTCTCTGAATTCATTTCCTAATCCATTTTATGGAATTGTTGTATCATAAAAGTCCCCAGCTAATATTATCTTTACACTATATTTAATTTTCAAAATGTTTCCATATTTATTAACAGATTTAAGCCTTAAAAAAAACCCTTAGCAGGTAAACAGGAAAATATTAAACCCATTACACTGGAAAAGAACCCAAGGTACAAAGAAAACTGGTTGATTGTCTCAGGTCACTCAACCAGTCAGTGAAAATAAAATACAAAAACAAATACAAAACCAAATCTAGCACACAGATCTCTTTTTACTTAAAAATTTGTATATTTAAAATTTTTCATAGTAAGTGAACTTGTATGACCTCAGTTACATATACTACCGTTGCACCCCCAACCTGATGGCAAATCTTTCAGCTTGTGCAATTATTAGATAAAATGATTAGTGATATGTATCAATTTATATGAATCACTAATTAAAGAGGAACTATGACAAACGCAGGTCCTCGATATGTCAAGCCCCCAGGACAAAGTTCAAACTCTCTGTAATCTGGCATCCTTGCTACTGGTTACTAATTGCTTGAAATTTTTGACGTTATTTCCTATTTCAAGGTGTATTTTTTAATTCTCTTGTGCATCTTGAAACGCACTTTTATAGACAGCAGGTAAGTATTCGCCTTTCAATATCATCTCCTATTGCCTTCAGTGCTTTGCGAGAGTGTCATCTTACAGCCTGGAGAGAGGACATTTTCAGCCTGCAAACAAGGAAGCGCGGAGCCTGATTGTCCGCAGTTGAGCCCCTTCACTATGACCCGCAGAACTTTCCCTTGTCCTGGTGCCTCTGGTAAATACTGACCTCGGCCTGTCACCTGTAAATGCCACAGAGGCCAGAGCAGCAGGAGAGAGTTAGCAGGCTGGGTAGACAGACGAAGGGGCTGTGGGGCCCATGCATGTCTTCCCCTCCTCGTCCTCAGGTTCATCTCCTCCAGGAAGCACTCCCTGATAAATTCCCTCCTTTACATTAAACTACTCTGGTCTTTTCATGGGAAATAGCCACAAAATGCCCAAACTAGAATGTTAAATGGAAAAATAAAGGCAATAAAACTATATGCAGAGATTTATTTTTATGAGCTAATAATCCTAAAGGAAAAGGCATATCTTGGATAATGTTGCCTTTATAAATTCAAAGACTAATGATGTATCCTTCCATACCTCCACAGATATATGTACTCATGTGGAGAAATGCTAGAGGGATAACCAGTAAAATTTAACATGAATTCTTTCTTAATGATAGAATGGGTATTTTCTGTATTGAACATGGATTCTTCTTGGTACTAGGAAAAATCATTACTTATAAAAATTAGTATAATAAAAAATCTATCATATCCATGTATATATGTCTCTTTTTTGGAAGGTCAGGATTGGTTTCACAATGTGAATGCACTTAACACCACAGAACATTGGTTTTTATTTAAGGCATAAATACAGTTTAGATGAAGCACTTCTAAGGTATTTCTTTAGAGAAATACTAAAAGACCAGAAATAATTACCCTCAAATGTTAAGTGACTGCTTTTCATTTTCCTGAGTGATGAATTGCAACTAATAGTTGTTTTATCTTTATTATTTTATGTATTTCCTTATTTGTATAAGATAATTAATATTACTCTTCACGTAATCCCATGATTTCAAAATATTAAGTGAAAATAGTGACTATATATTCATTTGTCCTTTTCAACATGTTGTTTTGTATTTATTTTCACATTATTTCATGTGCTGATTTTTTTTCTTCAAAGGGACTGCAGATTCCTAGTGTGTCTGTCTGTCTGTCGAGTATTTTACACACATTAAAAAAAAGCATGTTTATTCACGACACTCTTTCCACTGAAATAAAAGGAAGAGAAGCTTACTTTGACCAAATCTTGACTACTACCATTGCATTTCTTCTGCAAATATAAACGTCCGATCTTAAGATTATGTGAAACATTTGAAATTGGCCAAAAATAAGACAGACACGTGAGCCATGCTTATTGTTGTCACTGTGCTCATTATGAGTATGAAAGCTCATCTATGTTAATTTTGACCAGGGTTCTCATCCTTTGCCTTCAGGCACAGGCTACACACTGAGCGGGCATCCTTGTTTTGGAAAGAACAAAGCAATTTATCATTATTGGCAAGTTGGCCAATTTCATCATTAATCGATCATTTGCTTTTTCCAGCATGGCCCCGAGGCGCTCCTCTAGGGAGCAGAGGGAGGAAGCAGGATTTGCTCAGTCAGGCATGGCATCAACAGACTGTGAAAGGAATTTTCAAGGTATTTCATCAATAAAGGAAGGTCACTTGCCTTTGCAACAGCGTGCACTTCAGACCAAAGGAAGATCGGGCTTAGGATTTCCATCAATTTTGGCTTTGCAGTGAAAGTTTTTGTTATTCATGCCCTGGCTGTGAATGCTTCTCCCAGAGGCAGGCAGCAGCACTTGCGTACCAGGGGAAGGGGGACGAAAGGAACACTGGGTGTCCTGTCCCCTCGGTGATTTGCCCTCCCTGCAGAGGGGGTCCTCAGCTCTCACTTCGTCTGCAGGCAGCAGGTTGGAGAAGGAGGCAACCTGGCACCCTGGGTCTGGAATGTCAAGGACCTTGTTGAGATGTAGACACCCTTTGCTCCTTTTTATTGCCATAAGCCCCAAGCTCTGGAGAGTATTGATAAGGGGCTGGAATGACAAGAATCAAAGCCTGCAGAATTTTGAAAGCCCAATAGGGCTTTGAACACCAGTCACAGTTCAATTTACAAATAACTCAAATGAACCTTTTAGCTAAAGATGGAGAGAAGGAATGAGATTTTGATACATTTGGATACATCATGCATCTCAGGTAAAAAGGCTCTTCTGGACAGTCATGTTCCCCCATCAGTCATCATTCCCGGCAAAGGTCCCAGAGAGGGTGACATCACATGGCCTATGGTGCCAATCATCACACTGCATCAGAGGCTTAAGCAGGCAGCCAGTCTCTTTGTGTATGTGGCCAGATCACTACCTTACGTTGCATCTTTTTTCTAATAAATCACCATAGCATATTAAATATAACAGTGTTTTCTATCCACTCATATATAGGGTTTATGACAGAGAGAAAAAAAGCTAAGTATTAATGCTCCTTTCAGCTCCTTCCCCTAAAAAAATACAAAACTATGGCAAAAACCACAGTATCACTCCCTGTTTCACTTTTAATTCCTTACATCAACTCAAATGGGTACAAACCAAGCTTTCCAAGTAATTTGTCTCCCCCACATGCCTTAATCCCATGTGATAAGTTCCTAGGACAATGCATGCTTACAAAATTATTGGAAACTAGCAAGCGCCTAGCATATTTTAATCTTCCCAGCACTTTTCCATCTGTGCACATGTCACTGTTCTGCCAAGCTGAGAGCTGGGAAATGAAGCCCAAAGGGGTCGACTCGTCCTGTATCATAGAGAAAGTGTGATGGAGTCAGAACTGGAATTCAGATTCTACTTTTGCTCCTCTTGTTATTGTGCCCTGAGATGATGAGCTTTCCACTTTGAAAGCACAAAAGTGGTAAGAAGGTGGTGCTGAGAGGCTAAGAAGTTATTTCAACGCTGGGGCAGCAGTTGGCTCTGCATGTATCCAAATCAACACAGGAAAGAAAGATGTGTGCACACATTTGAAAATGACCTGACTTGGGAGAGCCCAGAAGTTCTGCATGTAGTGTACCTAGCTCGTTTTGGCATGCCAAATGGAAAGGGACACTACTCAGACATCTTGGTAGAGTTTTTGAGGACAGTGAAACAAACATGTCAAGACTGGATGATCTCGTGTACTCAATAGTTCTTGCATGACTTTCTCAAGTTAATTTCATGGAAAATTGACAGGTTGCCTCTTTACCAATTCTGCCAGGAACATCTGAAGTACAGAATAAGCACTTTTACTATAAAGTAATATAATAGATTTAATTAAACATTTCATTCAAGTGTTATTCTCTAGTTTTCTGATAGAATGAAGTTCCACAAGGGAAGGGACAAAGATTCTCTCCTTAATCAAACTCGAGTCAGGTCCTTTTTCTGAGCCCTTTTCTCCACTAGGTTTCAACCTTGGCCCACAGAGACTTGAACAAACACTAACCTAGTCACTCATAGCTTTAAGCCACCTCCCTACGATGACCCAGCTCCCTGAAAGAGTCTGCCTGAGAAAACTCAAGCTAACTAGCAAATTTGCTATTGGTTTCAGCCAATACCTGAAGACAGCCTGTCTCTGTGAGAGCGTAGGAACCTACCTAACTGGGTTAAATACCAGTTAGAAAATCCGGCTGGGTTTCCCATGGAACAACCTCCCCACATTTTGTGATTTTTCACTTCCCTGACTCTCCTGAGCCCCCATTCCCTCCCTTCCCCACTCCACCAGTCTTCCTTTAATGTCCAGTCACTTCTCTACAGATCAAAGCTGAGTTCAGCTCCTGCTGGACTCTTCCCTATTCCAACAGTTACTACTGACTAAATCCTGTCCTTCCCAGCTAGTGTCCGGCTTTGTTTATCTTTGATAAAAGGGACCCTTCTGCCTTGCTACCTCTTTATTCCCATGTTTGTGCAATGTTTGTTGACAGCTGCTGCTCAATGGGTATTTGTTAAAAGAATGAATGAACATATAGTGAGCATTCACTGTGGGGAATTCACTGAAAACTCAGTCCACAGAACCCATTCACTGTGTCCACAACCTGAGTTTTACTCCTTTCCCACGTCAGTGTGTGGTTATGCTACTACAAATACTATAGAATCCTACTCCTTGGCTTTCCCAGAATGCCACTGCATGGGCTGCCTTCTGCCCATGGCCTGGCCTTGGAAATATCTTGGCTGGCCTACCAGTTTTTTATTCTCCAGAATACATGATTCTCTAAGATGTCTCTCCTATCCCAAGCATGTCCTCTGAGTGAGTTTGCAGGGAGAATTTTGCCAGCATTATAAATAACTCACTCAAGTTTGTGGGTTCCAAACTTGAAGCTGAAATTGAGCTTCTCTTAGTTCAAGTTGTAATGAGCACTGGCAAAAATGTGACCTCCTGGTTCAAGAACAAAGGCTTCAGGGGCTTCTTAGTTATCTTATATTCTGATGAGTCTTATATTCTGATGAGGATCTAATTTCTCTTGAAATATCTGATGGTTTCATCATGAAGGAGAATCTGCCACTTACCTCAACATTTTTGAGAAAGAGATGAAGATATTTTTCCAATACCACAATTTGGAGAGGTCCTCTCTGTCCCTCTTTAAATAGAGAGTCTGAAAAGTTACCCAAAATATTCCCAGGCTAATTTCTGCACCATCTGAAAACCAACATTATCCTAAATAACATTAATTCAGGACTTGGCAATGAAGCAGAACTTACATTCAAATCTCATTACAAAAAAACAACAATACAACGAGAAAACAATAGAAATTAAGAATTTCCCTAATTCACGTTGCAATTTAGCACTCCTAAAACATGGACCTGGTTAGAACTTGGCCTATGTATACTTTCTTTTAATGTTATTCATTGAAAGAGGATTTGCTTATAGCTATAAACATTTCTTATTACTATCTTGGAAAGTTCCAGAGGCCCCTGGCTTTTCTGACCAAATATGGGATTCTTCTGAGTTCAGAACTATCATTTACCTTCACACTTTACTGCCTGGAATGTTTCAGGGAGATCTTGTGAGGCATCATGAGCTCTCTGGGCTCCCTAATTCCAACAATTAATAAATACATAATTATTAAAAGCTTACTCCATGCTTAAGATTGAGCTAAGAAATACTGAAGAAAGAGAATCAGTCTCTACCCACGAGAAGTTTATATCTGGGACTGGACACAAGACTTACACAGATGAAAGACTTTGTAAGCAAGACTATAATGACAATATTGATAGCTGATATTTATCATGTATTCACTAATGAAAAAGATTGTCCTAAACACCTGATAACAACTGTCCCACCACAGGACAGATGCTAATATCAGCCCTAGTCACACAAGAGAGAATACTTCAGTAAGACTGGCTAAAGACTTCGCTCAAAATCACACAGCTAGACAGCGATAAATCAAAAATTCAAAGCCAAGGCAGGCAGTCCCAGAGCCTGAATGCCAAATCCCTACCCAACTCTGTCACTGCACATGTGAGAGTGAATGCATGCATGTGTGCATGCAGAAATGTCACATGATCTTTAACTGTAAGCAGAGCTTGCCAATTCAGCCCAAACAGAATACATCTCCGTCTAGGTTTGATTCAATAATATATGTGTTGTAGGCACCTGTTATATGCATGTGAAAAAGAGTTAAAGTACAGTCTCTGCCCACAGAGGCGGATAAAACAAGGCTCAAAATGCTCTTCCAGTGAAAGGACAGCAAATACTGCTGGCGTACAGAGGAGCCTTTGTAAAAGCTACGTTAACTGGGCAGGGCCCGAATTTCACAGATACAGGAACTTGAGAGAGCGGGATGGTGTTATTTGTGTATATTGATCTATAATCTGAGGGAAACCAATTCCATAATACAATTCTGTTATTATTTCTTTATCTTCTTTCTCTGTATGCCATCTCAATTGCTTACTACACCTGACCCAGACTTCACTCATCAAAATGGAAAAAACAGTTGGTTAGGACAGAAAAGGAAGGAGAAAGAATGACTTTTATGCAAACCCAATGCTGGACCAGTTCTGAGGACACCAAGAGCCAGCTAAGGATAAATTCAGGGCGGCAGCTTCCACAAAATAAGCAACAGGTTCACAATTATCTATTGACATCGCACTGCTTCTCTGCTCAGTCCCTGCCTCCCAGCCTCCCAGCCTCCTCTCCCTCTACACATGCTGCTGGCTACAATGTTCCTTTTATTCAAGCAGTTTCTGAAATTTCATTCCTTCCAAATAATCTTTTCTAATATAAGAATACTGGCCAATTTCCCCTTGCCTCTCCCTCTCTAACCATGAGACTTCCAGAGCAGGCTTTGGTCATGTCATCTAATTTTTTTAAACTATTGTCCCTACCATCCAAACAAATTCTAACATCCTATCAGAACAACAGGGCTGCGAAAAAAAGAAAAGCAAAAATTAGCAATAATAATAGATTTTAATAAAAGTCAAATCTAAACAAGCCAGGTGAGCTACTGAGACTTAAAAAGCCTGTGTTCATATGACTCTCAACCCTAATTCCTTAAAATGAATGACCACATCAATGTTTTAGCTCTTAAATCAACTCTCCCCTCTGTCTTTGTTTTCAAAAACACACATTGCTCCTGAGCCTCGATACACCCACCACGCGCTCATGATTTTTCCACTTTTCTAAATGCCACAACCCTCAGAACTGAATTTCACCTCCACCACGACGTGTCTCTCCTGGTTACCTGGATGCTGTACGTGAAAGGCCCCTTCCTTCTTTGATGGGACCCAGGTCAACTTGTGTAATAAAAGAGGAAGACTGATAGAAACATCATAAAAGCAGAAGAAGTTATTGAAAATGTTCTCCCACTAAGTAGATACATCCCCAAAACATACGGAGGGAAGACAAATAAGTGTGTGGTTCTGGAAGAGGAAATGAAACAAATATGGCGATTGTGGGACATCAAAGGAAATCTCACTATCGGGTCGAGGATGGGAGAGCTGCGCATAAATGACTTGGACATCAGAAGAAGGGGGGATTTGTGATGCATACTTTTCAAATCAGAATCTTATACCTCTGGATACCTGATACATAACAAGAACATCTGAATTTCAACAATGGATGATTAAATGTACCTGGCTTATCCCATCCTGTTTTAGCACATGAAGACCACATTGGGGCCCGCATTTATTGAGCTGTGCCAGGTGCCCTTCTAGGCCTGGATTTTTGGGGAAAGTAAATACACAATAGCCAGGGGAAGCCAAACCATGTTTTAGTATATTCTGATTTTCTGACGTTTCCAATAAGAAATCACTTAATAAAATGGAGGGGGATCTCTGAGCAAATAAATTACCCAGCAGCAAGTTTAGAAGAAAAGATTTTGTCTACCCTCATCTCAAGAAGGAAAATTGGAGACAGTGTGCATGGGCATCTGTATGCCCTGAACAATGAAAAGCAGAAAGTAAGACAATTAATGGTCACAGTTAAGGAGGATAATTAGCAAATTTAATCTGAACAGTGCCGATAATGATCATGAAAAGAGACTGAGGCATTATACAAATGAAAGTAAGATAATCATCTTCCTCTGAAGTATTTAAAGAAAACACAGGTTATACAAACCCCATTCAGGGCAGAAGGATACTTTATTTACATTTAGAAGTTTTGTTTTCTTCTCATTGCCTTGTGACACTACAGTCTACTCATGCAAATTTTTATACATATTTTAGTTTTACACTGGTTACAAAAACTGGTTACTAAAAATAAATGGGAAGAGGTTGTTAAAAAATGATTTCTTAGGAAACAATGATATTTCTGCAGAACAAACACAAATGAATATTTCAGGTTATGCTAACTTCTGATGCCCCAAATGACCTATGTTGAAAGAAAGCCTAAAACCTAAGCAGTGGTAACCACTGAATGGATGATGACAAGTATCTGAAAGAGAAGACAACCTCAGCTAACAGCTGTGCCATTGCCTAAGGGCTAACCTTTTGCCCTTCATTATTTTGTTGACAGAACTATTCACTGATTCATTCAATTAATACACTGTTTTATCATGTGGCTTTGGGAGGCAACAGTATTTCATGAAAGAGTCTGGATTTTGAATCAGAGATGTGGATGCTAAATAGGGATCTGCAATTTTCTTACCCAGTGATCTTGGGAAATGTATATACCCTTACTGAGCTCCATCTTCCCATCTGCACAATAGAGGGCAACACCATCTACCTTGCTGGATTTATCTCAGGCTAAAATGAGAAAACTAAAGCATAGCACTGAGCACAGGGTAGACAGTAAATAAATACCGGTTATTTTTTTTCTTTCAATGTCTTGCATTCCTAATGCAATAAAATCAGAATTCTCTTACAGGGCATTCAAGATGCTTCCGCATGCAGTGCTGGCCTATTGGACCTGGACCTGAGTCATACCTTGTAACATAAGCTGATGTTTTCCCTGCATTTTCTTTAATACTTTGAACCTTTCCTAACCACTATGCTGGTCTACTAATTCTGGACCCTGACTATAATTAGAACTTGCTGGGGAGCTGGCTAAACAATACCCGAGGCCTCTGCCTCACTCCAGACCAATGAAATCAGAACCTCAGGAAGTGGACCGACTCTGCATTTGTATCAGGAAGCGCTCAGAGTGATGGTGATGTGCTGTGCATTCAAGAGCCTTGATCTACACCTTTCTAGATAACTTACTGCAGGAAAGGGATTTATAAGGTAGAAAACAGAGAAGAAAGAAAATCACTGGCTTTTAAGTTTCAAAAGCCTAACATTCAGATGAAATCAAAACAACAAAAAATGTTGGAAAATATATAATAAGCAAGTGCAAAGATTCTTCTCCACCACTCCCTCCATCCTCACATCCCACACCTTCACAACTGCAAAAGCTAGCCCTGGTGGGGAAGACAGTAGGAAGGGAGGTAAGTGAGACGGCCAGGAAAGGAGGCCTGCACCCTATTCCTCCTGGGGAAGGGGAGGTAGACATCTCCCTGCTAAGATGTGGGATCCAAGAGCAGAAGGTCCTAGGCCTTATTTCCCAACAGAGCCCTCAGGCAGGCAGCTGGAGTTCAGAGAAGAAAAGTGGCGTGATTAGGCAGAGCAGGCCTTAGTCAGCCTCATGAAGCAGAAGCTCCAGAGGCGGATTCCTGGGATCGTGACCCCGCGGCAGCTGATGACCAAGGGCTCGAGCAGGGTAAGTGTCATCTCCATCGGATCCCGGCTTGGTGAGTTGACAACTGCAGTCCTGCTGCCCCGTCCTCCACTCCCACCATGTCTGCACAGGGCCCCTGGCGCTTAAGGAAAGCCAGGGAATGAGGAGAGGATTCCCACACGGATGAAGACTGAGTTTCTTTCTCATGGCAGAACACGAGCTTTCAAAAAGTCAGTGGATTAATAGAAGAACAAATGAAGTGACACCTCCTTTGCACCTGAGAGTGTGGACTGAGGTTTCCACCCTCCTCATTACTTTTCCGCGTTTATGCATTTTGGTGTTACATACCACGTCCACCTGTTCTTCACGGTCCAGCTGCAACAAAGGGGCTGTTCTTCCCACGGCTCCTCCCTCGCCCACTCAGTCCCTCTGTGTGATGTGCCGCCTCTGCTTAGAATCCTCCCCCTCCCGCCTGGGCAAAGCCCCAGGTTCCTCCGTGATGCCTTCTCTGACTCTCCTGGAAAAACGCATTATCGCTCCCACACACAACAGGACTCCCCAGTCCCCTAGAGGACTATAAATTAAGTTCACAAATGCTTGGGAAGGAAGCACAAGCACACATATGTATACATATACAGAGGTTTGTATATATGGCCCCCAGAGCCCTTATCACATCATGTGGTCACTAGGTGTCTGTCTCCTCCACTAAACTGTAAGTCCTTTGAAGGCCAGGATCATGTCACGCTCAACTTTGTATTCCAACACCTTGCACATAAGAAGTGTTCAATAGTTTCCTAAATGAACGAATGAAATCATTAATTGATATGATGGTATCTTGTGCAAGCCACAGTGCGACTTCTTCAAAATAATATAAAAATGTCCAGTGTTGCTATTTGAAAAGATTACCCCCTAAGGGATATTCCATATAATACATAAGGAGGGGCTCATTCTCCTCACTGGTATCATTCCTTATAATCACACCCACAGATGTAAACTGCATTACTTTAATCAGCATAGATGACTAGCTAGCTAATCAATCACAAGGAAATCCTTTCCATCTCACCTTGATAGGCCAGACAGAAGGTATTTCTATGTCTCTATATAATGCTATTGCCTTCAATCAATCAGCAGAAAATCAAATGAGCCACTAACTGCAACCCTGGGATTGAGAGTGGCAAATGCCTAATTTGCACCCAGGAGCAAACAAAAAAATTTGCTCCATAAAATAGCCATACAGTGGCCATGTGCCCTCAGAATTCAGTTGTGTTATGAAAATATTTGTAATGCCTTTTCTATATTTTAGTTTTGAAAAATTAGCCAAAGTGATAAATATGACCACTATGTACACAAACGCAAACTACACACTAAATGAAGTAAATAAAGTGAAAACAAAACATTAAACCAGCTTCAGAGGGAAAAAGGCTTGTTTGAGAAATCAAGAGTGGGCTGGTGTGTACACATAGAGCTGAATAAGTCATTCTTTTTAACGGACTATATAAAAATGACTTGATTGGATCATCTGACTTTTAAACCGAGATATCTTTAAGATATTCCACATAACTGTATTTTTGTGAAATGGAGACACAATGATAAGCTCCAAGTCCCAATTGTAATAGAGACTGCTTTCATCCTTAGCTGGCCCCGAACTGTACTCTGTCCTTCAGGATGAAGATCTTGCCTCTCTGATTCACCCTGGTCATCCCTCTGGCCTGGGAAGTGTCAGTTCTAATGAACAGGAGGAGAAGGACGGAGACTCTTCAATGAGCATGGAAGAATGGAGAGACGCCTGTTAAATGCCATTCACAGCTCTACACAGCCATTCAGATTAGTGGCTTGGTTCCTAAAGGACGGGTCGGGTCCCACACCAATGAGTGTGCAGACCCCTTTCAAGGTCAGTGATCCGTGCAACTCAAGTGGTAATGGGATCCGACCCTTAGTGTCGAAACCTGCACCTGTTAGGCTGGGAACAATGGGTCATTCTGGAGTCAGCCTTGGCGACTTGCTCTTTTCCAGACCAGTGAAAAGATTCTCTCATTTCTTTTGGAACTTGGGGATCACCACGCAAAATAGTTTGATGCTATTTGTGAAACAGCAAAAAGCTGTGAAAATGATGCTATTACAGATGTCACACCACAGACCTGGTAGCCTCACATTTTGAGAATAAGGCACATTAATCATGTCTTCCTTCCATGCCAGTGGACTGTAAATCACACTCACATGAATGACTTTGAAGAGGATTATGAATGTATATATGTATACATGGTGAGGGGGAGGCAGGGGGGTGAGAATATTAATTAAATATGTACAAAGAGCATATCAACTCATACTTTGAAGCACCGGGAACCAGTCTCACTTCTCATGGGAGCTGTGTGACGTTGTGTAAGTCAAGTTATTGTGCTTTCCCACAGAACAGAGTGTACTGACCTCAGAACATTGTCAGAACTCAGGAAATTACCTTACTTACTCTCAGTTTCATCATTTATTAAAGCTTTAGATTAAATTATTTTTGATGTGTCTTCTAATTGAAGAATTGTACCAGTATAGGACACCATTGATTAAAACATATATCAAGTAGTCACCTGAACCTGTATTTTCTAGTGTTTCTAAAGAAGCATTCATTATTTGCGTCATTTTTATTTGGCTTAAGAAACCACCACTTTCAACCACCTCATCTCAAGGTAATGAAACAGAATACTCTGACTGCGCTGATTTTGAGGAACGAAGGTTCCTCCCCTTCCCTTCAGGGCTGGTGTTAGTTTGCAGTCACACTGCAGCAGACACTGGTTGATGTCTCACAATTCCATTCACCTGTTCCTCCTGGGCACAGAGCTGGACTACACCTCCCAGCCATGTGGGCACAGCCGTGTAACTACGTTTTGACCATATGAATGTGGATGGGCATAATGTGCCATTTCTAGCTCTGGTCCATAAAATCCTCCCACAAGCAATCTTCCTCTCTCTCCATCTGCCCCAATAATGGACTTCTGCCCCAAGGACTTCAAGGAGGCAGGGCCACAAGATGGAAGGTTCCTGTGTCCCTGGGTCAGAGCTTTGAGGAGAGCTGCCGAGGAAAGCTGCCTGACAAGGAACATCCGTGTTGGGTCATTATTGAGCAGAAGACGTTTGTTGGACCTCTTACATTTGGGAGTTACTGTTACCAGCACGAATTGACCCTGATGAATGCCATTCTGTGGGAAATCACTTTGATACAACATCAGCCTCCATATCTACTACCAGGCAAACTATACCTCAGAGGTGAGAGAACAGAAAGGCTCACGGAGCAAGTTAAAATATTCTATTTGTTTCAATTCAAAAATGAATTCATTGAATTAATTTCAAACACACAGGGAGAAGCAAGGAGAAGAGAGAGGGGGTGAATTAACACAACACTGGCACCATGCTAACTAACTCCAGGGGCACACAAAGCTCGTGTGTTCTGTCACTCTCTCCTCAGCAAGCTCCCTGGGTATGACGTGGTCGTGAGGACCAGAGTGGGCATTCAAAGAACCCAGAGCCTCGCGGATCTCACTGAACCCTCTCCTGAATAGGGAGGAACCCTGCGCCCTGCTCCTCTGGGACCACTTGATTCACCAAAGCCGACCATGGGAGGCACCTAGGCCCCCAAGCCTTGCTGCCCAAAAAACCAGGAGATGAAGAAGCAAAGGAAATATGAAGGCCCCTACGTCATTTCAAGCATTCCTCTCACTTCTCCTAGTCCTGAAGAAAGGGTCCAGAGGATGTACCGTGCAGTCCTTCTGTCAGTGGCTAATATCCCACCAAATAACAAGGAGGCGGCCCCTGAAACATGAGGTATTATTTTCTCCCCATCAGTCAGCATTGCAAAACCCTCCAGGAACTCTTGTATCCTCTGGAGCTTCTTTCCTCATGACACATAAAAGTATGATAAATGGTGCTTGGCATTGAGAGGGCAGTGAAGATGGCCAAAAAACTCTTCTCTATATTACCCTAAATCAACCTAATTTACATTTCTTTGTTCCAATGAAGGTGGGTAGCTTATAAGAAATTATTCATCCTGCTCTAAGATGTTTGTTCAGGAACCTTTATACCACAGGGGTAGCCTTCTTTAGAAAAACCGTATTTTTAAAAGATCTTATTTTTGCAGATTTAACAAAAATATATGACCCTGTGAACACATTGCTAGGTCCTTCTCAGTTCCTCAAGAGTTGACTATACAAATGAGAAACCCCAAGACTCAAGTTTAATTCATTCATGGTAAATCTACACTGGTTGAGGATATTCTTGAGTTGCAGATTTGTTCTAGAAGCATATAGCGGTCTATTTCTACAGAGGAAGCCTGAAGAGAAAGTGCCAGGCAGAGATAGAGTCTGGAAATTTAAAAACTGCATTTCCATATTTCCAAGCAATTAAAATCACAGCTAAGAATGGATGCTTCAATAACATTCAATTCACAGCTATTTGTTATTCCTCAGAAATAACCAAATAACCAGATAGTATTTGAAAAGCCTTTAGCAAAAATTCTGCGGGGGGTGGAGGGTTGACAACTAATGTCCAAGGACTAGGAAATAGCCTCTGTGTTCTGCTTTATGACAGGCTGAGGTATCACACATACACACGCGTACACACATCCTTTATGCCTCATACATTAGCCTGAGAGGAAAAGCAAGGGCCTGTGAACATATCCACATTTCTCAGCATAACTTCTTTCCAAGTTCGCCTTCCCTGCCCCCGATCTACTCAAAGACAGGGGGTGTATGGAAGGAGACCGGGCTCAGGTGAACCAGGCCATTTTCCTGGTGCTTTGTCCCTGGCTTTTATTGCCTGGGAATCCCACAGAGTCAGTACACCTGGGAGGAGCTGAGCTCATGTAGGGACAGAGGGCAGTCGTAGTCTCCTCGGGGCAGGGCTCTGCCATTTCCTCTACATGCCCGCGGTGGGGATGGTAGGGAAGCAGGAGATACACATTAGATAGATTCACATTAGATGGGAAAACTTGGTGCCTATGTCTTTTAGCTTCTATCAGTTCTTCAAATGGTAAACGTGACAGAAGAGGAGCAGCCGCTTTCTCCAGAACAATTGGATGGAAACTGCAACATTCAGTCAAGGATTGCTTTGTCTTCCTGTAGGAGAACTTGTGTGTGTGTGTGGAATCGTCTGGAGAGCTGACTGAACTCGGTTTTGAACCAGACGTTGGACATTCTGTAGCCATGGCCTCTCCCACTTCATTTCCCTATCCAACTGTTTACCTCATCTGACCAAGGACCTTGTTCAGGTGCCCAGAAGGGCCCAGTCCTTGCTGACTGTGTGGCGCTCACTGAGGGGTGAAATGAACAATGACGGCTCAGGCACACAGGAGCCTGGCACTGGGGCGCGCCGCCCAACTGCCTCCCAGAGGACAGCATCTTACTCTCCTGGCAGAGCACCGTCCTCACAGAAGGGATCTACTGTCAGGACGACTGAGCAACTCCAGAGGCCTGAAGGCAGCTTCATCCCCATGAACCCGGTCATGCCAGGCTGGCAAACACACCTGTTCAGCTCCTCACTGGCTGCCAGGCCCTGACAGGGGAAAATGAGTCCCCGCTTTACAGCCAGAGGAACATAATTAGCTCCTTATCCATCTTTAAGCAGCCTCTTCCCTTGCAAATATCTGCTAATAAGCACAACTTATCTTTATTTACCAGGTAGCTTCTTCCTTGTCTGAGATACTGGAAGGCTCAGGGAAGGGACACAGAGAGAAAAGCATTTTCTACAAAATGACAAGGAGACAGCACTTTTCCATCTAAAATTACACAGATGTCCTTCTTCTTAGTGGATGCTGACTTGTTATAGTGAGGGGACAGATTTGAAAAAAATCTTAAGAGAACTCTGTGTGGTCTGTAATTGATGGGAGTGATTCGACTGTAATTGAACTGTTCCGGGTTCTGTTCATCTTTCCACCACATGAGCTAAACACTGCTATGCAAAAGAAACATTAAAGCCAACTCATCTAGGCCCTGCCTCTGAGCGGTGCTACACTTCACCATTCAAAATTCTTAGGTTAAAGGAGCTTAATAAGCAATTGTGTTATTTTTCTTTCTCATAAACCAGGAACAAAAGCCCTTATTCTGAGTTCAGATACTAGGAATTCCTTCTACTAAAACTTACTTCATGCCACTTTAATGGTAAAAATGCTACTACCCTCATTAGGTGGTTCCTATGCAGCATAATAGCAGCTCAGTTATATTTCATTTTATGGAACTTCAGAATAACCCAGAATATATAAATCACAGCTAAGCATAAATATATAGGAAAGGATACAGCAACTTGGGACGCATAATCACTAAATTTGTCCATTTGCATAATTATAAAGACTGAGCAAATAGGTTTTATTCCTGTAAAAACCAGTAAAGACACAAATCTCTGTCCCAATTTCAGGATAGCTAGGGAAGCACATTCCCGAAGTGGGTGTACTTGGTTGAAAGTAAATGTCCTCTCCTAGGTCAAAGTATTACAGACTTCTCAAGCATAATGTTTTCCCTTTCTTGAAAAATAGATTATATTCCGTCTGGATCACCTATCAAGGGCTTCAAAGATCAGAAATGGTCCCAGGATCTACTGAACTCTGAGGTGTGTGAAACGCAGAAAATGTATCTTATTTGGTGTTTTAAAATCCCTAACCCTAAACACAGGGACCGTGGTGGTGGTGATGATGAGGGTGGTGGGCATGTTGACCACAGCAGCTGTAAAATTCGTTCAGCACTGAGAATGCACCAAGGAATTGGCTACGTCCTTAACGTGCATTAGATCATTTATTCCTCACAGGAACCTGTGAGGCAGGTACTGTTAAAAACCTTTCTCCATAAATGAGAAAACAAACCCAGAGTGTTTGTTAGGTCACTGCCCAAAGTCACACCTCTAGTAAGGGGCAGAGATGGGATTCAAACCCAGGTCTTTCTGACTCTGGAACCTGTGAACTGAACGTCTTTAACAATATAGTCTGAAGCCTGGTAGATGCTTAATACATTGATGTTGAAAAAAGCTGAGCAGATGTAAGAGAATATGGGGGGCTGCCTCTCTCCTTACTTCAGACGCCTGTCTGACATGCAAATGTGTTGTTTCTTACAGGCCACATCACTGTGATTATTACTGCAATCATCTTAGCTGTCCAAACTAGACCATCAGTTCCTTGAGGACAGGACAATTTATTCTTCATAATAATAATACTTTATATGCTCCATGCCTTACATACATTTTTTAACCTTATAATAACTTTAAGAGGGATTATTCCCATTTTTCAGATGAGGAAACAGATGCAGAGAGGTGAATAAAGGCTAGAAAGCTAGTATGGCAGATTCAAAAGCTCTCTGTCTGCCTCCAAAGCCAGAGCAGTTTCTACTCTGACTCACAGCCACAGTCTCACCTTCATGTCCCTAAGGTGGCATGGAATACAACACTGTGGCAAGTAGGAATCATAGAGTCATACCAGATATACACAAAGCAAGAATCACTTTCATTTTTTGACCTTGCTCTGCTGAGAGCAGACTACTTACACTGTTCCGGCCTAGAAATCCATCATGATCCAGGAACTTTGGGTATTCCTATCTTGGCTGCTCTTTACTCATAGCTCTGTCTCCTTGCTAAGCTCATGAAAATCATGAGATTCTTGTCGATAAGGGCGAGCGGGGAGAAGGTATGTCATAGTTGTGGTCTGGTCTGATCTCATTTGCTTGGACAGGCTACAATCAGCCATGAGGATCCAGGGAACTGGAGGTCAGAGTCTGTCTCTGTGAGTGAGCTAAACACAGACAGAAACCCTCCATTTCCTCTGTCCCATCTCCTCCACACCCCAGGGCTGGCACAGCTTCACTGCTGCCATTTACAGTGTCTGTTGGTGGGGCCCACAGAGTCCCACATTGCATCTGTGGCTATGATGTTTGGGGGGGAGATAGGCCAATTTCTCTAGCAGCCTCAGGACCCAGAGGGACAACAGCATCTCCCTGGGTCCTATCACTGTCATGTGGTGCCTCCACTCCTGGGTTACCGGAATCTGCTTCGCCTGTGCAGCCTCACCTCCCCACAAGCCTGAGGCAGGGTGTCTGGCACAAGGGAGGGGTGTTTCCTCGAACTTAGAATATAAATATGTACTATGTTTATTCTCAGCTGGGGGCTTTCTCTTTGGGGTAATGACCAGTCAGTAGCCACGGGTGTGGGAAAGGGTTACCTTTTCTTGATACTTGGTCACTTTTTATGAAAAAATGCAAGAGTGAACCTAAAAACAAGAAAGACCTGAAAGAAAATTCCTTGGCCAAGATTTCAGGTCTGAAATTACCCAGAGATCTGCCTGAAAAAAATATTTTTGTTGAGTTCTGCAGAGACCTCCACGAAATGCATTAAATAACAAACCCAGTTTTAGTAAAACCCTCCCAAGCAACTGATATCATTTGCTCATATGTGCAACTGGCTTTCCACTTGGATATAAGTGAAAAGACAGGGACCATATCTTCCCTGTGCTCCCTCCACGACGTGCAGCCCAGAGTAGGGGCTCAATAGGCATTTGCTGAATGAATATTAAAAATTACCAGAGACACTCATTTGGCCTGCAGGAATAAAGCATAAAGGAGTGATGGAGAATGACAGAGTAGAGATGCCCTCATGGCCCCTGGAGCCAGGATCTTTGTACTTAATAAAAAGTAACAGGGCTGTTCTGATGGGCCTCTTGATAGTTATGTCAATTTGGGGAATCAATATTTTGACATCTAGACCCAAAGCACAAGTCATTTGAGAACAAGTGAGACTGGCAGTCCGTGGTGGGACAGCACACATGAGGAACTTGGCCTCAGCTATGACAGGAATACAGTTCACCGGGACTGGGATGAAGTATGACAGGAGAGGGACAGCTTCAGATGTGAACCTTTCTTCCTACTCCCACCAAAATCAGTCTTCAGGATGTAGCTCCATTGCATTTGGGCTGAGGGTGACCCTTGCTTCATGTCAGAGTCCTCAGCTTACCTAGTTACATTGAATCCTAGTCCCAGCAATACCACCCCATTTCATTTGGGGCAAGCCTCGCAATTCCCTCTCTATAGAATGGCCACAATTCATATCTGATCTACCTGACTCAGGATTCCTGAGGGGAATCAGATGAGATGATTCATTTATCCTTTCAACAAATATTTATTGAGCAGTTGCTCAATAACATCCTATTGTGAGAAAGACTGTGAGAGACACAAGGATGGAATCAAACTGCCTCTTTGCCTCAGGGACCCAGGCAGTGTACAAGGCAAGACAGGTCTATATTCCAAGGTGAAAATTATAGTCTAAGAAAGGCCCAGATCCTGTGGGATGGGAGCCCAGAGGAAGGATGGATTATTCCAGAAGGAGGGGTTAAGAAAGGCTCCAGAATAGAAGCCACTGCTTTTGAGCTGAGTCTGAAGAGTTAAAATGGGAGCAGTCTAGAAACAAAATCACTATACAAATATTGGGCATAGGTTCTAATTTATCGAATGTTCTGTGTTCTAAAGTAATGTCTGCCTAAATTCTTAGGCAAATTTCAAACAAATAATAGAAACATTTATCAAGTGCTATGAGGGGGTAGATACTATGCTTTACATTTGAGAACTTAAGTCATCTGAGTCAAAACCCTACGAGGCAAGGTCTAGTATTATCCCCCTGTTACCAATAAGGAAACTGAGGCACCCAGAGGTTGAGCTTCTTGCCCACTGTCACATACGATAAGTCAGAGAACCTAGATTTAAATTTAACTCAGGTGGTCAGAATTCAAATACTGCCTCTCAGACAAAGAAACAAAAATTATAAAGTGATTGCTCAGATAATTCAGTCCCCTCATGACTGTGATCTGGAGAGAGATAAATTTTGGAGCCCACTGAATTCCAGCACAACCTACCTGCGAAATTACATTTCAGATTGAGAAAGGACGGGACTAAAAATCGCCCTGCTCATGGGGCTAATCTGAAATAATTCTGGAGTAATTTGTGCTGTGGCCAGTAGATGGCAGAAAGTGACAAGAAAAAGAGACCACAGCAGGCCTCCCAGCTGGCTCCCAGTTTGCACCTCAAAATATATTTTGCATACAATATGGTTGGTTTAAAGTAACAAATCCTACCTCAAAGAGATCTAGCTCCCCGGTAGAAACTGGGTTTCAACTTCTCCAGTCACTGAGTTCTCCTGCATGAGGTGGACCCACATTTCCTCCAGCTCTGGCCAGGCTAGCCCTGGCCTCATCCCCAGCCTCTTTCTCCTGCAGGAAATCTTAGGTCTGTGCAAATGATAACATCTGGAAAGTACTTGGCAGCCAACATGTGAAGAGCTCTACCCCACCGAGTTAAGAAAAAAGCCAGCAGTATAATCCTTCAACAAAGGTGTGTTATCTACCTATTGTGTATCCAGCTCTAGCCTCAACCAAAAGCTTGCTCCAAGCCATTTACCTCTGCCCCGTTTCCCCAGCAGCAACACTGTTGCAAAATGAGCTTGCAAAGAGGTTAGTTCTGTGAATACATTCCCTGAATAGCTCGCGATGAAAATAGAAACCAAAGATAAACTAGAAACTTTAAAAGAATTTCAAGAAAATAAAACAAAACCGGCCATACCTGAGAGAATCTGGTTGTCATCTTAGATTACAAAAGACCTAAGTATTAACGAAATCTCAGATGCTATAAAGGAAAATATGTTATCAAATTTAATTACATAATTTAATCTTCTGACCTGAAAAAAAACACTTTAAAAATCAAAAGAAAAAACTGTAGAACATTTGACACAGGACTAAATTCTTAAATACAAATATTCTAAGAACTCTAACAAATCAATGAAATTTATATATCTTATAAATCAACAAATCATGAGATAAATCTTAAGAACCAATGATAAGGGCAAAAGACACCAACAGGTGACTCACAGGATTAAAACAAAAAAGAGCCAAGTGCCAATAAAATACTAGAAATTGGCTCAATTTTATTTATAGTTAAATAAATACACATTCAAAAAGCTTATTTTTCACCCTGGAAATGGGAGTCCTGCCTTCTCCTGGGGTATTGAGAAGTGGAAATTCACTAAACCTTTTCAATAATAATATGACATTTAGAAACATGTTTGCATGTCCTTGACTCAGGAAAATCATTCCCTGCTTCCCTTACTTCCCCCGACCCTTAACACGTCCCAAAGGCCCCTGACGTCCCAAATTGGTGTCCAGCCCTGACAGCTCCTCTGTGCCCCAGGCTCCTTCCTGAACACCTCCCCTGGATGGGTGATAGACACAGCAAACCTCAGTGCACACTAGGTCTCTTCTTCCCTTCCCCCACTCTCAACCTCCCCCTCCTGCCCCTCCTCCCTCTCACCGGGTCTCAATAAAGGGCCCTACCACTTAGCATTTTCCTCAAGTCCCCAAACCTAGGAGTCATCTTAGATATTCCTTTCTCTCCTTGAACATACCAGAATCATTTTCATCTCAGATGGGGCCTTTGTGCCTGCTGTTCTAGAATGTTCTCTCCCTCAATGTGCTGTAGGAGCTCAGATGTTCACTGAGCGTTCAGGTCCCTCAGAGAAACTGTCCCTCACCACCTTTTCTGAAATAGCCATGCTATCACTCTCCTTTTTATTCTTAGTATACACCATTATCTGACATATATATAAATATATATATATATCATGATAGGTATCTGTCTAATTATTATGTTTATCCACTAGCATGTAAGTACCATTGAGACAGGATCCCTGTTTGTCTTCAACACAGTATTAGTCATGCCAGAACACTTCCTGGTACATAGCGAGCTGTCAAAAATAGGCATGGGAAAAAAATGAATCTAGGATTTTACCCCACAGATGCTCATTGCAGATAACATATACATATATATATTTGATTGCATGTGCCTTATTAGAGACTAGTTAAATGAATTATGATAAATAAAAAAGTGCTCAATTTACTCATATAAAAATAAAAGTGGACAAAAGTTCCTACTTCGAATGGCTTTTGTGATAATAAAATTAAATAATACTCAATAGTGGTTCCTCCACACACTCAATAAATGCTATTTGTTGATAGTCATTGCTTTGAAGCCACTAAAAAAATTAGTTAAATTAAATTTTCTGCCATGGAAGAGGTCCACATTATACTGTTAAATAAAAAACACTAAGGTTGCAAAACAATATGAATAATATGATCCTAGAACAAGGCTCAGAAAATATACGGGAAAACACCCCAAACTGATAATGACAAGTGGCAGCTACCTCTGGTGCATAAATTTCACAGTTAAAGTCTAGAGAAGAGAGAAAGAAGCAAGCATTTTATGTCTTTATTTAAATATGCTTCTGCATTAGTTGAATGTTTTGCAAAACATACTACTTTTACAATATATATATGTTCTTAACTTTGAAATATAGTACATGGAAACCAGAGAAGCCAGACACTTCTCGGACTATGAGAGAACTGCCTCTGATGTTAGACTGCAAGAGGGAAATGTGCTGAGCATCCAGGAAGCTGAAGTCAAGCTACCAAGGAATTTTTGCCCCAACCAGGCCTGAGTTTTCATAGATGAAATCTGATACTAGACTAGAAGTTTGGGACAAACATATTCTCCTCAAGTCTGCTGAGAAAATTCTAACTGCTAGATTTGAATTTGTAAGTCAGCTCACAGGATGGTTATGGGTATTGAATCAATTAACAAATTTGAAACACAAAGCCTTGTACATACGGGTGTCTGTTAAATACCATCTACGTCAGAAGCTGCTGCACAGAGGAATATTTTTAGAGACTGCAAGAGAATTATTACATTGCATTTGCTCTTTGCTCTCTTTCAGTGTACAAATATTTATTGAGCATCTACTATGTGCAAGGCACTGGGCCAGGTACGGGGCAGAGGAAGGCCAGATGGACTTCATCTTGCCTTCAGGGGAATTCCCTTGCTTCGTACTCCTGCAGCTGCAGAGCTTCCAGGGTTAGCCAGGACCTCAGGCAGCTGACCAAAGGTATCATGCTGACCTGCAGCACTGTATTTTTTGGTCTACAAGTAAATGTATAAAGTGATGGAAACATAATGACCATCTTTAAGTTTGGAAACTTAACCAAAATCACAAGTGCTTTCTTGAGCAATGAAATGGTATGAGAGTAGTCGCTAAAAGCAGTATTTCAGAAGGGTCATGCAGAGGAAATAACACAATTCACAATAACATCAGTTTCACTGAACCATTCATGGATCAGAGATGATGACAACAAAGGCTCTGGGAAGAAAAGCCCACACTTGTGGCGCAAGGCAGCCCATTCCCTAAGAAGGGCACTCCCTGCAAGTAAAATACAAACTCACGGCACTACACTCAACAAGAGTCAAGGCAGGGCACAACTGGGGGGAAGCAGATTGGGATAAAATTTCAACCAAATCTTGGAACACTCTCCCTGAAAGAGCTCGGTCCATTCAGATATTGTACGTGTTTGTGATTGTCCACTCACATGGATCTGTTGTGTCAGCCTTCCATCGTTTGATTTCACAAGAACTTCCTTAAAATCACTGCCACTCACCTTTTATACTCCTCCCATGGGGAACAATCCAGGACCATGCCCAGAGTGGATGCTCTCAAAGCCATCTGTAGATGTGAGGAGCAAAACAAGTAGATTGGAAGTAGATCTCTATAACTCCCTTGAACTACAGAAAACATTCCAGAGCTCTTCTCCGTGTTTCCTCCACACTATCTCGTGCGCAAGCAAGCAGTGAACAGGGGACACAGCAACAGCAAGGCCAGCTGAGTTATCAACATTTGTGGAGATGAACTGAGCAAAACTCAGTTGAAGGCCATTGGGATCCATGATTCTCGGAGGGCTTCTGTAGAAAGAGGAAATAGGAAAAAGATGGTTCTTGGTTACCCTTCTTTGATGATTCTTGAGGACTAAGTTAAAGCAATCAGCAAATCTTTATGGGGTGACCTCTCCACCATTAAACTAAACCAGACCTTTCAAAAGTTGGTTTGTTTTAAATCTTCCTCTTTCTTTTTATGGTCTGAATCTCAGAAATGACCTAACTCCATGGGAAGTTGTCCCCAAAGACATAAGGTAAAAGTTGTAGTTGCTGAAAGTCAATAATAAGAAAATAGACAACTCAAAGACGTACCCTGATTTGGTATAACCTTCACCAAAGGAGATATACAGATGGCAAATAAGCATATGAAAAGATGTTCCACATCATATGTCATCAGGGAAATGCAAATTAAAACAACAATGAGGTACCATTGCACACTTATTAGCATGGCCAAAATCCAGAACATTAACAACACCTAATTCTGCCAAGGATGGGAAGCAACAGGAACTCTCATTCATTGATGGTTCATGCAAAATGGTACAGTCACTTTGGAGGTCAGCTTGACAGTTTTCTACAAAACTAATTACACTCTCACCATATGATCCGGCCATCATATTCCTTGGTATTTACCCAAAGGAGTTGAAAACTTATGTCCACAGAAAAAAAATTGCACACAGATGTTTATAGTAGCTTTATTCATAATTTCCAAAACTTGGAAGCAACCAAAATGTCCTTCAATAGGTGAATAAACTGGTACACTCCAACAATGGAACATTATTCAGCACTAAAATGAGCTATCAAGCCGTGAAAAGACATGCAGGAATCTTTAATGCATATTAGTTAAGTGAAAGAAGCCAATTTTAAAAGGCTACATAGTGCATGATTCCAACTCTATGACATTCCGGAAAAGGCAAAACTATGGAGACTGTAAAAAGATGAGCAGTTGTCAGGGGTTATAGGAGGAGGGAAGAATGAATTGGTGGAGCACAGAGGATTCCTAGGGCAGTGAAACGGTTCTGAATGATACTGCAGTGGTGGGTACATGTCATTATACATTTGTCCCAGCCCATAGAACAGTTAACACCCAGAGCAAACCCTAATATAAACTATGGACTTTGGGAGATATGCTGGGTCAAACAAGTTCATCAGTCATAACAAAGGTGCTACTCTGTTTGGGGGATGTTGATAATGGGGAAGACTATGAATGTGTGGGGGCCTAAGGCATATATGGGATATCTTTACACCTTCATTCAATTTTGCTGTGAACCTAAAACTGCTCTAAGGGAATAAAATCTATTTTTAAAAAAAGTTTGTGGTTGATGAAGGTAACCTAAGGAGAAGAGAATGGGAGGCATGTCCTTGGCTGTCTCTTTAAATATTAAAGAATACTTTTGAAAACAGAGCCTGCTGTTCATTTGCAGAAAAGTATGCCTAGCTCCCAAAATTCTTCAAAAATACTTCTGTTCAGTTCCTTCCAGATGTCTTATTTATTACCAATTCTGAAAGTAAGTGCAGAGTTTTAGGGGTGAGAATGATATTTGCCATTCAATTTTAAAGAAGTTATTTGAATATTCTTCTCCATAACCATTTCAAACTTGAATCTTGAGCTAAAAGATAAACTATCCCTCAAAAGCATTCCAGAAGATTTCCATTTGAATTCAGCAATGTCTGCACTTAACCTTCATTCCTTTGGATTTTCCTGACAGGTTTGTACATCTTTTCCGGCCTTACACTTGGCTCCAGTCTCTCCCAGGCAGTTCTTTCTAAAGGCAGGGCAGGGCACGCAGGAAAAGCTTCCATTAACTCAGCAGGAAACTGGTTCACTCATGTCCTGCCTTCTTCCTTGACAGCCACTTTTCCCCACCCCCAGCATGGAAAATCCAGCATAGATGTGGAAAGAGTGAGAACGATGAGTTAGTGGAGGAATACTCCAATGGAAATTGGAGAAGATTCATATTAATAGGTAGTCAGCCTGAAATCTGGCTTGGCTGAACCCTCAGAAGGAACAAAGGATCCCCAACAAAGCAAATCACTCAATACTGTGATCATCTTGTGCCTTTGCTGAGAAATGTGAGAAACATGGTCATAAATATAAATCCTAAGACTTAAGCTTTGTAAGAAACATCTCAGTAGTGTTCAGTTAAGTAACAATAGTTAAGCACCACTTTAGCTAATTTCCAGTGCTATTGATAAAGTGCTGGCAACATAAAGATGAATTTTTAAAAAATGGTTTTGCCCTACTGGAACTAAGACTCTCCATTCCACCGTTCTGAGAAACATTGTTTCCCAGAGGGGATCATCATAGAAACAATATAGAAAACTTCCCACAGTTAAAGGACATGAATTTTCCAGCTGGAGAGTCCACAGTGTACTTAGGACAGTGGAAGAAAAAAAACCAACATGGGGCACATCCTGGTAAAATCTCAAAATATTAGGGACTTAAAGAAGAGAAAAATTAAATATTGTGATATTTAATAAGGTATTTACTTATTACATTAGGATCAGGAGTCAATTTAACATTAGAGGGCAATGGTATAATGTTCAAAATTATGATGGAAAAACATTTCCAGCCCAGAATCTCTGCCCAGAAAAACTATCAAACGATACCAGGGTAGAATAAAGACACATTTAGATATTCAAGGAAGGTCTCAAAATTTTCCTTCCATGTACCTTGTCTCAGGAAGTCAGATCAAGGAAGAGAAAGTCATAGGATCCACGAGGAAGGGAATTCTAACTCAAGAGAGTGCAAAGGGAACCCCTAAGATGTTGGTGAAAAAAAAATTCTAGGAAGACAGCTGTATGTCAGCCCAGAGTGGAACAGGTTAGACAGTCCTTAAAAAGCTGTCTCCTGGATGAAGTGGACAGAATTCCTGGTGTGCTTGAAGGAGATTTAGATAACTGGGGAGGCAGTGGAAGATAAATTAGTGATGAGTAATAGATAGAACGAAGCAAACCAAAACATGAGATAATTATGAACTCCAGGACAACAGGTGCACAAGAAATATAATCATGATATACTACACAGCTCACATGTGAATACCATTCATACAGTTAAAAGAATGTAAATACTGGGTATGGATAGAATCAAAAGTACGATTTAACTGTACTTGGAGGATGCAGGTATGTGGGTAGGAGGCCACATGTATTTGGTGGAGGTGGACAGTCTTCCATGGTAAGAAATTATTGGATAATACCTAAAACTGAAAAATTAAGTAGAGGAAAATAAGAAAGGAAAAGTCGAACAAGTTGGAGTGTTTAATGCCACAGAAGGTAAATGGAGACAGAAGTGGGAAGGCATTGGTGAGTTTTATAATAACCTTTGCAGAACCATTTGATGTTTAAACTATGTGCATCTCCATCCTTGAATGACTTTTTTTTTTAAATTAAGGGCACATTATTTTCTAGAGAAATTTCTATCTTTCATGGCCTGGAACCACTCCTGTGACCTTAGTTAACATTTTTAAACCACAATTTCCTCAACCTTAAAATGAAGATAATGAGAATAATAGTATCTATCTGACCTGGTATTATAAAGATAAAATAACAGTCTATGAAAAGCACATAAAAAGCATTCAGTAAATGGTAGATTATCACTGATAGGAAAAAAGTAAATAAGGAGATCTCTTACTCAACAAAATATTAGCAAACTGAATTCAAAAATACATCAAAAGGATCATACACCATGACCAAGTGGGATTCATCCCAGGGATGCAAGGATGGTACAACATTCAAAAATCCATCAACATCATCCACCACATCAACAAAAAGAAAGACAAAAACCACATGATCATCTCCATAGATTCTGAAAAAGCATTCGACAAAATTCAACATCCATTCATGATAAAAACTCTCAACAAAATGGGCATAGAGGGCAAGTACCTCAACATAATAAAGGCCATATATGATAAACCCACAGCCAACATCATACTGAACAGCAAGAAGCTGAAAGCTTTTCCTCTGTGATCGGGAACAAGACAGGGATGCCCACTCTCCCCACTGTTATTCAACATAGTACTGGAGGTCCTAGCCATGGCAATCAGACAAAACAAAGAAATATAAGGAATCCAGATTGGTAAAGAAGAAGTTAAACTGTCACTATTTGCAGATGACATGATAGTGTACATAAAAAACCCTAAAGACGCCACTCCAAAACTACTAGAGCTAATATCAGAATTCAGCAAAGTTGCAGGATACAAAATTAACACAAAGAAATTTGTGGCTTTCCTATACACTAACAATAAACTAATAGAAAGAGAATTCAGGACGACAATTCCATTCACAATAGCATCAAAAAGAATAAAATGCCTAGGAATAAACCTAACCAAGGAAGTGAAAGACCTATACCCTGAAACTATAAGACACTCTTAAGATAAATTAAAGAGGACACTAACAAATGGAAACTCATCCCATGCTCCGGCTAGGAAGAATTAATATTGTCAAAATGGCCATCCTGCCCAATGCAATATACAGATTCTATGCAATCCCTATCAAACTACCAACAGCATTCTTCAATGGACTGGAACAAATAGTTCAAAAATTCATATGGAAATACCAAAGACCCTGAATAGCTAAAGCAATCCTGAGAAGGAAGAATAAAGTGGGGGGGGATCTCATTCCCCAACTTCAAGCTCTACTACAAAGCCACAGTAATCAAGACAATTTGGTACTGGCACAAGAACAGAGCCACAGACCAATGGAACAGAATAGAGACTCCAAACATTAACCCAAACATATATGGTCAACTAATATTCGATAAAGGGGCCATGGACATACAATGGGGAAATGACAGTCTCTTCAACAGATGGTGCTGGCAAAACTGGACAGCTACATGTAAGAGAATGAAACTGGATCACTGTCTAACCCCATACACAAAAGTAAATTCGAAATGGATCAAAGACCTGAATTTAAGTCATGAAACCATAAAACTCTTAGAAAAAAACATAGGCAAAAATCTCTTAGACATAAACATGAGTGGCCTCTTCTTGAACATATCTCCCCGGGCAAGGGAAACAAAAGCAAAAATGAACAAGTGGGACTGTATGAAGCTGAAAAGCTTCTGTACAGCAAAGGACACCATCAATAGAACAAAATGGTATCCTACAGTATGGGAGAATATATTCATAAATGACAGATCCGACAAAGGGTTGACATCCAAAATATATAAAGAGCTCACACAGCTCAAAAAACAAAAAGCAAATAATCCAATTAAAAAGTGGGCAGAGGAGCTGAATAGACAGTTCTCTAAAGAAGAAATTCAGATGGCCAACAGACACATGAAAAGATGCTCCACATCGCTTGTCATCAGAGAAATGCAAATTAAAACCACAATGAGGTATCATCTCACTCCAGTAAGGATGGCCACCATCCAAAAGACAAACAACAACAAATGTTGGCGAAGTTGTGGAGAAAGGGGAACCCTCCTCCACTGCTGGTGGGAATGTAAATTAGTTCAACCATTGTGGAAAGCAGAAAGGAGGTTCTTCAAAATGCTCAAAATAGAAATACCATTTGACCCAGGAATTCCACTTCTAGGAATTTACCCTAACAATGCAGCACTCCAGTTTGAAAAAGACAGATGCACCCCTATGTTTATCGCTGCACTATTTACAATAGCCAAGATATGGAAGCAACCTAAATGTCCATCAGTAGACGAATGGATAAAGAAGAGGTGGTACACATACACAATGGAATATTACTCAGCTATAAGAAAAAAACAGATCCTACCATTTGTAACAACATGGACGGATCTAGAGGGTATTATGCTCAGTGAAATGAGCCAGGTGGAGAAAGACAAGTACCAAATGATTTCACTCATATGTGGAGTATAAGAACAAAAGAAAACTGAAGGAACAATACAGCAGCAGAATCACAGAACCCAAGAATGGACTAACAGTTACCAAAGGGAAAGGGACTGGGGAGGAAGAGAGGGATAAAGGCGGGAAAAAAGACAGGGGGCATTACAATTAACATGTATAGTGGGGGGGGTACGGGGAGGGCTGTGCAACACAGAGAAGACAAGTAGTGATTTTATAGCATCTTACTATGTTGATGGACAGTGACTGTGAATGGGTATGTGGGGGGGACTTGGTAAGGGGGGAAGCCTAGTGAACATAATGTCCTTCATGTAATTGTAGATTAATGATACCAAAATAAAATTAAAAAAAAGAAAGAAGAGGAGATCTGGATAATAGATATAGATAAAGTTTAGCTTTGAATTTGTCTGTGTGGCTCTCTGGAGCCTGCATCCCTTCATAATTCAGCACCTAGTATCTTGTCTGGTGCAGAGGAAGGGCTCAGTGAATATTTGTAGAATAAATGAATGAATAGATAGATGCATAAATACATATACCACTTATCCCCACACCTCTCTGAATATTCTAACATATCTCTGGGTATTCACAGGGAAAAGAAATCCAATGAACCCTATACTCATGGACTTAGTACCTGGGGCAGAGTTTGTTATTTGCCAACAAATACTGGGTTTTCATTCCTTAATATTTGAATTGCAAGTTTTAGGCAGGCATATGGCTGCCCACGTGAAAACTACATTTCTTTTCTGCTGGTACTTCTCACTTTCTGCATTCAGGACTTCCTCCAACTCTCCTTCTCTAGCTATTTAGTCTCCTTTTCCTGGGCTCTGCCTCCACCAACACACACATAGGCAAACTCATCCTGCCACTGAGTGAGCCCCATTTTGGCATGCCACCTCTGGCTGTCAGAGCCAGTTGGGACAGAGACAATATACTGGGAAGATGAGCAGTTCCAGGAGAAGTGGACATCTGACTGGTGTCATTAGGAACTTCCGGACTGAGCCAAGTGTTGATGCCTATTCAACAGATGTTAGAAAAATGTCTTTGGGAAGTTTATGGCTAAATATAGTAATCCAGGTGGCTTTTACCCAAAGTAGAACTAAACGACCTAATTTCTTGATTCTTTTTCTAGTTTATTTATCTACTGAAAAATCTCTATTCCTAAATAGTATTTTTAAAGTAGGCTGTTTTGCAAGGAAGGTTTTAAGGATTTATCTTTGCACATTGAAAACAGTAGGATTCAAATTTGTGGGCCATCTCACCTACCTACTAACTGATGTCTCCAGTATTTTTCAATATATCCATGATGGTAGAGGTAATAAAACTGATAAAATGACAAAATGGTTAGTATCCCCACGGGAAAGTGAAAAATAAAAGACCTTCTTAAGTAGGAAAGTCTCTTTAGATAAAGCTTTTCCACAACGCACCGAAACACGGATACTGTAAGAAGCTGCTAGACTCTTGGTATCATTAACTAGATACCACTTTCAAAGAACTGATTCTCTTTAAAACAAAAACATTCTTCTTCACTATATTTTCTTGCTAGAGCTGCCATAACAAAGTACCACAGACTGGGTGGCTTAAAAAACAGAAATGTATTTTCTTATACTTCTGGAGGCCAGAAGTCCAAGGTGAAGGTGTTGCCAAGGCTGCTACTTCTGGGGCCTCTCCCCTTAGCTTACAAATAGCCACCTTCTTGCTGTGTCCTCCCATGGTCTTCCCTATGCACGCTGACATCCCTGGGGTCACTTTGAGGGCACTGGGGTCACAATTTCCTCTTCTTATAAGGACACTAATCACACCGGAATTAGGGCCCACCATAATGGCCTACTTGAACTTCACTTACTTCTTTAACAGCTCCAAATAGAGTCACATACCTGGGGATTAGGACTTCAACATACAAATTTGGGAGGGGACACAATTCTGTGCAAACACCTACTTTTTCCTATTTAATAAATAACTTGGATACATCAAGAAATGGAGAAGGAAGAAAGTGATTTCATTGACAGGAAACAGGGAGGAAGTCTTGAGCATGAGACTGTGACGCATGGCAAGAAATGGCTTCCCTGGAGCATTGAGTGCCTGAAGAGCAGGACATCTTACGTGAGAGGGATGTCTGTAACCAGGTCCAGGAGGCAAGGAACTGGAACATAAGGTTTTAGACCAGAAGTGGCAAACTTAAAAGTTTATGAGGCACAGGGAGGTAATGTAAATGGATCGAACTAAAAAGCAATGTAGTCAGATACGGAGGCATTTGGAATACGGTGGAGACAGTGGCAGGATGCACTTCACCTAGGAAGGAGCTACTCAGCAGCAAGCGGGCCGAATCGCATCCATTACTACAGATCTTGACATTCTTCCAAAGACGCCAAAAATCTAGATTATTATGGAACCCTCCAGATGTTTAAATGGCTGTTTAAAGTTTTTTTTAAATATTCAAGTCAATCAAAAGTCATTTACTGACTAAATATGGACCACAGATCATGAGTTTTAATATAGCTCTAGATGTTTCTGAGCTAGAAAGTAACATGAGGGCAGGAAACAAATATTCACACTGCATATACCCAGCACTGTTTTTAGGTACTGCACATAATTTATTTTAACTAAGTCTCACAATCCTGAGAATGAGGCATCATGGCCCCTTTTTCTAATGGATAAGAAAACAGGCTCAGGCATAGTCCGGAGCACCCCCAACGTTACCTGGCTGGTCAATGGCAGGACCGGATCAAACCCAGGGTGTACCAGCTGTAAGGCCCAAGCATTGCCACACCACCACTCTGTCTCCTATACTAGCTGTTCTCAACCTTGGCAGGCACATGAAATCACTTGGGAAGCTTTTAAAACTCTCCATGGCCAGGGCACACCCAGACCAGCTCAATCAGAATCTTTGGGGGTGGGACCCAAGCAGCAGTAGTTTTTAGACACCCCAGCTCCCCACCTGGTGATTCAAGGGGAACCAAGAACCATGATACAAGAACAGCACTGGCATCACATGGGAGCTTGTTAGAAATGCAGATTCCAGGGCACCACCCCAGAACTGCTACATGAGAATCTGTATTTACAAGGTTTCCATGCAATTTGAATGCACATAAAAATTGGGGAAGCATTGGTCTAGGAAGGAAGTCATCAAGGCCTAAACTAGGCTTCACAAGTCTGGCTTCCTCTTCAAAAGTTTGCCTTTATTAATCATCCAAATTTTGAGGACCGGAGAGGGAGAGGCCTGGAGGGAGTGGGGGAGAAAAGGAAGAGAGAGAAGGACTGTCTGGTGCCAAGACGGTGAGAATATATCCTTGGATCTGAATGCTATGCTTTCACTTCTAGTGATCCCTTGGGTGCCTCATTTCATTTGCTTTTGCATTTTCCCCTGATTATCAGAAGATAATGGGCCCTCCTTTTATGAAAGAAAAGTTATCATGAACTTGTTGAAATGATAAGGCAGACTTTGCTCAGGGGAACCATTGGGATTAATATGGGGACTACTGAACTATGGAGAGAGAAAGCTCAACTCTGAAGGCAACAAGGAAAAGTTAAGGTTTTATAGCAGGAGGTGGGCAGAATGGAAGGAAAATTGCTAAGAGGAAATATCAGGGATAAGAGGGATTCCAGCTAAGTCAACCCAACCTGATTCTTGCTGAACCAGACATTACTTGGGAGATGTTGGGGAATGAGGAATGTGGTCAGATATTGAGAGTGGATAAACTGACTTGACAGGATGCTTGCTAAAACTGGGCAATGCAAAGTCAGACGTGGACGTCCAAAAGTTGAGGCCTACTTGGGGAGAGAATTTAGAGGACATGGACTCAAGTTTGGTCAAGGAGAGACTATCATTTCTCAGCTTCAGATTCTGTCTTGCGATTAGAGAAGCAGAGAAATTATCATCAGTCAAGGCTCAACCAGAAGTGCACCCAATTTCCTGCAAATAACTGGAGTTCCACATTCACCAAACCTTCTCTTTGGGCCAGACACAACATCACCTGGGAGGCAAGAGAAAGGAAGAAGGGACAGTGGTCCGGCCACAGCAGGCTGCGTGGCTCAACTCATCCACCCTGCTGTTTCCCATGCTGGCTGGGAGTAAACGAAATCCGGAGAAAGATCCAGTTCTGCGGTTACCTTCGCAGTTACGGGGGCCTCCCACAGGGCCCGGCACCTGCTTCTTCCTCCTCTCTGGCTCACTTGTGCACAGAGACCCGGTTCTGGGGAGGCGCTGGCACCGTGTGTTTTACTACCTCTTTAATTCTGCCTTATTATCCTCCATTCCTACAACCAAAGTACTTGATTGCTGCTTCCATTGTGTTGTCAGGTTTTGCTCTGGTGCCTAAATTAATACTAATGAGAAGCCCTCTCAGCTCCTTCGCTCACTTTCCTCTCGGCTCAGTTTCTCGCAGTTGAGGTTCCTCCAGCCAAGCTGTGTGCTCACATCTCAGCCCTTCTTGGATCCATTTTAAAAGCAGCCTGAACATCTTACACACCTTACCCATCTTGCCACTCCGGAGATGGGTAATTCAGAGGGGGATGGGAAAGGAAATTGTACCGAAATCTGTCTGGATTAGCCATCAGCCCTTTGTTGTGTGGGCTGAGTGAGTCTGCTTGTGTTTATTACTGATTCTCCTAGGGGTCAATCTCTCTCATTCGAGGAGCTCATGAAAGTCTCTCCTGAACCTAATGCTTTCTTTCCTGCCTAGTAATACCTGAAATTTCAGCTCTTGAGGAGTCATTCTTGCAAGGGGTTTTTTGGATTTAAACCAAAAGAATGAGCACAAGGAGCTTTGGAGGCGTTTGCAGATGGAAGCAATGATTCATGTTCACCTGGACTTGGGGACTCTGTTGACAAACAGCTGAGAGCAAGATGGAGCCAGGAGCTTTGAAGTCCTGAGGCAGCTGGAAGAATGTGGGCATGGGACCACCCGCTACTTAACAACTTTGCCTGGAGGCAGGTGAGACTTTAAGGGAAAAGAGTGTTAGCCACTCCTACCCCCCTCCCCAAAATCACTTCTCATTGTTTCTTTCCCTGCTGAAGTAGCCAATATTCAACAGATGCTTATTAAGGGCTTAAAGTCCTGGCCAGAGTACATAGAGAAATGAGTGGAACAGAAAGGCGAAAGTAAAAGTCAGTGGGTCACCAATCTTATACACTCTCTGGGTTCAGAGATACAAGCCACCATGGAACATGCACATAAAGATCTTCCCTTTAAACTTACAGTTTAAAGTAGGTCTACACTCCCAGCCCTTAGTCACATTCCTGCAATCGTATAGTGGTGACTATCCCTGCTTGTCATGAGGGAGGCCATGTTGCATTCCCCAACGGGGAGCCAGGTCTCTGAATATTTAGAATTAACTTAACAAGTCTGCACCCTCAGCCCTTAGTCACCTTCCTGAAGAATCCTTAAAAGGGGGAACACTCAACCTTTTGGGGCACTCCTCTCTCTGAGGTCGCCCGCACTTTCTAAGTGCGTAACCTTTTAATCTTAAACTTTCTCTCTCCAACCTCTCCGGTGCCTCTCCTTGCTGAGGTGGCCTATACTTTTTCTCTCTTTAAGTAACTTTAAATAAAACTTTTACTCTGCTTCACTACTGTGTCTCTGCCCTTCAGTTCTTTGTTGCAGACACAAAGAAATACACACACATATTATATACATATATGCATGTATACTCACATATCTATTCACATATTTGTAATATAAATTATATATATAGTATGTGTCCCCATATGTACTTTCATACCTTAGATTCTAAGCTTACACACACATATACACATAATGTTCAATACATAGAAACAAGTCAAATTATTAAGCTCTCCATCATTACTGATCAGACAGGGTCTGAACCCCATGGGCTAGAGGAGCTGCCCACCACCCAAAGTCTCATCTTAGATTTCCTGAGCAGCCTCAACTCAGTAAAACTGTCTCCTGGGCTTCTTTTTATTATTGATTCTCCTCTATCTCTACTATTTCTCCTTCTAATGCTCCTCTTAGTCACATGTTATCTCAGCTGCATGTTAATCCAGGATCTGTTCTTCAAATCTTTTATCTTTTCCCTCATGATTATCTTTCCTTTGTGTTTCTGTTTGTTTATTTTGGTTCATGGGCTTTTATTTTTTGCTTTATGATTTTTTTCTTCCACTAGGTCTTCCACATTGTTCATCTGAATCCCAACAGTGCTCTATCCTCTCCTTCAAAGTGTCTACTGAGCATTTTAGTAGAGAAATCACAGCTTTTAGTTGGAAAGTCTGTTTCAAGCTAATCTTGAATCCCTTCAAGTGGTCATATATTCTTAATTAAAATCAGCAAACACCTCCTAGGCTGCTCCTCTTCATTCACGTTGTTCTGTTTGGTCTTTGCCTGTTTGCCTGGAGCATGCCCTTATGTGAGCTATGTGTCTCTGTTCTTTGGGGCCTCTCCTGCTTGCTGGAATTCCCATGGAGCCTGAGGCCCTAATTACTCTGAGAAACCTGCCAATCCTACAGCTGCTTGGGTCAGGACTGACAACTAGGTTTAGAATTGAGATTCACTGGGAAGTGGGATGAAGTCAGGTGGCCATCAGCCCTGAATCCTTTAGAAAAGCTAACTGAGTATTGGATTATTCTACTGTCTTTTCAAGAATCCCCTACTTGGAGTCAATGGTCTGGATTTGAGGGTAGTGTTTTGTTTCATCATCTGATTGATCTTGAGTATGTCCTTTAATATTCGGGGACCCCCTTTCCTCTTGTGTAAATGCATGCTTAGCCATACTGTTCCACTTGTCTCCCAGGTTTTTATGAGGATCAAGCAAAACCGTAACTCTTACTTGTAAACACTGATGTGTTTTTGTGATATCTGTGATTCCCATTCCAGTTCTCTTTCTTTGACTAAAATGGAGGAGGAATGCACTTGAAAAAATTATGAAATTCGTACTGCTGCTAGAACCCTACAGAGGAATGCCTACAGACAGAACAATAATAATGTGTTATACAGAAACTACTAATTTATCTGTTCAACGCAAACTGTAGACAGGAGAATGTAGAAGAAAGGAAGACTCCCAAAGCACAGCAGGGCCTGCTTGCAACCTGCCTATAAAGAGAGAGGAGAGAACGGGGGATGAAGCCTAGCAGTTTGGGATCAGAAGGATGACCTCAGTTACCATTTATGTGATCTTCGGCAAGCTGTTTTCTCTCTCTGAACCTATTTTTTCACCTGTAAAATGGGCAAATAATATACGATCTTTGCCATGAAAGTTTTATGCAGAAAAAGCGAAATTCCTGACATAAGTTCTCAATAAATGGGGTTAGATCATGTATATATTTCCCTCCTTAGACTACTCACACTGCATTTGTTTTACTTTACAGACTGATCTTTTTTCAGTTTTTTAAATTTACACCCCCTGTCCATTACTTTCGATTTAAGGGGGTGGGGAATAACCCTTTCTTGTGTTATAAAATGGCAGCCCTTTTGTGATGGGCTTGAATGATGAGTTTTCCTCTGGCAAGGATAAAAATAAAGTGAAATTAACATTGCCATCAGCTGAACTTAGGCCCCAGCGAGCTGGCAACTGTTCCTACGTCATCATGGTGAGCAGGGGAGCGGAGTTCCTGGGGCAGCACTGTATATCTAATTATAGAATCTTTGATTCCCTGGCCTATTTTGGCAGGGGTGGCTCCTAGCACAGATTTACCCAGACAAATAAAGCTTCTACGTCTTAGCACTTGGCTTGACAGTCAGCAAGGCTCACTGGACACCTGTCCAGTGCTAAGCACCCAGCATTAGGGGGTATCAAAAGAAATTAAAGAGGTGGTCCCTGCCCTTGAAGAGCTTATGATCTGCATGATAAAGTTGCTTCTACATCTGACCTTCAGAAATATACATGTTTGTTCATGTAAATTGGATTGTGCAGACCTTTATTTTTAAAACCTTTAATGTTATGTTATTCAGCCCCCTGTGTTTCAAAGTTTAGGTGACTGTAAACCTGCCTAGTCTGGTGACTTGTTCATGCAAAAATTATATTATTTAAGGGACTAGAATAACTAAATGATCATTTCCAAGTATACATCTAAGGGGTTCTTAAAAATCAGATTAACTTCCTTTGAGTGCTTCAGGCATGCTGAATGGGAAGGTGTGACCCAGTTTTTATCACATATTTTTCTTCCTTTATACCAACACACAGGTACAGAAGAAAATTGGCTTAAATGAAAAAATGGAAGCCTCCCAGGGAAAAGGATAAAGGGGATGGTGTGTGAGCTGCCAGCCAGCCCCCGTGGTGGGGGTGGGTGCGGACCACTGGGGTCTCAGTCAGCAGCAGCCTGGCAGCCCCACCTTTCCCATCCCCTGGAGGAGCCTCTTGCTCCATCGTAGACCCTATGAAGGACCTTCCCTGAAAGAGCAGAGGGAGGGCAAGCTCCCTGAAGTAGGGTCTATCTTAGGAAATTTTCTGGCCTAGAAATTAGAAAAAGATAACAATTTCTTGCAGAAACTTATCAAAATCCTTCAAAAGGTTTATTTCACTTAATCCAAATGCCCAACCAATATCAGTTAGTCCTCAGAACTCTCTGCACCATCCATCACTCTGGCTATGGTTACACACCCAACAGGATGAGGGGTCCCTGCAGGTGGGCAAAAGTGGGTCCCCATCCCCATTTCCACACTGATTGGTTCTGTGCATTTAGACACATGACTGAGCCACTCCAAGCCAAGGTCTCCTTGTCTGTAAAGTCGGCATCACCTTTCCTCCTCAGGGGCCATGGCCATGTGGGAGGAAAGGGCCTGGCAGAAGGAGACAGTTGGGAATGGCAGCTCTTTGCTGTTCAGCTCTGGGACTGGTTTCCCCATTTAATGGGTTGTGACCTCCATTTCCAGTGGCAGCTTCAATTTGGGCTCCTAGATAGAAGCTTCAGGAAACCTCTGAAAACAAGGGTCACAGAAGCCACTTGAGTTCAGCCTCGTACTCTGAATCAGAGCCCTGGACAGGACTGAGCAATCACCCGGAATATCCAGATATGGACACTTGGTCACGTGCTATAGACTGAATGTTTGTTTCCCTGCAAAGTCATATGTTGAAACCCAATCCCTATTGTGATAGTATTAGGTGAGGCTTTGAGAGGAGCTTAGATCATGAGGGCAGAGCCCACATGATGGGATTAGTGCCCTTCGAAAAGAGGCCCCAAAGAGCTCCCTTACCTCGACTGCCAATTGAGGAAACAGTGAGAAGGTGGCCATTTATGAACCAAGAAGAGGGCTTTTACCAGACCTTAAGTCTGCTGGAGCCCCTGATCTTGTACTTCTAGCTTCTAGAGCTGGGTGAAAAAAACATTTGTTGTTTAAGGCACTTAGTCCATGGCATTTTTGTTATAGGAGCCCAAGTAGGCTGATCAGTTTTGGGGATAATACTAGTGAGTTTACATCAGGAGGTTATTCCAGGACTTAAAGGAGTTAACTTACACAATGTTTGGAACAGTGCGGGAGCCGGGTGACCACCAGGCAAGTGTTTGTTCCTTAGAACCAGGTCTGCAGGCTCAGGAAGGGAGTTGGCAGCAGAGTCACCACTAGACACACCTCCCCTGACTCCTCACGCGGGGCGCTTTCCCAGAACCCATGGCTTGACCTCCCTAAATCCCATATTGCAAGTTCTTTCTCTTAACTTGAAAAGGCATTAGACCTATATTTACTGTTTCATGTAGCAGGGTAAAATTCCAGGTATAAATTTTCTATTAGCCACAAAGCTATGGTATAATATCAGCCTAGTTTAATCTGATTTAGGACTTAATCCAATTAATATATAATTTTTTCAGGACAGAGTCTTTACAATATTTAGATAGTAACAAGAATCTAAGCAGTATACTGACTGTAGAACATTGAGTGTTGGAATAAGCCTGAGTTGTCTTTCAATGATTTTCAGTTTAACAACAATTCCTAATTTTTACTCCTTTTATGCCTAGCTCATTGGAAGAGGTATTGGATCACCCCTCAAAGGCAATTCGATAATTCCTACTTAAAATCCTTCAGCTGTTCCCCAGTGTTTTCCGGTTAAAATCCAAACTCTTTAGTTGGGCACCAACTAGGAAGGAAGACATGATCTAGCCAAAGCCTGCCTCTCCAGCTTCTCCACTTCCACACACCATAACCACCCAAGGCTCCTGCCACCCTTTATTTACTACTTGTAGGTCCCAAGACACACAAGCCTTGTCAAGTCTCCATACCTTTGCATGTGCTATTTCCTCTGCCGGGCACGGTCTTTGTCCTCATTCTGATTAATGAATGCAGGCATCAAAATTCAGATCAGGTACCACCTCCTTCAGGGAGCACTCCCTTACCACCCCTGTGGGTCCTCCCCTCTCATTGCACTCTGGGCCCATATTCATCTCAACGCTCAGTAACACAGCATCACGGTCTGTGCTTGGCTGGCTCCTATTCCACACCGAGAGCAGGTTCAATACCCAGCAGACACCAGCGCGAAGTAAAAACTCTGTAACTACCTGACAGATAAACCAAGTTCCAGAACTTATGTGACCGTGAGCAATTCACACGACCTCTCCAGGCCTCAGCTTCCTCACTTAAAACACGAGGAGTGAGGCTACAACATCCCTAAGAATCCTTTTAGAGCAAACATTTTCTGACAAGTGATGGCAGTTTTCTTATTTGTAACAGGTGATAATAGTTTTTCCCAACTCAGGTATTGATAAAATGGAACTATGAATTTGAAAGTACTTTCAAGTGAAATTTTTTAAGCGCCATCTCACTTCACATTATTTTTATGTAATTGTAAAAATGAAAACTATCAATTATATTTGGTAGTACCTAGCACATATCGGTAGAGAATATGCATTGATGAAGTGTCCTTTGAGAGTTAGAAATATTTTGTCATTTAATTCTAACCACGGCAAGAAGCAGAGATTGTCATTAATTTTTCACTGAAGGAAATTAAGCGAGTCATCCCCATAACTCAAGAAGTGACTTGCTGAGATTTGATTCCAATGTTCATGCTCTTTGCACTGCTTTCATTTTAAGTAAGCTTTTAAAAAAGTATCACATATTTTCCAATAACACACTGTAAAACAATAGACACTATATATATTTTGGTCTCTGCCCCCTGGGTCCTGGTACAGAACTAAAACTTTAGCAGTTACCTAAGCGATAAGAGCCCTAGGAGCATCTTTTGTTCTAATATCTGATTTCTGACCCAGAGTTCCTAAATCCCTTGGATTCCGCAGGTGACAGCAATGACTTTAGTTGTAAGGAAGTGACCTTGGTGTTTCTGGATGGGGGCTGATTGCCAAGAAGACCAAGCCATGATTAGAAGCTTGGAATTTTCAGCCCAGCTCCCCCATTCTCCAGAAGGGGGTGAGGGGCTGGAAACGGAGTTAATGATAATTAAACCTCCATAAAAATCCCAACAGTAGGGGGTCCAGAGAAGCCTCAGGTTGGTGCACACATGGAAGTGCTGGGAGACTGGGGCTCCTGGAGAGGGCTGGGGCTCCTTGCCTCCTCCCACATGCCTCGCCCTCCGCCTCTCCTCCCTCCGGGTGTTCATCTGCACCCTTTATCACACTGTTCTACAATAAACTAGTAAATGTGAGTGTTTCCTTAAGTTTTGGGAGCCATTCTAGCAAATTACTGAACCCAAGAAGGGGGTTGAAGGAACCCTGACTTTCAGCGGGTCAGTCAGCAGTACAGGTGACAGCCTGGACTTGTAATTGGTATCTGAATGGGGGGGACATTCTTGCGGGACTGAGTCTTTAACCTGTAGGATCTGACACCATCTCCAGCGAGTGTCAGAATTGAGTCAAACTGTAGGACATCCATCTGTAGGTGTCACAGAATTACACGCGATGTGGGAAAATTCCCCACGTCTGGTGTCAGAAAAGTCATGAGAAGTGGCGGTGTGAGAGCAAAGGGGACTCACAGGAAGAAGAGAAAGTTTTTCCTACACACGAACACAGACCTCCTTTATTCCACCCCATCAAACTGATCACCCAGAAATCTTTGGCATAACTCAGCGCTTACGCAGGTAGGCAGAAAGGAGTAGTATCTAAAAAATTTGATGAAGTTAGCACCTTGAAGCCTTAACAGAGGGATTAGTTATCATGGGCACCAAACTTCCCGGGTCTTACAAGAGAGATTTTCCGTCTCAGCCCGAGTTCTCACCCCCAGGGGCGGGCATGACCGATCTGCCTGGACTTTGCCTTGCTGCCTGGCCCCAGAGGCCACATTTCACTGCATGAGGTGCTCTATGTCACTTCTCTTGGCAGAAGGAAAATAGCAATTTCTCAACTCCTCTGCTTTCAGTACACAAAATTCCAATTAGCTACCTGCTCTCAGCCACACCTAACTAGCATTTTTCTTCTCCCTCCCTCCACCAATGTCAGCACTCTACAAACATATTTTTCTTTTTTTGTAGAATAATGAAATGCCATCAGAGGCCTTGCTGTGCATTATACTAAGTGAAATAAGTCAGACAGAGAAAGACAAAAACTACATGATCTCACTTAAGTGTAGAATCTAACAAACCAAATTCACAAAAACAGGGAACAGATTGGTGGTTGTATGAGGCAGGGAGTTGGGGATTGGGCAAATGGGTAAAAGTGGTCAAAATGTACAGACTTCCAGTTATGAGACTGGTAGTTCTGGGGATGTAATGTATGGCATGGTGTCTATAGTGAACAATACTGTGTTGTATATTTGAAAATGGCTAGGGGAGAGTAAATCTTAAAAATCCTAATCACAAGAAAAGACAATTTTAACTATGTGAAGTGATGGATGTTAACTAAACTTATTGTAACTATTTCACAATATATACATCCATCAAATCATTATATTATACAGCTTAAACTTGTGTAATGATATGTGTCAATTGTATCTCAATAAAACTGGGGCAAAAAAAGACCCCATTATGGACCAAAATGTTTCCCCCTCCCAAATCCATATGTTGAAGCCATAACCCCAGGGTAACTATATTTGTCAATAAGGCCTTTGAGGAAGTAAATAAGGATTAATGAGGTCATAAGGGTGGAACCCTAATTCAATTAGACTGGGGTCCTTATTTGAAGAGGAAGAGGCACCAGGGGTGCTCACACACAGAAGAGAGGCCTAGGAGACCCTGAGAGATGTGTCTACAAGCCAAGGAGAGAGGTTTCAGGAGACACAACTCAGATCACCTTGATCTCGGACTTCCAGCTTCCACAACTGTGAGAAAATAAATTTCTGTGGTTTCAGCCCCCAAGTCTGTGGTGCTTTGTCACGATGATACGGACCCCAACGGTGCCTGAGCAACCTCGCTTCCCTGATGTCAAGAGTGAGAACAAACATACGTAATGGCGCGGAGGAGGAAGCCCTGAAAACATTCCCTACCCCCTGTGACAAGGACAGTGTTGGAAATCATTCACGTTCGCTAAAAGGAAAAAAACAAAGGCGCTGCCAGGCCTTGCAGTTTTTGTGTAAAGAAGAAAATACAACTGAGTTTTCATCATCTATTTTTAAAATTAATTTAATGACAAATGAAAACCCCATTTTGATGTTCAGAGGAGAAAAATAAATTGTTTTCCGGCACTGTGTTTCCTGTTAGGATGTAAAATCTTGGGAATAACATTTTGGTTTTCCCAAGTGTTCATTTCATTCAAAGCAAATTAGTCAGAGAAACACAACCTGTATAAATCCATCATCATCCAGGCCCTTGATCTCAGGACACTACTGTGCTGAATCCTGAGATAAATCTTTTTGCCAGAAATCCCATTATTTTTAAGTACAACAAAAATAACAATCGGAGATGACATCAGGGTGGTGGGAACACTGCACTCGTCTTCCTTGCAGATCAGAAGAAACTATCATCCGTCCGCTCATCACTGGCTAAAGTGCCAATAGTGGAGCCCGAGGAATATCTGGTTGGTTCCAACATAAACAATCTTCCATACCCTGGGAAAAATTCCTTTTTCACTCCATGGCTTCCAAAAGACCATTGGGATGGGCATGCAAACACCTCCTGGAGATGGCGTGGAAATATCATTCGGCGAGTGGACAACAGATAAGGATGTGTTTTTGCCCTTGTGGGTTAAGTAGATACTGCTTGGAGTACAATGAACACTTTTGTCAACACGTCCTTTCTCAATTCTTAGCTTCTGGCTTATTTAAAGACATTGCAGAGAGCACTGGGTGGGGGTGGGGGAAGTGTGCAGTTATGTAGAAGAAATTGGCAAGAGTGCAATACAGATAAAATTGAAGAGATGAGGCAAGGCGAGAGGAAACATCTGGAGCACCTGGCAGGGGCGTTCTAGGCTCTTCGCCTAAAGTAGCTCATTACTGACTCTTCTTCACAGTTGGCCTATAATCTGGGGTTTCCTGCTATTTCAGATTTCCCTAAAAACAAGTAGGATAAGAGCAAACACTGCCATTTGCTTTTAAGATAACAAGATGGTCTCTCAAATATCACATGTGGATCCTACTTTGATAATTCACGACTCGTTGGGGCTCTTAAACTGCTCCTCAAAACACCACATAATTTGGAGAACAGATAGCTGGGCAACGAGTCAGAATCTCCCTCGGTCATTCACACCCGACCATATACCTAAGAGGAGAGCTTTGCAACTCTGTTCCTTAGGTCTGAACTAGGATGGGAGCCTCTTCTTTCAGGCAACAGTACATTTATCTGGAATGTTCAGAGAAAGGAGTAGTTTAATTCAATTTAATTTTGTTGTGGTAAAAACATTTTTTCCACCTAACAAACTGGTAACGCTATCACACACTCTTGTTAACGACAGGTACGATGCTGTGGAGCAGATCTCTGGAACTTACTCATCTTGCTTAACTGAAACTTGAAGCCCACTGATGGGCAATCCCCAGCTCCCCTCCCAGCCTCTGCAACCACCACTCTCTCTCGGACTCTATGAATTTGACTCCTTGAGATGCCTCATGGAAGTGGAATCATAGTATTTATCTGTCTGTTACTGGCTTATTTCACTTAGCATAATATTCTCAAGGTTCATCCCATGTGACGTGGAAAGTGGATGTTGAAGCAGTAGAATCAAGTAAAATCCATTTGATCCTACTGCAACCCATGCTCGCCTGGAAGATGGTTCTGAGTCTTGCAAATTCCGACCCAGTTACCATGGAGCAATTCCTTGGAGGTAGGAAGTTTAGTGCCACACCATTGCTGTGGAGAACAAGTTTCAGAGGTCTTCTGATTTGTCTTTTTACTTTCAAAAATGAAAATTCCAGGTACTTTTGTGACCCTTATGTCTTCCCTCTCATTCACTTAGGAGTTTCTGTGGGCATTTCAACCCCACATCTAAAACAGTGGCTCTTTGGTGGCTAAACTAATTATGTGGACACCTTATTCAAGCAAGAATAAGAAAGGGGAGTTCCTGGAGATTTCACTTTCAAATAATACCTCACCATACTTAATTAGACATGGAGCCAAGATCAAATTTATACCTATACAACCTTTTCCATTATATTTTCAAGGCATTTTCTTTCAAAATACATGACAGTTACTATTCATAAATTACCATATCAAATCAGATCTCAGAAAATTCCCAACCCTCTATTTCATATTAGTGTACAAAAGAGGTCCTGAAAAAAAATGGGCCATTAGCTTATACTTGAAAATCTGTTTTGGAAATCAGAGATACTAACTTTAGCCATATTTACTGTAATAGCTCTTGAATTGAATTTTCCTTTTGGACAAGTACCATTTTTATAGAGTACATCATTCTGTAAAAACAGATTTTTTAATGAAAATTTAATGATGTGAATAAAATACATCAATCTTCCTCTTTAATCAAATGCTCAGAAATGATAAAAATACTAAATACCAATTACTTCATCTTCTTTCTGTATACTTTTTTGAAAACTGACAGTTTAATTAAAATAATACTATTTTACTCAGAAATGGGGAGTAATTGTGGGGATAGAAAGACAGGCTGCAGACAGGACTCTCTTAGGATTGATGATACAACACTCTCTGGGGTCAGATAATCCTTCTCCCTTATCTAATTATCCAAAGGGCTAGGACTTCTCAGTCAGATACACAACCCATGTTAGTAGTGGCTACAGGTTATCGAGCACTTAATTGGAACTATGGATGGCATTTATATATATTATTTCACTGCATACAAATGCCAGATCTACAAGATAGATGCTATTATACACATTTTAAGATGAGGAAACTGAATCCTAGCAAGACTAAGCAACCCAGCCAGTTAGTAAGTGACAGAGCCAGAATTTGAATTAGATAGCAGTGGTTTGCATTATGTCAGTGAGCACCTCTGTGGCCAAAACAATATTTACAATACCAAGACTTCTTTTTCCCACTTTCATTCTCTAATGAGTAGACAGTCCAGTTTTCCAGAAACTACATGATTTATGCTGATGACACCACTTTGGCAGCTAGTAGAATGTGCATTTGTGCATCCCTTTACTTGAAAAATGTATCACTTTTAATTTCTAACATGGTAAATATCCACAGAAATACCCATGTGAACAAAAGCTCTTTGGAGTTCGTGATAGTTTTTAATAGTGTGCAAAGCAGTTCTGAAGCCAGAGTTTGAGAACCGCAAGCATTGCATTATCCACTTTCCCAAGGTTGAAGGTGCACCAACCTCAGATTCCAAGTAGCCCAGTAAAAAACAATTATCAAACCAAGGAAAGCATGTCAATAAAATATCACCAAACAAACAAAAATGGGTTTTTGTTATAGTTTATGGAGTGAGACTTCTTCATTTCACAATTGAAGAGAAATGGAGGTGAGGTCCCAGACACAGTTTTAATGTAGATTGTCACTGAATCCTAGAGATGTCTATGTAAGCTGTCCTTATCTTCACCTCTACCTGGGACTTCCCCTTGATGTCAAGCAGAAAGTTTCCCTCCTTCATGGGACATAGTGTAAAGCTTAAAAGTCTGGGTAAGGATCCAGAATCAGACTGCCTAGTTTTAAACTCTGGCTCAGCAGCTACGAAACCACTACCAAGTTGTACTTATCTGTCTGAACCTATTTCCTCATCTACAACATATTGTATGTTGTTATAACAATAATCATTTTATGAGGTTATTGGGAAGATACAATGAGACAATGCTTCCCAAAAGTCAATGAAATAAAGATCATTTAAACACTTAGCAAATAGCCCTCAGCACATAGTAAACAGTCAGTAGGCATTGGTTATCCTTATTATTGCTCTTGGGTTGGCTGGTTAGTAGCTAACCAGATCCTTCCATGTGGTTTGGTTTGTTTTTTTTCCCCCTAACACTCCACTCAGGCTTTAATGAACAGTTGGTTCTTTCTGGGCAAGGAATTAATTCTTCCTCTTCTATCACATTTTTAGTGACACGGTGACTTACAATAGGACTGTTTTAAAGAGGCATCTCAGCTGGTTGCTTCTCCCTTTTGAAGAACCATCTGTCAAAGAGGGTGATTCTGGAGAAGATACAAATTATGGACCTTGCTCTTAGACCATCTCAGCTGAGAACTATGTGTATGACTTATAGAGAATCCTGACGGCCCCCCATCCCCACTCTCGAAGCCTTGGTTTCCCCTTATGAGAAGGGATTTCACTACAAAGTTTATAAAGATTCTTGCAATTGTGTCACCGTAGGGTTATATAGTTTCAGATGTAAGCATTATTTCCCTCCTGAAAAAGCAACAGAAAATCCAGTGTGTTCATGGCATCATTCCATACTATATTTAAATAGAATGGAGTAAATTTTTCAAACAAGAATAAAAGTACTGCAAAATAACAGCATAAATATATTGTTCTTCATACTTCCCAGATAAAACACATATTTTAATATGTGTATGGTGTTTTATCCATTTTCTTGAGAATTTCTGATTTATCACAGGAACATAATCTAATCCCAGACTGATTTCCCTAAGGAATTAGTCAACATTTATTTTAATGCCTTTTAAATCTTTGGGTTCATAAAATCTTACATCTCTCAATTTGAATCAAATCTTGATTTCCTGGAAATCCTGGTTAATGTCAACAATCTCTTGAGTCCTTAAACAGCAGCTGATAACTTGTGGAAATATTTAAAGCAGATTAATTTTCAGAGATCAAGGCTTTCCCACATGGGGAGCAATATTTTTAGCTTTGTTTATTCACACATTTTAATGAGGAAAACAAAAACAAACTTTTTAGTTAGTTATCAAATATTTACTGTGTTTTATGATTCTACAATATTAATAGACTAATTTATTCAATTATGCTAATCCCTTGAATCTAAATGATATAAATCATTCCTTTTTTCCTCCACACCATCATTATTTACAGAGATTGCATTTATACTCATTCACTCATAAATGTTCTTCAGCGTGTTTCTATTCCAGCTTTCTATTGAGCTGTCTCAAGATGTAAGAGTGAATAAGATATTACTATGCATATAGTATTTTATATAGTATACATATTTAATATATAATACATATATGTATTATATATTAGTAAATTAATTTATATATATATACACATAGCATATTTCATATGTATACATTTTACCTACCTGAATTATAAACTTAAAATAAGCAAGGACTATATTGCCTTACATTGATTGTATCACTTTCTCCCTCCCATCTCTAATAAAATAGTGTTCTGCACACTGGAAGTGGAATAAGTAATACTGGCTTATTACTGCCATTTTGGAGAGTCGAGTCCCAGGGCTGGAGAACTGAAAACCCGGTCTATGACATAGATCCAAGGGAAGCTCTTACGACACCAGCCAGGCATGATGGAGTGATAAACACTTACGTCATCACCACCATCATCAAGCAAGTGACTGTTTTGATTGGGTAGACTATTCCAAGGACTATTCTCTCATTGGTGTTCTATTCAGAGAGGAGATAGGGAGAGAAGACCCTGGAAAAGAAGACAGGCTTTTCCTCCATGGTTTTTAGAAATACCCTCTAAAGCTCCTTTTTTGAGAATTGATGAAAGCCTAAAAGATGAGGTACCCAGCAGTCAAGGTGGAGCACCCACCCTGCCTGGATGGAAGAGAACACAGGAGCTTGTCCACTGCTGTCAGTCCAGAGGCTAGAAGAGGCCTTGTACATAATAGGTTCTCAAGCAGTATTTGTTGAGTGAATTAACTCCCTGATACATTGGTTGCTAATGCTCTTTTTTAAAGAATTAAAATTTTTTTAAATCTGCACACACACACAGAAAGAGGAAATTTGAAAAATTTTACATCATTCTAAATTTCTCTATTTCCCTCTTTGTTAGTATAGACATAGATATTTTCATATGGTTTTAGTTGAGTGTGTGCTAATTACAACTCAAAAGTTGTTCCATGAATCTGAGTTTCTTCTCCAAAAATGTTTTGAATGGGAGGCCTTTCATTTCTCTGACCTCCAGGACCCAGTGCTGCTTTCCTTCAGATATTCAGGAGACTAATGTTTACCTGCCCAAGGCTTGTGACACAGAAGGCCTCGCAATTAAAACCATATCTACAGAGAATGAAGAGAAAAGAGCTTATTTCAGTTGCTTCAGGGCTGCCTGACTGAGAATTTTTCTTGGGTAAATTTAGCCAGAAAGATTTGGTAGCCCTTTCTTCCTCCTTCAAAGTTCTATGGGTTTCAAGAAATACTGCTCATCCCCTCTCCTCAACTCATCTCCTGCCCCCCAAACACACACATACCATTGTAGGCCAAGACAAGGTCCAATCACTTGCCTCTGGGAGTATCCCTGCAAATCTCATCCTTCCTCAGAAACAATCTCCCCTGACTTTGCCATTAGTGACATAAAAACTAAGTTTCCTGTGTTCTTGGCTTTGGCTTCTTTCTAATCTTTATTTTGTATTTAATGTGGCCTTAAATCTAAAAGGGTCCACATCATATTCATTTAACAAGAAAAGAAAAACAAGTAGAGAAACATTTGCATTTTAGATTGTACATTAAAAAAAAATCTTCATTAATAGTTATTTTTATCCCATGTGGCTTTACCAGGTCCTGTCTTGAATCTTGCCCTATGGCGGTCACAACGGCCTAGAAGGCCCAGCAGTGTCCCTTTAGTGAAAATGATTTAATGTGACTCCACATTTGCCCATTTAAGAAGAGAAGTCGCCATCTAATTATCAACCATGGCAATAGAGCAGCCAGGTAAACTAGCTCCTTCAAATAGGAGACAACTACAGCTTCTTAAATGGCAATTAGCTGACTAACAATGCAAAGATCTCATAATGACCAGAATTGTCAAACATGCTACCTCCTATTGTTCTTTGCTCTCTGTACTTTTTCTCCCTTGATTCTCTCCTCTCTGACCAGTCAGAAGATAGATATAATGGGGGATAGAAGCAATTATTAGGAAAAACCACACAAGATAATGAGATGAAATCACTGATAATGTACTACACAAATACAAGGACTACAACAGCTGTGGCTTCTTCTGGAAAGTGTATCAAACCGTATCATAAATCAAGCATGCTTTTCCCTTTTTTCGCTTTACATGATCGCTTCAAAGATGCTCTTCACTTCTAATAGGCAAAGTCTTGAAAACCCTCTGTCCTCACTTAGCTGTTTGTTAGAGTTGATAAACATTTAAAAGCACTAGAGAAGATCTGTGTTTCATAGAGTCTTAAAGAGACAAGGGACTTAAGATTCATCTAGTGCATTGGTTCTCTAACTTTGCTTTTGCTGGACCCACAACTAGAGATTCTGATTACATAGACTAGACAAGAGTCTGGGAATGTGTTCATTTGAAAACCCCCTGAGTTATTCTGATATCCAGCCAATGGGGACAAATCCAGTCCAAGCATCTTATATTTTACACAAGACACAGAGAGACTAAATGGATTGTTAATGAGATATTTAAATCTCCTTGGAAATGAAATGTTTTTCATCATTCAACAAACATGTATCGTATGCCTACCATGAGCTCTGCTCTACATTAGGCAATGATAGTATGAACACAAATAAGACATGAACTTTGTCCTCAATCATCTTATCTAAGTCAAGGCAAACAATCATCCTCTAATTAAGTGAGCCAACACATATTAAAAACATTTTTAAACTTTGAATGGCATGGAGATATAGTGTACAATAATGGCTTCACTGCATTCAGACCTTGGAATTCCATGTAAGGCATATACCCTGCTCTGACTTCTCTTTCCAGGAAATCATGCTATTTTAACATGTGAAGGAGCAACCTATGGATCGCATATCCCTGATTTTGGAAGACTGATAAATACCCTCTGTACGTCGGCTGAAATAACCAGCCAGAGACTACCATGTTCCTGTCTCATCTGATCTTTGTAAATCTATTTGTTGCAATGTAGAGGTGGGCAAATGAGAGACAATGGGCTTCATCTCTTCCAGAACAGTCCTGCTGCCCCTCTGCGAAGACACAAGGTAACAGCAACCTTAGTATGTGTTGAGATACCGAACATGCACTTCCTTTCCGGCAACCAGTCCCTGCTTTTGCTGAGGACTGTCCTGGTGTTATCTCTCAACTGTCCCATTTCTACTAACCCAGCAATCTGGACTACACGATGGAAACTGGGCTGCTTTGGGATTGAGATGGACAGCACTTGAGTTCCTTTTCCCATGCCCAGTGCAGGTACATTTACTCCCGGATGGAATGCTCTAGAAGCATAGGAAGGGCATTCATTTCCCGCTATCTGCACACAAAGAGTGCAAGCCGACTCAGGGGCTCCCTGATGCCTCTGCGAATTCTGCTTTCCACGCTTGCTGCTTGTGTCTTTTCCTATGCCATTTGGCCCGGGGTCTCAACCCTGTAGGAAACTAATTTTTGGATTTTTTTTGCTTATATTTAGATTCTCCTAGTTCTCATATGGAGAATTTTACTAATAAATGCTTAAATAGCAACTCTACAATTACAAGTTGTATTTGTAGGTCTTTGACTGGCTTAGGAAAAGTTAATTTTATTGTTAAAAACAAATGCAGGAGGGAAATTCCATGCTGGCAGAGCCATAGTGCTCAGTAAGGGAGCAGCATGGATATTTCATTTTGGGATGTACCACTAGCATTTTGAGAAGAGCATCCTAAAGGATGATCGTCTTCTACAAATTATCCTTTTGCCCTGTTTTCCTGGGAAAAAGCCTGAGATGAGTGGACCACAAGTCTCATTTAGAATTCCCTCCGATCCACCTGTTCTTATAAAAGACCGTAGATACAAGTACAGACCTGCAGCCCTGCTAAGGGAAAACTGCTTATGGATTCATGAGCTTCAGCTTTCCTACAGTTGGCCTTGCTCACTTCTTGCATTTGGGTCTGTATTCAGGGCGAATTAAATAAAAATGAAATTACCCCAGATGAGGATGTGGTGGAAACTTTAGTCTCATGACAAAGAATCCTTTCCACAGCATTTTAGTCATGCGTTTCCTCTTAGAGCTCGGGGGAGAGATGACCCTCCTCAGGGACAATGCTTCCATTCCATCACTCTCTCAGAGCCAAAATCTTATCTCAGGTTTGCCCTCAAACACTATGCACCAAGCATCCACGACCATCTTTCAAGCTCTTTTCCTGTTTATTGCCTTAAAACTGGGGAACAGCTCACTGAACAAAGGCAGTTCCCCAAGGCCAAGCAGTGTGTAACACCCTAATAAACATTCAAGCCAATGTCTTTCAAATGCGATTGTGAATCATCTTTCCCTCCTTCCTTCCCATGCTTCAGTCATCTTGCTGGCTCCACATTTTCACCTTTTGTCTCAGGCCTGTGCTGCCTCCAGTTTACTGCACATGACTGCAGTTGTCTTTGTCTCCTTTATCCGCTTCACTGTGTCTCATTTTCCTAAAGTATCTGGCACCCACTTTTCCACAACATTGTTCCTTTGTTCCAGGAAAAAAAAAGTAATGATTTGGGGAGGCAGCAGAAACACAGTTCCGAAGGCCACGGGGTGACATCCTCCCTCACCTGATCTTTATTCATATCTGGTTTTTAATTGCATTTTTTTTTCCATTTCTCAAGCACCGCGCACCTCCCTTCCTCCCTGACAGGAAGGAGCATTTTATTTCTCATTCAAAATGCTTTCCTACTGATCCCTATTCTTCAGAAGCTCCAGAGGCCCCTTGTTACCTGTTGGTTTTTTCTCATGTTGGTTGATCTGTTGGCCTCGCTGTAGTTTATTACCTTTTCAACCTTTTTTTTTTCCTCTTTCCGAACTTAGGCCAGAACTTACAACCTGCTGTCTTTTCTCATCTTCATTATCATTATCCTCAGACCGAGTCTTCCCAAAATGGATTTTTCTTTTTTACCAACCCCGTGCTCTTTAAAGAAACAAAAAGGAGAATTATGTGATGGTTTCCACCGTCGGAGCGTCTGTGGCTTTGTTTGAGCGAGAGCTTCAAATCCAAAGCTAAACCTTGACTTAACACACAAACTCAGTTGACGAAAGGGGTACCCGTGTTCAAGCCCACCAATTGGCCAAGGACACAATCAGAGGGGCATTGGCAGGTATCTTCTTATCTCCCTGGTGCACTGAAAAAACTCAATTCATTAAAATAAAAAAAAAAGATCTTGGTCCCTCATGTGAGCGGCATGTGATTTTCCATGAACATTCAGCTCAGAAGGCATCGTGCCTATTATACATTCCATTTATAAATCAAACACCCCTCGTCCTGCGGCTGCACGCTGACATGTCAGCGAGGTTTGGGTCAGCCGCACACACTTCCACGTGAACAGCCGATTAAGGCAAAGAGGGAAGCGGCTCTTTTCTGCCCCCCTTTTCCACCAGTAATAGGCAGCTTGAACATTAAAATTGGGCTGAGACTCCAAAACCAAAGTCCCATGAACCATAGAAGCAAAGAGACTTGAGATAAAAGACAGGATCTGTCTGCCCACTCGGATCCCTCACCTTTCTTTCTCTCCCCTTCATCATGCTCATTGGAAAGTAAAGTATGTGCGGGTGTGTGTGAATTAAAGAATGTATCTAGGAAAGGATGGGAAAAAATCTAGCCCAAGAAAGACTTTGGTTTCTAATGCCTGTGCAGGTGGTTTGGGGTTTGGAAGTCTGGGGCTCTGTCCGTGCCCTGAAGTGAAAACAGAGGACTGTCAGATTGCCAAGAAGCAGCCATGGAGGGCCTGCCGAGCAGCTCCACCATGAAGGCAGCATGTCCCCAGGCAGCCCAGCCATGTTTGAAAGTCCCTCTGCAGTTCCTTGCTGCACGTGGGGTTAGTCTTATCCTAGATCCTCCCATCCATGTCAAAGCGTACGACTCGCCAAGGCTCGCTGTGGAAAAGATTTTGTTAAGAACATTTCCTACTGAACAAGGTATGTCAAGACTCCAATCTTTGCTCCCTTGGTCCCACTCCCATCACTTGTCATGAATAATAGAAAACACAATTAGAGGGAAGGCAAAGGAGAACAAATCCGCTTATAACTTGCATTTCCTTTGGAATTTTTTTTAACCTACTGCACTTGAAAAGAACCAGGAAAGAAATGAATTGAGGGGATCTAGGAAGATGAAAATCCACCAAAAAAATGTGAGGTTCTGAATTGCACATTATCTTTGGAAAACAGCCACAGACCATGGGTATTGGTCCCATATACATATGAGGGAAAGCCAATAGGGGAAATGAGATATTGAAAAGTAGTGGTAACAAGTTATTATCCATTTTTTTCATGTGCCATGTCCTTATATTTATAGGTCTCCCTGTTCCCCATACTTTGAGGAATATAGAATAATTCAGTAAAACCTAAAATAAAAAAAAAGAATGAAGATGATTAAAGTAGACTAATAAGATTTTTGCCTGGAGACAATGAAATATTGTCAAAATAAGTAGATGAAGGCATGGTAAACTGACACAACAGAGCCCTAATATTTCCCTCCCAAAGTCCGTGAAGTAATGGTCTAGAATTCACATAGATTTTAAGATTAATTGATTATAACAGAAATGATTCAACAAAGGCTTAACCATCATATTAACAGTCTTTTAACAATCTTTGGTTGATATTGGACCTCACATTTAGTGTAGCTTTCAAAAAATAGATTGTAGATGGAGCAAAATATCAAAGGGTGGGGTCCAGGTTACATGAATTTGAAAAAAAAAATCCTCAGGTATTTCCAATGTTTGTGAAAACTACTGAAGCAGGGGCTGGGCTCGTGTACAATTTAAGGGCTTTAAATAATAAATAATGTGCAACTGCTTGAACACAGAATTGATATTGCATATTATTTTTCCTCCTAACAGGAATGAATCTCTGTTGTGTACCTGGTTCCCCTTTGCCATATGGCATGTGCTAGAGGTGGTGGAACTGAGAAACGAAAAGCTAGTTGTCTGCTAACTATAGTTCAAACCACCCCCACCCTTCACCCTCTAAGTAGCACAAAGATCTGGATTTGCATGCTTCCTCCATTTAGAAAACATGATCATGGTGTAGCCTTCCCTGTCTTCTAATACCTTCTAGGTCAGGCATAACTCTTATTATTAGAAGTAATGTTTATTACTGTTTTTATTAACCACAGTAACTGAACTGAGAATATTTTTCTTAGATGGTACATAATGTCTATCCACTGAGCAATTTTATGTTATAGTCTGTTTTTGTTTTTAAGGTAGTTTCAAATAAATTAACTGAGTATAGATGACTTATGCTTTTAAAGTAGTTATTCATTTGATTTTGCAAAGTTAGCTTCTATCTTGGCTAGCAACATTACATGGTGCATAAAATAAGTGGTGATAGTTGTAGCAGGATAAAATCCAATGGGTTAATATTTCAAGCAGTTAATTTGCTTAGAAGTATTATTTAGAAATTTAAATATATGCCATATTCACTCATAAATGTGCTGTGACTAGTTAAGAAGCTTTATCCATAGAATATCATACTGTACATACCAGTAGAGAATGCAACATTTAATACAGGTTCTTACTTTAAATAGTTGTGTCTGCTCTTTCCCCAGATATTTTCTTTCCCCAGTAACTTAAGTCTGTCCAGCTCTTTCTTTTAAGTCCTATTTGTCAACCTATTGCACACACTGGTGGTTCAGAGCTTTACCAAAAAGTCACAATTAGTTCATGCTATGATTTAATCTGATAATAAAGCTTTTAGATAAATTCTTTTTGCCCAGGATCATACACTATTATAATTGGAAGGTGCCTTAGAAAGTTTCTGTTCTAAATCTTTCCATTCACAAGTGAAAAAACTAAGGTACAAAAGGTGAGAAGCTCAGACGGCTCAGCTTTGATAACAATCAGCTCTCCTGACTCCTGTTTCAGTATTTTCCCCATTAAATCAGGCTGCCCTGATAGTTACAAATTAACAGGGTTCAGGTTAAGAAATGGGAGATACTGGCTCTTGACTGGGAAATCTGATTCACCAGTGTATAGCCAGCCCAAGACGTAAGCAGAAGCAAGAGGAACCACAGGAACAGAGGTTGATCTGTAAACTCTGTGAAAAATGGAACTTGGGGAATGGCTAAAAGCCCAGCCAGTCATGATTCTAGCATTCAGAGAGGGGGGAAATAATTCTAGCTGTAAATGTCTTCATTAATAAAATATTTAGAGAAAGTCATTCATTTCTACACATTTTGGGTAAGATGATATCTAAACCAAATTAGAAAAATTCACTTTCAGTAACAACGTAGGAGAGCTCCTTCTTGATTCGATGTCACTCCAGAGGAGTAACTGGCCCACAATGGACATTTTCTCACATCTGGTACATTATATCTGCTTCTAGAAAATTAGTCCCGAGATTTTTAAAGGTCAAATGAGACTTGCTCAGTTCGATTAGTTTACTAAGAATGGAAAATTATGTTCGCAATTCTTCTATGCCCACTGATCTATTTTTTAGATTTGTATATTTATCAAAGTTAAATATGCATACCTTATAATTTCAAATAATTCAAAGATTTAAAAAAAAAGTCCCCTGACTCCAGAACTGCTGTCCAGAGGTACCTCTCTCATTTACTTTAGCTATTTAATAGATGTTAATATTATCTTTCAATACACATTTACTTGTACATCATGAATTTTCAAGATTAAGCATTAATAATTGTCCTCTCACCATAAAAAGGAAGGCATTAGCTTTTTTTCAGTCTCCTGCACCCATCACCATCACTGATATATAGACCGACCGACAGACAGACAGACAGACAGATAGACAGATAGGCCTTCTCTCCCATGAGTCCTCCAATATAGTTAACATTTTAACTTGTGATTAGTTCATATTCAGTGTTATTAGTATGTTTGTCTCATCATAGACGAGCTACTTCTATTCAGTGATTCTTTTTTCTCACATTTTAACATCTGAAATCCGAGTGTGTCTTTCAACTGCAGTCAGCCAGACAGCTCTGAGATACTTGTCACTGCCTATGCACAGGTTTTGTCAAAGCATTAATAAAGTCATCACTTCAGTCTGTGCATGGTAGGCACTATTCTTGAGATTAACAGCCAAAGTGTCTTCAAAAAGGTTACATTATGAATTGGCCTTAAAACAAAAAGTTATTATAGACATAGAAAAGAACCAAACCTGAGCAGTGGAGAATAGATATATTATTAGTAAAACAGATATCTACTACTGGGAGAATGCCGGCAGTTCAGTATTTTCTCATAAAGCATATTCAAGCGCTTTGTGAGATCTAAGAAAAAAGTTACTCGTAAGTAGATGAAACTATGTTATGTTGGTTAATAAGAGTATGGAAAGGTTTCCCTATCACAGCAATGCAGCTGAAGACAAGACAATATACCAAATTCCTCACTACAGAAATTTCCAAGTAGCAAGAGACTGTTGTGACTGACTCATACATCTCACAAAACTAATCACTAAGTCATTGTGTCACCACTTAATTGCAGAGGTTTATCTTTCTTAGTGTTACATAAAATAATGGTGCACCTTATAATTTACAGCACTGTAGAGTCCACAAAATACAGAATGTAATATACTATGATTACATTTACTTTTATGAACATTTTGTTTTCCTAGAGTTATTTTATTTTTTCATATTTGTTTTCTAAATGCTCACAAATTTATCCACAAATTGTTTGCTAAAAGTGTACATCTCTGAAAAAAGGCAAGATCATATTCCCAGTTTCATCTGATTAGTTCCAGTCTGAACTGGGCAGCTGATGTCCTACAATCTTTCTTCACTAGCACCCTTGAAAATGTCTTTCTCCCTGTGTATGTGGCCTAGATACCATGCCATTCTCCTTGATTTATTTTCTTGTTTTGGTATATCATATCCCTCAGTTAGTTCTGAGAAAAGGATTCATAGAAGTTATATTTTTTGAGACATTACATATCAGCAAATATCTTTATTCTGACAGGATATATTTGTCAGGATATAAAATTCCAGGTTGGAAATCATTCACCCTCAGAATTTTTACATTATTCCATTATCTTCTAACTTTCAGTGTTGTTATTGGTTTACTCAAATGTCATTCTGTCATCCTATGTATGTGACTTGGTCCCCACCTCCACTCTCTCAGAAGCTTTATGATTTTCTTTTTATCTCTAGTGCACTAAAATTTTATGGTGATCTCTCATAATATAGATCTACCTTCATCCACTATGCTAGGCTCTTAGTGTTGATTCATTCACTTAGTAATAGGAAATTTTAAGGAATTGTTTCTCTGGTGATTTCTTTCCCTTCTGTTTATTTTCTCAACTCTTACTATTTAAATGTGGACATTCCTAGACTGACCTTACAAATTTTTCAACTTTTCTTTGTCCTATCTTTGCCAAAATGTTCTACTTTATTGGAAATTTCCCCATTTTATCTTCCTTCTTTTTTTTCAATTCTGCAATCATATCATTAATTTCAAGGATTCTTTAATAGCCTCTGAATTTTTTTATAGCATTACATTCTTGTTTCATAGACATAATGACTTCTCTTATATTCAGACATTGGTTTGTTCCTCACAGTTTTCTTCTCTACACATGATCTCTTTTTCCTCTAAATTTCTCTTTTTTGGTTATTTGGTCTGTTTTTCCTGTTAGAGGTTTTCCTCAAATGCATTGTAACAATTTGGCCATATTTGTAAATGGAGAACCAAACAGCTGATTGGAATATGTAAGGGAGTGAGGGAGGCTTCATGAATGGTGGGCTTTAAGGCTGATTTCACTTGGCCTTGTCATTCCTGGATCCCTGGCTGTCAGTACCTTTAAGTCTATACTCTTGGGCCAGTCAGATTCCTCAGAGAAGGGATTTCCAATCTGCCTGACTTCTGGCATTTTGGAAGCTTGCTAAGAGAATAAAACCTCCTTTTTTATTATGATCACCCTGATCATCCTGCTTTTAAGAGGTTACCCCTACTCTCAGCTGTGCTGGGGTCCTCCAGTCCAGAAATCCTCTGGTTCACCTCTCCAGAAAATAAATTTCTTCTCTTTACATTATATGTTGTGGAGAAATGGGAAAGGGGGACAATTGCCTGCCTACACAGCATGAGAATACTGATCTGGGGCTTAACTGATTTTTTAACAGCCTACCAAACAACTCTGTGTTCAGCCCTACCTTCACTTTCAAAGATACCTTATGCTGCCAGACTTGAGCCTTTTGTGGTTTAGGTTGCTTCTGTGCTTTTTCCACTGCAAGCTTTTAGTTGTCAAGGTCTGGTACTCATCCATTGCCTTTCCAATTCCCAATGTTTTGCTGTTTTTGTGTGTTCTCATGTTCTTTTTATCCTTTATGCCTTTAAAAACCCCTTTACTTTCATTTTAGTATAATTTAAGGAGGAAGCTGTGGTAATCATATATGGTCAGTTCATTAACTAGTTGAACCTCCCACCAAACTAGATGGTGACACAAATAGGATGTCTTTCTTGGAATCACCTATATAATAGAACTTGAAGTCACTACAAATAAGCTTCCATCATAAAAATTTGTTAAATATCAGGGACTGAGAAATGCTCGTATAAAAATGATGTCTATGTAAATGTTCTATTTCTGCTCTGGTAACAGAAAAAGATATTCTCTATAGATGCATATATATGGAACTTCTGGACTGGAAGACACCAACTGTTTATTTTGAGCTGAGGAAAAAATAAGTTTTTGTCCATGTCTCCTGAGTTTTAGTTAAAATATTCTCATTACTAGGTATAATAGGTTTTCTTTTACTCTCAAATGGAGAAAGGCCCTGAGAGAGAGACATACAGTCAAGGTAGGAATGGGTCTCAAAAATAAGTCGAGGTAGAGGTCTGCTGAGTTTGGGTCATCTGGGTGGGTTGGGTTCCTGGATTACCTGGGGATGACTGCCTACACAACATGACCCTCCACCTCTGCTGTGCAGCAGCCATGTACTTCAAAGGGCTTTGACTCCACAGATATCTCCAGAAATGTAAGCAAATCAAGGGACTCCCATCCCCTTTGCCACAGGGACTGAACAACCAAGGCCTTAAGACTAGCAGCACACGGCATTCTCCTGGCCACAAGGATTGGCATTAAGCTCAGATCACTTGCCTGGTAATTGAAGAAGGCATTGCTTCACCTTAGGCATTTTCAAGAAAGCAAATAGCCCAGCTACTCTTGGCAGCCTTTCTAGCCCTGCGAAGAAAGCCAGTTTGGGTTGAAGACAACGCACTGGATGGCAGAGCAAAGAGGAAGAAAAAAACAACACTACACGAGATTCTTGATAAACAAACCTAGAATCCCAACCCTTCTGAGTTTTCCATTATATGAGTCAATTAAAAAAAAAAAAACTTCCTATATCCTATATTTAAAGTTCGGTTAATGTTTTTTTTTTTTTTACTGACAAGTACCATCACATGCCTATATTAGTGAAATTGCCTAACACTGTTATACAGTCCATTTTGAAACAAAAAATGCTCCTAAGCTTGCCAACATTTACCTAATTGACTATAAAAGACTGTTAAAATAGTTCTGACATTAAAATTCAAATTCTATTGATAAAGTGCATTTATGACCTAGGTTTATTTGCAGTTGAGCAAACTCCTTAACTTCACCAATCTTCTTCACTAGATAAAAAACCAAATATACTTACCTGTCCTTGCCTAGAGAGAGTATTTATTCTTTTTCCTCTTCCCTTGATATGTAGTAGTTTGACTTGGGTATAACTTTTAAAAGCCATCTACTATTATCACCAAATTGGGACCTATCAAGTCATAAATATTAGAAAAAGAGGAGAGAATAATCATATTCCAACAGAATATTTTATTTAAATTCAGAATATAAATACAGATGAGGATCATTCCACCTAGAGAATCACTTGAAAGAATTTTTGAACTTCACTGTCCTAAGGATGAATATATTATTGATTAAATAACACTATGGTAAAGCAGCTCAAATTATAATGGTCCTAGTGTCTCAATAATGCAGACATTTATAGAAAGTCAAGCCAGATAATTGAAGAAAATCATATACTTGGCAAATTTAACAATTTGATAAACTATTTCCAGTAATTTAGATAATTGTCAATTTTCCCTTTCATTTTGTGCAGTGTAATAATTTTCTAAACACAATGAGAAACATAACAAGTATAAATACACCAAACAGAGTAATTCCAAGGGTACAGTTGTTCATTTTCTTCTCTTCTTCGTCCACTCTGTCTCAGTGATTCAATCCAGGCTCCTGGCTTTAAATATCATCTGCACACCAATTACGACCAGTTTAAATCTCCAGCCCTGACTTCTCTCCAATCTCGACTTTGAAATCCAACTACCTTTATGACGTCTCTATGTGGATGTTTAGTAGTTCAAACTCAGCATGTCCAAAACTCAATCCTTAGTCTTCCTCCCCCAAGTCCGCTTTACCTAATCTTCACTGTCTCTGAGGAAGAAAACTTCATTTTCCCAGTTGTCTAGGACATAAGCACTGAGTCTCCCCTGACTCGCCCCTTTCTATCAAACACACCTAATTCATTGGTGATCCTTCCTGTTGGCTCTGTCATCAGATCCTACCCAGAATCGGATCACATCTCCCCACCACCAGTTCTCCCAGCCCATGCTGGGTCACTCTCTCCTCTTGTCTAGATTATCACGATAGCTTCCTAATTGGGGACCCCGCTCCCACCGTGTCGCCCTAAAAGATTGATCCTTTTCAATATTATGCCAGACTACATTACTCCTCTAATGAAAATCATCCAATGGCTTTCTATCTTTACTCACTATAAAAAATCAATGCCTTCATAATGACCTCCACAAACCGGTCCTCTGTTTCCTCTCTGAGTTCATGGCCTTCTGTCTCCCCCCTCACCTGTGAGCTCTTGCCACGCCGGGCGTGCCCTCACCCTCCTCCACTCCCCTTCCAGATCAACATGAGGTCGTAGCTGAACTAAACCCACCCTGGGAATCCTATTTCAACTCACAAACTCTCTTTTCCACAACTATCTGTCCCAACGCCTTGCCAAGCTGCTCTATTTTTCTACTTTCCTGTGGCAATGATCACTTTTCTCAAATTCTCTGTGCTTTATTTACCATGTTTATTGTTTATATTTATTGTTTTTCATGTTTACTTGTCTCTCTCTCCCAGAAGATAAGCACTATGCATTCAGGGACCTTGATTTGTTCACTCATGTGTCTCAGACACACTGATCAGTGCCTGAAACACAGTGAGCATGCAGTGCATGTCTCCCGAAGAAATAAATAGGCGATATGGTCTGCTAGGTGCCTTATTTGCTGATGACAAAATCAGAATAATTCTAAGGCTGAAATCAGATGTTTTTTAGTTTTAGACCTGGTTTAAAGGGCTTTATAATATGTTTTATTTATTTTCCACTGGGCAGAAATGTGTTTTTTGAAAATACATCCTGATGCACGTAATACCTCGTACTAATGGAAAAACATTAATACATAAGCTCTAGTGTCTCACACACCCTCACATAACGCATATTTACAGATTTACAAGCCTGCCTGAGGATTCCAACCCTAGCACACTTCTCTCATTTGACCTGACTTGGTATAGTCCTGGCAGATACTGGGTTTATCCTTGGCTGACTCTTATTTTGACTTAAAGCTTATTTTCACTCTAATTTTTACCCTATATATTCCAAACCTACAAAAAAGCTTTAAAAGTAGTATGATGAACATCATATACCCTTTACTTAGTGTTGCCAATTTTGAACATTTTGCTGCATTTGATTTTTCTTTCTCAGGTATATTTTTGCTTTTTTGCTGAACTGTTTGTTAGTAATTAGCTGGTAGCTGACATTTCACCCCTAAATACTTAATCAAGTATCACTTAAGAATAAGGACATATTCCTATATCACCACAATAAAAGGATCATATGCAATATAGTCATATTCAAATATCCTCAATTTCCCAATAAAGTTGTCCATAGTTTTGTTTCTTATACTTGAGGTATAATCATGGACCAGGCATTGTATTTCATTGCCATTCATCTGGAATAGTCAGTCCTTTCTCTCTCTTTCCCCTCCCTCCTTCTCCTCTTTCTCCTTGTCTATAATGTTACTGACATTTTTGAAGTGTCCAAGCCAGTCATTTTTTTTCATTGTTAGATTTCAGTCAAAGATTTTTAGCCAAACCTCTACATTAAATTAGGCTTCTGATGTTGCTTTCATAGCTATAAAAGAGGCTGTGCAGTGAAGTGGTTACAAGGTTAATCCAGGAAGCCAACATACTTGGGTTCAAATCCAGTTCTATCACTCATTTGCTGTGAGAAATATGTCACAGCTTTTTTGTCCCCCCTATTTATAAGATGAGATGATCAGACTTGCCATCTCACAGGACTGTTGCATAGATTAGCATATATATAAATAGGTTAGTATATAGGAAGCACTTAGAATCGTACCCTGCATGTGGCAAACGCATTGTGTTAGCTCTACTTATAGTTTTAAAACAACCTTGACAGATTTCTATCTAGCGGCTGAGGTGGAGAGGCACTGTTTGAGAAACACAGGACCAAAACTTCTATCTTCTGTGACCACAGAGTAACTATCAAAGGCCTGGCTTGGAATTTTAATTAAATACCATTATTGTTTTTGGAAGTTCAGAACGTTTTCACCTCATCCCCTTTTGACAAATGTCATTCATGGGAGTTTCTAGAAGAAGAGTAAGGCCAGTATCTCCCTGTAACCCACAGGAGAGGTTCAGAGATAAGCTGTCTTGATCTCTCTCACCCCTAGAGGGCAGCAAGTGTACCCCTGTGGGTCCCTCCTGTCCCTAAACCACAACCTGGGTAGGAAGGTCAGCTTAGTCACAGAAGAAACAGGTGTGCGACTGTTTACTAGGGGAAATGAAGAATTAACCACAAGTAATACCAACATACACTATCTTTTTGGTGAGAAAGCTAACTTGAAATCTGTTTCTGAGGACTAAATATATCACACTAATGTGCACGCCTCATAAAAACCATGGTAACATGAAGCTCTCTAGATCTGGTTCCAGCAGTTTAATTCGTAGCAAGCAGCTGCATGCTGAGAGTGACTCTGTGATATAATTGCTGCCAGTGCCAGCTCCCCATGGGCATGGAGAACCATCTTCTACATGCAGAACCAAGAGCTCATCTGCCCGGCTGCCACCTCTTTCTCTTCAAAGTTTCCGAACATGTATAAGGGGGTTCTATTTCATATCGACTCTAAGACCTTTTGGTAAGTTTTTCTAACTAGCAGAACTGAAGTTTTCTCCTATAGCTTAGCTGTTACCAAGTTAAAGTAGAGGTCTCTTTAAAAACACATTGCAGAGCATTCAGAAATAAAACATTATTGGCAACATTATTAGCACATTCTCTATAGTTCAGATGGGCATGCAGGGTAATGGGCAGGAGAATGGAATCTGAAAGCAGATATCCTGGACTCATATCCCCACTCCACAACTAACCAGCTGTGTGATCTTCTGTAAAGTTTCCTCTTCTGTAAAATGGAGATAATAGTACCTATCCTATAGAGTTGTTAGGCGAATTTAAGGAGTCAATATATGCAAAATTATTCTAATGGTCCCTTGCACATAATAAGCACCATAGAAATGTTAGCTTTTATTATCTAGGCTCTCAGAATCTTGCAAGCATTCAGGCCTCTCCCTCCCTTGTACTCCCTTGCTCAACAATCACGGTGGCACAACAGAGGCCAGGGTCCAACGCACCCACAGAGCATTATCTTCCACAGATATCAGTAAAAAAAGGAGCAATTTCCCCATCACCCAAAACACACAGAAAATAACTGTACAACTTCTACTTTTCCCAAGCCACTTTTTACCAAGTGGAAAAAATAGACTAGTATTATACATACTTGTTTTTTAAAACAAGTATGTAAATTGTCTTTAAAAATAAAGATAATTCCTTTAGTAAATAAAAGTGACTTCCTTTAAAGTTTTAAGAAATTCTTAAATGTTTCAGACAACAGTGTTCCACCAAAAAAAAAAATCACTTTATTTGGAGAAGAAAATAAACTGTTTAAAATATAGGAAATTAGGAGGAGGATGAGCAGGAAAAAAGGTCAGCATTTTAAACTGACATCTTAATGTAAAAACAGGATCTGTGTGAATACATCTTGTTAAGAAAGACTTGTACAATCACTTTTTACATAGTTCTGTGAGAGTTGGGCAGATTCCACTCACCAGAGTGGTTTGGGAGCAAAGCATTCTTTGAAGAACACCAACTGTCTGATTTTTCAGTCTGTGCCCAAAGTTTTCCTTATGCTTGGGGGCTAGGGTATCTGAGGCTTAATTCAACAAATTATTAATGGATTCCTCCTCAGACATACTTCAACATTTTTAGAAACTCAATACAATCAAAATAGTTTGTGCTACATAGCCCATTGTGAAGCTGTAGAACACTGATAATACCGTAGCTCACTGTAATCTTTCCCTGATGACATAATGGTTTGAGCACACTGCTTTTGGAATCAAACTGCAGGAGTTCAAATCCCAGCTGCTTCTAAGCTTTGAGATATTGGGCAAGACTTAGTGGCCTCCACTGTCACTCGGAGAGAACAGCACTTACCTGTACCAGCCAACGTAGGTTTCCGTCCTACCCCCTTCAGCAAGCACCTCTTCTCCTTCATAGATTCCCCACCACCATCACCACATCACACACACCTTCTTGGCTACCCTTTGGTTGTTAAGCAGTAACTGTGCAGCAAGACGGAAGCCACACTGCCTTTCCTAGACTACACCCCAGAGTGCCCTGCGGCACTGGCTGAAGCTGCCCCCAAGGGCCTGGGGCCTGAGAAGCACCCTTCCTCCACCCAACTTCCTTTCCCTTTCCTGCTTCCCCAGTGCATACAAGCCACTCCTAGGACCACTTCAGGGACGAACTCCTTGCATTTGAACCTCATCTAAGGGATCTTTGCACTTCATGCTTAACCCCTGCAGAGTTTCAAAAGGATGAAGATATTATATCTAAAGACACCCAAACAGTCTCTGCATATAGTAAGTGGTGTATAAGTATTAGCTATTGTTATAATCCGAGGCTGGACCTCAAGGACCCAGAGAATCCAGGGATATGCAGGAACTTCCAACAAACAAAGCCACAAACATATAAACTCCTGAGAAACGCTGAGGGAACTGAATAATCCACATAATTGCTTCCATTCGCATCACTGGTTGCGCCCTTGGCCTTAATTACAAGGGAATAAATGCTTCTGGCTGAGCTGTAATATAAAGAGGCTGCTACTGTGCGCTCCCAGGAGACTCCCCACAGGCATTCAATTCAGTTAATAAGTATGGATACTGGAAGACTTGAACGTTCTCCCTCCCGTGTGCTTTTTTTTTTTTATAAGTGAAAACTCTTTGGTTTGTCCTTTAACCAGGTCTTGTGGAGTAGTTTCAAGGTTGCTTGTTTGAAGGTAAGCCGCAGGAGTCTTAAGAACTTAATATTAAGAAATTCAAAGAGCAAAGAATGCACTTTGTTCTTTAGGTTTCTTAAACCCTATATTTCATGTCCTTTCATAATAATTTGTCTTTTATGGATAAAATATACACAAATCGCTTAGAAAAAAAGGCATCTGAAATGACCTTGGGTGACCAAGTTCTTCTGTTTTTAAATGGCATGCACAGAGTATATTATTAAGATTTCTATATGGTAGCATTTCTAGCTCAGCTCAGAAAGAATTTACCGTTTCTTTATTATTCAGTTCAAATGTAAGGGCAAAGAAACTTACAGGATTTCTTTTTTTAAGGTTTTCATTTATCACCTCCTGGAAAAAACTGATCTAGGCAAAATCCCAATGTGATAAAACCAGAACTAAAGTAACAGTGGCTGGGGGGAACCTTTAAGTGAATTATTATGATCCCAGGTCCTAAAAAAAAAAAAAAAAATTATTCTTCTCTGGTTCTCTCATCTGACCCCACTACAGACTGGCTTTTGTCCACTTCACAGCACTTGAGCCATTAATGATCTCCTCCAGGACAAACGGAATGTTCTCTCTTCTACCCTATTTCTCTTTAATCTATTTGTTGCCTTTGTTCGACTCAACCACTATCTTCCTCCTCCTCCATAAGCCTCTCTTCTAATTTTGTCTGATCCTTTAGTATTTCTTCTCTTTTCTATTTTGTTATATATTTTAAAAATAAAAATGAAAACGACAATTAGAGATGAGGGAAAAAGCACCCCAACCCAAATGCCATGATTTTATTGGATTCCCCACTCCCTCTGGTCCCCCAGGTTTTTTTCATACTGGTTTTTACATATTATGAATGTGTTTTTGTATCCTTTTTCTACTAAATATTTTAATTATTTCACATATTGCTATACAATCTTCAAAACCTCCATCCTTAATTCCCTATAATTCCACCTCTCTGATGTTCTCCACACTTTTTCTTCCCCCATGCAAATTCACACCTCTCCCTCAACAAATCCACTACTGAGCCCAAAACTTTACAGCCCATATTCTCCTTTTATGTTCAAGAATCCTGTTAGATATGTTGATATGAATACTATTGGAAAAATAAAACAAAACTCCAGCGTTCCACCAAAATATTCACACCAAAATACTACTTACTCTGGAAGTTAATCTGGCCATTTAGATCAAAGATGTGTTCTTCCGAAATGCCTAAAACATGTCTTCCTCTACATAATTCCTGAGACATTTTCAGTCCCTGAAAAAGCAACAGGTAGGTACAGGCACTTAATAGTTTTCAACAAGACAGACAAGCTTAGCATTTTCCAACCTTTGCTCTAGATAAGACTAGTGCAACACTAGCAGATTTTCTTTTTTAAAAAAATGGGGATGGAGGAGCTCCATGATTTTAAAAAAATGTTTGGGAAACTGTCTTGCCAATGGGTTTCAGCCCTGGGCAAGTTCACTATGTATTCAGTGTCCATAGAATAACAGTACAACGTTTTTAGCATGAAAGGGTTATACCCAACTTTATTTCCATAGTAGCAGGTCAATTACTAAAATCCCATCCACTGAGAGCGAGTCTGCATGCAGGAAGCTGGTCTCTGCCTCTGGGCCTCTGTCCTCGGCACTGCCACCACTCCAGCCTCTGCTCTGCTCTCCTGCAGCCTTGCAGCCATGCTGTGTCACCCAGAGCACTGGGCAGAGCTCTTTATACAGAGTCAATAACAACGTATTGCCCACACCTGTGTAGTGAGCCAGCCAACCACGGCCAGGTGAGAATCCTGGCCACAGGAACTTTCATTTTATCCACACCGCACCCCTCCAGGATTCTCTTCTCTCAATCTATGTGCCCTCAATCCTCTACAATGGTCCCTGTGTGAGAAAGCTGGAGCATTGTAACCAAATTCCATAACAACAACAGAGGCTACGACAATATACAAATAACAAAAATTACAACAAATTATAATAACCCTCAAACCTGAGGAGATCCATTGCATATTCAAACCAGTTCTAACAAATTATAATAACCCTCAAGCCTGAGGAGATCCATTGTCACCAAGTGGTCACCCTGGCTGTATTCAAACCAATTCTACTCCAAGGAGTTAACCAAAAGGACTATGGGTGGGCCTGACAATACCCACCTACTCCAGCCTCTCTAGCAAAAAGTCTTGCAGACACACAGGCCATTCTTGTTGCTTTATCTCTGCCTTCTGCTTCATCCTCAGCAGCCAGAACTGCTGCTCTGGTCTCAATGGCCACAGCCAGAGTCCAATTTCTTTCTGTCTGCTCCCGCCTTTTCAAACCAAACCAGCCCACATCTGGGTCCTCACGGCCTTCACAGGGCCCTTTAAATTCTTCCTTCGAGAAGCAGACCGTATTTCCTTTTGTGCTTGAATCTGAGGACAGAAGCAGAGCATGGAGGGCTCCACAGCCTGAGGAGGGGGCTGCACCTCTCCTGGAAGAACCCGTGGTTGCCGAGTCCTTCTGGCTTTCCACCAGCTTTCAACCAGGCGGGGTCTCCACCGAGGAGGGGCCTCCTCCCCCACCTGTTCATCAGACCTCCTCTCCTCCATTTCTGGGCTGACAGCTCCACTACATCCTCCACCTGCCCCATGGCACCTGGCAGCCTGCGTGCTGCTTCTCGGACCACAGCACTTCGTAGTGACTCCATTTCAGGCAGCTTTCTCTTGGGGTGGACCTCAACTCTCCACCCCTTCACAGTACCACATGTCCAGGGGGACACTCAAGTGCCTCCCCATCCACAGGTGCAACCTGCTGAAACACTCCTCCCATGAGGGCAACCTGTTCTTCTTTTGTCACCCATGAACCCTGCCGACTGTTGTCCAATGTCTTGCCAGTGGGTTTCAGCCCCAGGCAAGTTCACTATAGACTTGGCATGCCCAAATAAATGACAGTAGAACGTTCTTGGGGTGAAAGAGTTATACCCAACTTCATTTCCATAGTGGCAGGTCAGTCACTCAAGTCCCGTTCACTCAGAGCGAGTCTGCGTGCAGCAAGCTGGTCTCTGCCTCTGGGCCTCTGTCCTCGGTGCTGCCACCACTCCAGCCTCTGCTCTCCTGCAGCCTTGCAGCCGTGTCACTGTGTCGCCCAGAGCACTGGGCAGAGCTCTTTATATAGTCAATAATGAAGTATTGCCCACACCTGTGTAGTGAGCTAGCCAGCCAGGGACAGGTGAGAATCCTGGCCACAGGAATTTTCATTTCTCCATAGAAACCTTAAATTTTTAAAATTTAGAATTTACTGTAAGAATTTAATCTCAGCACTAACACAGTTGGTAGGTGTTCAGTAAATATTTGCTTGAAAATACATTGTGAATCTCTAGGAAATAAAACTACATGTAACATTTCCCAAAAAAAAAGCAATTTACTTATTAGATATATTTAAACAACTATTTAAAAGATTACTTACTGCTGCATTGTTTAGACTAGTTAAAAACTCTAAACAATCCTAATGTCCATCAATTAGAGGTTGGTTAAATAAATTACAGTACAATAAAAGACCACGTGGGCATCACAAATTACAATATAGATCATTATTTATTAACACTAAAAAGTGTCAATGGCATGTGAGAAAAAAGATTATAAAACAGTATGATATTTTGTATGCTCTCTAGATAGATCACATAAAGTATAAGTATGTAAAAGATGGTAAAGATATATACCAAAAGTTTGGAGTAATTATCTTTGGTTGGTGCAATTATAGATGATTTTCACTTTGTATTTCATCTTTTTATTATTGCTTATTATTGTTTTTATAATAAACATGTCTTAGAAAAAGCAGTATAGCTATTTTGATTAGGTATAGTTTATTTGATATAGATTGAAATATAATCAGCTTTGAGTGGAATTACACAGCACTTGGTGGCTATTGGTATTACAGATAATAAACCAGAAAACTTTTCGGAGCTGATCATTTTAATTGCAAAATGATTTTTAAATAATCTATCTTGTTAATATCAGCTTGAAATTTACACATTCGAGTCTGTTTAACTTTCTTGAACCCAAATTCTCAATATCCAAAGAGCAACTTCAACTTTTCTGAGCATCTTGGGAGGAGACAAGAGCAGCTGGGGCCAGGATTAGATTGGCTCTGCTCCTTGTTAGTCATGACTGTGAACAGATGTGTTGAGTCTTCAGTATCAGTTCTTCAACTCTAGAATAAGATGATATGTAGGATCTGTTTAAGAGCCAAAGTTTGCTGATTTCTTCTAAGATGCCTCATCTTAGCAATAATGAGGGTTTTGGAAATTAAATGAGGTGTAAGGAGGGCTATTCAATGAGTTAAATTATTTTTCTAACCTCTCCGGGGACTGTAAACATTGTAATAAAAATGCAAATAAACATACATTTTTAAATTAGTTCTGTGTAATCTATCAAAAGTCTTTTAAATTTGTATACACTTTTCCTAGGGACTACACTTTCAGGATTCATACTAATGAATTATTCAAGAATGTGAAGAAATATTTAACTTGACAAAGATGCTCATTTCAACACTATAATAGGAAAAAATGGAACTAAGCATTAGATAAACAATAAGGAACTAGTTAAATAGATTACAGTACATTATACAACATCACAATATGATTTCACTAAAGTGATATAGAAGTTATTTAATGTTATGGAAAGAGATTAACAAAATGGAATCCAATAAAACTACATTAGTAAAGGCTTGCTTAAAATGGTAATGTTAATAATGCTGGCATCAAAGATGCCTAATATCATTTCTAAAAATAATGAAATTGTTCAAAGGACAGAGGTGAATTTTTAAAATGCCTTCAAAGAAATGATAGTTTCCACTGCATGAGACCTTGTTTCTTGATTCATAGTAGTTGAGTGTATTAAATGATGTTGACACATACCCATGTCTATGACCAAGAACTAGAGGAAATCGAGGTGTCATGATTCTGAATATTTTGCAAAGGTTACTTGAAGAATCAACAATCTGCATTAAGGAATAATTCCAAGTAGACTTCGTAATGACACTGAACCGCCATCCTTAACATTCGTACTTCTAAATTTCAGAAAATAATATACTTTATTTAAGTGGTGGTGGAATCCATAGATGATTGACAGTGCTTATTTTGCCTAGAACATTAGAAAGACTACCTTTGACAGCCTCCACCATTTAAAAAGCAAAGATTGTCTAACCATGAATGGTCCTAATGTCATATCTTTTTTTAAAAAAGTCCTTTAAGATAAGTCAGTTTGGCTTTGTAACTGTAGATAATACATTTTATTTATCTCATTTTGTTTCCTACTGATGAAACTTTTAGCAGCAGCACCACTTTTTAAGTCATAATTACTTCATAAAGAAGTCCCTGTAAAAAACAAAACAAAACACCCCAAGACAGATGATATGTATATTTAGTCAACTATTCAGAAACTTGTTGAGAAACATTCAGAGGATTCAAGAATATGAACTAGGTTTTAAATTATTTAGATTGGGAGAGGGCAAATTTTTTGAAGTTAATTTAAATAAGAAAACAGTAAAACTAAAATGATCTTAATCATCTTCCTTCGCGTTTCTCAAACTCTAGTCATTGATGTCGTCTTTACAATTTTCATATTTGTATACCACCTCTATTATTTACTTAATGTTTTTCCTTTAGGTCTCCCTCCTGGGCTATGATACCTATGAAGTTAGAGGTTTGATGGGCCAGTGTACACATCAAATCATTCTGTTACCTAAAAGGATCTTGCATATTTGTCCCCACCCTCATTTAATCTAACTTGCTCATTTCCCTGAGGCCAGTGTGTTAAGCAGTGTGTTCATTAACAATGCATCCATGATCTTACTTGAGGAGGATGGAAGAGCAAGCAGTTGATGGCTTTGAAAAACAGCAATGCACAGGAGATTCATGACCTGTCGGCTCAATTATCTGTAAGTTATACACATGACATCAGAGATGCTGGAAGATACCTGTCCCTCCTATTACCGATTTCGCCTTGGTTACAGTTCTTAAACGGCTCAAACTTCTCTGCCTTGTATTATCCATTCATCCAAAGAATATTTATTGAGCCCCAACCTTGTGTCAGGCACTACCTGGGGCTATAGCTGTGAGCAAAACAAACTCCTACATTCTAGATTTTTATAGCTTTCTAAGTATATGTCATGTTTCCTCTGTTGGGTTCTCAAGTCCTGGGAGACAAGATGTGGGTCTAACTTAACTTTGGCTCCTCTGTATATCAGCCAAGAAAGAATTTTGCAGTGTTAAATTGGTATATGATTGAATAATGACAGGATGCACAAGACCTTAAATGTGTTTATCCTTTGACCCTGAGAGCCACACTTAATCATTTCCTTTATTCCACTTTATCTATTTTTTTATTTCCACTTTCAACTTGTATGATTCCAATTTACAAAATTCTGAAGATGAGAAAAAAGAGAGATGTAGTTTGTGGTGAAGGAAAACTAACAAGAGATGCAAGAAAAAAATGTTAATTTCATCAGCTGCTTCCAAAGTGCTAATATTCCATAAATACAAGTCAGTGAAATAAATGCCTGAATGTTTAAAAGTTCATAAAAAGCAGTCTTTAGAATATATTCAGATAAAAATATTTGCTTTGACCTGTGTGTACCTTTTAAAATTGTTCAAAAATTATTTGGGTCTTACATTAGCTGTATTTAAAGATACTGTCATTCATATCTTTAAACAAATTCATTTGTTATCAAGCAAAGTAACAAATCCTCGCTTTCCAGCTTATGAAAATATACTGTATTTACCTTAAATTTCATTCCAGCTTATGAAAATATACTGTATTTACCTTAAATTTCATTTGGGAGTGATTTTCCAAATAATGAACATTTAATGTTACTATATGGTAGCCCTTATTAGGAAAGAAAACTAAACCAAAGATTTTTTTTTTAAGTGTTGTACTAGCTTGCAGTGAAAATGATGACTGTTCACTATTTTCAGCTTTTGCATGGATTCTTCTTAATTTCACAGCTATTGACTTTTGCCCGCCTGTATGTTTTTCCCTCTAATGAAAGAAATAAATTATACTGATGTAGTCAAATTCTGTGTAAAGATTAAACGAATAAGACAGGTAGAACAAGGCTTTAAGGCTTTAAATACGACAACACATTTCTGCTTTCTTTGGAAATTGTCTGCCCTCATAGGAAATCGCCGGGGGATTTAAAGGGAGCACTAAGCACGAAAATATGGCCTCAGAATGGTCAAGGTCACCAGCCATTGGTAACAAAGTCAAAATATGCACCCAGCCTCCCTTCTCCAGTCACCAGAGGACACTGCCTCCCCCAAAACAAGAAAATTGTTAACAGTTCTCAACAAAATGGAAATTCACAAGACCTCTGAACTTTGTTCCAAGTAGCACTTTTTTTTTTAATGGGGAGAAAAAGTAGTGAGACTTCACATAGGTAAAGAAAAAAGCTGACAAGTTTGGATGAGAACCAAATATGTCAGTATTGGGGCCTTTTCTTGGGCCTTTGTTGCCTTGTTATTCAATTTTTAGCATCTAGTTAGAACTATATTTCCTGGATCGTGAGGACAAATTGTAAAGGGTCTTGAGGATAAATTCAGCTTAGGCTTTTTTTGCTTTCTTTCTTTTTCCTTCCAAATACAAAAGAAAGTGGCTGGTAGTTTAAGAGTGGATCGACCTGACTTTCAAACAGTTATTTATTTACTTTTCTCTGGCTTTTACTCCTTCCACTGATAAAGTTGAGATAACTCTGCCTCCAGTAAAATGTTGCTACGTGGCTGAAATGCTGGTGTTGGGACTCGAAGTTATGCATTAGGAATGCTCTGCTGCACTTGAGCCTGGAAGCAGAGACTGATTTCTGTTTGAGGCCACACCTTTGCTTGCCAGTGAGACAGCAGCATTACATGGGTGCCTTGGACCATACGGAATCAAAGGCATTCCAAGCCAATGCGTCTGATTCCAGGATTAGGAAAATAACAATATACACCCCTCTAAACAACAACAACAACAAATTCTCATTCCTTTTTTTTGTATATTTTTTATAATTATATATAAAACAATTGTCTATAATTGTTTGAACTATTCCAGAATAAAGATTCTGATCTTTAAACTCTTCATAGAATCACTCTCTAGAATTTTTATTCATTCTTGGGATTTGGCATAATAAAGTCTACGAGTAAGATCAAAAACATTACCAGTCTACCATCTCAGTCATTTCCACTTACCCATTTCTAGTACTCAGGGAATTTGGGCGGCTACATGACACTAGGACATAGGTTTTATCTGAATCCCCCAAACCTATGGTTTTTTTTTTTTACTCCACTCCTCCAGTGCTCAGTCTAGAAGCAAACTAAGGTGCGCACCCCTGTCTCAGATAAGCACCTCAATTTCCCTCAAGCTTTCCTTCCAATTCTCCCTCTTGCCCCTACCCTAAAAGGAGAATCTTTCTGGGTACAGGGAGTTCTTGCTCCTGTACCAACACGAATTTGCTGTTATTGGAGACCTAAGTCTCCTTAGACCCTAGGTTCCTGAAATCCAAGAGCCTTTTCCCCCTACTCTGCAATACCATTTCTCCCCAGGGTCAAGGCCACCAACTGAATGGGCGGGGCTGTGGGGGTGGGTTGGGGGTAAGGGGGTAATGCTAAGAGATGTAAGAGGAAATGCAAAGATGGATTCTCTGGATCTTAGGCTATCTTAAAATGTTACTGCTCTTAAAATAACTCACACATGCAGTCATAAGGACTGAGTGGCGTAAGAATAAAAATGAAGGGAGTTTAAAACAAAAACTATAATGAAGGAAGAAATAACAAGATCTTATTGGTGGAATACACACAGGACAGAGGTGGGAAGAAATGAATTTGAGGGTTTGGATGGAGGTGATGTTAGCTGTCACTGAAACTCTAGGCTGAGGACACCAAAATGAATAATAGTAACAAAATCTGCCAAGGATTTTTTTTCCCCCAAGACAGTAGGAATTCAGGGAGCTATGGGAGGCTGCAACTGTGAACAGACCGACTGGACGGGAGACTTGTGCAAAAACAGTTTCAGATGGCCTCTGGTCACCTTTCCTTCAGCACCATAGTAAAATCTCTGCCTCTGGGCAAGGTTTAGCCACCATTTTTTGAACATGCAATGTATGTTTTGCTCCACAGACACGTAAGAAAATCCCTCCCCAGTTTTGTTCATTATGCTGGCCCCTGCTGAATAGGCATACACCTGATAAATCCTGCACCCCATCTGAGCTAGAGGCAAATTTGAGCTAGCTTCCCATCTCCTTGCTCTGTCATCTTGCAATAAAACTTTTCTTTGCAAAAGACCAGTGCTTTGGTGTTTGGCTTTCCAATGCGAGTGGGCAAATAGCTTGACTCAGTTTGGTAACATCCCTGGACATAATTTTCCACAGCTTATCTTCCCCCTTCTCCTTTCCCTTCATGTACTCAATTGCCAGGTCCTGTTAATTAAGTTTTCCATATTCATATACCTCCTCTTCACCACCGTCACAGCCCTTGTCATGCCAGCAGCCCCTCTCCTCTGGTGTATCTATTGCATTAGATTCCTTCTTTCTCTTACCTCGGCCCCCGATAATTCATCCTGAAAATGACCGTTCTAAAGCAACAGCCATGTCAGCCAAATTCCCCTCTGGCTCCACTGTATCCATACAGGGTATCTAACTCTTTTGCACATGACCTACATCATGTGGCCCACTCCTGCTAGTCTAGCTACACCTGACATCCCCTTCTTGAGGCTGTGGCTGAGGCTGAACAGTAAGGTAGCATAGTGCAGAGGCGGAGGGCCATGCACCTAAACCCACTGTCCACCTGGCCGAGTTATTAACTACAGTGATTCAGTGTCTTCATCTAAAAAATGTTAGTTGAAGATTAAGCAAGAATATATCTTAAACATATACCTTATACACAGTAAGAGATGGAAGTGTTTGCTAAATAAAAGAAAAATACTTCCCCAGATTGTCAAGTTCTCCCTAACCCTAGTGAATTTATACCTTTAAATTCTTCAACTCATTTTGGAGGCCCCTTTTTCCCTTGGTCAATCTTTAGTCTTCCTCAAGAAATAACAAGTGTTGGTGAGGATATGGAGGAAAGGGTACCCTCCTACACTGTTGGGGGTAAAATTAGTGCAGCCACTATAGAAAGCAGTATGGAGCTTCCTCAATAAACTAAAAACAGAAATACTGTACAGCAATGAGTGGATCCAGTAATTCCACTTCTATGAATTTACTTGAAGAAAGCAAAATCTCTGATTTGAAAATATAAATGTACCCCTATATTTACTGCCACATTACTTACAATAGCCAAGATATGTAAGTAACAAAAGTATCTTTCAATAGATGAATGGATAAAGATGTGGTGTATACACACAAAGGAATATTATTCAGTCATAAAAAGAAATAATCCTGCCATTTGTAACAGTATGGATGGACCTATAGGGTATTATGCTAAGTAAAATAAGCCAGGTGGAGAAAGACAAATACCGTATGATTTCACTTTTATGTGGAATCTAAAAACAAAACAAAACAAAAGGGGAAAAACAGCAACAGACTCATTGACACTGAGGAGTGACTGGTGGTTACTATGAGGACGGGGATTGAGTGGATGGATAAAATAGGTAAAGAGGATAAAGAGGCATGAAATCTCAATCATAATGTAAATTAGTCATGGGGATGAATGTACAGCATAGAGAATATAGTCAATGGTCCTGTAACATCTTTCTATGTTGACAGATAGTAACTACACTAGTTGGGGGTGAGCACTTAATAACGTATACAACTACGTCACTATGGTTTATATTTGAAACCAATAAAATATTGCATATCAACTATACTTTGATAGAGAAGTTAAATTTCTTAAAAATCTTGTCTTCCTTCCAGAAAAAGGTAAAATGTTGGGTCCTCTGTGAAGCCTTTCTATTTGCACTCTGTCTATCCCACTATTAAAATAGTCATTCTATTATAATTTGCATTAGTTTCCTATGGTTGCTGTGATAAATTATCACAAACTAGATGGCTTAAAACAACAAAAGCTAATTCTTCCACGGTTCTGGAGGCTAAAAGTCTGAACTCAGTTATCCCTGGGCTGAAATCAAGTTGTTAGCAGGGCCACACTCCCTCAGGAGGCTCTGAAGGGAATCTGGTCCTTGATTCTTCTGGCTTCTGGTGGCTGTCCACATTCCTGGGGCTGTGGCCATATCACTCCCATCTTTGCCGCCCTAGTAACACTGCTGCCGCCTCATACCTGTGTCAAGTCTCCTCTGCCTCTCTCTTGCAAAGACACTTGCGCTTGCCTTGACAGTGTATAATCCAGGATAATCTTGCCATCTCAAAATCCTTAATTTAACACATCTGTCCAGGGATTAGGACCTAACATCTTTGGATACCACTATTCAGCTACTCTATCACTGTCTGCATGTATGTTGTTGGTCTTTTTGCCTTTGTATGACAGGGTCTATCAGAGTAAGCACATAATGTGTAAGCAACCAGTGAAATACACATACAGGTATAGTGGTATAAGGTAAAGGCCCATTGTCCATGTTCATTAATATATTCCTATTAATATATTCTTTGCAAAAGTTTTATTTCCCAAGGCCAGATCTACTCTTTTCATCTGCTAATCTGTGGCTGGATAGTTTCCTAATGTATTAGATCAACTTCTAGATTAGAGAAATTAAACAAAGGGGGCCTTCATCCTTGTATCATTTCTACTGAGCTACAGTGAGGGAAAGTAACCAAAAAACCCCATTCAAACTCCATCCCTTCCAAGCCAAGGACGGAAGGGAGAGGAAAGGTGGAGGGGCCCTGGCAGCTGGGAGGCCACTCTCCTGGAATGTGAGAATGCAGCGTGGCAGGCTGACAAGCATGGCTGAAAGGAAGAGTGCTGTCATCAGTTGGTCCTGGCCCATTTGTTGCCAACCCTCAGTTACTTATTTTAAACCAGTTTTCTTTGTAACTTAAACTCTTACAGTCATGGCTATTGCTTGGCTGACCATTTCTCCATCTTGAGTCACTTGAGTTCAGCACAGGCATTTCTCTGAAATGAGGCTTTTTCTTTTCCAGTTTTCTTAAATCACAGTCACCTTCACCCACAAGAATAAGACTGTTCTAGCTATCACTCACCTGGGAAGACAACTTGGTAGCTATGCTATGGTTTTCTCAGCTCCTGGAAATCTTTCTCAATGAGACAGGAAAAAAAAATCACTTGCAATATAAAAAGAAAACAAATAGATTATTTCACACAATCCTTGAAACAGTAAATTGTTTACTATATTATAATTGTTCACTATAATATAGTTTCTTTACTATATTATAATTGTTTGTCAGTTTTGTCACCTTTATGCTGGTTAGAGCCATCTACTCCCAACAGAATGTTGAAAACAACTATGGAGCCCAAACATTTATCCAAGATTTGCCTAAGTAGGTATCTATTAAAAAACATCTAAGCTTTGAGAAAATTCTTTCATTTATATATACTATCCATCTGTAATAAATATAATTGTCAGAATTGATTTAGGTATGTGAGTGTCATAAGTACTCTACAACCCATCAGAGGCTTTTACTGATCAAACTGGACTCCAATGGCCTCACCAAAGAGACCAGCATACCTCCTAAAATCATCTTAAGTAACACTCTTCCTGTAGCTCCTCTCTTATCACTCTGTCTTAGCAATGAAACTTTTCTCATGCTGTTCCCTCTGCTTAGGATGCTTGTCCCAACTCCTCTTCTCTTGATTAAGTTCTATTCATCTTTTGGATCATAGTTCAAGCATTACCCTCTCTGATGCACATTCTATTCTTTCAAGTCCCTCTATCTTTGCATGTAGTTCTTTCTACCCAGAAAACTCTTCTCCCCTCCTCCACTTGTAAAGCTCCGTCTATCCCTTAGGCTCAGCTCAAATGTTACTTGAATGTGGCACCTGCTTTGCACAAACCCCTGTTCCTCAGGCTGAGTCTGTCACTCACTGCCTGTATTCCCACATAATACTTTTTACAAGCTACCACAAGCTCACTTCCCAGTGAGCTGTATTTGTTTGTGGAGGGACATCTGGGTTGATAGCAAGGGCCTCAAATTCAGATTGACTTGAGTTTGAAACCAAATTCTACAACTTAATGTGTGACCTTGGACATTCTTCTTTCTGAATCTGTTTCTAATTTGGAAATGGGGGACCTAGTATACCTAATTCATGGGGTCACTGTAATTATGGATTAAATGAGATGTGTTTAATGCACTTAGCACAATGTGTGGCCCATATACTCAAATAATGAATGGTAACTATTATGAGGTGGTGAAAGAGTCCGATGCAAAGACTCAGGCCATTTTGTCCATCTTTCCATCCCAGTGACTAGCACATAGGGGCACTCGGTGAGTTCTTAAAACTGAATGAATGAAATAATACCCATAACGTATTTTTCTTTACAAAAGGGCATGAAGTTTATTCATTTTAGGAATTTTACTGAAGTGTCAGAAACTCCTGATTTTATACTCCAAATCATACCCATCTTTGCCTTTGCTAAACTAGTCCTGAACTTACATGTCTAACAGTTTGAGTTCAAACTTGAATATTAAGTATTAGTGTTTTCTAATTCTCTTTTCACGCTTTTAGTGTTTTTACTGCATTTCTATCAGTTTCAGCCTTTACCCAATTCTAGTGGAACACAGTTCATACTATTCTTTCTCGTATGAATTATACCAATGGCATGCATGTTTGTAGGACTTACATGCTAAGTAAGCACTGTTCTATGAGCTTTACATGTTTTAAATCCTCTGTGTGACTCATAGGCAAATGACTTTTTAAGATGATAGAGGTGAACGATCAAACCGATTAAAACCACTGCAAATTCTAGCTTCAAGTTCTGGCCGCAGCATGGCCTCTGCCACCAACCAGAGTCTAAGTCCCTTGAAGGGAGGGTTATCTCCCGCTTCCTCTGCATGGTTCCCAGGATGCAGATTCTCGGTTCATTTCCTCTTCTGTCCTCGTAATTAACTCACACTAAAGGGTCAGTGGGACGATTTGCGTCCACACTGAGTATGCTAGAGACTCCCTAGGCTTAAAGCCTCCCGAGGTCTACGAACCTTCCACCTTGGAAAGCACCCTTTCACCCTCGGCACGTCCAACTTTTCTACTGTGGTTTCCTTCTGGGTCCCGAATGACTCCTAGGGCCTCTGACAAGGACGTAGGAACGTACGTCTGAGACATCTCTGCCCCCTTTAATTCACCAAGGGCGTCATCCTACCGGCCGAGGCGACTGCCCAGGGGACCTTGGACGCTTGCTCCGCTTGGCGACCCCACGCTGCCCGCCGGAGAGGGGACAGCGTCCCGCTCCCCCCGGGAGCCGCCGCGGACGCGCACACGTCCCACGCCCGGCCTCCACGGGCCGCCGGGGCTGCGGCTCCTGGTCAGGCCACGCCGGACCCTCCCCTCAACCGCGGGGAGGTCGCCGAGGGTCCCGCGCGCGGGGCGGGGCCCCGGGCTTGTCCCCCTCCCCGCGGCGACGCGCGGGCACCGGGCGGGGCCGCCGTCCCTTCCGGGGAGCGGTGCCCGGCGCCGCGTCTGCCGGGCGGCTCGCCTCCCCGCCCCCCGCCGCTCTGGGTGACGCTTCTCCCAGCACAGCTCGCGGGCAGCCGCAGCGCAGCCACCGCCGGCGCCCCTCCGCGCCGGCCCAGCCCGCGCGGCCCGCCCGCCTCGCCGCCACCATGAGGGCCGAGGGCGACGGCGGCCTGGAGCGCTTCTGCAGCCCGGGGAAGGGCCGGGGGCTGCGCGCTCTGCGGCGCTTCCAGGTGGGGGACCTGCTCTTCTCCTGCCCGGCCTACGCCTATGTGCTCACGGTCAACGAGCGGGGCAACCACTGCGAGTACTGCTTCGCCAGGTAGGGCGGCGCCGGCCGGAGGGCGGGAGCCGCGGGCCCCGCGCGGGCGGCTCGGACCGCGGCGGGAGGAAGTGCGCGCGGCGCGCGGGGTCCTAGCGCCCGCGGCTCGGGCGGCGGCCGCGCGCCTTAACTCCACGCCGCGAGATGCCACGTGCGTTAGGAAAGACGAGCCAAGTTCCCGCCGCACGCCTTGCACGTCCCGTTTTCTTAGTTTGCTCACGCGGGATGTGCAAACCCCCGGGAGCGCAGGGCCCTGCCCTCAAACGTGGGCTCGGAGCCAGGCTTCTTCCAAGCAAGGGCATGCGCTGCCCACTCAGTGCATTGCCCAAGATCCCCAGATTTTGGCTGCCACCGTCTGTCACCTTTAACTTGTGCTTCCTGCGGTGTGTTGTGTCATATATGTTCCTCCGCCCCTCCACTCCTCCGCCGCCCGCCCAGCCTTGCTGGTTCCTCCATGGAACTTAATGACGCAAAAGTACATGGCCCATCTTCCTCCTTCTCACTCTGCCCTGTGTTTGAAGAGAAGCCAGAGGCGTACTTAGCACATTCCTGAAGCCTGAAGGGCTGCACTGTTGGGATCTCTTAGCCCTCGCCTGGGATCCTCGCCTTGGATCTCCAAGGGCATTAGGCAAAACGTGGGGTCAGCAATGTTCTTTAATTGTAGTACATCATACGTAGGTATATGTTCACATGTATGCACATATATTAATACACACACATAATCATATCCTCAAGCCTTATGACAGTTTCAGATGGGAAAGGCATATTAGAAATCACCAATCCAGCACTCTCCGTTTTACAGGTGAGAAAACTAAGGCCCACAGAGGAAGTGTGGTTGTGTATATACAGTCACACGGATAGTTAAGGGAATGGAATCTGTTTTCTTCAGTTATGCCCATTTCCCACCAAGTTAGGTGCTTGGTACAATTCCAGAGGCAGGACGCATGGTGTTGGGAGTTAAGTTCCAATGTGACCTTCCACTAGTCTCTGAGGAATGTACCAGGCTTTACTTGATTTGAACCTCAGTTTCTTCATCTTTGAAATGGAGATTTCTGGGCTTTATTAAGCTGACCTAAGGTCCTACCAGTACATTTTGAGTACAGGTGTCAAGTCCAATAGACACTGAAGTACCCAATCTCTGAGACCTGTGCGCCTTATTCTACGACAAGACATAGCAAAGGAAGGGACAAAGGCTAAATATTAGAGCAATCTTGCCCAGACTCCCTGCCAGAGCTGCCTTCCGCTTGGGGGGACCTGGAAAGGAACTAGACACAGAATCATGCCGTGGGCAGCTTAAGGGCTGTATGTGATGTGGCTCTTTGAATTGGTGAGCCAAGAGCTGAAGGGTCATGGCACCACTTTGCGACGTTTGAGTGAAGTGAGCATTGGGTTTTCCCAAAGTTAAAAAGGCTGCTGTGACTGGTCCCTTGATCTTCTGAGCCTCGCTGTGTCTCGGAGTCTGAAGCAGTGTGGGTGTCTGGAGTAACAGGAACAAAGCGGGGTCACCCAGCACAGAAGGTGCCTCCCTCCACCAGGGATCCCCAGTGGTTCTGGAGTCTGACCTGTGCGGGAAGACTGGTGCCAGGCACATAGTAGGTACCAGATGATAGTTACCAGTCCTCCAGTGAATTAAAGATCAAATCCCTCTGGGTTCAGAGGGGGAGAAGTGGAGCTGAGAGCTGCTTCTCTTTAGCTGTGAGCCTCCTAACTGTATCTGCTATACACACCCCCAACTGTGGACCATTAAGGCGTGGTCAGATGCCAGTCTACAAATCACCCTGCCCTCTGTGACAGCCTGCTTTTCTTTTTCTGAACAACATGCGTTAGACCCCTCCCCAGGGCTGCCGCATGCACTGGGTGGTACCACTACGTCTCCCTCCTGCCACTTTTCTCTGTTGGGCTTAGTTGATTCTCAACACCCCCAGTTCCTTTCCTCTCTTTCTTCCTCCAAGGAGTCATTTGAAATTAATCAAAACAATATGCAAGAAATAATGATACCATGATATGAAATCAGAAATATCTTTGTGTACTCCACCCTATAATTTCTATTAAATCTGGTTAGTTTAGAATTAGTGGTTAGATCATTCTTATAGATTTAGCACCCTTTCCTCTGTGAACTATTTGTGTATGACCAAGGACAAATCCATCTGTCCAGCTGTACCAGAGGAACACACGAATGTCTTCATGGTGCCTCAAGGGAGTAGGAGCTGAATTCTCAACTATTGAAGCATATGGACAAAATCTACTTTCACCCCACTTTCCAGCCCCAAGAAAAAGATACTCCTTATTCTTTCTTCTGCCAGCAGTTTAGTGTAAACAATATTGCTTAAGATCATAAGCCAATAGAGGTTTTCCCAGTCTAATTGTATCTGGGTTTAACATATTTTGAAGGAAAATAAGTGATTTGTTCAGGAATACGTGTGTTCTATAAATTGAAAAACAATGGGAAGTTTCTTAGGTCAAAGTATAATGGGATTCTTATTGTCAAGGCAATTCAGGCAGAGGTTTGTTTCTGGGAGTTTTAAATTTGTATCACGTTTTCTCACTTTGGTGGGTGACACTTGGGAAGATGTGTATGTTGCATCAACTGCTGGAAGGCAGCTCCTAAAAATATGTCTTCCAATGGGGAACAGCCCTGTCAGACCTCTTAGATACATTTTACACACTCACATGCTTTTTAGCCATTGGCCAACATTTTGTGGTCAACATTTACATTTTATTTCAAACTTGGTATTTGACATATTTTAACATCTTGGAAAGGGAAAAATTTGTGACCCAGGGTTGCATCTGAATATTCGTTCTGCATGCAATTCCTCAGGTAGGAACATACCTCCCTCTTGATCTTTTATTCTCTTGGTTTATGGGTCATATAAGGATAAGAATATTGTTGGGTTTTTTTCCCCCATTTGTTCTGAGTATGGGGGAAAGGTAGAAAGGCCCACTTAACCTCCTTGGAATATACCTATTTGGAACCCAGTTTCAGGGAATTTATATAATGTCTGGCTCACTGGACTGGTTTTTCAAAAAATTAAAATGTTTGTGTGAACAAAACGGTGTGATCTTAATGTCCTATTTTATATATTCAGCAGTTATAAAGACATAATGTCCTGCAGACACTCTGTAGCAGTATTCAGCTTATCTTTCTCATCATTTTGCCAAACTGTCAAAGTCATCTTTAGTTAACTTTAATCAGTATTAAGAGCCCTGAACTCTTGATGCTGTGAAATATCCCTGGTCCTGGCCTCCTGAAGACCTCCTGGTCCAGGGCTGCTGTGATTCTGCTTACTCTGGAACATTCTCAGAGAACTGTAGTGTCTAAGGGGAGAGATGGCTTCAGATGTTCTCAAATTCTCTTGCTTCCTGAATGGAAAATTGTTAACATGTTCTAATAGAGGATCCCCTCGTTTTTGCCTGTATTTTAAAAAATGGATAGTAAGATGAAAACATACAAAGAACAGATTTCCTCTAAAAAGTTGCATTAAAGAATACAAAATTCAGCCATCTGTATATTAGGTAATGAGATACTGTGTTGTCATTTTCAACATTACAGTTATTACAGTTATTTGAAGTTCATTTATTTAGAGACTGTAAGGCAGGATCTTTGGTGTCTGATCGACTTGGTTTGAATTCTGGCTTCATTCTTTCCTGATGGCTTATCTTTAGGCAAATTATTTAACTTCTTTGAACTTCTAGGTTCCTTTATCTCTAAAATGTGCACATCAAGACCTACCTACAGAGCTTCGGGAGAATGAAGTGAGATTGTGGAAGTCAAGTGCTTAGCACAGAGTAAACTGTCCAAATCAGGCTGGCGTCTCACTTGTACTTTTTTGGTGAACTCTGCTGGCTACATGTTTAAATAGTGTGAAACAATATTGCAGTTTTCAGTGACATTTTGATTATAGTTGGGTTGGGGCGTGGGATACAGGGAAGCAAATACTGGAACTTGTTGACCAATAGAGTCATCATTCAGATGACACGTCCATCCAGAGCTAAAAGCAACAGTTCTCAATGCCAGGTCCCCCAGAATAATAATGGGTTTCTGGGATTAGTTTTCGCTGCTTTTCAAAACCTAACGGAAAAGATATAATAAACCTACAGAGGTAAAGAGCCTTTTCTCGCTCCAAAGTACTCAGACACGTTAATACTCTTTTACCATGAGATTAAACAGATATTTGAAAAGAGAAATGGAGGAAAACAGAATTGTCCGCACAGTGAGCATACGCTGGTTCCTCTCTGCTCTTTACTCTCAGCGTGATTCTTTCAGCCATGGCAAGGAGCAGTCCTTAAAAGCTTCAGATGTGCCGGGCACCATCACATGCATATTTTTCATACATGGGGAGCATAATTTCTATTATAGCTCTTCGGGGCTCAGCGACCAAGCTGCACATTTGGAAACGATTTGAGATGAAAGAGACAGAACAACAGCAGGGTACCCTGAAGTAAATGCAAACCCTGGTGAGTTAAAACCACTATCTAATACCTTTCCCTCCCAAAAGCAATTGCACAAAATCCTCTCCATCAAAAAAATCTGAGGATCTCATATATAAAATGATATTCCTTCAGCTCATGGTGCTCTTTGCAGCTCGTAAAGCATTTCCAGATACATTCCTATTTTGATCCTCCCAAGGATGGTTTAGTGTAGAGAGGGCCTTATCCCATTCTATGTAGGAAGAAACTGTTGGAGATGTTAAATGGTTTCCTTGAGTCGCACAAAATTTTTGTTAAATATTTATTGAGTGCCTGCTAATGGGTTAGGCTCTGTGCCCTTCGTGGACTGAGCCATATCTTCCTGCTCGTGAGTTGTGAGCTTCCTTCCCCTGCCCCTTTTTGCCTGAATCTACTGGTGGTCCACACCTGGACCCTGGGACATAATTCATGTCTGATTTCTCCTGGAGTGAATGCAGTTTTTATTACCTCTCTTCTTTTGCTTCCCACTACTCCAATAGGTAATGAAACAAACTAATACATTGTTTCTAAAAGTTTAGCAAATAAATTGATTTTGTTATCTTTAATCTGTATCTTATGCTGCTATGGGTTCAGAGATTTTTTAATTACAATGCTTTGGGATTTGCGTAAGAGCTACATATATGTTTTTGTATGTTAGCAACCACACGTCATGAAATGCGAAAAGAACAGGAGGCTTTGGTCCTTCTGTGGGTTTGGAATATTTTTAAATTTTTGCTGGAACTAAGATGAGACTATTATCTTGGCTTTATGCCAACATATAAAGACTTTGTTTCTGTGCCCTTTGGTAGGGTAGCATCAGTATATAACCCTTTTTCTTTTTCTTAAATATATACATTCTTCAGAACCTTGTTCTGTGCAAAGTTAAATTGGTGAGGTTTAGAAATAGAATTTGAGCTCTACCAGGAGGCCCCTGGCTGGTAAGCAGATTGCACACTGTCGGAAGGTTCATGAGAAAACGTTAAGACACATCATCTTAAATGTCTTTGGAACGATCCAGGGCTCAGTGCTATAGTTGGGCAAAAACTAGTCTTCAGGAGAACTCAGAATTGGTGAGAACCTGAGATAGTAAAGTGTCTGTTTCTGAACTGCAAAGGGAATGTCAAGGAAAGTTTCTACTTCATGTTGGTGTTTCAGACTTACCTCTTTTGCCTTAGGTTGATATCCCCTTTCTTTTTCTTGTCCATGTAATGAGAACATGAAATAATTACATTCTTATGTCACTTTATTTGTGCTTTCCAAGGAGGCAATCAGTAATTATAAACATCTTTTATATTCCATTAATAACTAAAGTCATTCCCCACTGCTGAGCACACACTTTCCTCTTTGGGCCCCAGATGTAGAGTGAACTTATCCTGCTTCCCAGGTCAAGGCATGCTTTCATCTGGTCTAAAGGAGGCTGGTGTGATTTCAAAGATACCCCCTGCCTTATTGATTCTGCACCCCCATTTCCTGCTCATTTCACAGACAGCCCCTCTCTGGGTTTGCATACATCTTTGCACATGTATGTGAGGATGTCCTGGTCATCATTAGGGAACTGGAACAGAGCACATTGGTTGTATTTGACTAGAGCCAGACTTTGAGCCGTCCTCTGTCGGCTTGGCAGCTCCATGGTTTTCTGTAGCATTTGTGAGGGAGGGCCACACTGTGCTGGCCCCTTAACCCTGGAGAGGCCAGTTCTAGGAATAGAGGGCTCTGTCCCTTCTCAAGGGACTTGCATTGTCAGCCTCTGTACATCACCTTCACCTTTCCCACCACATCCCCACCTCACATCTGGATTTCTAGCAAAGCTGGGATACTTTAGGGGCACAGTCCTCTGGCAGGGAATTGACTTCAGTAACTGCCTTTTCAGAGGTTGAACCCATGACCTTGGCCTCATTAGCACTGGTGCTCTAACCAGTCACAAAGCCACGTACCTCATTTGGTGTAATTTCTGCTGATGCTCTGCCTACCACCCTGGGAGGCCTCCTTTTCAATTGCAAAGGCGTTCACACCAACACAATAGAACGGGAGGAAATCAGATCTCTTCAGGACTTCTCTGGAGGGCTGAAATATGCAATTTAACCCGAAAATAATACCAAAAATCTTGAGAGCTCAGGAAACATCTTTCTAGTCCATGCATTTGCTGAGAATCCAGCTGTGACTCTCAGATTCTAATTCAATCAAATTTAAAAATAGTATGGAACTCCTTGTGCCAATTAATTAACATAAAATCTGGTGGCTCTTGTACATGAAGCAGAAAGGTTTCAGATGACTACATGGAATATTGCATGTATATTACTAAAATGGGTTGGGTTAGCTTTTAGAGCAAGGAGTGGATCTGAGAATTCATAAGTGCTTCTCTTTGGCAAGTTTCTAGTCCCTAGAAGCCAAAATGAATGTGTGTTTATGATAGCTGAGACTCTGGTGTGGGTCAGCAAGTGCACGCTGACGTAACAGGCCTGTCAGTTCCCTGGGCATCCGGAATCACCATGGAGGAGAGAGAGACAACATACCCCAGCAGCGAATTTCCTAGCAGGGCTTGAAGACAGAGGCATTTTCTGGAGGGAGGGAGGAAGGCGGAAAGAAAATCTGGCTGACCAAGAAGATACCATTTTTCATCCGAGCCAAATAAAAATCTCAAGACTTTTATATCCTGGCACTTGAAAGGAGTTATATTGCAGAATCTGTGACACAATGAAAAAATTTTGGCCAGGAGTAGCTTTTCCGCCTCAATCTGTGAGTACCAGGACTTTTCAGGGAGGTAGGTCCTGGGCTCAAATTTTGTTGATGCTCATCACCATCGTGATGTTTGTATAAGAAACTTGCCCGTGTGCCACCTGAAAAATCACTTCTCTGTCAGTTGCACAGATCTGGGTAGGGTGACGATTGCCCTTTACAGTGCTAGCCTCTCATGTTCCTAACATCGCAACAGTAAGAGACATTTGATTATGAGATGGTAACGTCCCTGAGAACAGGGATTCTATTTTTAATGTATTCAACAAACAATTATATTTATGGAGCACTTGCTAGGTTCTAAATCCCTGGGAAACAGCTGTGAAGAAGAGGGAAAAAACAAAAACCCCTACCACCATAGAATTTATATTCTCGCAGGCTTATTCATCTTTATTTTACCTGCAGTGCCTTGAACTTTGTAGGGTTTCAGCAGATGTTTTGTTGAAGACAGTAGGTTTGGGGTTGAGTTGTTTTTTTCTTCTCCTCCTTAGTTGAAAACTGACAATCCACATATGTCATGAAGAAAATTCTGTTAACCGGAATGTTTAAGCACACACCCTAGTTCATGACTTAAGTTCGTGAACTAAAGGAGATAATACTTAGGTGTAATGAAATTGTAACACCCCTACACTGTATTACAATAATGGCTTTGCTTAGACATTTTTTGGAAGTAATGAAGTTTGACCCACTCATATACCTGAGTAAATATTTCTAAATGGCACTTAAAACACCTTTTAGAGATTTTTCACTTTAGAAACTTTCAGACTCACAAAGCAGTAGGGATTTAGAAACAATCTACTTATTTGTACTCAATATTGAATATTTAGTTTCAGCACAAGATAGGCCTTCTAAGACACCCAGCTAGTAAATATTTTCTAGGTACAGAGAGAGGGAGGGGCAAAGAGCCCACGTCTACCTTCTCTTCCTATGTCTGCAGACAGCAGTCCCGATAGAACTCATTGTAGTATCTGGACTGCCCAGTGGGAAGCCCGCCTTGCTTGTAGCCATGCACATGCACACACGTGTGCACACAAGCACACATGCTGCTGGTTCTCCTCTCAGTCCCTCTTTGCCTGGCTGCCTCTCAGGTTCTGAGATGTCTGTCCAGATTTCTGCAGGCTGGATTAGCCCCTTCACGTCTGCACCCTTAGCACTTTGTCTGTGCTTCCTTCCTTCATCGTGCTCGGTCCTTGAGCGTAGGAACCAGGTCCTCCTCGTCTCTGTAGCCCCAGCACTTAGCCCGAGGCCCGGCACTCTGTCACCTCAGTAAATATTTATCAAATGAGTAGCCTCATTTCTGCAACGCAATTACTAGTGGCTCTTTGGACAGCCACCCCTAATATACAGTGCTGTTCCTAATTGGAAATCAGTCTTTGTAGACATCAACAACCCTTCCCTGATTCCTGTTTCCTTCAGGACAAAATCAGAATCTTGACTGCTCGAGCCCGCTGTATTCGGTGCCCTCCCGACCTTCTGCAGCATTATCCCTCCCCGCTTTTTTTTTTACTTAAACCCTGAACTCAGTCAGTTTTCCCAGAATCCCACAGAGGTGCTGTGCCATTCATCCGTCTTCTTTTGTCCATTTATTACCTGGAATACTTTTCTCCACAATTCTGCCTTCCTCATCCTCAGCCTTCTTCCCAGTTCAGACCTGATGCCCAAAGTCTGCTCATTCTCAGGAGAGATCCAGCTCATATTGCATCTCTTTCCTGAAACTCCTCTTAGATACCTCAGCCCACAAATCTCTTCATTTTTTCTAGTTGCTGCTTTATATTTATTTTACAATGGTTTGCTATTTACATTTATTGAACACCTTACCATTCTAGGCATTGTGCTCTAACCCTGGGGACTCAAAGATGAGTAAGACAGCATTCTCTGTACAGGCCCTAACTTCTGTGTCTTTTAAACAGCTCTGTCCTAGGAGTAGCTTCCTGCTCTCCGTTCAGCGTCATGTGGGCCATCTGGATGCTGAATCATTTTGCCTGATGTTTATATTTACCACTCTCGTGAAGGTAGGGCTTATTTTCTCAAATAGCTCAGTTTTCACAAAAATATCATTCTTCCAGAGCCTGGCACAGTACTCAAAACATAGAAAATAATACTTTTTCAATAGAAATTAGTTGCCTAAGGTAGATTAATGTATTTTCCCCCTGCTTCATGTGCAGTCTTACAGTATAAAAAATATTCTTCTTTATTCAGAAATATAAATGGATTGAGAGAAAGTATCTGTTAAATCCATTCAAATAATATCTGGTAAGTGTGAGTTCTCAAGGCAAGGTCCACAATTGGGGTAATTCACCGAAAAAAATTGGCAGTTCAGTTTTGTATTGTTTGTCTATAGAAAACTAACACCAAAGGCATGAGAGAGTATCACCTCTTAAAATTCTTCTGGAAGCAATTAAAAAGGTGCAGTTTCTAAGTCAGAGCAGGTCACCCGTTTCTTGAGCAAGGAGTTAATATTCATGTTTGACCGCAGAGGGCCTGATCATGTTCTGAAACTCACATTTAGTATCAGGTTATAAAGGTGTTTCTATGTGTTTTTTTTTCCCTACACTGTGGCCCAAAGGTTGAAGTGAGGAGGATTGTTAGAAGCTTTCTAAGTTTTTAAATACTGGAATTTATATGACTTTGGTTTTGTTCTTTTCCTTGATATTTAATCACCTGTGTGTTGTGGAAGTTAGGACAACAGCAGTCACTGGGGCATCTAATATTATTAGTATTTATTCACATCTGTCATTTATTGTACCACTGGAAGAAATGGTGCATGTTATTCATCGTGGACTCCTTTATGAGAGAACTGAGTTAAAAAGAGAGGCATTCATTTTTCCCTTTTGATTTCCCAATCAGTAGGCATCAGAGAAACAAAAGTTCACTAGCAAGGAAGTGTCATCTGACCTCATGCAGAAGTTAAGATGTAAAGTGTTTCCAGAGGAAAGTGTTTAATTTTAAAAGTGCCTCTATTCATTCTTTGAGCAAGCCTTAACTGTTAGAGATTTACCGGTCTTACAAAATGTGATTGTAGACGTCATCCAGTGGCTGGAAAGAGGAATATAATGTTCGCCATTCCATAGGCTTGATGTTTCTCTCCTCTAGCCATAAGCTTCGTGAATTTTTCTTCTTTCTAAGGCAAAGGTAAATTGCATTGCAACCAGAGCCTGCATTAAAATGAATCCTAAATCAGTGGTCATCATTTTTTTTCATTGCTGAGCTTTACTTTTAATGAATCAGTGATATGTAGAGTCATGTATACAGTATTTTTTTAGCTTTATTGAGGAATAACTGACAAATATAATGTATATTACAGTGTATGATGTGGTAATTTGATATATGTATACATTGTGAAATGGTTACTAAGATCAAGATAATTAGCACATCGCCCCATATAGTTAGCCTTCCTGTGTGTGTGTGGTTAGAATCTTAAGATTCAGCAACTTTCCAGAACAAAACATTGTGTTACTAACTATAGTCCCCATGCCGTACATTAGATTCTCAGAACTTATAACTGAAAGTTTGTACCCTCTGACCCACATCGCCCCATTTTCCCCAGGGTCAGCATTATTGAACAAGGCCAACCATTCATTGCCCTCACCACCAAGCCCAGCTTTCTCCTTGTACATCACAGCTCTTATTCCAATAGTTGGGAAAGCCTATTAGTTGCTGCTTACTGCCCTAAATAGTTCCTGCCTCCCCTAGAGGCCCTGGGCTCTAACTTTTAACAAGCCTCAGAACAAAGCCCAGTGTGAAGGGGAAGGTTCAGCCCGGCTCTGGGAAGAAGCTCCCTGCTTGCACATGGGTCCTGTTTCACTGTCACATTGTGGATAAAAGTGAAACGTGGAGCATCTTTCACTATCACACAAGAACGGACAGCCTTCATATTATTCTTGTCCCCTGACCAGAGTTTTAATAGGATTCCGCCACAGTCCCTCCAATTTTTATTTCTCTCACATAAAAATTAGTGTAACCACTCTCTCTGGGTGGGAGGCTAACTTTGTTTCTAACTGTCTTATTCAACCGGTGGTGAAGTGACATTGTGCTGCTGGGCTTTTTTTCTTTTCTCTTGTTCATTTGGCTGGGGCCGCCTCCATTCCACAGAGCACTTGTCACTTCCTCTGTCACCGTTAGTTAAAAGTAATTGTTATTGCAAGCCCCCTCCATGCCAGGATATCATTTTCTTTCATGGTGAAACCCACTAAGCACCCGTTTCAGTAGCAGAAAGTAGGGACTTTACAGGACCAAATCCTTTTTATCTAGACTAACAGCCCCTGGGGCAATGCATTAACTAGCAGGAGCTGTTAATTACGTCTCTTAACTTGTTGATCTTCATGGCTTCCAAATTCTAAAAGCAGGGACATTCATCACTGCGTGTGTCTCCTCTAGTAGCAAATGACAGGAGCCTGTCTTCTCCCTTCTGTTCAGTCACTAATAATCAAATTGCATTTTCCTGTAATGTTTCTTTCCTCCCTTTGTGGTGTATCACTTCTGAAGTTCAAAGAAGTGAATCCGTTCACAGCAGTATGGATATTTGTCCATAAAACAAAGGCTTTAGAAGCAGGAATCCTCTAAATATGTCTGAGAGAGACTGTACTGAAGGTATTTCAGGAGTTGACATCACTTAAAAAAAAAAGTGTAGGCCAGTTAAAAGTGTAGTAGGAATACAATGCCCTTGTATTTTCTCATTTAATTTTCCTAACAAACCTCTGAGATGGAAACTGTATCTTTACAGTGGAGGAGGAAATAGGTTCAGAAAGGATTAATAATTTGCTCAAGACCACAGAACATCTCAAGTGCCAGAAAGAAAAAGGATTTGAGAGAGGGAGGTGGGAAAAGTAACTCACCACATTCATCCTAAGTTATGAAGAGGGACTCAGGAGGTGGAAAGAAAGCCTCAGCTTTCTTTTTTAGAATTCGCACCTGGCTTCTGGAATACTTCCTTGTAACAGAAAATGTGGTGTCAGCCTTCATTCTGACCTTAATATTCATCATCAAGGTAGCTAAGCCACTTAATACATCCAGCGTGTGCCATTCATTCTCAAGACAAGTTACCTTGTAAATAACCTGCATTGCTGAGAAGAATTCTGCAACACCATTGGGCAAATTCTGTATTCCAAAAAAAACCTCTTGGTCCAAATGGACTGCTGTAGGCCTGGGCTGGGGCTTCTCCATTCTGGAAGCACATTAAAAGCTCCAGGAAAGCTTTCTAAAAATCTCCAAACAGACCAGTCAAATGAGAATTGCAAGCCCTATCCCAGGCCCAGATCCCCATGTGCAGCTCAGGGGAGACCCTGAGAGAGGCCATCAGCCCTTCACTTTGAGTTCCCCTCCTTTGGGGTTATTTCAGGTCATGCCTCCAAAGGACCTTACTAATCTTTCTCTGAGAGGAATTTTATTTTCTGTGTTTGGCATTCTTTCCCCAAAGCTCTTGGATAATTCAGATGACGTTACATTGCAAATGAAAGATTCACGGCTGTGTCTTCTGTAGGAGCAGAGTTTATTCCGAATGCCTGGTCTATTCCTGCAGTGAAAACGGAGACCCCGTATGCAGTTTCTCTCTAGCTAACCTTCTCAGTCAGCAGCAGTGATGCACTCACAGGCTCTCTCTTTTTCCTCTCTCTCTCCTTTCTCGCTCGGGCACATACACACCCACAACGCGGGTACCAGCTCAGCAAATTTTACTCTCTTGAAAGCTGCTGTGTGCTGTCCCTCAGGGCCCCCGGGACGCGCTGCAGCTTGACCTCGCCCAGCCTGCGTCTGAGGAACACTTCCATCTACCCGACTGAATGGGAGCGAGGGTCCTTCTCTGCATAGACTAAATAGAAAACCACTCCTTATTTCATCCCAACCTATTTTAAGAGACTTGGTTTGGGGATTGTTCCCTGCCCAGGTCTCATTCTGAAAAATGATCCTGATTCTGCCCACTGCGTCTCTGAAGCAGTGACGTTAATGAGTTATCATTGTTGCTGGGATATTACGCAGACCGTGGTAAAGGGTGCCTTTCCTTATGCTCTTATTGCCATTAGCTTATCCAAACATAGATTATTTTTGCTTCATGTAGTTTATCCTCCTGGATAATTGCCCCACTATTCAAGGAAGGATAATCTCTCACGATGGAGGCAAAATGCGCACCTCAGTGTGTGAATTCTGATTCTGTTCCCTACTTGCTGAATGGCCCCACTGGGTTAGATTATTTCACCTCTAGGATCCACATTATCTTCATTTGAAAAATAGGAATAATAACTTCATCATAGAGCTGATGGACTTGCTGCTAGGCTGGGAGTTTTCAAACTTCCTCTATACTTTAAAAATTGAGAACTCCAGAGAGCTTTTGTTTATATGGGTTATACTGATCAATACTTACCATATGGAAATTAAAACAGTAAATGTTTTATTTATTCATTTTAAAATGACAACCACCATCCAATGACAGTACCATTTTTTAATGAGAACCATATCCCAAAACAAAAGAACTAGTGAGAATAGTGGAGTTTTACAGTTTTACAAATCTATTTAATGTCTGGACTTCCCAAAGACAACTGGATTCTCAAACATGCTTCTGACTTCAGTCTGTGGCATTACATAGGTTTGGTTCAAGTATGTGGAGAAAATATGGCCACAAATAGATATGTAGTTGGAAAGGAGTGTTTTAATAGTGTTTTGACTGAATTGTGGATATTCTTTGATTCATCACTAAAATTTGTAAGTGAAATTGTATTAAAGGCTACAACTGTAAAGTGCAATCTGAAGGTCTATCAGTGAACTTTATGTACTTTGTTACAGTAAAACCCTGTGGTCAGTCTTGCAGTTTGATGGACTGTTAGCTATGCATAATTTTTAAAACATTGTGCACTGGTCATTTGAAAAATATTGGTTCACTACATTATATAGAGCCTCTAAATGTTGATTCATTTCATCAAACCATATCCAAAAAAAAATCACAGTTGTCAACACCATCACCAGTCTTGTCAGATGAGAGACTCTCAGGCTCAGGGTGGCAGATATATGTTTTCCAAGATTATAATATTTGCTCAAAAGCACAAATGTTATCATTGGCAACAAATATTTCTATTGTTCTCTTTGAAGTGACAGGCTCCCTTCCTTCATTTCCAGACTGTATCTGCCAGACACTCGTCTGAATAAGCACAGTTTGTCTAAAGTCATACTTTCCAGTTCCGTTGGTATTCCAGAAAAGAGGCTGGTTCAGTTTACAACTCCAGAGAGCACACAAGTGTGTTTCCTTGAGACAGCCATCCTACTTCAGGATGCAGCACAAATACCTTACCCCTCCTTCCCATTTCACCACGGTATATCAAAAAGATACATACCCAAGAGTCGAGATTCAGTACAATCACTATTTGTTACTGCTTCATCAGGAACATTCTCAAGTGAAACTGGCTCCCCCCTCACCTGCCAATTGGTGTGTGGAAGTGAAGAATATGGTGTCTGCTTTCATTTGCACCAAGGTACCAACAGTTTGACCTCCAGCACCTTTCTACTTTATATCTTCCGCAGTGCAAATGCCAAGGCAGTAGCATGATTCTGAAACTAGTTTTGACCCCACCAACTCCCTGAAAGAGTCTCCAGGACCCAGTAAGTCTATGGACCACCATTTGAGGACCACTGGGAGAGAGAGTAGAAATTACGTAACATATCGCCAACACTTAACAGTTAATCTTTCCTTCCTGTTCTTCAATTTTGTGGCTTGTGGACATGGTGACTGGCTTTGTTAAATGCAGCCTGGCCTTTGGGAGGTTTTTTATTTTGATGAAGAGGTTCCTTATTTTGGTGAAGGAAAGAACTAGAGTTCTTTCCTAGCTCACGAAAGCCCAGTTGCCTTTACTCTCCCAGGGATGTTACCTTGAAGCTGAAAACAAGGCTTGGTTTCACATTAACTTTACTACTGGCATCTGTGCAGGAAGAACTGTGCGATCCTTGCTTTTTTGTGTGGTGTAGAGCTAATAAAGATATTTTTGTGATAGATTCCTAATCTTTTACAGCAGGAAGTCCTAAACCAGCTGCAGAGGCTATTCGGTGGCCCTTGAGATTTCATAAAATTTTTGGTTGCATTTTGGGGGTTAAGGAGAAGGTGGGTTGCTGGGAAGAGTTAATAGCTTTGATCAAATTCTCAAATGATCACATAGCTTTGATCGCATGTGACCTCTCCCTTGCAAGAACAAACATTAACAAACTACTGTTTCAGATGAGCACTTTTCTGGGCATTATCGATTTCCAAGTGCGCCTTTTCGTGGAAAGAATTTTCAGAGATCACTCCCTGGCTTTGTCTGCCTTTACTTCCCATCCCCGTGGCATTTCTTCAAGGTCCATCTCACTTAGCAGATGCTTACAAGTCACTTCACAGTAGTTTTTGACCACACCTTCTGCCCTTGTCCCCTCCTCATAAAACATGACAGCAGGGAGGAGGCATCTGGTGTCGTTCATATTCCAAAATGCAATGTCAGACTTCGGATCCCTGCAGATGCCCCCACGGCGGGCACTTCAGGCCAGCGAACACACTCAGCTAAATTAGTGGGTTTCTTTTTGAACTATTGAGATACGCAAACTGGGAATGTTTATTTGTGCCTCAACCACAAGATGTGTTTTGCTCCCACGCATTCTGCAGTCTGCTTCTTGGAATCCAAGTGCTGTCATGAAAACTGCAAGGCAGTCTGTTTAGTTCCAAAGGTAGCATTTCTGGAACGCGGCCTTGATTCTGTGGGAGGAGTGTGGTGACTACCACTCGCTGACAAGGAGCAGAGGAGGACGCTGCCGCACGATTACGTGTATATTATAAAACGTCAGCTCCTCCAGGCGTGCCACGGAAGGGGAGGAGGTGCGGTGGCCCCGCGGCAGTGCAGCACCCCTGGCAGCTGCGAGATTGTCCCCTGTGCTGTGGGCATCTCTCCAAGTCAGAAAGCTGGCCTCAGGGCGGTGATAAGAATAGGACAGCAGGTTTTAACACAGAGTGCTCTGATTTAACCATGTGCTTGTTCCCTACCTCAAAAGAATTTTTAAGAGTTGTGTTGTATGTGGTTTAACGCAGTGGCTTCACAGTTTTTTGGAGAAAGTTTGACTTATCTAATGCAACAAAAACACTGACACCTATCAGTTGGGAAACAACTGTCCCTGACATTTATGGGAAACAGGGAAATAATGTGGCAATGAACAGGGAGAGTCGATCTAGTTATGAAGAGGCAGAAAAATCACTCAGTAGCACACTGACAAGGTGAGTGTGTTTACTCATCAGATCTGGTAATATTTTATTCAAGGATATGTCTCTACTTACTTTAAGTTATATGTCTCTAACTTAACCTTAGCTTTCTGGACATTGGAATTATTGACATACCCAATTCCATGTTCTGCATTCCCCGCATCTCTAAATAATAAGGTTATTCCTCACCTTGTGCTTTCCACCACTAAAGGTGCTCCGCAGTCCTCTGTCTTTATGTCAAACCTTCAAGACAGTCTTGTTTATTTCTGCCTCTCTTTAGCAGGTGAGAAAATGAGGACATAAGAACCTCTGACTTGCCCAAAACTACTGAGTAATAGTGCAGGTGATATTAACAGCTGTGGTGTCCCAGGCCAGGCTCACGAGGCGAAGTGCACGCCATCCATCAATTTTGGAAAGTGCCTTTCACGCAGTCAGGGTTGGTAAATGTTGGTGCATGTACTATTTGACTAACTCACTCCTACTCAAGGGCTGAATCTGGTCCAAACTCTCCTCTGGGAAAATGCAACTTAACAAGGGGAGAGTAAGGTAAGGTGAGTCTTGGCTCTGCTTTCTGACCAGATGGCTTTTGTTATGGCATGATAAAATGTGCAGCTTTGTATTTCTGTGCCTCTCGCCACTACAGTGCCCTTTCTGTTTTTAAGGAAAGAAGGATTGTCCAAATGTGGAAGATGCAAGCAGGCATTTTACTGCAATGTGGAGTGTCAGGTAGGTGCTGGGCCAACTGGCAGGGAGGGTGTTTCCTCTGAAGATCAGAACTGCTATGCCCTTATTTTTCTAGGGCCTTCCCTGGGACCCTTTCACAGGCAGAGCTGGAAAGCTTAGTTGTGGCATAGGATGTGGCTGGGTACCCCTGTGTGCTGGCCTGGAACTGATGGGCAGTTCCTATCCAGTGATAGGCAATGACATGTTGGGGCCACACGCAGGACCAGGAGAAATGGGAAAGACACGAGGAGGCATGCTGGATACAGGCAGGTGTCCTACCAAGGGTGACAATTTGCCCTCAAGGCCACCAGCAACAGATGAAACATGCAGAGGTGACAAATGAAAATATTGAAATGCTATCTTTAAGCTGTTTTGGTTTTTACTGTCACAGGTCTGTATCCCCAGAAGCAGGCCACTTGTCACCCATGGGCTGTTTGAACCCAGTGTGACTCTAGTAGAATTAGGTGAGCCGCTGGCACAGCTTTTGTGTAGCCAGAGGGCGGCAGCTCCAGACTGATCCTTAGAGCTAATGCCTTTGCAGCATCCAGGGCTGAGGGGTCAGGCCGTCTGGTCTGATGGACAGGTCCCAAGGGCATCCTGTAACATGGCAATGGGAAACTTACAGCAAGTTTGGGGACCTCTTGGGGGGCTCTTTGAGGGACTAGGAATGTTGTTTTCTCAACTTTTCTACAAGATACCAGATCCACAAAATGTTCATAGGTATCCACAGAAAATGCGTTCCATGTTCTAACAATTTTAATTTGGAAAGAGTATGATCTTCAGCCTCTGTGTACCCTCCACAGTCTGTTTCTTCAGTGAAACCTGTTAATACACTTCGGGAAACGCTGATGCTCTTAGGCGGCAGCTCCAAGTGACAGGGAGGGTGTTCTCTGTATCTGCCCTTCTTTGTTGTTCTTCCCATACATGGTGTCTGTCATTCACTGCCCCCCTCCCAGTCTACTTCTAATTATCTGCTATTTCATTTTTTTCTCTCCCTGCTCTTACACAGTTGGCCTTGGAATGTCCCCAAAGGGCATTATTGAGCAGCATGAAAGGTTGCTAAGCCCACGTCTCATCTGACCATAGGGCTCCACCACGGCCGCATGCCAGAATGAACCACAGGCTGAGCCGTTGGCTTAGGAGCATCTACCTTGGCCCTGAAGGCCGCACGCACAGTCCACTTCCCTGTGTCCCCGACAGCAGGCTTCCACAGAGTGTCAGCCTTGTGACGGAACAGAAGTGGGCTTGTCGCTGAGTTTTCGGGAGGATCATACTTTGTTCCTCCCAGTCGTGGATAGAGCATTTTGTGGCTAGCTTTCTGCATGTTGGAGAGATCAGCAAGCCGTGGGAATTACATGATTTGATTCCAGGCCTGCTAAGTCAGCTGTTTCTATATTTAAGCACGTCTAGAAAAATTAACTCATTATATTCTGGTTTTTTAGAGAAGCAAGACAGTAAATCACCTCCAGTTCAGGTAATGTATATATAACACAGAATAGGAGGAGGCAGTTCAGCTCTGCAACTTACTAGGTCTGTGAACTTGGCAGGTAACAGGTCGTCTGTTTCTTCTCTGGGTCTCAGTTTCCTCACATGTAAATGAAGACAGTAGTGCCTGTCCTGATGACTTGTCAGGACCTAGTGATGTAATAGATATGAAAGTTCTCTATAAACTGTGAGGCTGGGTATAGGTGTGGGGGCAGACGAGAAATAATAACTTCAGTAATTCAGACTGGACTGAAGCTTAGCTTTATGCAAAAAATAAAGTAGGGGCTTTTTTTTAACTTAAGAAAGTAGATGGATTCTAAGAATATAAGAACACTAATGTGTACATGGTATGAAGAATGTTTACCTTCTCTGATTAACTGTAAACTCTGCATTAATATAAAATGCAGAATGTGTGAGATGCTGCATTATCTCTGGGTCTCCTGAGCCTGCTTCTCACCTGTCTTCCATCAAGCCTCAGTGGCTGCATTATTCTGATGAATCAGTGCAGTCCACGCTGGGGTTTTTGAGGTGGCCATTGTGGCGCCCTAGCCTTCAGGACCACTTCATCTCCCAGATTTGCAGACTCTGAAGCCTCATTTATGAGCACATAGTGAGGGGTACCCTCCCTTGGGAGGTTCCCGTTAACCAAATACACCCACCTGTATGTAACAAAATGCCTGTTTATTACTTAACAATAAGCAGTTTGGGAATTGACCTATTCTCCTCCTGTAGACAAACTGTACAGATAGTCAACTCATAGTGAAATGGCTTGAGTCGCAAGGAGCCACAGGATGAAGGATACAGTCCCACGTTTCTAAGTCATGTTCAAAGACCTTAGGCCAAGACAGCTTGCTGTGTCCGGTCTCCTGATGTGGAGTCTTCCCCGCTCCTTGCCCAGTCCCAGGGCCAGGGCACCTTCAGGCCTAGAGAGTATTTCTGCTCCTGTTAAGCACCTGGTAACCTACCTAGTCTCCTAGATGACAAGTGATAACACAGTTGCTGAAGCCACTTGTTTCCAGAGGTGACAGGCTGGACTTGACCTGTAACAAAAATTTCATTTTTGTTTCATCTGTCTCCCACTGTGGAAGGAAGAGCCTAATAGCCATTAAGGTTTTCCATCCTTTATACTGAAGAACTAAATAAGTACTGGGCAGTGAATTATAATGAGGTAGAGCGGACACAAGGGTTTAAGAAAAGTAAGTGCCTAGAAATAAATGGCCTCATACATGAAATCATTAGGGAGGAATCTGGGGCATTTGCTCCACATAAAAATGGATTCAGGGTTCTGCCTTAGGAATGCTTGGGTGGGATCAAAGCGGAGGTTCTGCTGCAAGGTAAAACGCAGCCCAAAGCAAGAGCAGCGATGAAGAAGGCAATTGAGTGATTCTGCACCTAGAAAGCCTGGTCCTCAGCTGCTGGTCATTAACTGGGCCTTCTCCAAAGGCAGACCCCAAGCACCCGGGGTTCTCGGGGTCAGTGCCACATGGCAGCGGGTGAGGTCGGAAGGAGATTAACAAGTCATCAGGTCCAAGCTGTCAGTAGATAAGAAAACAATGTCCACAGTGGTGGGGTGAGCTGCCCAAAGTCACATGGTGACAGAACCCGGACTAGGCTGTACAGACTGCTAGGGGAAAGCTGTCACCACTCTCCAACCCTGTGCTTGCGTGTCCTGAGGGCCCCCTGGGAGAAGAGGCACTGCGCGAACGAACGTGTCAGAGGAAGCAAAGCGACCTTTGATGGATGCGAAAGGAAGGCGTCCCTTACAATGTTCCTGTCTTTGCCAGAAAGCTCTCCGAGAGCGCCGAGGCACACATTCCTCCCTCTTCCCGGGGGATGCAGCGCCTTCGGAGGTCCCAGTCACTGTGAATATTCCCCCCAAGCCCACCTCTGAAAATGCCATGCTTCAGGATTTTGCCTTATTTTATACAGATGGGCTGCACTTTGCCCCGTGCACTTCTCTAGTTGATCACTTGACTCAGTGTGATCCTGCCAAAGGGAAGATTTTAATTGATGACGCATGAAAGGGTGATGTGGAGGGAACATAAAAGAAATCGAAATTCCTTTTTAGTTAGGCTTCTTTTGTAACCTGTGTATTTTAATGAACTATATTTATTTTCATAAATATGCCTGGAAAACCAAGTATATTATTCACTCACTTCGACTTCTTCATTAAATTGCACCATGACATATTCAAGAGAATAGTTTTATAGAGTTATTATATAGAGGAATCATTGTGGAGTGGTAGTTTCTAGGGTATTATTTCTTAACATTAAGAAACAAAAAAATGATTTGTTTTTTATAAACGGAAGCAATGAGGTTATGAGTATGCTTTTGAAAGTTGGAGGGGGTGGAAAAACTATGATGATGGTGTGACCAATGATGTGAGAAATTTCTTGACTTTTACTATTGACCAGAAAATAACAAGTATAGGAAATGTCCAAGAAATGCTCCTATGACCCTGTCATTGTTATGGGTGATTCGTGAATGAGGCCAGAGTCATAGGCTAAGTCCTGGCTAAATTGACTTTGATCTTGTAACCCAGACATAGGAAGCATCTTAAACTGAGCCACTTTTTTTCCTGAATCGTTCACATCACTGGTAGGAAAGAATGTGTATCAATGAACAAGTGCACCCGTCACTCTTGTAAGGGAATATAAGACAGAGCATGTCCTTGTGATGGGGGGTCAACAGCACCAGTCATCTTCGTGTGAGGTGGTCTGTATGCCCCTGCTTCCTTTTATCTTCCTCTTGAAGGTAATGGGTAATGCAAAGCAGAAATCCTGTGACTTGTTGCTTTTTCACATTTTAAGAACTCCAATATGCATGCTTTTCTCCATTTCAGGAGATTACATATGCGCATGTACAGGTAGACTGTGTCTGTTTTGAAAGCTCCACTGAAACAAGAGAAACACCAAAAGCAAGAATTAGAAAAGGGGATTCCACAATAAAAATCTGTTCTCCTTGTCCAGAAAGACAGTGTATCGTTTGCTCAGCAGAAAACTGGGTGACATACAATCATGCTTTTCTTCCAGTGTTGGAAATGCTGGTGCATGATGTAACAGTCTTGCAACAATTCCTGCATCTTTTAAGTATTTTTATCCATGCACAGAAAGGAAAGTCATGCAGAGCAGTTGTTACATTGGCTGAAAATGAATTAGAAGTTCGAAAAGGGTATAAAAATTTCTATATCTTACTTTTACATAGGTTTGACTGCTTAAGTCTTTGCACAAATCATCTGTGCTCATTATAGAAGAATCAGAAAGTACAGACTGAATGAAGAACAGACAGTATCCATACTCGTATCCTTCCAGAGAAAATCACGAGCAGCACTTTGGCATATGTCTTTCTGAATCCTGAGCATTTATGTGTATATTATTTTTCTGGAAAATGGAATCCAAGTTGACATTAAATTTTACACAAATTGCAATCAGGGCAGGAGCAATAGCTTGGCTTTTGAAGAAAAGCAGTAGAAAAAGTTTTAGAAAAACTGACAAAGATGTTTGAAAAACCATAAAGGACTGTAAAATTACTTGGTGGACAAAGAAACTGGCATTACCAAAACAAAAGAAAACAAAACGATTGATAGGAACATTCCTTCCTATTAACCAGGTTAGCCTAACTTTTTTTTTTCAATTTTGTCCAACCTGTTTATTTATAATTTCTTATGAGCAAAAGTAGGGCACATGGCCTCTGTCAGGTTCTCTAAGATACGGACCGTCCCTGTGGTAGAAGATGGTGTATAAGAAAGGCTCAGAATCTAATATTTCCTCCAGATGCTATCCACCCTGCACCTTTTTTTTCTTTTTTTCTTTTTTTGAAGAATTAGAGCTGAACAGTGTCATTGTGGTACATCTCTGTCATGCCTCTGTTATCCACATCTCTCATTTCCTTCCAACACAAAAGTGAAAGCATATTATTATTCTGGTAAATTCCCCTTGCTGAAACTTAGATGATTCTGCACTCCCTTGAATTTATCCAACTCCCTGGTGTGACTGCTTTTGTGTGGGACTGTGTCACATTATAGGCACTCTTACTTTTACCTTGGGTACTGATATAGTCATGGGCTACTTAAGGTCAAAGACTTCATCTCACATCCCTGCCTCTAGGATCAGTTGCAGGGCTTATTGAATGAATGAATGAGTGAATGAATGAATGAATGAGCCATAAATGAACAATTACCAACGTTTGTTGAAGCACACTGAGTGCCAGGCACTGTTGTAAATGCTGCTGGTGGATTAGATCATTGGGTCCTCACAACAACCCGGTGTGTCGCATGAATGTCCCATTATCCCTCTTTGAAGGTCCTATATTTGTTGGTAGTCTTCAAGCCTTGTATTTGATTATCACTGCCAGAAGGTGTAAAATCCTAAGAGTCAGAATTCAGGACCTGCTAAGTAACTGAGGGATTATGTTATTTACAGCCAAGGATACAGACGCAGAGGGATTAAGATGCCTGCCTGGCGGCCCACAGCTGCTTCACTGCAGGGTAGCCGGTAAGAATGAAGGTTTCCGGAACCCCAGACCAGTGTCCTCTTACTTGACAGCACTCTGCTCTCCCTCCAGAGCGTTCCTGTCATGAAGTTCCCTTTTCTTTGAGGACATTTACATCAGTAAATGTCAACATTGTATGTTATTTATATTAATGTTAATTTAACATTTATTATATTAATAAATTCATTCTATTAATAAATAGTCACACTAAGAAATGTTAAGATTAAAACTTTTTTCCCCAGGAACTCATTGTTGTTAAACACCAAAGACACCACCTACAATCAAGAAAAACAGCATCTTAAAGTCCCTGCAAAGACCTTTATCTTAGAGTTCCTGGGGTCATAGTGGACACTTGTTCATAGTGGTGGAGGATTCTTCTGCCTCTCAACTATCGCCAGACCTGAAGCCCTTTGTCTTTCCCTGTTTGCTTTGCATCTGGGGAGGCAACTGGTTTGTCTGCAGGGAGCTGCCCACTTGTTCCCACCTCTTTACCACATCACTGTCCTCTCATTTTAGGCTTTGTCTAAAAACAGATCCTCTTCCCGCTTGTACATACCTTGTCACTTGTTTTTCTTCCTGCTCTTAGTTATATTCAGCATGTTACTTAACTCGGCAGCTTGGCACAGAGTTTGAGCCCCGCGGTTCTGTGCCATGCACTGCACTCAATCGCCAAGTGACATGGTGCCCTCCCTTCTTAGGCTGAGGTGGAGGGGGCTGGGTGACATCTTCATTCACTCAACAACTTTATTTAGTGCCTAGTAGATATCAGGCAGTGTTCTAGGATCTAAGACTATAGGTGCGGACAAAACAGACCAAGTTCTTTTATTTTAATGGTGGGAGAGACAGATACTAAACCAAAAAACTAATAAATTTGTAATAGATGGTGAGCAGCACTAAAAAGACATAATGCAGGGAAAGCAGGGTGATGGGGAAAGTGCTGGTTTTGATGGGGTCTTGGTGATGGTGTCTTGGAAAAGTGACTTGCAGGCAGACACCTGGAGGAGGGAGGGAGGGAGCCACGTGGATATCCAGGGGGAGGGGGCTTGAGCCAGAAGAGGAGCAAGTGCAAGAGGTTTTGAGGCAGGGGGCTGCTCGGTGTCTTCAAGGACCAGCAAGGAACAAGGGGGGAGGCAAGGAGTTCGCGGTAGGAGATGGGGAGCTCCGAGGAGTAGAGGAGGCTCCCACAGGTCATCTGTAAGGCTCCCTGTTTTGCTCTCAGATGAGAAGCCTGAGAGCTGAGAACTGGCCTGAGCTGGGAACTGGTGCCATCTGTGTTTTGTGCAACAGAGCTGATTGCTCTGGCTGCCCTGTTGGGCTGGTCTGTGGGGATAGAGGAGGCCCAGTGGCCCAGGCAGCAGTGGGGAGGCAGGATCCTGGCGGGGCTGCTCCCAGGCAGCAAGAAGTGTCCAGATGGCTTAGGTATCCCGCAGGCAGAGCGCACGTATCTGCCAGATCGCTGACTGGAGTGTGAGGGAGGGAAGGGTGTCTGAGGGAGAGGCGGGGGTGACTCCCGGTCTCCAGCCAGAGCCTGAGAGGACAGACGGGCCATTTGCTGAGGAAGGAAGGGCTGAGGGAAGGAGACAGTGCCCAGCTGCACTGTGAAGAGGGGCGCCTGGAGGCCCACATCAGCACAGATGTGTGGAAATGCTGCCATCTGAAAATAAGGCCCTTCACCTGCACCACTCTAAGCCTTCATCCCATTTCTCCCAGTTTCTGCATCTACTTTCACCCTCTCTGGGGTCCACTGCCCGCTGTCTCTTATCCCCATCAGACCACCACAGCCAGTTTTTGTCAGGGTCAGCAGTCCCTGCCCCGATAATCCGCCAGTCCTCAGTCACCACGCTGCCCCTTGTCGCCAGCAAAGCTAGGTCCCCTCCGTGTCCCCCGAGCAGGTTTCTCCTCTGCCTCCACAGCGCCGCTGTGTCCTCCCCTCCACCCTGCTCAGCTCAGGTCCCCTAAACCTTCCCAAGAGTCACCCTTGCCAGACTCAGTGGGGGCCCTTGACAAAACCCTCAGGTCTGTTCCGTCTTTATCCCCTGCAGAAGTGACTGGTTGCAGTGAACTAGCTTACTGACTGGGGTGAGGACAAGCCAGACACAACTGCCAGGGAGCAGAGACAAGTGGGTGGCTGGTGCCCAGCCCCTCACCCCTGCCGCCCAGCAGCTCCCACTGAGAACGCACAGGCGTTCGCGTTGTTTGGAGGGGCTGCACCTACTCGATGAAAAACGCAAAGCACATTTTCTCATTCTAACGACCTTGGTCAGGCCCGAGTCAACATTATACAACCATATCTATCTTGAAGGATGTTTTTATCTTTAGCTTTTGTGAGCATTTTTGTGTTTTCCAAAAGGAAACATATTTCACTTGACCTTAACCAGGAGGATGCATTGTATCCTCTCTTCTGGGACTTTATTCCTGTGTGTGTGTGTATTTGTGTGTGTATTTAATAATTTTTTTTAACCTTCCCAGAAAGAAGATTGGCCCATGCATAAGCTGGAATGTTCTCCCATGGTTGTTTTTGGGGAAAACTGGAATCCCTCAGAGACTGTAAGGCTAACAGCAAGGATTCTTGCCAAACAGGTGAGGAAATGGGCTAATGTGCAGGTGCCTTTTACCATAGTTTTTTCCTAAAGGTCAGTAAGATGAGTAACTGCCCTGTGGTGGTCGTCTCTTGTTAAATAGTCTCGGACCCCATTTCCTGTCATAGCCATATGGAGGGGAGTGGGAACAACACTCCAGGCATAAGCTGGTTTGTCGTTTGCCCTGTGCAACTAGGATGTCACTTAACCCAGGCAGGAACATACATACAGCTGTTAATTTCTGAGCTTTGCATGAGACAGCTTTACAGACACATAGGGCCTTTCAAGGCGTGAAAACCCGTCTGCAAATAATCGGAGCATCACAGGGAGGCAGACTGACCTGTGAAGCTCTGCGACGGTCGCCTCTTTACACTGACACGGCCACCCCCTGCACCCAGTCCTGCTTTGCCCTGGCTCCTTCTTCACCCTTGCCTAGGTGGGCAAGGAATGGATGCAGCGACCAGCCTGGCACATGCAAAGGAGAAGAGAGGGAAATGCAAACGTGGAATGGAGGCAAGGAGGGGGAGAGGGGAAAGATAGAAGAAAGGGGAGAAATGGCCCTGTGGGAACAATGATAGCTATCACCAGTTTTCCCCAAAGACTGGCTATCCTCCCCTTGTCTGCACCTTCCTCACTGGCTGCGTGACCGTGAGAGAGGCCTGGTCTACAAAGGATCAAACCAAAAAGAGGGGAGGAAACCACTGCAGGACTTGTCCTTGTACCACCATGAAATAGGCTGCGGGGAGCTTAAAGGCATCTGTCCACCAAGGGCCTTGCTTGTAAGTTGGTGGCAGGGCCTCTGTACTGTTGATCTTTTAAAGCTGGAATTTTGTCCACCTTTTCTTCATATACCATACCACCCCCACTTAAAACTTTCTGCTTTTTATCTAAGCCAAATGTGATCATAATGATTAGCACACATCTGTCCCCAGCCCAGTTTAGGATCCCAGGCCACATAAACAGAAGTAGAACATTTCCAGACTCTGAAGTCATTGTTCCATTATGCTCACAGGCTGGGTCAGGTGCTTGCTGAAGTGCCACTTCGCCACTCGGGGGAACCAGAGGCATTCAGGGGTTGCCTGTAGAGTGAGACCAAAAGATCAGAATTATTTTCCCTGGGGAAGGTTAACTTTGGGATCCTTAACACCAGTTATCTTTAAATATTTGCAGAGTGCTTGGTGGGGAAAGAAAGGGTAGAAGGAAATGATGTGATTGGGTGAAGTGTCAGGATAAATTAGCTATCAAATTAGATCTGCAGGCATCTTGGGAGGATTGGCTGACCGGTCTGTTGATTCTCCCCCACACGGCACCAACTCCTTGGTATTTATCGTGTTGTGGTCAAGAATTCAGAAGAAGCTTGTGTACTTTCCTGAATGAAATGCTTCCCCAGGCAAGATGAATTACTAATCTTATAGAAACGTACCCCGTGAATGGAAGATTTCTGCTCCAAAAAAGAACTATCGAAACATTTTGGCACTAGTCGGGTAGTCGGAATGCTAGGATGAGTTTGTACCAGTTTCATTCAACTTTTATTATAATTACTACGACTACTAATAGTCTATTAAATAAAAACTTACCTGGCCATCTTTTCATCTCAATAGGACTTGATGATTAAAAGACCAGACCATTTGTATTCTAGTAGCTTGCAAAGGATTAGGGGAGACAGGCTATCCAAGTACCAAGGGGAAGCTTCCCATGTTAACTCAGGAGGTGAGAGCACCCTGCCAGACCACCTGTATCCCCAAATTGAATAGCCAGATTACAAAGACATGGCCTCAGGCCAGCTCTTGAGCTCTGCTTTTGAACGCTTGTCAACACCAAGTTTATTCATGTTCTCAAAGCCTAGCAGGTTTACTATTGTCAGTGCCTCTTAGGGTGTCTAGAACAAAGCCAGAGACACGTTTAAAGTGAATCTGGGCTCACAGATACAACCAAAAGTGTTCCTTTTGAAACACAGAATTTGAGATCGTTTTAGCTTATGCTTAAAGAAAGTGTAAAATGGATGGGGGGTTTGATTTTGTTCCTTTTTAGAAGGAGAAATAATAAATAGGATGGTTCATCCGTAGACTCAGTCCTTTGAAGTCAGAGCCCTAAAAAGTCATTTTCTAGTCACTGTTCCTTCCCTTAACAAGTTGATTTTGAGCCTACTGTGTGCATAATACCACCAGGGTGTTCGGAACATGGCGGACACTTTAAAAAGTATTTCTCAAGAGTCGTTTGAATCTGGATGTCGGGCAGGCGCCTCTCCGACCTCAGATAGCGGGCTCCTTGGATCGTTTTCTTGACTTCATTGGGAGTTGTTGCTTTTTCTTCACGCTGATGTAAAAGTGACAGCTCTGCTTTTTGCACTGGTTGGTAAAATCTGTTTCTGTGTGATTTCTTCCCCAATTATTAGAAAATCCACCCAGAGAGAACACCTTCAGAGAAACTCTTAGCCGTGAAGGAGTTTGAATCACGTAAGTCTTTCTGTGACTGGGTGAGGAATTATTTTGGCCACACATTCAATGTGGATTAGGCAGGATTGGAGGAAGGAAGGGATAGCTTCTCTTCTTAGTAGTGGTGGTGATTTTTTAATTACTAGTTCTTATTTTGACTCGTGCTCTTTTAAAAAATGACTGCAATTTTTTTTTTCTCTCTGAGTTGACAGGATTACTAGGAAATAATTAAGGGGGGAAGTAGGAACTCGCAGAATGAGTGATTGTATCCTGGGCTGTCTCCTGCCGGCCCTCCTGGCATGCTGAATATTTTTGGATCTTTGCTGACTTGCAGTCCTGTAAACAGCTGATGTCCTTACTGAAAGGCATTAAATCAGGGGCTGTCCAGTTTCTTGACCACGACACAGATTCCAGGACCAGTGTGTGTGTGTGTGTGTGTGTGTGTGGCAGGGAAGGGCAGCCCTTGACTAGACGGAGGCTGGTTATCAGTCACTGCCACTCATCCCTGACCTCACTGCTAACGGGCAGCTGAAAATCACATCCTGAGTGAATGCCAGTCATCAGAGGAAGAGAAGAGATGACAGGCTTTTCTTTCCCTAGGGTTTATCAGTTAGACCAAGTGACAAGGAAGACGGTTTTGTGCGCGCCCCCCACACTATTGTTTTCCTCTCCTCCACATCCTGTACTGTAAGAAAAGGCTGTGTTTAGAAATCCAGTGTTCTATCTGGTGAATAATGGTTTGCTTATGCACAGATCTGGATAAATTAGACAATGAGAAGAAGGATCTGATTCAGGGTGACATTGCTGCTCTCCACCACTTCTACTCCAAGCACCTGGAATTCCCAGACACCGATAGCCTGGTTGTGCTGTTCGCACAGGTAGGAGGGGCTCAAGCATCAAGTGACACTTAGGCCGCCTTTCCCACCCGCGTCGCTCTTTGCAGCGCACGCTTGGTGAAGAAGAATGAAATAGGATGATGGCTTCTACTTGTCAAGGCTCTTGACCTGCTGGACCCTGTTTTGCATGGCCTTGGTGGGTGACCTTGAGCGGATCGGGATCTTGTCTGTGCTGGGCCTTCCTGGTGGGTAGAGCATAGGAAATTCCTCCCGCATCTGCCTCCCGCCTCAGAAAGAGTTCATGAAACCCTGCATGTTCCCACCCCCAATACTGTGGCATACTGTAAGCTTTTAAAAAAGACACGACTATTTGACCTACATTAAATTTTTCCTTTCTTAAACCTTCCACTCTCACAGTACTGTTTTCCTTTTTCTCCTACCAAGCCTGTGTTATAAAGCGGAGGCAAACGCAGGTGCGCCCAAGAGGGAGGCCCTCTCTGGTGGCCCTAGGGAGGGCGGTCACCGCAGAGAGGAGCCCGAGTGGGTCCGCGTGCAGGAAGTCTTTCCTGAAGGAGGCTAAGAAATTTCCTTTAGAGAAGCCCAGGTTTACCAAAGTCACATACAATAAAAAATTAGAGTTCTAGATAAGAGCAACTTAAAAGCGATTAAGAAATGGGGACCAGCCGGGTGTGAGGCCCAGGCATGGTCAGGGCGAGAGAAGGCAGGAAGGCCAGCACCCTCCGGCCGCTCCCTGTCTGGCTGCATCCATCTTCCTGTTTTGTGAGGGGGCGCCTCCCGGCGCGACTTGCTAGATCCAATTTCTCTCCCCAGTACAGCCTTGCATTTTCCCCTCCAAGCTGAACTTGAAGTTGAAGGTAACCACCCCAGACAGAGAAACTGAAATGGGATGCTACTCTGTGGGTTGCGAGTCACTATGCTGCTGCCCTGCCAGAACCTTCCGTCTCTAGATGCATAAAAGCGTTTGGGTGGCTACTCACACATTTTTGTCTCAGAACAGAATAAACATCACCTGTGTACCCTTTGACCCAGTAATTACATTTTCAGGAATCTGGCCTGTGGAATAATCAACGATTATGGACAGGGATCGACATGCATATTGTTTATTGTGGGGTTCTCCTTAAAACCAAAAAAAAAAAAAAAAGAAAAAGGAAGTATTATAAGTGGCCAGCAGTAGGAGTTTGATAATTATGCATAGCCTTTTGATGGAAGGTTATGTAGCCTTTATAAGTGCTATTTCAAAGAATGTCTAAAGATATGGAAAATGTTGATGATATAACATTAAGTGTAAAAGCAGAATAAAAATTGTGTATAAAATGAAAATACACATATATATGTAAAAGATGATTAAGTGGAAGTTCACATTGGTTAGTTTTGCTTTTTTGTTGAATGGTTTTCTGGATTTTCTACAATAAGCAAGAATAACTTAAGGAAATACTAAAAGGAAGAAAGTGATAAAAAAAAGTGCCCATAGTTTTTCCACTTTAAAAATTACATATGTAAAGAAAGAACTGAGTCTTTATCACTTCATGAATGTACTTTAACCCACTGTGGGAGCCACTCTTAACAGTTTGATGAATTCCTTGATAGCCTTGATGTTTATATAGATAATATTTCTACTGTGTGACTGTCACAATCAGAAAAATAAAATGCTGTTCTTTGTAAGAGAAAAAATGGATTCGGGTACAAATGTTAAAGTAGAAGTAATGAGGGCCCTTCCTGACTCCCTGATCTTCGTGGTAGTATCCTGGATTTACAGCATACTTTCCTAAGCATCCTGTGACAGTGGATTTGGGGGAGAGTGGAAGGTTGGGGAATTGACTTCTCTTCCATTTTTTAAAAAACTAGATTCATGACATTTTGTCTGGATTAGATGAGGCACAGTCAGGTGCGAAAGCAGGAGAGATGAAATAGATAGAAGGTATCTTAACTTCTAGCTGTGAAAAACAGACGTGCCCTCTGTCACAGTGCCCACGCTGGTGGGACTTCTCAGTGGTGATGTCGTAGATAGGGGACCATATTTCATCACCAAAAATCAAGGCACTCGATCTCACAAGCAGAAGTATATTTGTTGTGAAAATGATTCAGAGTCTTTGAAATTTGGACTGACCCAGAAAATCCAGAAGATAGAGACAGATATATAGATAACTCTCTGTCTCTCTGTACACACATACACACACACACACACACATTTATAACTGCAGATAATTAATTCCTTTATAGACTTAATATTTATCAAATCATACCCATTCTGAAATTGTGTGTATACACATAAATACACACACACATTGTATCTCTTTCATATATAAATTTGAAAAGGGACATCAAATCCTCGAAGAAAACTCTAAAGCAAAGTGCTGTTCCAGCCCTTGAGCCCTTTCCTGTCTGGTTCACGGGAGGGTGTTGTGGGTTAACTTGTGGCCCAGAAGCAGCTGGCAGCAGAAGGCGACTGCTCTCCTTCGACAGCACTGAGGTGCACTGTAATCACTGGGAACATATGCATGCTGGGGAAATGTATTTTTGGTGTGCAGCCTACATCTAGTCTAAATGCTAATTATGAGAATAGCTTTAGCAAGACATTTATGCCTGATTGGACTTAATAAAAAGAAAAGGACTGTGGCCCATGTATCTTTCTTAACACACAAGCTCACTGTCCTTCTCCAGGGATATTTCAGAAGATTGCTGTGCAATCTGGCTTCAGTGCCATCACTGCCTCCCAGAAAGAAAACAGTGAGGACACATGTACCTACAGGAGGCTTTGCTGCTGAAGAAACACACGGGCTTTTCCATAGCAGGAGGGGAGGGCAGTGGGGCTAAGCCATCAGCGGCCTTAGAGCATTCAAGCCCAGAGGAATTTTAAGCCATAGGCTGGCCCAGTTGAGCTCCATGCAGAGGAAGAGACAGAAGCAAAGGAGCAAGTCCCCAACCCTCAGGCTCGGTCAGGAGCTGTCTGCCTCCAGCTCAGTTTTGAAAATTGTTGCTAAATCCTCTCATTCTTTTATTCATTTCTTTTCTTCTTTCTGCAAACATTCATTGTCGTATCGTGGATACCATAGCTCATGTTCCAATAAATTTTGTTGAATGAATAAATTCCTAATTTACACTTCCCTAGTGCCGGTTGATGGTCATTGGCTAATGGTAGTTGATTGATGGCCTGATGACAGCATCAGCTAGAGTACTGGAAGCTGGCACAAAAAAATAGTATGCTAAAACTTCTATGTAAAAATGCCCAACACCTCAGGATTTCAAAGGCTGTGTATCATTCTATTAACCTGAGGTAATCTCTTGTACCTCAGAGTACGAGAGAAAAATCTGTAAATATTTACCTTGTAATATGCTGTATTGTAAATATGCTGAATCGTAAAAACTGCAAGTCAAACCCATCATAGCTTTTACTCCTCTGTGTACCAAGATTTCCTAGCCTTTGACATCGGCCCTTTAATTTTATGTAAAATTGCCACATTAACATTCATAGGTCAGAACCATTTTGGAAGAAGCATGGTATAGTGAAAAGACACACCGTTGGGTTTCTGACAGCTCTGCTGCTGAATGTCTGGTGTGAGTTCTGGTTCCAGTCCCGCCACTCACTACTTTGTGGCCTTGAACAAGTTAATCCTTGGCCTTGCTGAGCTGGTTTTCACATCCGTAAAATGGGTTATGCCAGAGTAGTGGTGGCAGATTTATGAGGGGTGTGTCTGCAGCACCTAGCCCAGTGCCTGGCCCACAGTAAATGCTCAGCGGGTGCTGGTTTCAAAAAGTCCACCCTTTGGCCTGAAACATACCGGTGCAGCCTCTCCGGCGGGGAGGAGCATGTCCAGCCCACAGGTGAGGTCGCTCAGCATGCACACCTCACAGGCAGCCTCCACTGCCACTGGGAGCAGCACGTCTCTCCGCCTTTGATGCTGGCTTTGGGCAGGTCACCGCATCTCTTTGAGCTCAGTTTCATCTGAAAAATAAAGAGACTGTGTCCCTTTCCAGCTCTGAAATTTTCAGTACAAAGGAAAAACACGCACTGAATTGTCTCTCAATAGACTGGCTGTTCCTTGAGGGCCCAGATTGGGGCCTGTCCATCGTTTTGGGCACAGGGCCCAGTACCTAAGAGTTCTCATGAATGTGGAAAGAATGAATCTATGGAGCATCAGATTAGGGGTGTGTATTCCTCAGTTTTAGCCTGCTAGCTCTAGATGACACTCCAGAGTGGTGAGAGTCACGCTTGGTACTTTTCAAGGATGAAACAGTGGCCACAGGTTGATCTGGCTGAGACATGAAAGGTAGGTCTCAGTCCCTCAGCTTCAGCCCCCTGCCTCTCCAGGGGACGGAAGACAGCAGGAAGGTCGGCTGTGTAAGGGCTTTGATATTTACCAGCTCACTTCCCGTGATAGCTACCAGATTCAGTGGCTTCTGTTTTGTTTTGTTTTGCTTATCGAGGTATAACTGACATACAATATTAGCTTCAGGTATACAACGTAGCGATTCCACCTCTGTCTACATTGTGAAATGGTCAGCACCGTGAGTCCAGTTACTGTCTGTCGCCTTACAGAGTTAATATGGTGCTACTGTATTCCCCACGTTGTACGTTACATCCCCATGACTTCTTTTTTAATGGGAGAAAATTGAGGACAGAGGAAGTCAGTGATGGGCTCCAGATCCCACCTCAGATCTGTGGCGTGATTGGAATTAGACTCAGGCATCCTCACCCCTGTGCCTATGTGCAGACTATAGTCTTCAGAGTCTTGTGATCTGTGCTGTTCTTAGGCTTCTGTGTTAGGGGCAGGTGGGCTAGACTTAAAGCTGTTTCATTCCTAATAATTCTGCTTTTGTTTACATGGAAGACTGATGGGTTAGTTGGAGATTAATGGGTACATTTTGTCTGAACAAGGATACATTGGCCAAAAGAAAGGTTTTAAAATCAGTAAACAGGAACATCTTGCTAGTAAATTTGCTAAAGGTTGAAATGAAAGAAATGATTCCTATCCAGAGAGAACATTGAGCTCATTTTTTATTTTCCTTCTCCCCCTTTCTCACTGCAGGTTAACTGTAATGGCTTCACAATTGAGGATGAAGAACTTTCTCATTTGGGGTCCGCAATATTTCCTGAGTAGGCTGAGTTGGACTTTGTTTCTTTTCTTCTTACTTATTCAACACTAATATGATTTTTAAAAAATTTTCAATAACCTATCTAACTGCATGTGGCAGACATGAATCATCAAGTGAATTGAGACACTTAAAGTTCTGCCAGATTTCAAAATATTTCCCCTACATTTAAGGATCTGAAGGTAGTAGTTAAGAGAACAGTTGCTTGTTAAGTCCTGCTAGGTAGAGAGCTGTTATTAAAGAATATTTTACAGCGTGCACAGAAGGAACATCCCACGCCCTGCTGAGAAATTTGCTCTTTGCATATCTGTGGTTCTGGAAATCTTTGGGTTTCTTACAATCAAAGGAAAACACTATTTGCCAACCAAGAACTGGCCATAGGCTTATGTAGAGAATATCTGAGCAGCTTCTCCATCTGTTTTTTTTTTTTTTTTGAAAAATAGCAGTAGAGAAACAGCATAGTTTGGAGGAAGAATATGCTAAAGTGGTGAAGTAGGGGAAAATTTTAAAGAACTACAGGATTTTTTTTATTTCATAAATATTCAAGTAATTGAGAAAGACTGGCCATTTGACAGTTGGAGATCTTTATAGCTCTGATGTCAGTGGATTTCCAAGAATGGCTTTGCTGTCATCTCTCTGATGGAATGAATATTTTCAAGATGCTTTAGTCCCTTGAAATCAAGTCCTTACTTCACAGATTGATCAGAAGAGCCCTTCCTGCATCCCTGGGCTGAATTAAACCACAGTGTAGATTAGTTCCAGCTGAAGTGATGTTGCTTAATATACACTACAGGAACCTTGGGCTTTAGGCTGAAGCAATTGCAGGAAACCCTTAACACCCATGCATTTGCCATGGATGACATGGGAGCATCTGTCTGTTTGAAGCTCAGCTCTGTGTATCCTGTGGGTCTGAAAGGTAGAGAAAATACTGGTCTGTGTCTCCTGAGCAGCTGTCACAGGCTTTCTTGAACCAGAGAAACAGTTTATTCATGTAATTTTACCGTCCCTGTGGCCAGAATGGTGTCATCAGCAGTTTGAATCCCAGTAGTGAGGAAAGAAGTGTTTGGGGAGAAGCCCTTTTGGACTTCTGCTCTTGGGAAAAGGAAGGAAAAAAAGAGAAAGCCCATTAGACTCTCCTTAGAAGGCTCTATCGACAGCTTCGGATCTGAAATGAACTCTGGAATGTCTCTATTCTTCGAATCTTAAAGACTGAAAGCCGGATGAGACTGGTATTGTCTGAGCTTCGCCCTTGGCAGTGGCAGCCAAGAGAATGATGATACCAGGGGCATGACTTATTTTCAACTCTTCGCCTTAGTGCCTTTCCCCCACCTTTGCTAGAAAGATCTCCAGGAATCTGTCTTGAAATGAATTATTTAATACTTCTGCGAGATGGTTCTAGAAATCTGCTTTTCCATTAAGAACAACTTTGGTTGGTATTGGAGTTCCTGAAGCCTGGTTGCCGTGCACCACTTGCCGGTGAGCTGGGTGGTCTGATGTGTGGCCGAGGTGACCTTCCCCAAGACAGAGAAGTTGCTGCACGTTGTTCCAGGCTCAAGGCCAGCCGCACACTGCACTCAGACCTCCAGCACCTGGGAGGTGGAGGATGCCATTCCCTCTTGTGCCTGGCAACCCCGGGGCTGCTCATCCTTGTCAGGCCTCACCGCCCCTTTGCTTTTTGTATTCTTGGGGCAAACACGACAGGTGATTCGGTTGCCGAGGGTCCAGGCAAGTGACACTGGCCACCAGATCAATGATACGTATGGATGTGAGTGCCCCTATGAGTCCCAGTTTCCAGGCAGTTTTAATTGGGGGGAAAAAATCCCTTGGGGTAGAAGTCATATGGGCATTGTGATTTCAAAGGCACCATTTTCAGAGATCAAACACTTTTCCCCTGTAGTTTAGACATTTCTGTTCTCAGAACTTTGACCTTGATATAATCAGAAAGCTCAAAGCCCCTCGCATAGGCGAATCTCTGTCCTCTGCCATCCCTGAAAAGCAGATGCCAAGCAACAGGAACAGTAATGTCCCAATTTTCCAGATGAGGAAATTGAGGTGCCGAGTCTCAGCTGAGCTTCTCCAGGTCTCTCGTTTAGGAAGCTGCATCTCCCACAGTGGCGATTTCTCAGCATCTAGAGGAAACGTGAGAAATAATACACTAATATAAAAAGCTTCTTGGAAATGACAACCCATTTGCCTTGTCCAGTACACAGTGGAGTAGCCGTTCACTGTAGGTGTTGGGTTTTGATTCCTGTATTTCACAGGAAGGAATTTTAATGCCATTTGTAACTGCTGTTTATATTAGGGTATGGTTTTGTTTCAGGCACAAATCTCACTCTTTTGAATTGTGTCTTTTCAACATTGGTGAAATTTAAGGTGTTAGATATGATTACTAATGCATGCACAACCACCCCTTAGAATATGATGGCAACTGTTAGATGATTTCTTGATGTCCTGGGACAGTCCAGTTCCTACAGCCTAACAAGGAGGTCACCGAGGGTCGCCCTAATGGTTTGCCTTCCTGAGAAAACTGGGTTTTCTCTTCTGATTGACAGTGTTGCATTGATGAATCACAGTTGTTGCCCCAATGTCATTGTGACCTACAAGGGGACCCTGGCAGAAGTAAGAGCTGTACAGGAAATTCACCCCGGAGAGGAGGTGAGTGTGTGGTCCCGGGTGGCTGGGGCAGTGTGCTTCAGAGAGTTTTAAAGGGTTTAAAGGGCCTCGTAGAAAAGTCTGCAGCCTTCCTGGACAGGAGTGGCTGTGAATGCTTCCCGTACCTATGCTCTGTCTGTCCTCAGGCCCTCAGGGTTAACGATCAGATTGTGACCTATGGCTTGGACTCCCACACTTCTGGCTTCCGTTTGGTGCTCGCCATGTCCATCTGTGCCCAAGAAAAAACAGGAAGGAGTAAATTTTGAGTTAAATTCCTCACAAAGATTGATAGAGATTTTGAGAGAAAGGATTTAGCTAAAATGACCAAAATTAAATTTTGGATTCTCTCTAAATATGCCTATTGCCAAACAATGCAGCTTGAGCTCTCTCTTTTTTTTTTATTAGTGAATTTGGGCCTGTTTTCCTCCCCCACAAAAGTCAAAAGCATGGTTATCTAAAAGAGAAAACGCACCCCTGCCTTAGCTGAAGAGCTGTGACTCCAAGTGACACATCGGTGTTTTGTGTAGTATCAAATTCACAGATTCACATCTGAACTTTGGAGAGCTCATCTTTTAGGAATGTCAGCCAGTCAGCGGTGGGAGTGGAGGTAGCCTGGGGCCCGCAGGCACCATTCGCCTCCCTCCTCAGCTTAGAGACGCGGAGAGAACCAGAACCACAGGTCAGGGCGACTCCCTCCCCTTCCCGTGCTGCTATCCCACGATCGCTTTGTAAGACCTCTCACGTCGGAAAGGCCGGCCTGGCGGATTGCTAGATGTATATGCCCTGCGTTCTTAAGCAAAGGCTACAGTCCTTAGCAAGACACATGAATTTTGAGGGACTGTAATCACACGCTTGGAATTTCAGTTTAACGATCTTTAATGCTATTTTAAGGTGCATGTCTGGATATTTTAAATATTAAATATAATCATCAGTGTGCTAAGTAATAAACGCCTTGGTTTCTCTGGAAGTTGTTCACTAACCCACAGCAGAACTGGGATCTGCAGACCAGGGAACAGGTTAAACTTTACACCCTTTGCTAAATTCATGACGAGGATATCCTGTTTGGGGTCAGGTGTCTTGGTTTTCGAATGTCTAGAGGCCATTACTCTGATGCCGCTTTTGTGCAAACAGTTGCTGCGAGTCAGCAGCATCTAAGCCCCCAGACCCCGTGCTCTTGTGGGCGCTGTCACCCAGACTACGGGGTCCGCTAGGGACACCGAGCGGCCTCTGTCGCCATCTACTGGCCCCTTCTGTTCATTGCACTGTGTCCATCAATTATTTCAAAGACATGAGGCAGTTCTTGCCATGTGAGGCAGAGCAGGGCGACACCCTGTTGGTGTGTCCTGGTGCTCTAACAAATCTGAAATGCAATTACCTCGTTTTGGGGAGGTCACTGCTAGGCGGAGACTTGCCCTTCAAAGAGGCAAAAGCCCATTCCCCAGGGTGTCAGACAAGCCCCGAGGTCTCCATCACAGCCCTTTGGGTCGGGAGAGCTTGGCCAGCAGCGCCTGCAAGTACATGGCCCCTGTGGGTCCCCTGCCTGCCTGTCGGTGCCTGAGGTTCCTGGCATGCTGGCAGCTTTGTGACATCCATCTGTTCAGTCAGACATTTGCCTGATGGTGTGGGATGAGTGGCGAGCGCTGTCACAGTGAGTAGATAATGGACAGTTAAATGCCGGTCTCCTCCATATGCTCCAAGTCTCAGTTATAGACCCTGGTAGGAACAGGCAAGGCTGGGAGAACCCGAGGAGCCCAACGGTAAGACTTCCCAAGCTCTCTGGCCTGGCTGGGTGACGCAGCGTCAGGCTGGGCTCCTCGGAGCCCATCCTCTCCATTCCGCCCTCTCCCAGCCCGCTGAGCCATGCTTCCTGCTCCGCGGCCAGCAGATGGAAGGAGAAAGGGACACTGATCAGTGCGTGTGTTCCTGCTCCCCCTGCACCCACTGTGCGATGCAGCTGAGCCGTCCCTGCTTGAGAAGTAAAAGAGGCTAAATAAAGGCCAGGTGGAGACAACACAGGGCCAATTCCAAGGGTGCGTAGGGCCTTTGCCTAAGTGGGGGTGGAGGGGAGGGCTCTGCTCTACGCTTGAGGCAAGGCCATCTACTGCTGGGACCAATCCTCACCTTGCTCTCCTTAGGGAGGAAGGAGGCAGGATGCTTTCAACCCTCCAATTTACTGTTTGGGGGACTCCTTGATTCTGTAGGAGGTGGGAGGAGAAGCCTTTCTTCCACCACAAGGAGGTGGACATCACTGGAGGTTGCTGAGTTTAAGGTTGCAGCGTGCAATGGTAAAGAGCATATCCTAAGCTCTGGCCCTCCTAACTCTGTCGTGGCAAGGATACCACCCCAGGTGTTTGCAGAGGCACTGGGAGGACAAGGAGCCAGGTCACCTGTAGCAGACTGCAGTGTCAACCGTTTGGAACCCCTTAGGTTTTTACCAGCTACATCGACCTCCTGTACCCAACAGAGGATAGGAATGACCGGTTACGAGATTCCTACTTCTTTACCTGTGAGTGCCAGGAGTGCACCACCAAAGACAAGGTAAGCTCCTGACCCGGCACAGGTGTGGCCACGCTCTGCGTCTCAGGCCCCTGTCTGCCAGGCGAGTGCCCCTGGCTGATCTGGGGTATCTCCTCCTGTGGCCGTTTTGACCGTTTAAACCCATCTTGCTAAGACAACAGAGGAAATCCAGCTGGACCAGGTCTCTGTCAAACCTGATCCTTGCAGCTGATGAAAACACTTCTGTTACACTGTGCAAACAAGAGAAGGAAGGATTTGGTAAATTGCAACTTCTTGAAAATGAATGACTGCTCAAAAGCAAGGGCAGGGGGAAAGCCCATGAGAATAATTTGCAGGCTTTCCAACCTGTTCACTGGAATATGAATTTTCTCTGGCAGTACCCAAATTATTTTGTCAGGGCCATCCCTGCTTATTCTGTTCTCTTGACTCACAGATGTGAACATATCTGCTCACAGCAAACATATTCTAGGTGTCCTGCCTACATAAGGATTGTCTAGAAAATTCCTATTTTTGTAAAAACATAATGGAAATATTGAATTTCTCTTCGATCCACTGCCTGATTTCCTTTAGTTCTTTTGTGACTTCAGAATGAGCAAGCCTCTACTTCTGCACGAAAAAACATACTATTTGAGAAGTTTCCCATCTGTATGGTTTCCATGAGTATTAACCCGTTGCATGTGTGGACGTTTTTCCTCAGGATAAGGCTAAGGTGGAAATCCGGAAGCTCAGCGACCCTCCAAAGGCAGAGGCCATCCATGACATGGTCAGATACGCACGCAATGTGATCGAGGAGTTCCGCAGGGCCAAGCACTACAAATATATCCTTTAGAACTGTCAGAAGTTTACCTCGTCGTATTGGACAGTTGGGAAGACAGAGCAGAAAAAGGCCGGGTTGTGGATTCTGAACATTTAAGGGAGATGGTCTCCTGGTAAATCTAAGGACTTACCAACCACCTATGACTTGAAGTCAACCACAGCAGAGGTTTATAATGCTGATCTTATTTCTCTTTGACTAGTTTGGTTGGGAGCTTTTATTGTCTGAAACTGTGGACGACAGTTCCTTGAAGGCCCTTGTTTATTGGGTATTTCACTGTGAGTGAGGCACAAATGCCCGGGGCTCTGCTTTTACTGTCTCACCTACTCCCAGGGACACTAACAAGGGACTGTCACCAACCATCCCCCATAGCAGCTGGAAACAGCAGATAGCAAGCAATTTGCCCAAGGGACACAGCTCACCAGGTGGAGCCAGGATTTTGCCCCAGGTGTGCTGACTACCACACTCCATATTCTTACCCATTACATTATGGCATTTTCTTGGGTGTTGAAAAGGCATTAGATTTGTGCCAAGGGAGAACTAAAACCAGTAAGAAGGAATTAGAGTAAGGCACATTTTTTCCTCCATGTACAGAAGAATTTAGCCATGGTGGGGACGTAATCCTTAAAAATGCTTCAGCTGAAATGCTCAGCTTGGGTTTAATAAAGTTAACTAGAAGATTGAAGAGTTGTAATTCTAATCAACATCGTTTACAGCTGAACCGAGCACCTGTTCCCTGTGGCTATAAGTCTCTTGGTTTCAAAGCTGAGGTCTTTAGTTTTCCCTAGTTTGTTTCTTCAGGAAAAACCTGATTCCTCTCTTGCTTGGCGTTCTGTAATTTACTTTTTCAGAGGGTGTGGGTGGAGAGGAACAAGTAACTCCTCAGACCTGCCGTGGGAAATCTCCAAGCCCAGCGGGCCCGGCCTGTCATTTCCTTGACGCCAGAGCACCCCCTAGTGAGCTGCTGGAGATCTGCGAGCTCAGCCAGGAGAAGATGAGCTCTGTGTTTGAAGACAGCAACGTGTACATGCTGCACATGATGTACCAGGCCATGGGCGTCTGCTTGTACATGCAAGACTGGGAAGGAGCCCTGAAATACGGGCAGAAAATCATTAAGCCTTACAGGTGATTGCAGTGGCCGTGCTGATCGCCTTAGCACTAAATGGAATTTAGTGATGTGCAATACATACCCTGGCCGTTGTGTCTTCTGTCTGGGTTGGAACAGGCCTAGAACAGATTTCTCTTCCCTGCACCCACTTCTGGAGGTACAGATGCAGGCTGCTGCTCCCTTGGGCCTGGTCTGTCTACCTTCACGTCCAGAAGAGACACCTGTAGAGACAGGTTGAGGTCATGCAGGGAGTGTAAGATCCCTCCCAGGGTGCTGTGTCCACAGTAAATTCAGGCCAATATTATAAAGCCACCAGTTTGTTTCTTTTTGTTCCCATGCACAGCTTCTAGTTAAAAGGCACTTCGTAATTAGCAAGCAGAGGTCTCAAAAACCCTGCCTCCCCATCACTACTCACATCATCCTTTTCTTGTGCTTTTTAAAATGGCAGCCCAGTTTGCAGATGGCGAAACCCTGGGACCTTACGGTTGGCCAGGGTTATTCAGAACCCTTTCTTAGGTTTGAATAAAACAAGTTGGGTTTTAAACTGTAATGATGAATATGTCAGCCACAGGGAAGTTTCCTGTCGAGAGGTTAATTGAACCTTAAAGTGGGTGACAGATGGAGGTCATGGCATCGCCTCTGGCTCGGACTGGCCGCTTCAGGGCTGGGCTGGGATGGCCTAAATCAAATCCCTGGGATGCCTGTTAAACACAGGGCTGTATGCATTTCTAGGGTCTCCCCAAGGCCAAGTGGATCAGAATCTGTGGGCATTAGACTGAAATCCCTGTGTTCCAGAAGCAGCCTGGATGTGTCCCATGAGTTTGAGAAGCCCTCCTACCCCCGGTTCTAAGCCGGGGGACTGTCGAGTTTGTCTCTGCTCTGAATTTCCACTGCCAAGTCCGCCCTCCCCTTACCGCAAGCTGCCCTGATTAGCCGGCAGGGGGAGCCCAAGGGGAAGCCAGCCTCTAAATTCTCCTTTTAGAAAAGCAATTTGCTACACTGGGGATAATCCCAAAGCTGCTGCTGCTTGGGCTGGGTGAGAAATCCTCAGGTTTCATGCATACTTCTCTGTAGGTGGGGAGGGAAGGTGGGAGATGGAATGGATGGAGGCAGATAGAAGGCATGAGAAGGACTGAGAGAATCTGTACCTGTGGTTCCTCTCCCAGCAGGGCCTGGCTGGGCTGGACCTTCCTCAGCTTAGTGAGCAACTCCTGGAGGCCCAAATGGGCCTTCTGTAGGGCCAGCAGTCCCAGGGCTTCCTCCAGGCAGCACGATGCCCCTAGCCTGGGACTGCAGCTAGAACGTGTCTCTTTTGGTCAGATTTGGTGGGTAGAAGCTATACAGACGAGCCTGAAAATAAACACCTACTACACGCACACACACCCTCTCACCTGTGAGGCACCTCTTGGTCTCTGTGCCTAGGGAAATGCTCTCTCCTAGGCAGGCCCCATCAGTCAGCCCTCCAGTTAAAGACAAAGAGAATAATACCTCCTGTCTATGCAGCCCTCTGGGCAGTAGAGAAATACCCAGGAGAAACAGGAGGCAGCCTCCTGACTTCAGAGGGCTTATAGTTTTGCTAAACTAACTGGTGTGGTGGAACGTGACAGAAACCTGGCATCTTGGACACACAGTATGTGTATATTTTGGAGTATACTTTCTTTTAATATGTGAGGATAGGCCTAATGTGCTCATAAACGGGGAATTCAGTTTAAAAGCTGTTTTCCGGATGCTCTGCTTTGGCTGCGCCTGAAACAAAAATGTGGGTCCAGGATTGCATGTTGATCATAAATATTCTGTACAGGATTTCGCCTGCAGTTTTCATGTAGCTTTTCAGGAGCAAACTGCCGAAAATCAAGTGCGTGAACGGCGGTGGGCGGGGTTATCCACGCACACTGGCCACCCAGAAGCTGCGGGGTTCTCAGCTCTGCCCCCGCAGGCCCTCGCGCCCCGGCCCCCGGGGCTGCTCGGCGCCCTTTGCCAAGGTGGGCTTCCGTCTTCCCCCCTCTTTCAGCAAACACTACCCTTCGTACTCGCTCAACGTGGCCTCCATGTGGTTGAAGCTGGGAAGACTTTACATGGGTCTGGAGAACAAAGCTGCCGGAGAGAAAGCGCTGGGAAAGGTACCTCTGCGGCGGACCTGGGGCCCCGGGCCGGGCCTGCCCCCTCGGCTCCCTTCCTTCGTGCCTGATAGGGCCGAGCCACCGGAGTGGCATTGAATGCCCGGCCCTGCCCCACCCTGTGGCCCAAGACGGGGGGTGGGGGTGCAGCGGGTCGGGGAGAGTAAGTCACTGAGCCTTTGCGATGTCGCGTCCAGCCTCCTGTAAGGAGCGGGGACGCCGCCCCCGTCCCATGTGAAGCCCTGATAGCAGACGGAGGCACCGCACAGGCCAGGAAGCCATGGTGAAAGACTGTCCATTTGCTCACCCTTTAGGATTCACAAATTTATGAAACCCGACTGCAGTGAATCGAGGCAGTTGGATATGGAGCGTACCTCTATATCAGAATCATGCATTTCCAGTTATCAAATGCACTTAATCACCATCGTCACCATATATTGAGTACCAGTGACATGCCATGACCCTCGTGTGTGTGTGTGCTTTTAATTCTCACAGAAATGAGAGAAAGTTTTCTGATGAAATAACAGATTCAGGCAGACGAGGTAACCAGCCTAGGGCAGGAGCCGGGTCAGGCTGGGGCCTCTCTGAGCACCCGCTTTGGCCTGCCCCAAGGTCGCTGGTGGGAGAGGGGGCCGCGCCCTCACACCCGCACCTCTATCCCGAGAGTTGATTCTTACTGTTCTTTACAGAGAAGTGAACAGTTGATAAAATGTAATCTTTGGGATAGTCTGTTTACCGAGGGGGAAGTTTGTACAAGCTGGGGCCACAGACGAGGTCTGGACGCCTAATCCCCCAGATTCTCCAGATCTTCCAACAAACTGTTTGGGATGATGGAGTTAGGTTCCCGCATCCCAAATGGAAGGGTCAGGCCCCAGCCAGGCTACGAGTGCACAAAGCATAAAATGTCCCATTTTTAAGGCACGGAATTTGTCTTCTAAGATAACATCCTTATTGCCTTGGTGAGTTGAGGAAAAATTAACCAGTTGGGTCACAGTTTCCCAGGGCTGGTAATTGAGTACTAGGTCACGAAGGATGCGGCTCTGAGCAAGGACCATGAGGTGTGGACTGAATGCGGACGGCAAGGGGAGGCGTTTAAAACGGGGGGCTCCTGAAGACTTGCTCTCTTACCTGGCCTGCCTCCTCCTGCTTTGAGATCTGAATAGGCTGGTGTAACTGACAGAGTCACAGGCCATCCAAAATCCTGTTCAGGGGTGTGGGAGTCATTTAAGTTTTTCTTTCTGTGAGTAACACAATTGAACACAAAAGAGCAAAATAAATTCTTACAGATTGCATTCAGCATATACTTCCTATATGTCAGGCACTGTTCTAAACACTCCAAGTGTATTAACACCTCGGAGAGGTGGGTATCATTCCACTTTTACAGAGGAGAAAATGGGGCCCAGAGTAAACTGCTCAAGGTTACACAGCTAGGAAATGAGGGGAGCCACAGAAAACTCTCCCATTTTACATTGTCTTGCTATAAAGAAACCTTATTAAATACATTCGTTCTCGCTTCCTGAAATGAAACCTGCACCTATTTTCACATTTTTTTAAAGAATACATATGTATTCAAAGGAAAGCATGTACTTTTTGAAAGAGAAAAGGCAGTTTAGCCATGTCTTCCAGATTAGTAAACTAGGTTTGATATCAAGTCACTATGAACTTTTCCATTCCAGGATTACCTGTTTACTTGGTTGAGCATAGCCAAATAATTCTGTCCTGAAAGTGTCCTTTACTGAAGTATCTAGAACACTGGGGCAAAAGAATGTCACAGAATCAGTTTCTCCTTATCTTCTCCTCTGCAATGGCAGAATGGTTTACTCAGCAGTAGACTGGTTGACTAGTTCCTTAGCAGATATCTTGTCTTTTTTGTTTTTAAAGCCAGACCCTAGAGGAGAACACAGGCTCTAAAAGCCAGCGTGCGTCCTTGTCTGAAAGCGGAGGAGGCTAACTTGAATGAGCCCGGGGTGGAGGAATGAGGGGACTGGCTTCAGGCTCTCAACCCTCTATCTGTCTGTCTCTTTCCCAGGCCATTGCAATCATGGAAGTAGCTCATGGCAAAGACCATCCGTACATTTCTGAGATCAAACAAGAAATTGAAAGCCACTGAAACTATGCCACCATGTTTGTTTTTATTTAAATACATGTGCAGAAACCTTCAAGAATTTGAACATTTCAGATTATACCCATCACTCCAGCATCTCTGTAAAATCACTGGAATGAAAACGCTCCCTGACCTTAAACCACACACACGGCTTACTTGGAAGTTAGTCTTAATCTTAAATATGAATATCACATGAATTTCGGAATGCTTTTTTCTTTTCCCTAAGCGATAACGGCATGGTTTCATATATTAGAATACACTTTGGATAGACTGAGTTTTAAAAAATGCAATTATTTTCCCCTTCATACCTATTATAAGGTTTTGAACAAACCTGGACGGTGAAAGAGAATAAATGGAGAGTCATAGTTGAAGGTTGTGTTGGCTTCTGTCTGTGGGGAGGATTTCAAAGTGGTGGTGGGGCCCCAGGCCTCCCCCTGGAGTGGGTCAGGCTGCCTCCTGAACCTTTCCGGTGCAGTGCCTCTAAAGAAGAAAGGGGGAAGGAGCGAGAAGGGCACTGGAGAACAATTAAGTGACCGTCCCTGGCAGGAGAACGTGTGTTCCGATTCTTCAGGCTGGTGTCTGGTATCCCTTCAATGCACTAGATGCCTCATGCATGTTTGACTTTCCTGGCTCTGCTTTTTCCTCATCTGTCTGAAAGCAGACTTTGCAGCTCTCCGTCTGGTGATTGCTCTGTGCAGTACTCTCCTTATTTGGACACACTCCAGGGTAAGCTGGAGAAGGGAAAAAATTTTTTCCTTCCCAACTCTGTGTTGTTGAGCAAACACTGGTCTCTCCCCGCACGTGTAGCCAGCAGGAATCCAGCTTCCCCAAGCCTGGATGGTAACAACCTGGGGATTGTTTGTTAGCGACCGCTGCAGAGGAGGCCTGGGCCTGTGCTCTGGAGGGCAGGCACGTTTCTCGGAGCAGTTTCTTGGAGCCCAAAGAGAGGAACTTCCCCATAGGTGATCATCAAAAGCCTGACGGTGTTCACTTCAGCTTTCTTTCACATTCAAGATCTGCCAACAGCTTGAATGGCTCAAAGTCCGGTACATTCGCCTTTCTTCCTCATCTTCACACTTTCCCACGCATCTGTCTCTCACACACGCATACATACACAGCTGCACACAGTGGGATTCAGCAGGGAGAGAGCATGCTCTTGTCCAGCGAAGTGCAGAGAGACATTTATTGAACATCTATTATATGCAAAACATTCTATATAACTCTCCCTATCCAGAGAGATGAGTAAGACAAGCCCCCAGGGGGCTTAGTGTTTTGGGAGTGTTCATTTACTGTGTAGCTAAGCCTAAAATAAGCTCAGCCCACATCTCTGTAGGTTTTATGCAAGTTATAAAAGTAATGCTTTCTCAATAAGTTTAAGTAATACAAACGTATCTGAAAAAATGAGCGGTCCTTCCTTCCCAGCCCCAGCCCACCAGGTAGCCACTGTGAAGTTTGCTTAGGTGGTCCCCATATTTCCCATGCCTGTATAATGTATTTATAGAACTAGATTTAGAAAAACAAAGGCAGAATGATGCTGTCATTTTGTTACCTCCTTCTCTGACTTAACGATATGAATCCCTTATTGGTTCTGCACTTACAGATTTGCTTCCTTCTCTTTAGGCACAGCACTGCCCTGAATGTGTATCCATGATTTATTCAGCCGTTCTCCTATTTATGGGCATGCGGTTTTTCCAGTTTACTAGTATAAACAATGCTGCAGTGAACAATCTCAGGCATTTAACTTTGCTGACATGTGGCAGTACTCTGTGGGATAGATTCCTAGAAGTGGAATTTCAGGATCAAGTAGTGGAAACATTCTCATTTGAACAAATATGGCCTCTTTTACTTTTTAAAAAGCTGCATTAGGTGCCAAAAGGATATAATAACATTTGTAATATTTGTTTTCCTGTACCCTTATAACACTGTATGATTTAAAAATTATTTTGCCTATCTGTTGTGTGAGACACTGTTTTATATGCATTTATTAATGAAATTGGGCACTCTTTCATACACTTAAGAATTACTGTGTTTCTTCTGTGAGTTGATATTCATGGCCATTGCCTATTGTGCTATTCATGCCTCACATAATAATTTATAAGAGGTCAGTGTATATTGGAATATTGGTTTTGTCATGTACTGAAAATATTTTTCCCCTGGCTGTCCATTAACTTATTTTCATGACACCTGCTGTGCAAAAGCAGATGGTTTTCATCTTTGAAAACAAATTTTTTTTAAATCCTATTTTATATTTAACTCACTGATGGATGTGGAATTTTCATTTAATAGAGATCTAATTGTATTCTTCAATTTTCACACATACATGGTCAATTAATATGTGAGAAAGGAACCATGAATATACAATGGGGAAGACAGCCTCTTCAGTGACTGGTGTTGGGAAAACTGGACAGCTACATGCAAGAGAATGAAGCTGGATTACTGTCTTAACTCCATACACAAAAGTAAACTCGAAATGGATCAAAGATCTGAATGTAAGACATGAAAGCATAAAACTCTCAGAGAAAACATAGGCAAAAATCTGTAAGTGTGAACAATGTTTTCCTAGATACAGCTCCTTGGGCAAGGGAAACAAAATAGAAAATGAACAAGTGAGACTACATCAAACTAAAAATCTTCCATACAGCAAAGGACACCAACAGCAGAACAAAAAACTGCCCTACAATATGGGAGAACATATTTACGAACGATTTATCTGATAAGGGGTAAACATCCAAAATATATAAAGAGCTCATATGCCCCAACACCAAAAAAACCAAATAATCCGATTAAAAAATGGGCAGAGGACCTGAACAGACATTTCTTCAAAGAAGAAATATGGATGGCCAACAGTCACATGAAAAGATTCTCCACATCACTAATCATCAGGGAAATGCAAATCAAAACCACAATGAGATACCACCTCACACCAGTTAGAATGGCCACTGTCCAAAAGACAAGAAATAACAAGTGTTGGTGAAGATGTGGAGAAATGGGAACCCTCCTGCACTGTTGGTGGGAATGTCAACTGGTACAACTTCTGTGGACAACTGTGGAGATTCCTCAAAAATAGAAATACCATTTGACCCAGTAATTCCACTTCTAGGAATTTACCCAAAGAAAACAAAATCTCTGATTTGAAAAGTTACATGCACCCCTATGTTTATTGCTGCATTACTTATAGTAGCCAAGATATGAAAGCAACCAAAGTGTCCATCAGTAGATGAATGGATAAAGAAGATGTGGGACATATACAAAATGGAATATTAGTCAGTCATAAAAAAAGAAATCCTGCCATTTGCAACAACATGGATGGATCTAGAGGCCGTTATGCTCAATGAAATAAGCCAGGCAGAGAAAGACAAATACCACATGATTTCAGTTATTTGTGAATACAAAAATAAGGCAAAACAGAAAGAACAGAATGGCAGCAGACTCAGACACTGAGAAGTGACTAGCGGTTACCATGCGGGTATTGGGGGAAAGGAGAAGGGGGATAAATGGGCACAAAAATTCTCCATCATGATACAAGTTGGTCACAGGGACAGTAGTACAGCATGGAGAATATAGTCAATGATGCTGTGACATCTATGTTGACAGACAGTAGCCACAGTAGTTGAGGTGAGGATTTAATAATGTGGGTAACTGCTAAACTGCTGTACTGAATATTTGAAAACAATAGAAGATTGTATATCAATGATACTTAGATTTTAAAAAATTTAATTTTCAAAATTGCTAGCCACTTCATCTTACTACACTGATGAACAGTGCCTGCATTGGGGTATGGGTGGGGACTTGATAATATGGGTAAATGTAGTCACCACATTGTTTTCATGTGAAACCATAAGAGTGTATATCAATAATACCTTAATAAAAAAAATTTAAAAAAATTGCTAGGCAACTTATGCCAACATTATTTATTGAATGATTTATTTCCCCCTGCTGATCTGAAATGGTTCCCTTATCATTTCCCTTACAACTTAGGTTTATTTCTGCACTATTTCATTCCATTGATCCATCTGTGTTCCTATGCCAAGAAAATACTCTCTTCATTATTATTTTTTTCAAACAAGATTTTGAATGATTAGTGTTGATCTGACATTGAAATTAAATGCCATAAAACGAAAATTGCTAAACTGCTATTAAATTATTGCTTCTAATGAAGAGTGTAAGTGGCTTTGCCAAGAAATAGTATAATAAAACAGCAACATTTATGTTCAGAGGTTTTTGTGGCATATGTAACTTTCTTTTCATAGGTCTTCTGATTCTGGTAGAGTGGTTTCCTCTGTAGGTTCAGTTGTTAGTTATTACTACAGGAATATTCTCAGATATCCATCCCTCAGGAGTCCTGTTAAAGGACCGTCTACCAGAAAGAGGACTGGCAAAGACCATAAGCCTGGGGTCTGTTAGAAGTAGCAGCTCAAAATCTGGAACCTTGAGTTTAACCATGTTTGATGCTTTTCAAAACCTCTAAATGGGGTGGCAAATCTGTTAAAGTTCCTGTAATCAGGCAGTTCTGCCTTTCCTTCAGGCTTGCAGAGTGTAGGGTATAAAGCCTCCAAAAGCTCTGGATCACTGCTAATGGGCTGTTCCCAGGGCGGCTGATAGTACTTAGGGACAGCTGGGGCGTCGACCCTCTCAGGAGGAATTTCCTTCCGTGGGCCAGAATTTCCTGGTGCAATGTTTTCTGTATTTGGGGGACTTCGTAGATCTGGGGTGTTGGGAGGAGTAAACGGGGCTTGTTGTGAACCACCTTCCAAGCTGCTTCCATCCAGTTTCCCACTCTGCCTGGCAGTATTGTAATTAATTTGTGCTTTAGAATCATACTGGAAATTTTCAAATGTGTATTTGTCAGATCTTCTTTGTCACACCTTATAGTCTGGTACCACGGTTACTGAGATGGGATAATTCTTCCAACATGTCTTTGGGGATGCTCACTTTTTTGCCCAGGTCCATACCATTTACATCAAAAAGCCTTTGCAGAGCCCAGGTGAGAAAACTAGGGTGCAGCTGAACAGGACACAAGTCACTTCCCTATTTCTGAAGCGCTTCTTTTAAACTGTCTGCAGTATCTGCTTAAGATTGGGGTTCAGTGTACTCCCAGTTCTTTGATTCTTTTAATTCCACTTCCTTTCACCCCCATTTCTAGACAGATACCAGTTGCTCTAGAGTGCCTTTCCTTCTTCCGTTCTTATTCCTTCTCCTTCTCTATCAACTTGCTGTTAATCCCTGTCCTTCTATGCTTCGCTGTCTCTCCCTCTCTTCCTCCAGTATTCAAGTCTCCTCTCTTCATTATTGTTGCACCACAAAGCGTTTAGTAAGTACTGGGGCTCATCTTCTGTGCTGTTCTGAAATTCTCTGACCACGGCCCTATATTTAACCCTTCAATGTATTTGAGAATCATTTGGTCAAGTCCTCTTTTGGGGTCCCCCATCTCCCCACAGAAGTGCCGCCATCATAAGTAGAATTGCATTGGAGTCAGTGGCACACACAGAACTGATCGCTCCTTCATGAGTCCTTCTATCCGAGTATGTGTTGAGTTTATCAAACTTGTCAGGGTTTTGCCTCAAAAGGGTTTAGTTATGTTTATACAGGTCCTTCTCAATCATCTCAATTCTTGGGTTTTATGTATTCTGTAAGCTATTGTGAATGGGTGTTTTTCTTCTATGTTTCTTGCCTGGTAAACTGTCAAGTTTTCCCATTTTTATGAAACAATCAAATGTAAAATTACACAATAGACATATTCGATCCTGTTTTTGTCATTTACTGCTTATTTGTGTGTATGTTATTCTTATATTTCATTGTGCTCTTTGGGATTTTCTTCTCTGCCATTTTCATTTCCTTCCCCAGCTCTGCTATTAGTCTATTTTGAGATAAACAGGTCTACTGGGGGGTACTGTTTTCTGTCTAAATTACATGGCCCACGAAAGACAAAAACATATGTATGTACCTAGTCTCTGCCAATCCACTTGACCTTCCTCCATTTTCCCTGGCATTTTGTCTGTTAGATTAATACATTATGTAGCTGTTCATTTCAAGAATGATGAATTATTTTGTTGCCAGTCAACACAGACACACAATTATTTGTATTTTGATTAAGATTTGCTTGTCATCTCCTTGTACTCCAGAGCGCTGACAGTATTCTCATTTTCACGACGTGAAACAAACTGGGACCTCCAGCAGGTGGGTGACTCCTGCTACAGTGACAGGGCAGTCAGTGTGCTACTTTCAGAAGTGCTAATGTTGCCCTGTTACTTATCAAGAGTACATAAAGGAAGAGTCCCCTCTCACCACCAGGGGCTCCCTCGGTATGCCTGTGGCGGTAGACTGGCTGGAGAGAGGGGTCAGGGCAGCTACCTTTAAGCCTTGGGATGGGCTGTGCTGTTTGTAACATGGAAAGACAAAAATGAGAATTTGATCCTCCTCAGCAGCCTCCACCTGTCTTTTCCAGGTCAACAGTTTGGGACCTGAGTAAATGACAGATGAGGGAAAGGACTGGGTGCTTAACAAGAGTTATCACTGCATTTGAGAAAGATCCATTTCTATGTATTCTTGGCTCCATTTGCCCAGCTAGCATCCCCTTTCGGGATTTTCCTAACAATGACAACCTTGGGAATTTCAAACTAATTCTTCAGTATGGTCAAGTTATACAGGAAGGAAAAATGGGTAGAAATAAATGGGCTTTTGAAAGTGAAAAGGATTTTCCCAGGCATTTTTGTCTATGAAAATAATCCTAAAAGACAAGTGCTTGCAACTAATGCAAACATACATAGTAGAGAGAAGATTCTACTATTTTTCTCTGGAAAAAAAAAAAGGTTTATTGCATATGGAAATCAATAGATATCTTTTACAAAAAAGGTTAGAATAAAGATCTCACATTTGTAAAGGCACATCTGAAACATTTTACAGTAATGATAAGGGCAGTGAGAACATAAACAATACACAACTGGGACCAGTAATCGAAAGACTTTACCAAAACATAGGAAACAGTGCAAAAAATACTGTCAAAAGTCAGTTTTATACACCTTATAACTGTGTATAAAACTGGCAAGCATAAGCTTATTTACTGATATAAAAAAGCACATAGAATATAGCATGCATAGTTTCATTTAAGGCATTTAATATTATTAAATTGGGAGGGAGTCTCTATCCAAGTAAAATTGACAAGAATATTAATAAATCACTCCCCAATTTAGGGAATGTCCTATAAACTTCTCACTCCCTTTCTTGCCTTACAACTGTAGTTTGCAATAAAAAGACTGGACTTCCATCTTGCAAGGTAGCAAGTGGCTACCACAGGGAGAAGACTGTTCTCAGGATCCCAAGTCCCCACCTGGAATGCATTTCTCATAGCAACAACAACATGTGTGGTTAAGTTTCCAGGGCAGCCCGCAGCACGCGACCACATCCAGCGGACAGAGTGTTACATTTCAGCTGTGTCAAAAGTCAGAAGGCTTTGGTGGACTGACCCAAGAATCTTAAGAACAAACTGGTTTCTAAGCGGGGAACTTGGCTGTACATGGCTTCAAAACGAAATCTATTAAATGGCAATTCTTTTGAATGGTATCACAATTTGTACCATTTTATAAAACACAGACCAAGGAAAGCATCAAAATACTGAATTAAGCATAACAAAAGTCCAGTGAAACAAACGAGATTAGCCTGGTATTTGATGTAACACAAGTTACAGAAGATTATACATGTAATAGTCATCTGCATATGTAAACCTTTTTTAATTCACTTAAGAATCCTCAAGCAAGTTAATTGACCATTGAAGAAACAAAGGACATACACAGGAAATCATCTCTAATGAAGAGCAACCTTACTTTGAAAAGGATTCGGTTCATAGGTTTTTAAGATTCCAAACTGGCAAGAATCTTTAGTCAAAGGAAGCTGCAGTAACATTTTACAATGTCAAGCTGAAAAAAAAAAAAAAAAGACAGCTCTGAATTACAGCTTTCAGTTCCACGCCGAAGGTATTTATGACCCAACACTGTAGACGAGGGAAGTGGGAGGCCCCCAAGAAATGCTGAGAATACCAGGTACCCCTGCTCAGAGCCACCCTCTAGCTAAACCCAGAGCAGGATGCCTGAGATTTTAGCGAAACAGTTGCGTCCCAAAGTACAAGACCCTAATCCAATTTTATCAGCTTTCTCCTCAAAACCTTTCCTCAGGCGAGAAAGAACCAGAGTTTCCTGAAGGAGGAGGTTAGGAAGAAGCACTAGGAGGTCACCGATTGGATGAACATCTTACCCTCCACTCCCGTAGCAGAACCGATCATAATACAACTTGTAATAACGCTGTGAGCAAAGGGGGGCATCCAGCGAGCGAGGAGGAGGGGATATTCTCGAGCAGCAAATCCAAGCAGGCAGCAGAACCCAAGACCTGCATCGAGCTCTACTGCAACGGTCCGGACACAGTCGGAACCCAAGTGCAAGGGCGCAACAGAGCTCAACATGGCAGCCCAGTCTTTCCTAGGGGTGATCCCATCCTTTCCAATCCTCTAGCCTTACAGAAAGGGAGGGAGGTAGGAATTAGGAGAGACATTCTAGAGTCCAGAAAATTGTTTGTGAATCAGTAAACTTTTTGATAGCAGCTCTGGGGCTAATCTAAAAACCCTTCCTTTTGTCATTTGCAGTTCTTCTCTGGGCGAGCTCATGGTATTTTTTGGAAAGAATGATCCTAATGGCCGAGGGAACAGTGACTTCCTACACAGGACCCTATTCAGGCGGCACATGAGCTCCAGCCCTCCTGCCTTATAATGAATTGTCCTTGAATTTATTTTTGAAATAGGAGGGCTGGCCGAAGCTCCAAACAGTAGGAACTCATGCACATCCTCCCCTTCCCCGCACCAAACAACAAACAATAAATTATCCACTCTAATGAAATCGATTGATGCCAGATACTCAATGCCAGGCTCATGGACATTTTAATTAGGGAACATTTCAGTTTGACTTTGCCAAAGAAGAGGAAGCTGTATTAAGCTGGGAAAAAAAAAAAAAAGGGTACTCAGCTGGATAAAAATGCTTACCCACCTGAGTATATAACTCACATGCAAAACCTGAGAGCAGGCAGGATAAAGGTTGAGTATAGGCAGGCTGGCTGTTGAGGTTCACAGGACCCCACAGATAACAGTGACTTCAGGGACAACACATGTGGGCCAGCAGAATTTGACTGGATACACCCTCATGTTTCCCCCAGGTGTGTTGCTGCTGCTTTCAACAGATGCATGAGGAAGGTCTTTTGCCCCCAGTTGTTTTGGAAGTTGAGGCAAAGACGATTAGCATTCTGCTTTCTTGCTCAGAATCCAAGGGCCGTGTCAAACACAACTTAACATCTTACAGATTTCCACCCTGTAGAGCCAACTAAGATTATTTCCATCCTCTAGAGCCAACTAGCTTGTCGCCCCGAACAGTGTAGACCACTGGAGAATTGGTGCGGGATCCACAGAAAACCCAAATTTCTCCCTTTGGAAGCAGTGCTGGATGGGTTATTTTGCTCAAGAAAAGAAATTACTAAGAGGGTGACAAGTGTCTGATAAAACCCACAGGCAGTCCAGGACAACACAGCAGGAGAACCTTTGGTGAAATGGGAGGAAGCCGAATTCCCACAAAGGGCCATCTTAAGAGCCTAACAGTGATTAGTTGGTGCTTCTGGAAACGTCTCACTCCAGGACCCTAATAATTCCTCCTGAGGAGGAATGAAGGAAAGACTCACATGGGTCTGACCCAGTCCCATCCCTTGAGTCTAAGCTCCCTGGTGCACATCTTGGAATGCCCCTGCATTGTTCCCTGATACCCGCCTCAAGTGAGTGATTCATCACCCCCCAAAGACAATCAGTAACTATACCCACTTCCCCACCAAACACACCCCTGGAAATGGAGAGCAGAGAGGAGCACGCACATCCTGCTTTCCGACTGAGGACGCCTTCAGGCGCATGCGTCACGCTCCATGACCACTGGGCTGAGGTCTGCTAGTGCAGACTGTGCATCGCGGAAGGATGGCAGCTGACAGCTCCACAGTGATGGGCCTGTGGGCATCAGCAAGGTCCCACCGTCTCTGTGGGGAGCGAGCTCCAAGCCCCAGGAGATGGCCACTCGCCGAGTGAGCAAGGGTCACTACTGCAAGGCGCTGAGTTCACAGATAGAGCCACACTGCTCGAAGCACGCACCTTCATGTTCATTAGCACTTGTTTGGAGAAATGACAGATAAGGAAAGACATAAACTGTACCTGCGAGATTGAGTCACATGCATTTTCTATCACTGGAAACAAAATATGGCCCAACTACTGGAAATATCATGTGGGTCAACCTACACTAGGCTGGAGAAGAAAAGCAGACAGCTGGATAAAAACACTGACCTGCTGTACTCATGGGAATTTGTAACTGAACCGCAAAAGCTGAGAGTAGGCAGGACAAAGGCCACGTGAGTACTGGGCAAGCCTGTGATCAAGGCCCACAGGCCCCCCCACTTAAAGCCCACAAAGAGCCTCTATCCAGGCTGGTGGAGGGGTGGGCCAGAAATGACCAAGTGACTCTAGGCAAACTGATAAAATTACAGTAAAAAAATTAGTTCCTCTTCTTGGTCTGGGACCACAAAGGTTGTAAAAGTAACATTCTCTCTATTTAGGCTCTTGGAAAGCTTGTTACTCAAAACCTTCCAAGTGGAGATGTTTTCCCCTTTCCAAGTCTCACTGTTCCCTCCAGCTGAGGAGAGGGGCTCCTTCCTCTTACTCTACAAAGATCAGTGTTGGACAGCTCTCCTCAGTGCAGCCAAATCCTGCTTTTCCTTCCATCCTGGAAAAAAGTATATATCACCGTACATGCCACCAAAAAGGTGTCTCCCTGAGGCCTGAGGAAACTGTCAAAGCTCAGCCTGCCTCAAGGATGAAGACAGCAGACTGAGCCCTCATGCTCCAGGGACCTCAGTAAACAAGGATGGACACTAGGTCAACGTATGCAAATGAGTGCAGATGCAAGAATGCAAAACATTTCAATAGGAAAACTTTAAAACCAGAGGCCTGAAAGTGTTTGATGGCTTTGTGGCGAGATGGTTTTTTTTTTTTTCCATTTAAAATTTTCTCCCTTCAAATCCAAACGGCTATAATAGACCCCGACAGCTCCAGCTTCCGACTCAATACATCGTCAGGAACTCATTCCAAAAGCTCTAACTAGATAACTAATTTAATACCCTTTGCTTCAAGGTTTATTCCTGGGCTTGCTGCCCGGGTATAAAGCATCTCTGGGCAATTATTATGCAGATGCCACTGAAAGGACTTTAAGTGGCTGCTGCTAATTTAACAGGAGCTAGGTTGGCATTTACTGGAGATGGGAACAGGAATACAAAATGTGTTAACAGGACTCTAAGCATTTGTTTTTAAAAATGAAGTCTGTGGGATAACTTTTCAATGTCTTCCTTTGGGTTTCAATGTAAACTTTGGCTGGGAAAATGCACACCAAACCTACTTTTCCCCTGCACTGTGTGCATGAGCGATCATTCCTGTAGCATAAGGCAGCGACACTAGGTGGGCAGAGAGGGGCAGCAGGAGCGAGGAGCTCAGAGAGACAACAGGTCTACACGCTTCCCCCGCGAGACGTTTCACAGTGCACATGGGGGCCTAAGAGATGACAAAGAAATACTGATGTTCATCAAATAATAAACCAGTAACTGCGGACCAAGTGTTAAAACAATCCTGACAGCAGAATATCCCAAGGATGCAACATCTCTAAGGAAAGGAAACCAATAACGTCTTTGCCTGTCAATGGTCCAAGTCCTGAGTGTCTCATAGTTGACGGTTATGAGCTCTGCTCCACTGAAAATACATGTCATACAAACAATTTTCTTTTTCAGAGCATATACCAAAATTCTGGAATCTGCAGAGCTCAGCTGAAGTTATACTCCTGCACGGATTCTTCAGACTTTGTTGTAAAAGAGCAGTGGCCAGATGCCACTGTTCTCAATAAGGGAACAAGTACCACACACCTGGTCAGATGGGAACCTGCTTGCACACCCACCTGTTCATACGTGGTGATGAAATCACAAAGGCACATGCTTTCTGTTTGATTTGATTTTTCAGCTCATTCTTTCTTTGCATTTTCAGCTCAGGAAAGAAAAAAAATCAAACAGTGAAGGAAGCAGTGAAGGAAGACTTGGTAGAAGACCTGCAAAGGGCAAGTCTAAGAGCGAACCACAATTTCAAAGTTGCATTCAAGAAAAACTAGACAATAGAGAGAAAAAGTCCCCAAAATTCAGCAAGAAGGAAAATGCATGGAATATAATTTATCATGTACTGACCTAAGAAATTCAGGATGGTGACTGGGAAAGCACAAGAAGAGACAGACTGAGAACGGAGCTCCAAAGTGGGGGCAGGTTTAACCCACAAGCAGCCAAAGAGTGAGGCGACCCACAAAGGTAAGCCAGTAAAAGACTCGGTGTGAGACAAACTGCGCCATCGTTTATAAAGAGCCAAGACCTGGACTCCAGGTCCTGAGTGGGCCTGGTTCTTTGCAGCCAAAGCCTGGAGCTGGAGCAGCACAGTGGGGGCTCCACGCGGTGTGGACCCTGGCCAGGGACCCTGCCTCCTGCACGCCAAGCAGCCCCCATAATTTAGCTTCCCCAACTGGTTCCTTTCCAGCCTTTCCAATGACTTGGTGACTGATGCACAGGCAGAATGCCCCAGCCCCTCGACCTTCAGGCCCTGGTCCAGCACACACAGCAGATTAATAAGAACCAGCATCAGAGCCCTGCCTGCCTCCTTTCTCTTCCCACTCTGACTCATTATCTTCTCTTAATCAGGCAAGACGCCAAGCTACACAGATGGCCTGGCCCAGGGCCTCAAAGGCCACCAGACTGGGGCCCACTGAGCAAACAGGGAGAGGCAGCATAGACAAGGGGTGCAGTGGGAAACACAGATTCCACAGCCCAGCAGAAGTGGCTGGGAAAGATCAGGCCCAGAGTGCCTCACTCAGCCAGGGCGAGGCAATCACTGCACCTTAAGGGCAGCATTCCCTCTAGCTGTTCCCATCTTTAAAACAAGCCTGGATGGAAAGAGACTTCTGAGGGTGAGGGCAGAGAGGAGGAAGGGAGGGAACCAGCCATGGAGATTCACAAGCCCCTAAATATAAGAGAGCTTTCTCTTCAAGAACGTTTTGGCCCTTATCTGTACACTTCAGGATGAGTTTATTTTCTTGCTGTCTTTGATTTGGACATGAGCAATTAGGCTGATGAATTTCAGAGCTGGTTGCAAATCTGGCTGCGACTTCACTAGAGATGTGTTCCCTTATGCCTGTCCCCCAGATGACCCACTAGGCAACCTTCCCTAGTAATATGTTACAATGCAGATCAGTCAAAATGTGGTTCAAATGAAAAGTACTATACTGTGAAAACCACGTTACAATGATTCACCAGAAAGGGGAAAAAAAATAAATTATCTCATATAAAATAATCTATGACATTCGTGAAGGATCTCGGCTCCTGTCCTTGGGGAGCATGTGGCCTGCCTGCTCCGGCCATCTGCGCCCTGCTCGGGGAGCAGACATCGTCTGGAGGTGCCTCTCCATCCGCAAGATGGAGTGGGGTCCCTCTTCCAGTAGCTGAGACGGGGGCTTAGATGAGTCTGGAGTTCTGGAGGAACTGGATAAGGACTTGGTAGACAAACTTGTACTGAGCGATGGTCTGGATCATGAACATCCTTTGCTCCCTGAGCAGCCTCAGCATCATGGGCACTTCCACCTTCTGCAAGAAAGAGAGAAAAAGCAGAAGATGCTGAGACAGGAAGCCTCCCCCCGGATCATTGCTCATGCGCTCTTCCAGGAGGCGTCCACTCCCTGCCTGTGTGCGGGTACGAGGAGAAGCACAGGACTCGGCCCCTCCAGGCTTCGCCGACCAAGCGCTTGATACCAGCCGCTGGAGAAGCTGGTCACCATGTGCTCCTGGGTGGCACTGTAAACACGGAGCAGTCTATTAGAGAAAACACAGAGGCTGGACTTGAACCTGCCTGCGACTTCCACCTGTATCATGATGACCCAGGGGTGGGATTCAAGGCCTCTCTGGTCTTAGTTTCTTCATCTGTAAAATAAGGACAAGGATGCTCTCTTCAGAGGGCAGTGTGACCTTGCCCAAGCTTGTAACACATCCTCAGCAACAGCAAGGGGAGATAAATAGTACCACTGCCTAGGATCACAGGATGAAATGCATGGAAAGCAGGTAGACAGTGTCTGGTACACAGAGTTCTTAACAAAGACGACTCATTATTACTTTATTAATATTAATGAGATGAGAACCACCAGGCCCATCCTGCTACCATGAAGCACAATCTCTGAACACCAGCATGTTTGGAGTGAGACTTTCAAATAGCTTGAGTATTAGATGAGATTGCCTATGTGTTAATTCTTTGACAATACCGGTATCTTCAACGGAAGGGAATTACTATGCTGGTTCACCGGCATCTGGGGAGAGCAGAGCTGCCCCGGTACCCCAACCCCATGTCATTTCAGCCCTGGGCCAGCCAGGGCAGGAGCACCACGGGGTCCACGAGGCCGCCCTCGTGGCTGTGGCACAGGCCCTCTGCTCCGGGAGCCTGGAACCCACAAGCCGCCACACCCACGAAGCTACGAAGGGCTGAGCAAGCACTGAAAGCAAAGCAATACAGTTTAGCTGTACGCCTTTTCTTACTTTACTTTCAAGAGTCATTCCAGCTATTTCCAAACTTTGTGTAGCTATGATACAATACTTCCCATCCATATTACTCGCCCTTCTCCCAAACCAGTTAGAAGGGACAAAGTTAAGTCCCTAGTAATAAAAAAGGCACGTGAATCCTCACACTATTAGTCAGAATACCCAGACTGTAGGCTTCTGATGGTACCTAGTGGGTCCCTGCCTAAACTATATTCCAGAGAGACCGATACCATGATCTAGGGCCTAGAGCCACCTAATAATGAACTTAATTAACATAATGTTTGATGAGCATTACTCTGTTGGGCACCAAAGACAAGGACGGAGTAAGGCTGCTCTTCCCCCAGGCCCATCAGAGGCTTTGACAGAGAGTCAGGGTCACACAGGTCAGGAGCACAGGCGCTGGGTCAGGCTTCAGCGGCCGAGCCCCAGCGCGCCCACTGCCTGGGTGAGGGATGTGGACACATCCCTTCATCTACTCGTGCCGCACTTTGTCTTTGCTGTACAAGGCTACTAACAGGGCCTCTCTTACAGGGTTATTGCGAAGGCTCCTTGAGGTGTAAGGCTCTTAGAAGTGTGCTGGCACATTTGATAAACACTATATACAGGTTAGCTGCTTTTACAATATTTTTATTGTGTTCACTGTCGTCACCCCCTCCTCCACTAACACCACTTCCGCCACCATTTCCTCCACTTTCACTTCAATCTCTGCCACCATCACAATCATTACCATCTCAACACGCTGTAAGACTCAGCCCCAAGGACGGTATATTATGTGATATGGGGCTGTGTGAACACAAGACAAAGAAGATTTTCCCCTGATTCTCAATGAAACGGTCCCAGCTCATTGGAAGATTCACTCCCACAGGCTCTGCTGTCTGTTTTTCAATGGACAAAGACCCAAAGTCAAAGACCCACGAGGCTGTTGATGTCTGCCCAGTCTTGCTTAGAATGCATTTCCCCCTCTCTCCTCTATGAAGGGGGCTAACTTACTTAGAAAAGTAGCAAGATCATGACATCTTGTTATTTGGCTAGTGGGAACCTAACCCTTTGTAATTAGCCATCGCTTTAAACTAGCGCTTTACAAACTAGTGCTTTCCAAAAAAAAAGCAAGGGTATCAAAATGTTACAGCTAACGTTCAGTTACCAAGAGCAACGGGCCACAAAGAGGCTTCTTAGAGCAGCCTGGGAGAATCCCTTCCCATCCTCACACCTCACAGCTACCTGGCCCCCTTTGTAAGCATCTTTGTTGAAAGAAAGAGAAAAGGCATTTCACTGACAAAAGTAAAGCTGTACATACAGATTATAGAGTAAAACATAAAATATGTTCAATCTAGAAATCATTTGAAAGAAAGCAGGAAAGTTTAGACTGGGGAAAAAAATAGGATACACAATTTCATATTTATTTGTCAAAATCGTTGTTTCAAAAACAAACTACCTAAACATGTTCCACTCTTCTCCCAAAACAGGGGTTTGAATCTTACTAGCCAGGCTTGAAGCAGAACAAAGCAGAGAATTTTCTCCTCCTTGACCATCTACCAATAGCAGTTATGGGAAATGGGACAGATAAGGCGGCTATATTTGTGCTAGGGGAAGGGAAGTGAAAAATATGAGTCATCTTGCTATCTTTGAATATCAATGGGAACAGAAGTCCTTTTTGTACTGACCACATTCCAGCAAAGAATGTTCTGGCATGGAACTGGGCACTGAGGAAATGTGCTCTGTTTGGCCACACCGTAGAGAATCTAATGGCCCCGAGCCCTCACCAAGTCCACGAGAGGTGCCTGCGGCCGAACCCCTCACTGCACCATGCTGCTCTGACATGTGTTGTTTATGTTCTATTGGGCCAGTAACATCTGGTGATCAATGAGCCTTCACGTCATCACATTACCAAGGCTTTTGACGGGTCTCTAAAGGGCTCAGAACAGAACAATCCTTCCTGTCAGGCAAGATGGACAGAATAGCTTCTTGAGTTGAAGAGGAGGAAGGTGGGGCAAAGGACTAACGCACAGGGAATGGAGCAGAGAGGGGGAATCTGGCAACGATACTGGTACAAGGAGGGAGGACAGACAGACCTAGGTGGGGAGGGCATGAGGAGGTCCTTCTTGCCCCCCAGAACCCACTGGAGCTCGGACATGCTCAGGCCATATAGACCTTGCTGCCACTACATCCTGTTTCATCTTCCCAGCCCTGAGTGGATTTTGGACTTAGCGACAGACTTTCATACTACTAGAGACTTCTAGAGACTTCTAGAGACTTCAGATAGTGATGGGGAAGCAAGCAATCAAGAAATCTCCTGTGAGACAAAAGGATAAAGATGAAGATGATGCAATTTCTGTTTTGAAGTCTCAACTGATTCCATGATAGGATGTCTGTTTTTAAGAACAGACCATGTTTGGTATAACCCCTTTTTTACTTTTTAGCAGCACAAATATTCATAGGTACAGATTGAAACGAACTTTTCATAGGCAGGGATTTTAAAAATCCTTTGAACAGGCTGAAACATAGCACCTATTATCTTCCTAGAAGCTTCAATATCACAAGTTTCATGGGGCAATATTTCATCTGATTTTCAAACCACTGATGCCACTGAGTAAAAATGTCTACTATTACATAAAATCTTTCACAGAATGTGCAGGGTAACATTCCATAATTTAAAAACTACCAAACCATGTCAACAGTTTCCTTTGATTCCCCACATTGTATAATATGGAAATGGAACAAGAACCAAATGACACGTGACAATGGGAGGCAGAGTGAAGACAGGACATCACTTGGGGTCAGGAGGTAGAAGACCTCACTTTAGCACCACTGCTTAAGAGCCACATAGCCCTGGACAAGCCACTAAATTGTTTTTGGTCTCAGTTCCCTCCTCTGTAAAACAGGAGGCCTGGCATAAGCCCAGCTGTGAGGACCCCAACTAAAGAAAGAGAAGTGAAAGTCACTCCTAAAGCCCCATGTGAGCAGAAGGCAGAAGAGTTGTTCTTTAGCCTTTGATTGCTCTGTCTTATCTCCATCAAACCAAAAGCCCCTCAGTGTAACCCCCTGACCTGCGGCCACAGTAAGGGGCAGGGAATGCCGCACGTGGTGCTGGCACAACCTTGGCCGCAGGCCACTTGTCCGGGGAGAAGAGCTGGGCATCCAGCCTTGGTCAAGGCAGGCCACGTCCACGCACTCAGATTATCTACCCGGCGCTGCTGTATCTCACCACTGTCACTCTAGAATGGAGCAAAACCACCTCTTTTAAATAAAACCTCTCTCTGAAGAATGAAAAACATTTTTAAAGTATACACGTTTTCACATAGGATTTTGGCCAAAACATCCCAGAAATGCAAGACGCATCTAAATGACATGCAACCAAATAACCCACCATGGAAAATTACCCACAATAAAACCAGGCGGCCTACAAAAGTCTGCAGACTTCAGGAAGTAGATGGTGACTCAGAGCAGATTTTCTGTGTCTATCTCACGTATTCATCCCTTCTTCTGGATTGTCTGGGTATCTACATGGAACAGTGGAAGGCAAATGATAAGGAAGGTTGCAAAGGTCAGAGTCCAGCTAGGAGTGATGGGCCTGGAAAACCCTGGTCAGGAGAGAGGAAACGAAGCACTGGAAACAAAAGGTCACAGGTCTGGCCATGGGGTAGCCGTGTGTCCCCACGGTGAAGCGTCTGGAGAAGCCCACAGTGACTCACTTCATTATGCTCCAGGCAGTAGATCATCAGCTCAGAAAGAATGACCACACCGGTCCTTCCCACCCCAGCACTGCAGTGGACGACGATGGGTGGGTGCCGGTTCTCCGTGGCTTCCAGCATGCTGTTGGTATGGCGACGCACCGACTGTATCTCCTCCAAGTAGGCTGCGAGACAAAATGCAAATCTTGTCACCAAAGTCCTACATGGCTTTGCATATAAGTGAAGGGAAAAAACGAACTGACGGCGAACCTTTTTTTTTAAGTGACAATAATTTACAGTTCTTACAAGACACTAATGATTTGGCTGCCACTTCCTGTACAGTCCTGGATCCAGAAAGGACCAGCTGGGAGTCGATTAGTCCACGGGAGAATTTGTTCTTTAAATTAAATAGGTCTTTTTTAAAAATTAAATTCTGTTTTCCCCTCTGCAAATCCCAAAGTCCCCCAAGCAGATGATTCTCGACATTACTTACAGCAATTCCTACTATTAACAGACTGGAATCAGAACACCAGTGAGGTCCCCTTGAAACGCCCGCCTGTCAGAGCCAGTTTCTAGCAGGGAGCACATCCATCTGCCCCTGCTTCCTTCCCCTCGCTGAATAAGTGAATGTCAACTGAGGCTTGACTTAATTTTTAGATTTTAAAACAGGTTTTTGGAGGGTCTGCCTTTCAGCTTGAAGCCCATGTGGTTATGTGAGCAGCTCGAGATGGGCACCTTCCCTTTCTGGAGGCCACATGGGTGTGGGTGGCAGGATCGCCCCACCTCCCCATCCCTTCTAACATCTGCCTATCTCAGCAGGCCGGCACAGGACCTGTTCAAGACTTCAACTGGGCACGTGAAAAATTAGAGCAATACAAGCCTGGAAGCCTTTTTTTTTTCATGAGCACGAAAAAAAGGAAAAGTACACAAATGGCATCCTTACAATAAAAGTGTAAGAACCAGAAAAGGTCAATTAATAATCGAGATTTTGTAGTAGATAGCTCAGGACAAAAACAGATCTGAAGGCTCTTGATACTCAGAAAATCTGTTGCGGCAGTGTTAAAATAAGAGGAGTCATGCTCAATTTAAAAGCATCTCTTCATATACATTAACAAGAACTCCTATTTTCCTTTATAACTTATTTAATGACAAAGTAATCTGACATAGTTCACCAACATAAACTATGACTGCTATTACCACCACCGCCACTACCACCAGTAATGTAAAATGAGATGGAACAAAACACAAAAAAGGGGGAAGACGGTTTGAGTTGACGAGATTGAGTAATTGCTATTTGGCACCAACATGAGCTCAGTACTGTGCACGGAGTTCTCGTTACAATTTTTCTGCAAGGGGGAAGATATTGGGGGGGCTGAGCATTCTCTAACAAAAGGCAATGTTCACATGCAAACGACAAGGCTTTTCTTGTGCTAATTTTAAGATATAAGAGGAATATTGAACAATAAAGCAGATGCTACCATCAAAAAGAGTTTTGTAAAATAGAGAAAGTGGATTTAAATGGATGCTTTCACTAACAATCATATTAATAGCTCAGTGAGGATATCTGGAGGCTGGAAGACAATAAGCCGAGGTCCTCTGTAACCTAACTGAAATCTGGGCAAAAATCTTCTTAAAATTCTTAAAAACCTATAGGGCCAACATTTCTTAAGACCCTGCTCAGTATACTTGTCCTGAGTTTCTTAGAAATGTAAACAAATAAATTTATATTGTCTAAAAATATTCTCTCTATTTTTTGGTCATTGTGATTGACCTTCCTTACACTGGTTCTGATTTAATTAAGAGATTTGACTAAAATGTTAACTGCCTTAGAAACAAAACCTTTTATCAGAGCTGTTCTGTTAGCCAATCATCAAACTGATCCACTTTTATTGTTTCTGGGGAAACATTTTCTGTGTCTTAGAGAAAATTCTAATAAATTAATTAGCAAAAGGTTACCAGAAAGGAATAAGAACACTGTTATGAGGAAGGAAAACTCCGCAAAGGTCACTGCCCTCCTTACTAATATTTTGATAAACTGTTGACCTCAGTCAGGCAAACCACTAGCCCTCTCCATCTAGATTTTACTGTAGATCCTTGGGTTCTAATCACCCTTCCATTCTCTACTTTCAATGTCCAACTCAATTATCATCATCACTTTAATGGGAAATGAAATACTTGCATCAACAAATAATAATCAGAATCTTTCTGTTGTTGTGAAATGGTACTTTCAGGTACTTGAAAACCTGTTCTCTCTCTCTTCTCCTCTCCACCACCTTCCTGTTTTAAATGAGTAACAAAATAAAATCAAAGTTCTGACATTCTCTAACATCCATATGACAACCCCTTCACTGTGGGCACAGGTAATCCAGCCAGCTGGACAGTCAGCAAGATGGGCATCTTCCCTTTCTGGGAGTCGATTAGTCCACGGGAGAATTTGTTCTTTAAATTAAATAGGTCTTTTTTAAAAATTAAATTCTGTTTTCCCCTCTGCAAATCCCAAAGTCCCCCAAGCAGATGATTCTCGACATTACTTACAGCAACATAGCAGGTATAATAAACCTGCAGACAGCCCGCCCTCGGGCCGCCTTCACAGCTGGATTAGGGAAGGAACAGGGCTCCCCCCAAGTGCAGGACATTTAGGCACCACTGTGGAAAAGAAGGGGGCACATTGCCACCATCACTAAAAAGCAGGTGACAGCATCAGATCTCACCCCAGCCTGTAATTACTGGCCTGCTTTGCTCATGAGACTGGGAGTGCCTTAAAACAAAGACAGCTTCATTTCTTCCTTCTAAGGGACCAGTCCAGTGATTGGCACATAATAGGTACACACCCAGTTTGGGCCCTTTCAAATTAAGCACTGCATATAATCTGGGTGCAGTGCATTAGTTCCTAAGATAGCCACACCATGAAAGAAATAAATTAATGAATCCAAAAATGCCAGTTTCAAAAACTACAAGTTGATGTCAGTAAGTCTTAGTATCTTAATCATAGGTATGAGAAAGTACTGATGGAGATTTTCTGCTCTCGAGAAATACAGGGCTTGTGAGATGCAAACCTCTAAGTGAAATAAAAAATGATTTTTTTTTACTTTATTGCTCTGTTTATTGTGCTAAAACATGCATAAAATTTACCATTTTCATCATTTTTAAGTGCACAATTCGGCGGCTTCAGGTTTGTCACAACACCGTGCAATCATCACCACTATCCATTTCTAGAACTTTTTTGTTGTCCTAAACAGAAACTTCACACCCATCAATACCCGCTATTCCCCTTTCCCCAGCCTCTGGTAACATCCATCATAATTTCTATCCCTATAAAGTTGCCTATTCTGGGTACGTCATATAATATTTAGAATCATATAATATTTGACCCTTTGTGTCTGATTTTACTTAGCATAATGTTTTTAAGGTTCAAACATGTGGCATGTATCAGAATACTTATTTATTAATGAGTAGAACCTAAATCAAGGTAGAACCAACTGGTTTACCATGGTTTTAGTGTATCTGCATAAAAATTAAGGAGAATATGATAAATCACATACTAGTGTTCTATATTGTACATATACTATATGAAAGAATATATATTTCAATGTTATAATACTTTTGCCACTTAAGAGAAAGCATCTTCTCTTTCCATTTCACCTCCTTACCTCCAACTGATAAGACCACTGATGAAGTTGGTAGAACCCTGACTGCGGAAGAAGAAACTTACACAAGAATCCTTGGACATCCTCTGGGCAGCCATGATCTGGCCAGTCAGTGTATTGCAAATGCCACACCGTCCTTTCCTGCCCAGACAAAAGGTGCTTGACCTTTAAGCCTGTGGTTGCATAACAACCAGAATCTGTTCGGAACTTTGTGGTGACCTTGAACTTGCCATACGTGGTTGAGCTGTGCTTGGAACCCAGTTTGGGCCAGTAGCGATGGCTCTTGGTGCGTCCGCCTTCCTGCAACACACAAAAGCAAAATTGGAAATAAGTCAGGGGAAGCTCTTATCTTTTCAATCTTAAAATCTGAGGATGGAGGAAAATGTGAATGGCTTCTAAGCCACTAACTCAGCAGCACTGTGCGGTGCCCACCACAGAGGAGATCCCACGCATTTCAGTTAAGACCAGTAGTAAGATTTACAATGGTCGCTACATCAATGGAAAATTTACGGGTCACAGCTGAGCTACAGTTAAATGTTAGGGAGAAGAGCCAGTGCCAACCCAGAGGCAGGAACAAGCTTGGTATGTTTCAGAACAGAATGGTCTCCACGGTGGCTGTAGTCTGGCGAGTGGCAGGGAAGGTGGGTAGACAAGAGGCATAGGCCTCCCAGTTCATATTAAGGAGTTCAGATCTCACTCTGTGGTCAGTAGCAGGTGATGGAGTGACCTTAGGCAGGGGAGGGACAGAGTCCAGTACTCATCCTAGGTCATGCTTCTCATTTCTAATAGTCCACCCAGTGCTCTTTCTGTTGTCCCACACTGACTACAGATGCTATCTCTATCTCTATCGCCTAGTGTCAGTCACATTTTTTCAGCCTGACCCTTTTGTTTTAACTCCATTGACAACTGAAACAGAGAACAACCGATTATACCACCTTTCTCTCCCCCTTAATGTTAGAATCATTTCTGAGGATATGCACTCTCAACCATTTACAAAATGGGGTCTGTTGTTGAGTTTTGCAGAGTTTTGAAATCACCGAAGTGGGCGGGGGATGAGATGGTGGCTTAGAAGGGGGCGGGCAGTAAGTAGGTGGAGACAGGAGAAATGCTTAGTGTACAGAGGTGTGGGAGTGAGCCGCAAGCACGGGAGGACCTTTGCTTTAGGGGAGCCCTGATGGCTGGCCCATTTACTGAGCAACACATATTCGAGGGCTACAAATAATCTTGCCCCGATCCATCTGGTTGAACTGAGTCTTCTTGAGTTTGAAACACACCTGCCTCTTTTATTTGCCAATCCTATGAAAGCAGGTTTATCTGAGGCCTTTGATTTATATTACTGCTGTGCACCTAAATCAATTACAAGCTTCAAGAGGCTCTAAGCCTCTAGCTTACACTAGACGTACACCAGACTTTGTGCTCCTCAGGCTGGCCCCTTCCTGCTACTCAGGGTTCGGCTCAAATGCAACCTCCCCAAAGGGCCCCTGGCTGCCCACCTACTTTATAGCACCCTAGCCACTCTCTCTGCCATTACCTCGTCCCATTTTCTGCTTGGCACTTCCCACTGTCTGAGCATACTTAATTTGCTCACTTTCTACTGTCCTTCCCTGTGGGCGGGGATCACACCTGTCTTATTTAGCCCCACACCCCTGCGGTTAGCACAGACAGCAATCTTATAAGGTGATAAAACTCTTCTAGATATATTAAGGAGAATGTATGCTTTGTAGGAAGGTCAAACTGAAAGTCAGCCTAGAGAAGCACAATGGATTCTCAGGAGCATAGAGTCCCTTTCACCACTATCTTCTGTGGACTTTTCTGGAATGCGATTGCTCAGGACAGTCAGTCAAGAGAATGTGACTTTCTGTTTAGTTCTCTCCATTGCCCACCCTTTAAACGTTTTAGGAAAGGGATAAGCAATAGCATAGATACTGGTAAAAAGCAGATGAAGCTAGTCCCTTAAATGACTTCAAAACATAAGTTAAAATTAAATGTAAGGAACAAAAGGAAGTGGTTAAACTTAAAACTTGAGAAGGTGCCAAGAGAAGAAACACAAAACTTCTTTCCCCAAAGACAGCAAGCTTCATGTGAATTGCTGGACCCACTGGTGGTGTGTGCCAGGTTTTACAACACCACGTAGCACTCTCTAGTTACAACAGAATAACTATGTTTGATTTGGCAAAGGAAGAGAAAGATTTTTTTCCCCTCTCCCCAGAGAACAGAGACCTCTGCAGGAACAACAACTTCTGATTTCTTTTCAGCTGATAAGCATGATGGCATGTGGAGCCAGTCATGCCCAGGGTAGGGAATACAGGCCGATTTACCCAGAGCAGCCCCAAGTTCTCCGATTCCAGTGGAAAGATGATTGCTTTGTTTGGCACACACAAGTGAGCTGGCGGAACTGAAGTTTGGTCCTTTGTGTGTTTCATTTTAGCTAATGGAAATCCAAGGAAAGGAGTTAAAAGCTGGGTGAAGAGAGGCTGCAACAATAAATTACCTTCGGAAAATGAAACAAATCTATGTGGAAGTCAGAAGAGAGAGCAGATGCATGCCAAAGAGAAGAGAATTTGCAGAGAACTGGGGCCATGGGAAGGTGGATGGGCAGCAAAGACACCCACACAAAGTCCCCCTTCTGGCCCCCCCCCCAACTGCCTCGGGAACAGACGGCTCTTCTGCCAGTCCCCTTACCTCTTCAGCAGTGACCATGGCGATCACGTTCACTCCCTGCTCCCACACCATCTGCCAGAAGTCATGGCACGTGTGTGGCAGGGGCCCCTGAGTGGCTATGTAGTGCCATTCTGCCCCTCCGACCACCACCTGGAAGCCAAGGAAAGCATGGGTCAGTGAGCCCCAAATCCAGGGCAGAATTATCCACTGGTCAGCGGTGCATCTCTATCCACCAGAAAACCTTGGATAATACTTTAGGCCAAATGGGTTAATGCCATTATCAGAAACCCTGAGACCACAGATGCTCGTGACATATTCTCACATGAAAACACTTCCTGGCACTCAAACCTATTAAAATATACCTAATCACCTTTTTGGTCCACAACCTACAGTGATTATGTACAAACCAGTGCATATGAAACACACACACACAATATTACATGAATATGCATGTGTATAACCTAACAGAATTTGTAATAGAAATAATAGTTATGCTTACTATGTGTGATTTCCATTCTTTTCTCTGGTCTATTTCATTAAAAACACAATAGAAAACACCCATACTGGTCCTGACTATGAACTGATTTTATACCCACTACTAATAGTGATCCACAGTTTGAGAAACAGTGCTCTCTGGCATCTTTTTAAACAATAAAAAAGTCTACCATGGAATGACATCCCTTGGGGAGCAATGGCTTTCTACTGCTGTGAAAGGAAGTGTGTCACAAACCTCCCCTGTACCCGCTATCCTGTGCTGTCACCCACAGGGTAGAGGTGTTGTGAATGCACGTGAGTCAACAATGCATGATATTTTGTCCTTAACATTCCCTTGTGCAGTACACAGCATCTGACTGAACTTTGGAGTCACGATTTTGGATAATAAAATTATTATCTCATGCAGCTCAGGGTGAAATGGGAAGATAATTCTATAGCTATACATAAGTTGCTCCAAATGTTGAAGGTCGTGTTCTCTGGATGAAATGGTGACCTTCAGAGAGCTTCTTTCTGTGTTCCTTTTCATTCGAGCCTTGATATTGCAAAGACAGAACTGCCAGTGCAGGTCTCTAGATAATTATAGGAGCAATGAAGCGATCCTTGTTTGAAACTTTTGTTCCTCATTTATTTTATGAAACTATATACTAACTTGATTTAAACAAAAACAATGTCAGTTATTGTCTCATTACACAAGATATGTTTAGGTCAAAGCTGGCAAGCAAAATCCATTTTCCAAGTACTGGTGGGAGATAACATTCATAGATTTGCTGGCTGGCTAGGAATGTGGTTTATCTGTGGAACTGTGATTTTAAACATTAGCCTGTCTGGCACCTAACATATAGGAACCATAAAGACTTCCAGGGCCTGCTGCTGCCTGGGGCCTTTCAGCATATTCCAAGTATTGACAGGAGGGCATTAAAAACTGCATTAAAAACACAACAACCAATGCTACTGAGGTAGATTTCATAGATGTGATTCCACCTCTGGAGCAAATAAATCTCTGTTCTGTGTTAATGGCTGCTTGGAACCCAGAGAGAAAACATTGGCAAGATATACAACTCTATTCCAAAAACACAAGAACAAGTTCTTGCAAGCTCTCCGGGTCTATTAAATGCACCCATGTCTAACTCGGATCCGCAAGATGAAATGTGGGCCTCGGAGAATACTAAGGAAGGGAACAAACAATGCCCTATGGACCCAGCTGAGGCACAGTGACAGCTTTTTTCCAGAGAGCAGATGGGAAATGGTAGAAGAGATGTGGCCAAAAGAAGACAACAGTATAATACAGCTATGTGAGATTTTCACACACACTTTATCAACAGCTGTGTGATTTGCACCTTTGTTTGACCGCATTATTTTGGTCATTGTTTCATAACCTAATCTAAGCCCATGAAACTTGCCACTGACAGTTTACTTAAGAATTTTCCAGGGCTCACTTTTTATTGTTTTAGTTCTCACTCCCCAAAATAACAGTAAACTAAGCAATAGATCCATGATAGTTGCTCTTTCTCATCTCTTCAGACAGTATTTTATAATACTTAATTATGTGTATGGTTATGCACCCAGCCATGGTATACTTTCCATAATCTGTGTTGACACTGTTATAACTGATACATGCACCAGACATTTGGCTGTTTCAGAGGCTCAAAGGAAGCTACCAATAATTCAGTTCCAGTTGAAAAGTTCAATGAACAAAGAAAAACTCTACACAAGGCCAGAGACAAGTTTTTAAGATTATTGATCATAACTGAAGACCACTGAGAGCCTTGCATTGTTAAAAAAAAATCCTGTAATGCTTTAACATGAGCGTATGAATAAATTCTTCTGCTTCAGAGGTCAGAGCAAATGGCGACATTCTAAACAAATATATTCCGATATTAGGGACACTGAGGAGGGGAAGGTATTTAGGAAACATTTAACTGTAAGTACATATATCTCCATAATTTTGAATTCTAAATGGGGTTGAGCCAAGCTGACTAATTTTAAAGTCTATGAAATACTGAGATACAAAGGTTTGAAGCATTTGAAGTAGTAACAAAACGTAATGACATTAATGCATTGTAGCAAATCTTACAAGATTCAACATCAACCACACTTACATGGTTTATGTTTAAATCAGTCTTCTAAATATGCAAATTTGGGATCTCAGCTGTAAAAAAGCATAACCTGTACTATTACAGGAATTGTTAAGTTTCTGTTGCCCTTGAACATCATCAATACTTCAGTGACAGAAATACAATGCCTGTGATTTCGAAAGTCTCCATCATCTGCTGATTATAAACTGAAAAGGACAACCCTCAGCTTTTCCCGTGAGTCTTAGGGAGAGTTATAACCCCCAGAGAGAAGCCCAAGTTAAATCCATTTTAATGAGCAAGCTTCAGAATAGCTGACCTGAGGTTTTCCCTGAGGCCACCAGGCTTCCTTCTTTCCACAGTGACAGGCATGCCCTTCCAGTTGACTAAGAAAAGCACAGGATTCAAAAACACTCCCTCAGGGTCTGGGGACAAGCCAAGACACACAGTTCGCCATTCCTACATTTTTCTTTCTCCCTGGATTTTTACTGCTACCCCAGCAATCTTTAACAGACCCTCCAACATGTGCACCTTCCTACCTTGATGTGGGAGGCATTAATGTAACCTGTGTTATTCTCTTTGGTCGGTATCAGCTCTACCCGGTTCTCCTCATAAGGGACAACTTCGCGGACGCGGCTGCGCTCAGCATTTTCTGGCAGAGCAGCTGTGCTAAAAACACCATTCGCTTTTTTCTTTGGAATTTGCTCATACTCTGTGAACACCATTCCCTCTTCCAGCTTCTTCTTCAGGGTTCTGAACTGCAACAGAAATTAATCTTTAGCTCCCTGAATTATCCAAAAACTGTGACAAACCCACCAGATTTCTTTAAATGTTCACCGTGATAGTGTTAATAAGTAGTTTCAAGATGTACAATTAATGCTCACTTGGGCTCATGATTAACCCTACTGCTAGTTTCTCTTAGCCAATAACCAATTTCCTTTTCAGTCACACCGTAAACGGAATAAATCTACAAGACCAGGCAAGAGGTGAAATTAAAAATCAGCATTTTTGTTATTAACACCTCGTTTTAAAGTCCTAGTGATACGGGGATTGTTAATCTTGATTATCCAAATATCCTTTTCTCCACTTACAAAACTGTTTTTACAGAGCTAAGTTTTAAGACGATACTGTCCACGGTTGTCTAGTTCTGAGGATTAGACCACCTTCTCCTTTTATTTTTCCCACAGCCAAACTATCAATTACAATAACATGGTATTAACTGGATTAAATGATCCTTCTAAAGTCCCTTCTGGCTCTAAAAACATTTAAATACTTCATATATACTGACAGAACTCTAAAACCCTAATGTTATTTGCACTCTATTAAATTTATACAACTTGTTTCTTAGCCTTTAGAAACTAAAGGAATGCCTTTCTTCACCTCTAAAACACTGACATGCAATTTCTCTTTGCTTTTCAAAACCAAAGTTCTCACAATGCCTTATCCTAACAATTATAAATCAGCCGTGTTATATAGCCAAACAAGGGGACAACATATTGAAAGAATTCTGTAAATGCTCAGGTAAAATAATCTCTCTAATAAAGGGTCAGCATTCACAAAAATTATAGAAATTGAAAGATACCACAAAATTGCTTAACTTCGCCGCTTTGCAAAAAAAAAAGAAACAGGCTCAGAGATAATGAGTGGTTGGACCAAGACCTTGCACTGTGTTTGGGGCTGGTGGATTGATTTAATACAACATAGATAGATCAGGTCTTGCTAATTTCAAATTAAAGAATTAATTCATCAAACAAACCTTAGCGCTGGCATGTTTGGGCAAGGAGAGCTTTGGAATCCTAAGAGCACAGAAAATGGGTCACGTGTTTGACAAGCCCAGCGCTTACCCTCTCGTCCATGGGAATTCGGGCGGCATCAGCTCGACTCTCTTCCCGCCCGGAGACCCGAGCGACGGAGAGTCCATTCAACGCTGCCAACATCAGCGGCCTCTTCTGCGCCTCCAGGCCTGCCATCTTCTGCTTCTCTAGATTCTTGTGGCAAGAAAAGGCATGCTCTCATTGTTTATAATACCAGTAGAATGCTGGAATGTGTTTTAATCTCCCCAAATCTGTAACTCCCCAGCCAAGGAATGCAGACAATCACTGTGAGTAGGGCAAATTCAAACACAGCCTTCCCATTATCCCCTCTGTGTCTGAAGAAGCCGGTTCCTGCAGGACTCCTGAGCTTTTATTTAAAAATGGATGAATGAATGAACAAACAAATAAGAGCAAAGCCTCCGTACACATACACCCTGCCGCGAGGCTTGTAAAAAAGCTATACAAGCAAGACGCTTCAAGAAGATCAAAGTTGAAGGAAGACAAGGAAAAGAGAAACTGAGTTTCATGAATAATCTAATCCAATCACATACAGACTAAATAGTAGAACACTTACAAAAACTGCCTGTTGCGTTGTTAAGAGAGCTCCATACATAAATCGTAGAGTAAAAAGCTTTGCAAGTTTCCATTTGGAGGGGCCAAGACTGAGGATGTTGATCCTAAACTGAGTCCCTGGTCCCTTGGGGATCAGCCCCAGAGAGAGAGAGAGAGAGAGAGAGAGACAGAGACAGAGACAGAGACAGAGACAGAGAGAGACAGAGACAGAGAGAGAGACAGAGAGAGCAAGCTGATGCACTTTAGCAACCTCGTCAAACCAAGCCTGGGGCCATCTAAGGAGACCGGCCAGACAGTGCCCTTGGTGCTTTACCCCGAGGGCCCAAAGGAATGGACACCGTGGCTCCCAGTGACCGTGGAGGGATTTGTCACTGGATGTGACTAAGCTATGGAAGAATACGGACCTGGAGGCCGAGCAGACTACTTAGCGCAAGGTTTGGATGTTAACATCTGGCTCTGGATTGTGGCTTTTTTATTTCCTCTCTAACCTCTCCTGGGCCAACACTCCGAAACCGAAGCAGTCAGGGTCTGCTGCTCTGCTCCCTCGTGCCCTCTAGACTGATTAAGGGACGAAAAATCTCCTTTTCCTCACTTTGGGCAAGCCAAGAAGAGCATTTCCCCAAAATAATTTTGTCTTCAAAGACAAGACAGAGGGACTTCATTAAGCATACAAACAGATGAATTTTAGAGTTTAATATTCTGATCCAAATGGGAGTGAGGCCAATTTGCAGATTCTTCTGGCTGCCCCAGAGGAAGGGGTCACTTATCCCTAGTTTCCTTTCAAGCCCTTATGTACTTTTTTCTCAGTCTATCATTTACAAATTTACTCCCCAGAGAGGTGTCTTGATGGATCCATGGTGCTGGTAGATGACCCAGATTTAGCGGATTATTCTAACCGTGGGTGGACGGGGTGGCACTACACCCCTACAGACATGCCCTCCACCCCTCACCGCCACCTACAGTCAGAATGGAGCCCTGCCCTTTGTGAGTGACAACACCAATAAGATGCTTCCTCCGGGGACAGGCCGGCCCATCAGATGCACAAAGGGAGCACGTCGGGAGGAGGCTCAACTATGACACAGTACCAGGCAGATTTTGAAGATTTGGATTTAAATTTGGGGGTTGTTGTTTATTAACTTTCTTATTGGTTTGTTTTTGTGAGGGAGAATTATTTTTGTTATCTCTTTAGTTGGGAAACGATTTTATTCCTCAGGAAAGCTCTGAGAATGCAGTAATTTTGGAAAAGTGGTCCTGAGGTCCTCTGGACAGTCCTGTTCACTTCCTAACTGGCCTGTAAGGTGACCCTTACTGGGCCCAAATGAAAAAGTAACCCATGTGCTTTTCTTGGGGCAGGATTACTACTTACCTAGTGAAAACTGAAACCCCAGTATTAAACTCTTTCTCTTAGCTCCTTCTCACTTCTATCAGCTTATTAGCAGACATAAAAAGTAACTCAATGATCTGACTGGCCTTTCTTTTCCTTGCACCTGATGTTGGGTTAGGAGGCTACAAACAGGCAAGGAGGAGCCACCCAGACAGCGGGCCTGAACCATCAATCAAACAGACAAGCAGCTCAGGAATTACGGAAAGTTGCCCATTGGGCAAGTTCTCACCATACCTGTCCCCTCCGGTTCCCATCTGATTAATTTTTCTCATTGTTTTCTTATCCTAGAGAGGCCCCGGCAGCCTCCTCTTCTTATCCATTCCTAACAAGCCATGCAAAAGCTGCCTGTGGTGGGGAGGACACTGGGTGAATTTCTTGATAAAAAAAATTGATGGAGAACCAATCCAAACTTCGGTGCCACTGGCATTGCTACCACTTTGCCGGGCACACTGATGTGCTAAATAATCTCCTAATCCTGCTCAAAGGTTGGGCAACGGCCAAGGGTAGCAGTCCTTGAGTTCACAGAGAGAATGGGACTTGGAAAAAAAAATCAACAGGGAAAGAAGGGGTGGGCTAATGATGGCCCCGAACTGTAAGTGAAGGGGTACAGTTGACAACAGACTTTTATCCCTATGGATGGGATGGGAGGGCCCAGTGGAAATCACAGTGGAAAGTCCCCTTCCTCCTTTGTGATGAATGCATGAAGCTCTATGGAGGGCACCAGTGCCCTGAGATTGGCTGCAGGCTTTTGTTTGATACCAGTAACAAGAGAAGAAGATGAAGATGATCAAAATGGGGCTCTGGGTCTGCAGATATCAATAAATATGGAGTTAGCAGCAGAAACAGCAAAGCTGAATGCTTAGAGTCTTGGTGCTGAGTTGTGTGAAAGGGGCCAGGGGCCAAGAAATGCAGAAAATCCCTTTCTACCAATGAATTACTTTTTCCAAGCTGAGAAAGTTCTCCCCCAGGGCACCCACCCCCGCGTGTCATTCCATCCACTGGCCAAATGTTTTATATGCCAGAGGCACAAGCACATCTTTCATGATTTTCCTCTAGGTTTGCAAAAAGTGGAAAAAGTTATGCCCGAACCAAATTATCAGCCCTACTCCACTGAGGGCCAACACTGTGAGGCTGAGGACGTTTTTAAGGTTTGTCTGAAGTGATGGAAGTTGCTACGGATTTGACTTCTGAGCCCAGGCCCTTGGCTTCCTTGAAACTCTGGTCCTTGACTCTTCTTTTCATGCTGATTCCCACTGAAGAATCAGGGAGACTTACAAACGAAGGGAGTCTAATGAGCTCCACCCAAGCAAATTTTTAAGTCACAACTTTGGACTTCCTGAAATAAGCTCCAACTACCTTCATGGTACAGATGGGGCACATGCAAAAGAGAAGCCAATCTGGGTTTGATTAGTTATAATGAAATGACTTTTTATTTTTTTTAAAGGAGCGAAAATTTCCAGGATGCGCAGCAATCGTGTTCTGCAATATTTCTTAAAGTAGTGACTACAATCTAGCAATTTCTCATTAGCAGGATGATTCACTTTGTTGTTCTGTGTGTGTGCTGATTACTTACACTCTTGCTCAGACAACATAACTGGCCTGCTGTATGGCATTTACACTGGAGGGTCACTTATGGCTAATACTAGGCATCTTCAAATGTTTTATAAGTGTGAACATGTGGGTATGTATGTATATTTTTATGTGTATTCGCATATGTGTGTATGAATTCTTGATAGAATAAGCCTTAGTGGGGACTTGAAACTCAAAGATAAACTTCTAGGTTTATTGCAATTTTCTTGCTTTGTGCTAAACAGCTATTGAGAGAAAATCTGAAAATACAGCTGGATACATCATGGTCTCATCAATGTCGCTGAGCCATCCTGGCACATAGATCTATACAGAAAGCTGTGCTCTGAGCGGACATTGCTCTTTTAATATCTAATTCAGTAAAAAAAAAATGCTTTCCCTGGTGGGGGAAGAAAATACCAAGAGATGTAGGAAGGCGAGCTCTCAGCAGCTCAAACAATGGGAAGTTTAACCCTCCAAAAACAGTAAAACACTGGCCTAGACACGAATCGCAACACCACCAACCTGTAACATCCTAGCCCCATGAGAGTTCTTTGTCCCGAGTATACCTATTCAAAGCCAAGGAATGAGAATAGAAGATTTACTTGAAGGGGCAAAAGACAAAGTTTTGTGAAATGAAATACTACCTGTTTAAATGCCAAAAGCTTCACTAAATCCCTGGCACATCCCTGAGTAAGCCCTGCACTTCCTTCAGCACCTAAGGGGTATGCTCTCTCATGTGCTACCCCATCACGGAAAAGGAGGCTCTGGGGAGACCAGCGTGTTTAAGTGGTCCCCCAAAACGTCCTGGGTGAGGAAGATACTTACCCTGATCATCATCTCCCTCTCTATAATGCTGTCCTCCAGGGAAAACATTTCAGACACAGGTCTCTCCTTCACAGGCTCCTTTTTGACCCTCTCCTTCACACTTGTCAGGTCGGGCTCTGAGATGGAGGGACCGAGAGAGGGCCCGTTGGGCGCCGGCTGGTCCGCTCGGGAGGCACTGATGGCCTTGGCCGGTCCGTGCCTCAGGACCCTGGCCCTGGCCGTGGCAGGGGGCAGGCTGACCTGGTCTTGCCTCAGCGCCCCGTTGCTGACACTTTTCCTGGGCCCGGGGTACTCGGGCGGTGGCTTGTTTGGGATCCGGGCTAAGGCCGCTTGCAGCTGGGCGCTGTACCCCATCTTCTCACGGCGCACAGGGACCTGGGGCATGGATTCCGGGGCCTCCTCTTCCTCCTCCTCCTCGCTCTCACTGCTGTGGATCAGCATCGTGGCGTCAGAGAAAGTCTTCTCGTGCTGATAGTGGGGGAGCTGGGGGACCTCATGGCCGCCCAGCCCCTCGGCGGGGGGGCCCCGCCCCCGGAGCGTGTTCCGCCGCGCCGTGGGGATGCTGAGTGACTTCAGTGTCATGGCCTCCATTCCGCGCACCATGCTGCTCATCACCTCCAGGCTGTGGCGCTTGGCGGCCGTGAGGGGCTCGCTCACCTCCTGGAGGGACTGGTGCACCACCGGGGAGCTGTCCTCCTGGAAGGTCTTCACTGACAGCTGCACTTTGCGGGTCACCAGGTCGGGGCTGCTGCTGACGTGCCTGTGGCGGTGGCTGGCGAGGTCGGGGGTGCTGGCGGCTGGGCGGGGCCGTGGGTAGGGGGGAGGCGGCCTGAACAGAGAGTTTTTGAGCATATGGGCCGTGTGGTAGTTATGGGTGCCTTGGAGCTGCATGTTGGCCAGCTCTGGGGTGCTCACTGTGTGGGAGATGGCACTCGCCCCCGGCTTGCCCCGCACGGGGTTATTCTTTGGGTTTACCTGGTCAGATGGACTGACCAGCTTGTTACTGTAGCCGCCCTGTGGCCCATAGGGGACAGTGTAGGGGTGCCTCTCCCGCATCTCGGGCTGGCTATATACCAGATCCTCGGGCTGGTTGTAGGCGTGGGTGTTGATGATGTTGAGATTTCGTAGAGACTGGCTCTGGCTGTCCATGTGCATGACTCCCCTCTTCATCTGCCGCATGACGGTCTCATAGTCGGGGGTCGGCCGGTAAGATGGCACAATGATGGCGCTGTGCCGGTGGCTCGGGATGTAGTCAGCCCGCATGATGTCATTCCCGGGGATGCTGAGGTTGGAGGATACGGGAGAAGCCTGGATGAAACTCTGGGAGCAGCTGAGGGAGTTGATGCTGTGCATGCTGCACACACTGCCATTGGTGACGGTGCCATTTAAATAATTCAAGTCCAGGCTGTTGTGAGAGTTGCAGTACAAGGCTTCTTCATTCCCGTGGAAGATGCTGTCTACAAGAAGGCAAACAGAGGCACGTGAACCTCCAAACCGCCCTGCTTCAATTAAGGTCACCCTCACACTCACGGCGGTGCTTTTTAACTTACAGAAGTCATAGAAAGTGACAGGCCGTGGTCTCCACTCATGTATTTCATAGAAAACCTGGAAATTTCTTGGGCAAAATGCCAACTTATAGAAGGAGCACTTCAGAGCATACTAAAAAGAATGTGGAATAGCTTTCACAAGTTCTCGAGTTTGCCATAAACTTTGAAGTCAGGCACCAACAACGGCCCTCACGTTGGGCAGACCTCCCTTGTGCAGGGCTGAGCCACAGGACTGGATACTGGGCCAGGAAGCCAAGAACTTCAACAGGACAAGATGTGAAGTTACTGAATACTTGGAGCTGACCTTCCTGACTGCAGTAGAAAAGGTCTCTCTACCCAAGGGACTGCTGAGCATTCATACAGACTCAAGGTGAATAAAGCAGTCAGGATGTCAGCATGCAGGGCTACTTCGTTCTGATTAGCAACCAATGGAGGGAAAATAAGAATTAGGAATTCTTTTAGCCACTGCCTGAAACTCTCCCCTAGAATTGGTTTCATTGTTGAGGTCAGTTCACATAAAAATAATTGATCGTTTATAGAGGCACCTGAAGAGATTAAAAAGCAGATTGCTAAAGGGGGAGCCATTCCAGGTGTCTGGTGTTCCTTTAACACTAACACACCCACACACAAGACCACCTCTTGCCCAAACACTTGTCTGTGAGCAAAGGTACACTCATTGTCACACTCGAGATCAAAGCATGAAAAGGTAGAGGAAGATAGGACAGAAAAGGTGACTCAAAATACTCAGCTGCCTGCAGAGGAGGGCGGTGGGCCCGGACCAGATGAGATGAGATAGGTAAGAAACACTAGGAGAACACAGACGCAAGTGTTGCATTTATCCACCTCACCTGGAGTTCATGCCTTCCCAAACAAAAACACTGTAACTTTGCTAGTCAGCTATAAAAAGTAGTGTTTTGTTAAAAGGTATCAATTATCTTAGTTCCATACTCAAATTTTGACAGTGCAGAGGTTCAAAATAGCTGGCATGTGGTAACACAGAAACTAATTGTCCATTTAACCTCCTGTCAACATCTACCATTTATAAAATACCATTCCTTTTTGAGACGCAGTTAGCATTCTTTATTAAGAGTACTGGCTCAAGAGTCAAGATACAATTTTCATATCCACCCTCCTCCAATACTCTTTCTATACCCCAATTTCTCTGTCTGTAAAATGGAACTAATAATAGTACCTATCTTGTAGGTTCATTCTGAGGGTTAAATGAGACTGTACATTGCAAGTGCTTGGAACACTGTGTAAGGAGAGAAATTGTTTGATAAATGTTGTTATTATAGTAATTATCATTGGAATGGATTTTTTCCACACATTTTGCATGGAGTGTTTAGGGAAAAAAAGAGGAATAAAACAGACTTCCTTTCCTCTGAGGCAATAACAGGCACACTGAAAAAGGCTGGTGGAGAGATGGGGCAATAGCTAAAATGAGGGATAGAGCTGATTTGTGTATTTCTTTCATTTATTCTGGTTGCCTGTACTTCGCCATGAAAACCTGACTGACTGTTACAAGCTTTCTGATATCAGCAATGATGGCGAGAGTATTCCTTTGGGCCCAGCTGTCACTCTCTTTCTAAGCCCACTTATGAGAGGGAAGAGAAAAGGAACTCGATCATTGCCTTCCCCAACTCCCTTTGCAGCCAGTTCTGGGGAAATGTTTCTCTCAACGGTAAAGGGTACTCTACACTTTTTACAAATCGAAGCTGCTGCCTGCTGCCATCCAGACAATCACAGAGTTAAAAAGAAAGTGTTGGTGTCATCTAAGAAAGACAGTCTTCTTGACCGCTTACCTGTACTCAACTTTTTTGTCTTAACAAGGGGAAAGGGCAAACAGGCTTACCTTGCGAAGTGTGGGTTTCCGAGTAGTGTTCACCACACTGGACGTGCATAGGAGGCAAGATGTACGGCTGCTGCCGAGGCTAAAACAGAGAACACAGCATGGTGGGGGAAGACCTTGGCACACACAGCCCTCCACTCTCCAAGAAAACCAGCCGAGCACATGACAGTCCCTGCCACTCCCCGATGTCCCAGCAAAGTGCCCGATGCCTGTTCTGCCTGTCCACCCAACCCTCTCCCACTCATCTCTACCCACTCTCAGCACTAAGTTTAAGTAGGACTGGAGAAAGAAGAAGGGAGAAATAAGGAGGCTGGTGCAAGGTAAGAAAAAGAGGCTACAATCAACATGAATGTACCTGTGTATAATATATTTTCTAATACATTTGCAAAGCTCTCAAGGCCTTTCTAAAAGGCGTAACTCAGAACATGTACATTATTATGTTCCACCTATGAAGTAAGGAGAATAAGGGACCTGTTTCATTCTACTCAAAATTGACTGTCTCCTGGAGCCAGAAGCCCATCCATACACATCGACACAGCTGTACCTTCTTTGACCCTCGTTCACAGCACCACATCAACCTCAAATAGGGACAGGGGCAGTGTTAAGCTAGGCCCATTTGCTAACTTGTGTAAAATCTGAAACGGGAGGCATGACAGTGTGTAGTTCTCAATACCACTTATGGGCCTTCCCATTGCTGAACCAAATGTGGAAAGGTCTTGCAGAGAATCCACTTCTACCATCCACCCCTTCAGTGAAGAAACTTATTTTCGTAAGATTCTTAAAGATGGCCTTTTAGACTCAGCTGAATAATTTCTTGCTGCAGAGGAGGGTAAACATTTAGAGGGAAATAAAATGCTTATATGGGTTCAATATTTGGTGAGCCAACAAAGGAAATAGGATTAATGGCTAATGTGATCATAAGCAAGTCACTTAACCACAGAAAGTCTCAGCTCCCTGTCAATCAAATCAAGCCTCTTCCCTCCCCCTACCTCAACCATAATCTATTTTATGTACATAGATTGGGGTGCCAGGTAAGAGTTGTTTAAAAAGTTTTGATGTGAAAATAATTCTTGAAAGCTTTAATAGCTTGTAAACCACCAAACAGGATAATCTCATATTTCAATTTGATTATTTTAACATTAGCCATATAGATATTAGTTTAAATGTTTACTGCTTTAGGAGAGAAGCTAAGATCAAGCCGAAAAACCCCAAAGCCAGTAGGGGTCATACTTTCTCAGTATCCCTTCATAGAAGAAGAGCGCACGTCAGAGTCTGACGCTGATGAAATAACTCATCTACCATTTCCTCTGCTACAAATAGGACTTAAGCATCAAAAGGGCAAAAAATGAGGGAAATGAAGATAATGGATCCAAAAAACTTAAAAGAATCAGAGAAGAAAAAAAAAAAATAAGTGAAATAAATCTCAGAATGTAGTTCAGGTTACCAAAGAAAAGGTGCTATATTAACTTTCCTAAATATTCCCAAGTCTCCTGTTGGCTGAATTTTGAGGGCAATTTAACAACGTTTTTCCTCTTCATGGTGATACATAATTGTACTTAATTTTTCCAGAGTAGGACTGCTGGTTTTGAGGCTTAAAAAAAAACAACTGTGGGGTGGGAATAGAAATATATGGCAAGGCAAAATTGTCTCACTGCCGTCTCCTGCTATTAAAAAAAAAAAAAAATTAAGTAAGTGACTTTATGAACTAGCAGAAATGTGCAGGCAAAGAATAATAATATCTAATCCTTCAAACACCACTTCGGGATAACATTATTTTTTCTATCTCTTTATATATGCCAATATATTATTTTCTTTCTTTCGAGACCTGCTAATACAGAAACAAATTGCATGCCATAATATAGGCAGAAGGGCAAGAATAAAACAGCCATCAGCAATCCTAGGATCAGCAAGGAAGCCAAAAGGAGACAATGGTATCTGGTTTTACTCTCACTCATCCCAAGGAACAACTGGCACAGTGATTTAGCCCTCGAGGGCAGAGGAAAGGGAGAATCCATGAATTTGGCTTCCTACGGATTGTCTCCATCCAAATAAAACAGGAAACCTTCTGTATCTTCACCAGATAATGAGGATGAAATCAAATCACAAGATAGTCTTAAAACACGTTGCCTCTCATAGTGTTTCATGGACATAAGTGAAAAATTATCTTGCTAACAAAGATAAGTGGACTCTCAAGAAGGGAAAAGGAAAATAATATTAACAAAGGAGAATAAAGAAATCAGGGCCATGAACAAATCTATTGGTGCTACAAAGGAAAAGTTCAAAGTGACCCTCCAGGCAAGGGCCACTTGTGAGATGTGCAGAATAGTGAGATTAATGATATTCACACAGATACTCAAATACTATTATCTGATGATATAACAATCCAGCTCTAGAATTCTAAGAGTTCATGTGTATGCATTTTCTAGAAAATAAAATGTTCCTCAAAATTTTCCTTTTAAATAAGTTGAAGATAAGCCATAGGAAGAGAAATTCAATTTTATTCTCTTATCGACTCAAAGGAACTGTTCACATAGAAAAACATAAAGGTCATATGGTTATTTTGATTTCGTATAAAAAATATCATAACTTGAAAGATTCATGACATAAAAAAGTAGAAACCAACTCTCCCACATCTTTCTATGATGCTATCCTTAGGTAATTCTCAAAATAAAACAGCCTCAGACGTAATACATACACTGAAATTAGAGTTATGTTTCCTTATTCACATAAGGGGACCAGTTAAAAAAAAAAAAAGCTAGTGTTAGGTAGAAAAGGGGATCAATTCAAGTTCTGTTGGCCTTAAAATAAGAAGATGTGCAATTAATCTTCCCCACCGAATACTTGACCTGAGACCATCAATGAGACTCATTCCATTTGCTCATTTAAAAAACATTTTCTGACTAGTTTATTAAGCTCTATCACTGGCAGAAAACACAAAAGAATTTGTGTAGCTGATAACTGAGGACATGTCTATACACAACAACCAGTAACAGTGACAAAACAACAGATAAGCAGGTGGATAAAAATATACAATAGGTGGCCAGCTGATGGAGCATGCCCTCATCAGCCTGGACCAAGACTTACTCTAAAAGGGTGAACCCTACGCCATGCTCAGAGAAGTGATGGACATGCATGGGCCAAGGGGGACAAATGGATGTTAATCAGACCTGCCTGAAGACCGATTCCCTTCTGTGTTCTCCAGATCTTACCTGGTCATGAGGCCCTAGTTAGCAATAAAAGGACACTCTGTCCCCAACAGTCAGGATTATCTGATCACCGAGGATTTTATACGTACCAGGGAGGACCGGCTCCAGGTGGGCTGGCGTCTGATAGGGGGTGGAGAATTTGACTGTCTACATGAAAAGTGAAAAAAACAAGAATGTTTTATATTATATTCATTCTATTTACCAGATCTAAGTCCAGACAGATGACAGAGGGACAACGGGGAGAAATAGGCAAGAAGAGTAGGACTCACAGCAAAACAACCATTATTTTTTTCAGGATGGGTGACACTATGAACAAGTTCAATTTCTTTTCTTATTCTTTTATTTTCAAAATGTTTGGAACATATGATATTTTTACAGTATGTTTTATAAAGTATTAGAACAAGGAGCTTATTTCTAAAGATTATGAGAGAAATAAGCAAGACTGAAAAATAACACCATCATTACATGGATTTTAAAAAATTGTATTCTTCATACCTTCATGTATGTGTCAAGTCTTTCATAAGGAAAAAAAGCAAGAAGAAAAAATTGTTTTTAAATGCTGCCAGTCAAATGAGAATCCAAAATAGATTCAATATTTTTTAGTAAGACCCTACAAAGGTACTTTAAATTAAGATAATACAAATATTTATCTGATCAGATCCTATCCAGACTGAGAATCAACATATTTTTCTAATATACAGATAAAACTGAGCGGAAACTAAGATTATTATCAAATTCTTGAGAACTGAAAGCAAAGGTGCCCTTGAGGAATGGGTCCCAAATTCCAGAGCAACAACTTCCCCAATCTTAGCGAGTTCATATACAAAACAAAAAAAAACACCCCACGACATGTAGAATTTTCCATCAAGCTAAAATTCTTCAAATTAAAGCTAAAATATCTTCTGATATTTTAGCTTTCTTTCCTTTTGTATAATAAAATCTCCTTTATGAAGTGATGAAAACAATATAGTAATGCTGGATTTTTTTTAGTGACTGGCCAAATACAGTATTATCGGACCTATGTTATACACCCTTCCATTCTCTGCAATTTTTCTCCCCAAGTCAAGAAACAGGGGAACCACCCCCTGGAGCCATATCTGCAGATGACAAAATGACAAACAGTAGTTTGTGAGCTTAAAAAACAAAACAAAACAAAACAAAACGACAGTCTTTTAGAGGTCAGACAGTGGAGACCTTTGGGGAAGGATGCTGTTGAGAAGATGCCAGTTTCCTAAAACTCCAGAGGGTTATCCCAGGCCTTAATGCTGCCTATGCTGAGACTGACCCTCTATACAGAATTCACTCTGCATATGGGATGTGTGTGTGTACTTTTTAGAGAGCCCCAGCTTTTATGGGATAAGAGGTTAGGAACCTCCCGGACCTGCTTAGGGAGAAGGAAAGAATGGTCATTGCAAAAACAGAAAGGAAAACAGAATTTTTTTAGTTTACAGTCTACTATGTGAGGCTCACTAATATTAGAAGAAAAGACCACAAAAGAAATACAAAATCTCAGAAAATCTTATAATAACACTACTTACTGAGGAATGGTCAAACCAGAAGACAACAGTAAAATTCAGGTCTCACAAGTGTTTTTTTTAAACTTACCCTCCAGAAGTCACCAACCATAAAATTCTTGTTAATGTCAGAGACACCCCCACATATCAAAGGTAACAGCCGAGTAGAACGGCACAGAAGTGATCTAGAGGGAATCTGTTCAAAGGGATGGCATGTGCATGTGTGCGCGCATGTGCATGTCCCTAAGACAGATACGGCTGCTCAGCCTGCCGCCCCCTGATCAGTGCCCTTCTGATTTACATTTGCAAACTTTGCCGGCAGTCCTAATACCATCAAATACACTTGCAGACTCCGACAGTGACCAATTGCCGTGACTGGTTTGAAGAGCCTCCATCGCACAGAGAAAAAAGTCTGCCAGGACCTGACGCCCGGTTCTAAAGCAGCCGCCTTCTTCAGCAGGAGCTGCTCCGGGCGACTACTTTCACATCTCGGGATGTGCCCACTGGGGAAGTGGAAAATGAGTCCTTCCCTTGCATTTACATCCCTGAAGTTCTTTGAAACAAAATTAAGCACCTTGGGTGCCCCGAACTGCAGAATGTACTCTGCTGAGGAACGTCGTTTGAAGGCAACCGAGGTCACGGCCACAGTACGGTGAGCCCCGGCGCTCTACAGCTGAGGTCAGGTCACATCCCAGTCCCGTATCAGACTCCCTGTATCATCCTTATTTCCAAATTAAATTTTAAAAAACACACATGGACTCGTGCCATCTATTATGTCTTCCAAGTCTTCCTCTAATTACCCTGGCCTCTCATTTTCAGGCAGGTGGCATGACCCCGAAGCGCACGCAGGGTTAGCCAGCTGTGTCAGCGAAACAGGGCTGAGGATGACAGGAGCACCTTCTCTTTCAAGCTCGCTTGTTGCCCCATCTGAACAGGGCGACAAGGCAAATTGGGAGCCGCTCGGTTCCTCCAAACTTGTAGCGCAGGCTGGACAGGCACTGATGTGGGCCACCTGTCCGCATCAACAGGCCTCTACAGCCAATTTGTGCCTGGTCCTCTCCCCAGGCACAGGCACTACCCTAGACAGTCTTCATCATTAAAGTTCTTTCATACCTGCCCAGCTGACACTAACTGCTCTAGCTTCTACAAGGAATGAGGGGAAAAGTGAATGGAAAAAGCCCCATATACCATCCCTCCAGGACATGAACTGGATCTGGCCAAGCCACCTGGGGAGAGGGCGGACTCAGTGTCTACTTACTCAGTGCAGATTTTGTTCTGTTTGTAAAACTTGTGCCGCACAGCAATCAACCGGGAGATATACTTGGCATTTTCAATATCATCCTTAGAAAAGAAGAGACAGTGAAGAAAATAAACATTTGTTTGTTTACCCTTGTATTTCACTAGGATTCCTCTGAACAGGGGCTCTTGTGTCCTCCCTTCGAGTCAAGCATAAAACAGCCCCGAGCTGCAAATCAACAAACATGCTGGAAGCCAGCGGCAGCCGTGCCTGCCGAGCCACTAACGGATGGCAGGCAGCACTCTCTGCTAAGAGTCCCTCACGCCCAAGCACTGCAGTTACCCTGATAGACTGGCATGCCTTTACATCATTCCACACCCAGTGCTTTCACAATAAATAAATGTATCAAGGCAGAGCATGGAATAAACAAGCATCATTAAGTGAGAGGCCCTGAGGTGCATGAAAGGTCTTGGCATGTAACAGGTCCACTCTACAGAAGGACCGTCACTCAGTTCCCTTCAGGACTGCGCTATGATGGGAAAGAAAACCCAGATCAGCGAGCAAAAGACCATGCCATACAGTACAGTCAGAGATTACTGGGTCAGGATCATAACTACAGCACAGAGGAGCACAGGATGCCAGACAAGGTGACTATCACAACCAAGGCAGCCGGAGGAGCCCAAATCCTGGACTCTAAGCACAGCTTGGAAACCCGGCATTTTACACAGGAAATCCCCACCGTTATCTGGATATGAGTGACGCTAGCACTGGGCAAGCACTGGAAAGTTACCAGTTCAATAGAAACTTGTTCTCTCGCTCTCGGGAGAGCAAGGAAAGGATATTATGAGTTAAGAAGTCAAACAGCAAGCCTGGGACCCCACCTTTGTCCATTTTGCTTACTGTGTGAAACAGGGCAGTCTCTTCTTTGTTGATGAGCTCCACTAGAATAGTCGACTTGTTGTGAGTGATATTCCCGAAATCGTTCCACCTGGTCAAAAGAAACGCAGCTGTGTTTGTCCAGAGGTGCTCCACGCATTTGTGAATCAGCGCAGGAGAGTCATCTGCTACGGTGGAGTCCCATTTTACAAATTATGATTTACCTATATTTTTAAAAGCTAAGTGTTTCTTCTCTCAAAGCAGAAAAGTAAAGAAAATGCAAGCTGCATCCAGTTAAATAACTAAAAATACTACGTAACATTAATCTAGATACTGCTGTTCATAAAGGGGTTTCCTTTATGACCAGCTATAAGGACAGCATGCAAGGGACTTCTGCTGCCTCACTTTTCACATTTCCAAACTGGCTTAGCATTTCCCATAATCCCTGATTTTAATGAAGAGAAGCATATTTAAAAATTAGGTGTGTCCAAGGATCTAGGCTGAAGAATCCACACAGATTTTGTGTTGCAGTGCACACCACAGATTAATCATACCACCAAAGGGCCCAGGGAGTGTTTAATGTACCTGCATTTTTACTGTCTACATGCACACACACAATTTCCTTCCCTTTGCTTTATCTAAAATAAGACACACAGAAATAACCAACAGATAAAGGAAGGCAAGCTGCTCTTTCCCATTCTACGTGCAGCCAATTTCTAATGACCTCGTACTACGATCCACCTTCCACTGTGTCCCTATATGTAATTCCTGTCCTGTGATTGCTCTCCATCCTCCGCTTCCGCCATCCTCTGCCTGCATACTCCGTTATGGCCCAGCTCAGGAGGCCCTTCCTCATCCCCACTACCCACATGCTAGGAAAGAACCTGGCATAGTCCTGTCTCGGCCATCACACTGTATCACGATTGTTTACTTCTGGGACTAGACCCCTCACTAAACCAACCTAGACCAGAGGCCCTGTGCCCAAGCTAGAGACTCTGCTTTCTTCCTCTCCCTGTTCTAACACCAAGCCAGGCTCCTGACAGGCAGCAAGCAATCCAAGTTTGCTGAAAGACGTAAAAGTAAAATACTGCTCCCATCTGTGTAGAGTACAGTTCTTCATCAACTGTCTACGGCAGACAAGGCAGCTATTTTTGTTCCTCCTTTAAAGATGAGGCAATTTAGATACAGATGAGCACATGGCTTAGCCACATGCTCTCTGCTCATCAGGGATGGATGAGTTCTAGACCTGGAGCTGCCATATTTCCTCCCGTCACATCTCCATTACATCAGTTCCAACTGTGTCTGGATATGTCTGCTGGGGCCATACTCTCTACAGGTGCTCAGCACAGCTGTCTGCTGACTCCCAATTCCACCAGATTACGTCTACACGTACTCATAGCTACATGCTTCTCAGTGAAGGTCTCTAGTGACAAGCGATATTTGGTTTCCTCTGGCTCCGTTCCTTCCAGTCAACTGCCAAAACTCTGCATCCATGCCTCACTCCACCATGACTTTACCTGGTGGCATAACTAACACAAAACTACAGGAGAAATGAATTCCCATCCTACAGGGGTTTCAAGATAAGTGCCAACGGCAGTGGTCTAGAAGCAGTTCCTAAGGAAACCGAACAAAACCTGTGAGTGGCTTACGATCAGCAAACTTTCCAAATGATATTTTCTTCTGTTTAACCTCAATAATGGGAAGGCAAGACTTGCTGACTTCCCCAGACTTGAGGGAGAAATGAAACCTTGATTTTGCTATGGAGAATTGTGTGGGACAACATACCTGGAAAGCTTCAAATGGGCATAAAAATGTATAGTTACAACTCTGCAATATTTATATATTTAACTCCATTGATTATTATTTGCTGTAGGCATATAGAGATAGCCATGTCCAAAAGTCAAAAAGTTTATTCTGCAGTCCCAAATATCTCTCTAGCCAATGAGCAAGAGAAAATAAATGGACAAAAATAATGGCAGTGTGGGGAAATAGGAAAAAAAAAGGGCAAACTAGAGAGCTTTTGGTTGGAAAACATTCTCAAAATGACCTGCAGCAAACTGCTGATTTACGGCTGGCCAAGATTCACTTCTAGAAGGTGGGCTTAGCTTGGCTGTGAGAGCTGCCTTCGATCATCTGCCCTATGAGCACAGCTCTGCCTATCAGAAGCTGTCCTCCCAGTACAGAAGGGGCCACACTGCCCTTGTAAATGAAAACACGCATGCAGGTTTTCAGATCATTGGCACGACGATGTGACCTATGGGTACCAATAGAAAACAAGCTCAGTGACACGTAACAGAGGGGACACTTGGCCAAAGCCCCCGTCAGGTTCAACTCCTGTTAAATGGAAAAGAGGGTCAAGGTACCAAATATTAAAAATGACCAAAGTCCTTTAATTTATAATAACAAATTGTTTTTTTTCAAACCACACTTTCACAAATAATCCTCTTCTGTTACTATAATAATAAATTTGTACTCTTCTGGCTCCTTCAGTTAGGTAGAGAGTACGAGACAATGAAAAGAAGCCAGTTTGGATGTAATGCCAGTTATGGAGAACTGGGCAAAGGTAATCGGTAGGCAGGAGGCTGACTGGAAGGTCTGTTTCCAACCGGACACACAGTTCAGTTGCTCTTTTCTAGCGCAGTGGGAAATACAATGCATTTCCTGGAGTCAGGTGGGAAGAGCGGGCTTCCTCCACCCCGCCCATCCGCAAACAGGCCTCCAGGAACAGTGAGATGAATTTCTCTACAACCGCTTAAATCTCACACAGGGCTGATGTCTAAGCTGAGAGAAACTCGACTCCGATGCACAGTCTGGCTCTTAACTCAGTTTGGGTAATGCTCACAATAGAGTTTTCTGGTGTCCCTCAGTGCGAAAAAGGTAAAAGTAAGAAGACACAAAGATGATTACCTGTAAATGACTGCTTGTCTTCCAATTCTGTTTCTCACGAAAATCCCCATAAAGAAAATGCCCAGGTGCACACAGTTTCCATGATTGTCCTGCGTAAGATCAACAACAGACAGCTGTGATACAACAGAGCGCAGGGGGTCTGGCAGGACCGAGCCCTCGGGCTGCAGCCTCCCTCTGCAGACCACACCCCGTTTCTTGCCCTTAGATGGAATGAGTCCCAGACGGCATCAGGGTAGCAAGGTGATTAGGTCCTGAAGGGACTCGACTCACCACACATCCTAATGGACTATATCTGTCTGTTCTTTCTTTTATCTCAATTTGTCACAACACATTTCCTACTTGAAGGATTGTTTCAGCCCTGGGCAAGTTTGCTATGGATTCAGTGTGACCAAAGAAAATGACAGCTAAATGTTCTTGGGGTGAAAGGGTTATACCCAACTTTATTTCCAGGTGGCAGGTCAGTCACTAGAATCCCGTTCACTTAGAGCGAGTCTGCGTTCACTTAGGCAGGCTGGTCTCTGCCTCTGGGCCCCTCTGTCCGCACAGCCATCCTCTGTTCGGGCCTCTGTCCTCGGCGCTGCCACCACTCCAGCCTCTGCTCTGCTCTCTGCAGCCTTGCAGCTGTGCCACCATGTCGTGTGCCCAGAGCACTGGGCAGAGCTCTTTTTATAGAGTCAACAGCCATGTAGTGCCCACCAGGTGTGCAGGTGGGAATCCTGGCCACAGTAACTCTCATTTTATCCACAAGGATTTTTCTCCAATTTGCTGGCAGTTAAGATTTTCTCTTTCATGAGTATCTATTAATATGTTTTTCTTTTTCACTTCAGCTTTTTAAATTAAAATTATACACGTGCATCCTTTGAAGAACTGAACATTCTTGAGAGCTTGTTTAAAAGAAGCCGAAAGCAGACCTGGCCACCACCTTCCCCTCTCCCTAGAGGCACCAGCGTGCACCCCTAAAGCCCTAGTGTGTGTCTCCTCACAGGCTTTGCATGCACTATGCTCGGCCTTTCAGTTCAGAACCTCACCATTCCCAGTTTGGGGTATTTTCTAGAATTACTACCTTCTCCTTCCTCGGTTTACTCCTTTTAGAACTCCCATGGATCGGATGTGGGACATTCTGGGCTGGCTCTCTAATTTTGTCTCCTGCCTCCCACATTCCATAACTGTTTTTTTTTTTCTTTTTTGGTGAGGTTTTCTAAATTTTATCTCCTAACTTATTTTTTTAGTTTTCCATTTCTGACATATTTTTAATTTCTTAGGGTTCTTTTTTATTTTCTGAATGTTCTCTCTTAAAAGCAATCTTATTCCTTCAAGGAGGTAAGATGTTTTCATGTTTTTGATCTCTGAGTCTCCCAGGATGGTATTTGGGGCAGGAGGTTCTTCCCCCTGCAGAGGCCCTCCATTTCCAGGCTGCTCTGCTCTCACTGTGTTGGCTGCTGTCATTTCTGTTATGGCATCATGTAGGGTGACACTTGGCTGTCTATTGTCATTCCAGAGTGGGATACTAACATACCGACTGGGAGCTTTATGGGCACAGAAGAGGCCTGTGGACTGTAGCCTTCACTGCTGGGTGATCTGCTGGGCCCTGTGTTGGGAAAAATCCAGATGTTGTATCTTCAATCTGGTCTCTTCATCCAGGCAGGTGCCTCCAACCTCTCCCCTGGACAGCATAACCAGGCTGCCAGTGTTGTTGAGAGAAGAGTGAGAGAAAGGCTCAGCCCCCTGCTTCCAGTGGGGGGATGTCCCCTTTGTGGAGGGAGAAGAGAGCCACGCACAGTGAGGCCTGAGATGGGAAAGAAGGACCTCTTCATTCCTTGGATTCCTCGAGCTCATTTACAACACAAAGACGAGCCTTCTCTATGACCTCTTCTCAACCCATTCAGTGCCAGACTGACTCATTCCAGAAGGACCCTCCCCACAGCGATGAGGGAGGCAATAAGGGCAGCGGCCATACCTGTGTTTGTGGGGGAGGAGGGCAGGCCTATTGGGAAATGGACTGGAGCTCCTCCAGCCTTGAGACTTTTCGAGAAACTACTCATGGAAAAGCCCACCCTCCTTGGACATGGTTTCCTGAGGACATATCTATTACAGGCCTTTTTGTTTGACATGGTCAGTAAGGACCTGTATCAACCAAAAGGGACTCCATCACCACTTGGGATCTGTCCCTGCACTTTCCTGGCTGCTTTCTGCTTATCTGAGAGCTGACCACACCACCGCCCTCACTGGCATTGCAGCCCCACCCACTATCCTTGGGGCGCCAGGAGCCATGTGGTCTGTAGGTGGTCACCTTAGTCATGAGCAGCTATGTGGGGAAAAGGAAACAAGAAGCCTGGCTAAATGACACCCACTGGCAGTGAATCAGCAGGGCCTGTCTGCCCACTCAGAGCAAGGTAGAGTAGCCTCCTCATACTTTCCCAGTACAGAACATACTAGAAGGTGCATCAGAACCAAGCACAGTGGATTTGAACACTATCTCGACTGCCCCTATTTCCCACACAGTTCAGCAGAATTCCTAAAAACAACACAAGCAAATCACTACCATGACAAAACTCCCAGCTCAGGGATTGAGAAGTCAGTTTTCTAGAAGTGGAGAAAAGTTTACTCAGATTTTTCAACGACCCAAAATATCACGGCTATATATGGGCTGCTGATATTTAAGTGGGATGCAGATGGCTTCATAAGGCATTATTGCAAGGAAAATGGATTACTACCCTACCAAGGGCAGCCATTAGAGAAACAAAAGAAAATTAGACAAATCTAAAAAAGAGCCATTTAGCCCTTTTTGCAAGCTGCAGCCACCCTGCTCGATTCCACTTGATGCACATGGACAGTTCTCATTAAGGCAAATTGCAAACGTGGCAACAGAGGGGAAACAGAACACTTATAAAACAGCCAGCGGAGCCAGTCTGAGGTGCAATGTTTGTGCTGAAATCGCAGGCATCTCCCAAATCACTGAGATGTGCCAGTTGCTTTAGGTTTCTGACAAAACTCTGTCTTTTGTGAAGTTGGTCAGTAGGGAGAGGAAAATGAGTTTGGATTATGGGCTCAGCTCTATAAATGACCGTGCACCATGACCTCCACCACACCCACTTCAGGAGGTGGATCTGTTGCAAAGGACATGATGTGCTGTAATGGTTTCCTAGGCATAGTTTCCAGAAAACACTGAAGGGGCTGGAAACCCACAACAGAGGCTCTATAGAGCTGGAGGAATAAAGTAGGACTGCAGACAGGAAATGTTTCATTCTACCTCACAATTATCCCTTTATTAGCTCCAAGAAGAGAAAAGAGAATAAGGATGGGGAAGAAAACTACTAGCTGGGGTCTTCGTTACAGCACAAATGACATTAGCTACTTGTCCCACTATAAAAGCGGACGTGGTCTTGAACCTGCACAGTGCTGGGCGGGCTGGTGTTTGGTACTCACTCGGACAGCTGTCTTACATATGATAGTGTCTGCTGAAGACCATGGAAAATTCCAGAATCGCTTAGCTAAGAAAAAGTGTTTGCTTTACCTAAAGTCAATTGGACTTGCAAACTAAGGCCACGTAGCGACTTGAAAGCCAAGCCAGGCCGGCCTGCTGCTATCGACCCGGGTTTTCCAAATGTCTGTGCTGCCACGGGAAGGTTGAAGCAAGGATGGGCCAGAGTACGCTACCTTCACAGGGAAGATTTCCTGTCCAAATCCATCCAAACGTTCCACTTCGTTGATGTACATAAGCTCAGCTTCCGCTGGCAGGATTCCACTGAAATCAAAAAAAGCATCAAAGGCGGAAATGGTTTAAGAGCAACAAAGTCAGTGGAAGATCGACCCTCCTGCTGGCAAATTCCAGAGCTATAGAGTTTAGCTTGCCTTCTGGGAAGAGCCATTACCAGCCCACTGTTGAGGGGACCGTGCATTACTAAGGAATTCATTAACATATTCCCCAGCAGCATTTTATTCTACAGGGAAAAACAGAAGGAAGGTAAAATATTTAATTAAGACCCACAGCGCTGTAAACACTAAATAATTATTACAGACATCCCTATGAATAAGGCTGCCTGCTTTAAAAAATATAAGTTATTTTTCTCCCACTTGGGTAAATAATCTCCACTGGTAATAAAGAAAAAAGGAAATAAAAGAAAAAGTTTATGAGGATATTTTGGGAGCCAAGAGGTCTGGGACCCTGCACGGGTCCCCTGAGGTCGGCAGGGAAGGATGGATGTGTGTTTCCCACCGGCCCCAAAGAGCTCCAAGCAGCCTTGACATTAAACTCTTGGTGCCTCTTTCAGTCTCACTCCTTTTCCTCTAGATCTTGAATTTCCCACCCAAATGGGGAAAGACCCCTCACTGGGTCTTTACTCAGCACAGGAGGCTTCAGGCTTCCCAGGTCTGGCAAGATATTTTTAGGAAGGTCTCAGAGAGGAATTCTCTTAATCCACCACATGTCTGTGTGGGCTTGCTGGTGTTAAAGAAGAAAAAGAAAAAAAGAAATGTGGAGAGAGAGAAAAAAGAAGATAGGGGAGGGAGGGCAAATAGGGCAGTTTTCAAATCTGCACACCCCTCCCCATGCAGAGCTGGATCACACGCTGAGGACACAGAACTGCGTAGCCTCAAGGCAGGGGCCAGGTGCAGGGAGCTAAGGCCTCCTGCACAGACAGGACTGCGCTGCACAGCGCCGGGCCGCCCCTGCCCCCCCTGCCCTGCCCGCGCTACCTGTGGGCCTTGTGCTCCTGGGCCACCTTCTGGGTCAGCTCCTCCAGAACAGCCTCTTCCAGGGCCAAATCCTGTCGAACAGAAGCAGTTAGAGTCACTGACCCATTCTGCTAGCCCTCTGCTCTCTGCTCCAGAAGATGTTCCTGATCGGCCTCACTTCCGCAACTTCTCCTTTACTCCTCTGAGTCAAAGGCTGTAATTTTTAAGACCGATTGTCCATGTTATTCTTGTAACGTGGCTCTCCACTATTACTAAGGTTATTGCAAGGGGCCTTTAGAGCCACCACCCAAATTTTTAGGGCCCAGAAATAGCTCTTCTTTCTTTTACCTTCTTCCCTGTCTGCCTGTCTTCCAGACTCATTTTTATTAAAAATGCTCTGTTAGTCCTTATATGTTTTTAATGATCAGGATACAGGCAAATAGTTCCCAAGACATCATCCCTTCAAAAGCTGAGCCTAGGAAGGGGCTGTGCCTGGGCTTTCGGCCCGCCACCGCTGGACCAGCAAACCAATTCAGAGCCACCTGAAGGCAGAGCAGGCTCACTCATGGGTGGGACCCTGGGAGCACAGGGGCCATGGTGGCTGAAATCCTCGGGGAGCTCCGTGAGATGGGGGCCATGCATCTGATCAGCCGCTGTCTCCACCAGCTGAATCCCAGGTTGCTGGGGCCACCGGTGTGCCAGCTCCCGGGGGATTAGAGCCGACTGACTTGATCTCTTCCCAACTCCCCTTCAGTGGTGGTGGAAGTATGTATAGGGCTTATTAAACATCTACTAGTAAAGCACTGTCTGAGCTGGAGAGATGGGGTCTTCAGGAGTAAATCAAGACCCAGAGACCCCAGCAATCAGTTCCCGAGACACTGACACACATCGTGACTCTGCAGCTCATCTCATCCTTGTGGAGGCCTGGGGAGGCTTAAGTCGCAGGACCAGCTGCCTCCGACCTTCCCAGGCAGCAGGTGCCACAATGCCCAGGCTGACAGGCACCAAGGAGGGTAGAGATGTGCCCTTGAGGGGTGTCACTCCATAGGGGCTCTGAGCCTTGTATTGTGGCCAGGACCTCTGAAGCTCATCAAACACATTGGGGGTGGGGGTTTGGAGGACGATGTTTCGGCAGAAAACATCCAATGCCTCATTCCCTTGATCCTAAAATGCCATTTATATAAAAGTTACCTCTAATTTTTTTTTCTTGAGGATGAAACTCTACCCCAAAAAGGTACATACACCTCAATACTGCAAAAAACACCCCATCTCAAATCAGCAAAATGTGAAAACTCAGTATTTTTTTAAAGCTGGAAAATGAGAGTGTAACTCTACCCTGGAAATCCTATAGCCCTGCAGACGACCACAAAAGCCCTCAGAGAACGCACAGAGGGAATTCCCGGCAGCTCTTATTTTTCGTATGTTATCTGATTAATTTTCTGTTTCCTGTTTAGCCATCCATTGAAATGACTCAAGTCCATGCGAGGAAGGAAATAAGCCTGTGATTTTCAGGTTTGTGTCCTGGCATAACAAAGATACTACATGGCTTAGAAATTTAGCTGTATGTGTGCGTCCAGGTATTGAGGAGTCATAATAACTTAATGTCAGTTTTAAAAAGCAAAGAAAGGCATGTGGCAATAGAATAAAATAAAGACAAGTGAAGATCAAAACATGCTCCATTAAACTCTGCTTCCTATTTTTAAAGAAGAAAAAAGTCCAAAGGTCTCTCTGCTATTGTACTCGACTCAACCGCCTCTCTCTGCATCTGGGGCCGCCCTGCGGTATGTGTCCCTGCCACAGAGACGTGCAAGAGCGGCCCCACACGAATGAAAAATGGCTGAGCACATGCCTGTACACAGCCACACACCTGTGGAGTGCCCTGTGTACTTAACTTTGTTCTTTTCTCTGCTGCGTAAATGTCACTTGACAAATGCGGTTGCTTTATGAGATCAAATGCAGCCATTCATGCCATCTTCCCTCCCCCACCAAAGGCATGCATTCTTCTCTTTGAAAGCTCTAGTGGAACCAAGCAGAAAGTTTGCAACCTTTTGTGGCTCCCCACTGCCTACCCAATCAGGTCAACACCTGGGCCTGGCATTCAGACCATTCTTCAGTGTGACCCACCTTTCCCTTCCAGACCTCCTCTCTTAAGGGTTCAAGGCCTCTGGCAAACTCTTCTTCCTGAAACAGACTGCTTTCATGTCTCCACTCACATTCACGTCCACCCTTCCTGGAAGAACCACCCAGACCGGTCACATTGTATGAAATGTCACCCTATACTTCCGGTCTCATCTCGGCTACCCTTCCCTTGACAAGGCTCCCATATTCCCCTAGATGGAAGCCGTCCAACCAGTGGACCTACCTCTTTCGCTCCATCTGTGTCTCTCTGCTGGTACCACAGTCTGCCTATTGTCTTTCTTACGGAGATGTTTGTATTGACCTCCTCCACACATGCTCTCAATGCACTGATCTAGCGGTTCTCAAAGCGTGTGGTCTGCAAACCGGGATGGAGCCCATGCATTCGAGCTCCTCAGGAGTCTCTGTCTCATCTTCCGCCACCGCCCTCCAGCACCCCTGAGGACAGTCACACTGCCCAGCTGACTCACCCAGTCATCCGTGCTGCCTGGCCTCTGCTGTCTCTGTCTGATTGTTCCTCGCCCCCTTCCTCTCTGCCCACTGCAGTCCTGCTCATCTTCTAAGACGCCACTTGGACACCATTCATCCTTAAACCTTCCCTAATCCTCGGAGCACATGGAACCTCTCCTCACATAAAACCCTGGCTATGCCTACTTTATGACACTTGGCTTTGTATTCTGATTTTGCAAACTTCCTATTTACTCAACTGCTCTGTCGTCTCCCTGAGAATAAACGCTATTTCTTATATAACTTCATCCCCTGGAGGTTATTTACCCAGGTCAGCAGTTTGGGCAAAACAGCTTATCAAAAAAATAAGTGGGGAATGATGACAATTTCTAAAATCAGAGCCAGAATGTTGGAATGGGTACGGCTCTTCCCTAAAATGGCTTTTCAAGTATTTTAATCAGTCCTTGTTAAAACTCTTCTCATTAACCTCAAAGCTACCAAAAAAAACAAACAAAAATTCTCCAGAGATGGAAACCTAGCCCTATCCCTAATTTAACCCAGGAATGGGCGTTGCACTTCATTGACTCATTCACAAACTTTTACGAGCACAGACTACGTGCCAGACGACAGAGGGGGTCCTGCTCAAGGGTCCTGGAGCTGACATTCTGGCTGACAATAAAAAAGAAAAAAAAGGACGAACAGGTTCAGATGCTGAAAAAGCTCTGAAGTATACACATAAAAGGTGTCTTAGCTGGAAGCGGCTGATGGCTGGAATGTATCATTTAGGTGGTCAAGGAAAAGGACGGCCCCTCTGAGGAGGTGATATTTGAATCAAGACCCAAATGACTAGTCACAGGATGATCTGGGGCACAGCGTTCCAGGCAGAGGAGACCCAAGCACAGAGGGTCTGGGATGAAAACAAACTCCATGTGCCCAAAACAGAAGAGCACCACAGGGCTTGGTGGGGGTCGAGGGGAGGCGCAGAAGGGTCTTGAGGAGGTAGACGTGGCATCCTTACTTGTTCAGTTTTACAAAATTTTTCCCTACTTTAAAAATATATGGAGTTTCCTCCCCAGGGAATGTCTGTGTAAAATCCTATGAAATCTTCAAAGGAAAAGAATTAAATGTTTACAGGAGGCATGAAACTAATGAAGACAAAGGAAATCACACTTACCATAGGAAAAAGCACATATTCTCTGAGGAAATCTTGAGAATCAAACTGATTATAGTCTCCAAAATCAGCTGAAAAGAAAAGAAGGGAGAGGACTGCTATTTATATGAAATTAAAGATGGAATAAAACAGGATAACCTGACCACATTTATTCTTCCACATCATCCTATTTCTGCACTATTATTAAATTAAAAACCAGCACCAAGCTGTGCTCGATATTGTTACCACTTTACTTAGCAATACTGTAAATATCAGCACATGAACACTGCTCCACAGCTTTCTAGAAAGAACGAGGAAATCAGAAAGTGTTGCCAAAGCTCTTTTAAAAGTTTCAAAACAAACCTATACTGACCTTTTTGTTAAGTATGTATCAACACCTATCTTAAGAATATCTGCCAGGGGGACTTTTTAACTCAAGGTTAATTTAGGGAACTGCAGAGCCAATTCCATCTGTGTCTTTTCATGTATTTGCCACTGGAAATTCCCAGGGTAAATCACCGTTGGCAAGCAACCTTGCAAATTTTTACACCTCCTCAACGATTCACATGTTGCAAGATGCCAGACATTCTATTTTGTCCTGTTTTCATCTCACAGTGGTATGTTTGAGCACATGCAAAATGAGTTCAGTGAGCCTCTATCATAAATCCGCAAGTGCCTTGCTTCTAACCCCACCTGCTCTTTAAAAAAAAAGAAAATCAACTCAGCATGAAAGTTTAATTTCATGTAAAAGATACAGCATCCGGTAAGAATGGATTCAGGTATCTTTAAGGTAACAAGAGATAAAGAATGCAAGGGTCTCTAGAGAAGCCAGTGTAAATACGTTGCTGAGGAAGCAAAGATGTACCTACCAACTCAGTACCTAAATAATCGTCAGACGAGGCACTCAAGAATAGCACAGATTACATGCTGTGGCCATTTTCAAGTTTAGGCATCAGTTAGCATATTTCATCACAACTTATACCTCTATTGATGTAGCTTTCTAAATGCCCACTAAGAGTTCTCAGGAAAATTATTTTACAAATATTATAGCCAGAGGAGATTTCATCAGACTGAACAAACAGCTAGCTTCAAGGACCGAATGACTGAGAGTCAGGGAACTGAGAGTAAATTCAGCCTCCTTCAGCCTGAAAACTATCACCAGGGTCCTCCAATACCCAGGTCACCTGAAATAAGTCTAAGGATGGAAGAGCAAGAGAGAAACACAAGAGAGTAAATAAAGCAAACAGAAAAGAAAGCTTTTTAAAAGGGAAAAGATCCAATTTGAAAAAAGGCACTTACAAGATCTCTCTCTTCTCCCTATTGAGGGTGTCTTCCCTATTATTTTAATGAGTTTTTTGTTATAACCACTTATTGTCCTGTTATATTGTGCTTTCCCCTTCCAGTCTGTAAGTGGACAGACGGGATACATCACATTTTGTATACCTCTATCCACAGGGTAACAACAGAAGCTAACTGCTAGGAATCATACATCTACCAAAAATCGCTAAATTGCTAATACCCCAGAATGAAAGAGGTCAAGGGAAGGCTCCTTCTTTAGACATCTTAGAATCCAAAAGGTTCAACTTCAGTTCAGAGTTTGGGATGAGAAGTTCAGTTCACAGCTTTTAAAACAATAGTCCACACAGCAAGAACTCAGTGGCTGGCAGGCGTACATTTAGACATTAACTGATTTCAAAGAAAATAACAAAAAGGAAACACATTTGTCTTTAAAAACTATATTTTTATCCACTTGTTTTTAATATGACTAAAGACAATGAAGCCAACACTCGATAAAGAGTAATGTGTGAAGATATATATACACACACACACACATATATATGTAAAAAAAATTATGTAACATCTCAGAAATGCAGTAACTTAGAGATGATAAAAATAGCTGATAAATTTAAGTAGGTAATGTACTTCAATACATGTCTTTGGTTTCATAGTACAATCATGCATTTTAAATTTATCTCTCTAACTGTGTAAGAATATATTACACTATAATGTTCAAAGCTGATGTGAAACTGATGTGAAAGTCACACAGTCATAGCGTCAAGACAAAAAATGTGACCACAGTGGGCAGTGCGGTAATTCTGAGAAAATATTCCACAAACCCTGAAATGTAGCTTTACTTAAAGGCAGGATGAAAGCTTCTATTTCTCCAAATAAAATTAAAATTACACAAGCTGAGCAATTTGCAAACAGCTTTGAGAAATTCCCTATGCTGCCACCAAAAATCACTAAACTTTGCATTTTTAATGTAAGATATTTGGAAATGAAAAGCAAGAGTTATTAAGGGATCATTTGAGTAAATTTAACTTTTCCCTCTGAGAGGCCAGCAACACCAAAATCAAACAGAAAATGAAATTTCAAACATGGGGCACCACTCTCTCTTACCTTGCACAGCTAAGCCAGCCAGCCGAATCACCTGTTCCAACGTACACCGCAAGCGCCCTTCAAGTACATCTTTTTTGACCTGCAGGTAATACTGATACCTGTTCATGGGAACAGAAGAATGAGTAACTTTACAAACAAATATAGTGTTGGATTATATTCCCATAACATCGATGTCTCTGGATGTAAAACTTCATGTACACAAAGGGATAGGCAGGTGATGGTGATAAAGGTCAACCCTGTAAAAGAGGGAAAGTAATCTCTGCCTGTGTTTATCTTTGTTTGAGGTTGCAGGTACTGCAACCCATTCATTCTGAGTTTGAGAGCATTCTCATCAGATCATTTCATGCGGGCCGGCAGGATGAATGACAGAGAAGGACCAGTTCTTCCTAACACAGACCAAGAACGAAATGTGCTTCTACACGTGGGCTCCCACAAAAGACTCAGTTGCCAAAGCTGCCTTCCACGGTGTGCATTCCCAAGAAAATTCTGGAACACACCATTTCCTAAACTAAAGTTGGGTAGGGTAGATCACAAACAGAGCAAATAGTTTGGAATCTGCTCATGGGCGGGATAAAGCTTTTCAGAGCCAGGCTGACCCTCCATGTCTGTGACTCATAAAAATCTAATCTAGTGCAATACTGAGCCTTCCAACTTAAAGTACATTCTCAAACCAGCGAAGTGCAGAGGGACAGAATGTGCCCATGCACAACAGCAAACCACAGACTAGACCACTGTTCTCAGAAGCTAATATACTGGGTATTGTTCCCCTGCCAATAAAATCGTACTTTTAGAATTACCTAAACATGTAGAAATCTCTTCACCCCAAACCTTTACTTCCTTTGACCATATTCTTAAAAAAGCACATCACCTCTATATCAGTCAGAATTTTCTAGCATTCATTCTTGGCAATGTTACCAAACTTTTTGCTCGTGGTAGCCATAATGCTCTACTTTTTCTAAACTTTGACATGTCAGTCAAGGAACTCAGGAGTGACCCAAAGTCCAGCTCTGTTGGAGAGAGGCCATCAGTGCTGACAGCTAATTATTGCCGTCTACCGCAGACAACATTACATACCAATCCACTGCCTATATGAGGGAAGGGATCAGGCTCTCTGTCTACTGCAGTACAGTCTCCACTTTTCTCCTCTGGCATCTACTGGACAAGGTCAAGAAAACCGTGTCCATTTCTGATGGGAAAAACCTATACTCAAATCAGAAGGACCGACAAGGGGAGTTACGTGAAAATTCTCTGTAGTCAAACTTTATAACAGAAAACAACCTACTTTTCATACTCCCATCTTAACTCTAACCTAAAATCTTCATAATCATTTTACAGGATCCATTACTGAGTCAATTTTCTGTCTCCATCATTTGACTAAATCAATTAATGTATATAACTAGTGTCTTCCTTGATTTCCAGAGACAAGTCCCTGATTTCTGTAGAAAACCTTTGTGTCCACTCACTGCCCTGAGATCAGGGGACACTGTCTGCCTTCACCCCAGCACTCCCTCTTTTGCTGGATTCTAAATCCCAACAAGCAGGAACAGAGGTCACATGCACGAACTTGTGGTCAAAAGTCTCTTACTAGTAATTAAGTGGCAGTTCTGCTGTTGCTGAATGTGCGCAGTAGATAACGAGGAATACTAAGCAGGATTCTTTTGAAAACCTTGTGAGATTGAAGGCATTGCCTCTGTGTGTTTGTATGTTTTTTAGGGAGTTTTTGGTCATATATGCTCAGAGGAACACAGGAAGTAATGTCCTATCTTTTCCTTCTTCATAGGAGAGAATCAGAGTAAATGAAACATTTGAAGCAATAATTGCACATGAATTTAAAGAAACATCACCAGAATCATTCAAAAATAACAAAGACTAGAGCAATCTGAACCAGCACAGTTAAAATATGCCACATATTATCTTCCAACTTCCCTTTTTCCCCCTGTTTACTGAAGCTGAGTCTACAGCTTGGACATATTTTTGAATGTTTTACCCAAAATAAGTATCACAGAAATGTGGTCTCTCGCATTCCCAGGCTGCCGCTGTTTGCCTGCCTGTCTCCCATTCTCCAGGGATGAAGACAGAAGTCTGCACAGGGCTGGCGAGTGTCAAGGCTCTCGGGTTCCAGTCTCATTCAGCAAACCAAGAGCTACAACCAACACTTCACATTAGCACCTTTACTTCAAGGAGTGTGTGCACCCTATCAGTTACAAGCAAAGCTCAGGGTTTTTATAGCCTTACTGAAATAACAGATTTATGTCTAAAAACATACTGTAATTTAGTTCATGTCCTGGGAGAAAGCTCAGTCAAACAGGAACTAGGAAGGAAAATACAGGCTTGGGAAGCGCCCTTCTCACCCCGTGTGACACAGGAGGCCCCCTGCCTGCGCTGGGCACCTTCCCTCGGGCCTGCCCTCAGCACCCTCTGCCGCGCTCTTTCTCTGGTCCCTAGCCTGGCTCTTGGTTTCCTCTGGCACCTGTCTTGCACCTCTGGGCCAGGCTGAAGGAGCAGGTCGACGCACTCATTAGCGCGAAGTGAACTTCCCTCCAGAGACATGAGGAACTGCCTGTGAGCCTTCTGTGGACGATCTTTTACGTTTGCAACCCAGCCAGTTCTTAGCTAAGAGAACACCGTCCTGTGGCAGCCCAGGAGGCAAGGGGATCCTGAGCCACGAGAATGCCTTTCAGGCACCAGAAGTTCCTTATGAAAACAGACAGGTATTTGCAGAGGAGCCACTTAGAATCTGAAGCCCACACTTTCAAGACCAGAGGAATAAGAAGAGAAGAACAATGAGGAAAAGTGTTAATTCCGCCCTATTGCCACAGGATGGGCGTTTCTTCAGAAAAATTAAAGGGTGTCAAAAACAAATAAACCAAACCACCAAAAAACATGGAAGGAATCTTCAAGTATTGAGGACAGGTACAATAAGATTCCCAGAAGGAAAACCAAACAAACAAACCGGAACATGGAACTCAGGGAGGAGAGGATGGGGAAGTTCATCTACTCCACCTAATCCTCCAATGTTTGAATCTCTTCCACGTGTCGTTCACTCCTTCCCATGTTGAGTAGTTTCCACTTACTTTCTGCTCTACAGGCCCAGGAGACACATGGATGTTGACACATGCTTATCAAGCACTTCCCTTATGTGTAAGTTGGCTAGGTACCAAGGGACCCCCTGGGGCGGTCTGCAACAGTCTCCACCATGCAAGGATGCTCATCATCTCTTGGACAGCTACTGTCGTGTTTCTCTCTCTAATGCAGAAGTAAGGGTTCAATTTTTAAGAACCAATGAGTAAAAAGCATTTTTAAAAGTGTTATCCTAGCAATTTTCTGTCACACTAGTTAAGGTCACCTTGGGAGATGAAAATCATCAGCTGACACCTTTGGGAATATAATCCTCAGGATTTAGTAAAACAGTAGCTGTAGTTTTCTTACCCTGCTGATCCCACTGTCAATTACAGCTATGCTATCACTTGCATAATGTATGAGTGTGTTTTATGATAGATCCGTTCTGCCCTAGGCAGCAGAGAATCCCAATCTACTAGCAAGGAACACCGGGACTGTTCCTGGAAATTTAGGTTAGGATACAAAACCCAGGAGCTGAAGAACGTAGTGCGCTCTCCTGGAAGCCATCCAGACTATAAGAGAGTCTGCACAGTGCTAATAATATGGTGCTATTACCACAGGAGGTTGGGGATACAACTACATGAGATCGCAGAAATGAGAATGAAATTTGGACCACTCTGGAAATTGTTTGCTATGTTCTTGCTCAGAAGGCCCTTTAAGAATGTATTAAGATTCTATCCTTTATGAAGACTAAATTAGAGAAAATGAGCTAAATTCTGTTTCTCGAATGTTTAGGTTTTTGCTTATTTTTGATTAAAGATTCAATTCTAACAGCAGTAAACTGTCACAGGGAATCCTATTTTGGAAACATGCAATTTCACGGATGTATACTCCACCCTGTCATAGCTTTGGGTAGAGGGGAAAAGAAAAAAACCAGTCTTCATGCCAGGAAAGCAAGCATTTGCCAACTTTCCAAAGGGATCCTCTTTGAAAACCCAAGCTCACAAGGGAAACTTTTTAATATTTTTCATATTCAAAGACCTGGAAGTAATTGACCTGATGGCTGAGGTCCAGTGAATGGTTATAGGTCAGGAATAGGCGTTCCCTCTAAGGACTGGTATATATAATTATGCTTGTTGAATAGAGGTAAAATTTCTATTTTCAGATTTTTTTTTGCTTTGCTTTGTCTTTAATCTACAGAGAAGATTAACTTGTGGCTTAAGTGCAGAAACAGAAAAGACTGCCTGAAAACCAGTGCTACTGAACGTTACGATTGCAAACTGACAGATATTGTGAATCCGTCTCTGGAGGTCTCCTCTCTGGAATATTTCTATCCAGTCTCAAGAAAAGACGTGACTTTCCCATGTTCCTTCCTCCCCTAAGATTTTGAAAAGAAAGCTTTTCAAAACGCCATACCGAGTCAGAGCAATAGAGCCCTCAATACTTGGGATGCAGGTATCAAAGAAGTCTTTCAATATCATATCCCATTGCATTGTCCTCAACATCTGCAGATGTACTGCTAAGATCTTTAATCTCTCTTTTTAATTCACCTATGAGGAATTTATCTAAGTACTTAGGTTTTACTTGCAGGTCTGTTCATACTTCTGAGTATGAACAGTGCAGATTGAGAAATTCTATGTGGTGTTCTGAAAGTATGGCCTGTACCACTGCAGAACCACAAATAATGTGAGAGGCGCTCAGAGCTGAGGGCAAGCTGCTTTGAAAATATTTCTCCCACCCCTTCCACAAACAAAATAGTCATTCCAAGTCCAGTTCAGCAGAAGTGTCTCAAACAGGAAAAAGCCAAGAAGATATGAAAACCTTCAGCTCTGATTTTGGTCATGCTTCTACCTAAAGACTCAACTTCCTCAGCCTAAATCCCAGGATGCTGGACACAGGAGGGCGGGAGGCCGTTTTTACTGTTCCAGAGGTTTGCCGTTGCTCTCCGTGAGGCCTCCCCTCTGGGGGTCATTCCTGCCTACCTCATCACCAAGGAAATGGGTGTAGAAGGGACAAGTGCCAGGCCTGAGCAGAAGTCCTCGGAGCCAGCACCTGGTTCCCATCTCCAGGTGCCTCCCCCCTGAGACCTGCAGTGTGCAGGTAGGGACAGCTGCTGGGTTAGCCTAAAGCCAGAGCAAAGAAGGCAGAGGACGCAGAGATGCATAGGTGGGCACAGAACAGGCCTTTGATTTTGAAGGTCTCAGAGATCTGGGGGTCACAGACATTGTAGCATGATTTAGCCTAAGCTACTTGACAAGGGAAGGATGTCAAGAATCCAAGTCCCGTGCTTTTGTTTTTAGAAAAGCAAACCTTGAGGGAGGAGAATGGCTTGCCCATGGTAACAGTGAAGGCAGGGCAGAAAGACCAGAGCCTGGAGCTCTTTTCCATGCAGCAACCACACAGGTGGAGAGCCTGGGATCTTATTCCCAGCCACTGGAGGCAAGTCATCAGTTTCACTGAAGTTTAAAAATAAAAACACACTACCTGGTGATTTTTAGGATCCCGATGCTTCTAAGGAAGGGTTTCAATAATCAAGGTCACTCCCTACCAACAGATCGCCCGAGCGACAACAACTGAGGCCAACAATGACATGGAAAGCTTTTCTGTAAAAACATATTGCAGGACACATTTCACAGCCTGGCCCACGGATTATTCAGAGCTGTCTTCTCCCCCCAGCAGCAGCCTCTGGGATATTTCATGTTCCTCTTCCAGAGGCAGAAAGGAGGAAAAGGAGGCGGAGCTATGCATTCTAACTACTTCCTAAGACACTTACTGGCAACTTCCTAAGCCACATAGAGGGATAAAGTAAAATCGAAAGATCGGGTCTCCAGCCGTCGGGTCTCCAGCCGTCGGCTGGCCCTGGAAGAAGTCTGACCCAGGAGCAGGTACGTGCGTTTCCATCTGCAGACTACTCTAAAAGAGTAAATAGCAGTTCTTCATCGGCGTCACACACCATCCTTACTGACTCTTGCACTGTGTAAAGACACTCCTAGATTATAGATCACAAAGAGTTACCCAGACTGCATTCCGCTGCTGCCTCACCAGCACCTGGTTAGCACAGATTGCGCACACATTGCCCTTCTCACCCTACTGCCCCGGAGATCCGAGATAGAAAGAGAATGGCTTTTCATAGTTAAAAGCACTCCATAAGCTGTAACTCTGGACCTGCAGTATCACTGTTATTACCAAACAGCACCTGTCTGCCTTCCCTCCTCTAGTTCAAAGTCAGTCAACAAACTTATTCTTCCCTTAGGCAAGGTCAGTAAGAGGGGCTGTGACAATTTCGAGAGGGGAGGATACCAATACCTTCCTTAAATTCCTCAGTCTGCGAAGCCTTCCCATGAAGTTACTGCGCCAGGAGGATCAAAGACAGAAAGACAGATTGTCTTGCCATTGTTATTATTTAAAAAAAGGGTAAAACCTAGAATGCCCTTTCCTCACTAGAAAATTTCCTTTACAATCAGCAGTATTAGAAGAATCTTGCTAGAATGTACTGGATAGAACCTGGAACACACGGTATGGACCAAAGCACTAGCTTTACTCTCTGGTCGGCATTATCTTGGGCAAGTAAGAAATAAAGGTACAAGTTTCTCTACTCTAAAAGACAAAGGGGAATGAGCAGAAGCAGGACTAGAATCCTGGGGTACAGAAGAGGAATGTAAGTTTAACTCTTAGACTGGCAGAGACAAACAGGAAAGAAACAGCACATTCCACTCATTCCAAAGGGTGTTCACAGCTGTAAATCCAGATAATGGATGGGGTGGCCCACCCAGCTCTCCAGTCTGCCAGGACCAGATAAACACTATGTAAGCAGGCCTGCAACCAGATAAACCTGAATGTCTCCATCCCTCTGTCCCTCTAGCCTCAAAACCTGGGAGAAGATTTCAGTTTACGATTATTCAAGTATAATAATGTGTTTGGTACTGGACCCAAGCACTCTCTAAAAGATTTTATATTTAATGAATGTTCAAGTTGACAGTCAATTAAAACTCTGCATTGTCAAGCACACTAAGAAGTCAACACTCCTGTAACTATGCAAAACTGAAATAACCCAGTGGGGTTTGGGGGTGGGAGATAACCTTAAAATGGAAAGTTTTTCTTCTAGCCTTTTTCACACCACAAGCCCACATGTATGTATGTATTGTGTACGTATGAAAATACAAACACATGCATACACTCAAACACATACCGACGAGATGGTCTCAGCAAAGTTCAATTCTAGAAATTTTCAACATTCATGGATCAATACCCTGTTTTGCCAGACACCTAACTTCTTACTGAGACTCCTTAAGTCTCAGTGAGTCAAAGGATTGAAATTCTTTCCTAAAAAGGATGATGTCTGTTCAAATAAATGCACACAAACATACACGGTCCTTAACTACTAGTGAAAAACGGCCAATGATAGCAAGGTGTTGCAAAAGACGAAAGCATGCCACAACCTGATCCTTGCTTTCTGCTCCTGAACTCTTGCATTAATTATAACAAATTACAGGGACTCCACATACAGTTTATAAGTACAATAAACTCCCTAATAATAGCCTACAATTTAATCAGGAGTTCTCTTTAAAAAAGAAAAACTCATTCTCTATCTCATAGAGGGAGAAAGAATATCCTGACTCCACTTCTCTCTGTTCCAATCCCCACTATGGGGTTCAGATTCTTTTACAGTCATCACATCGATAGGATTTAAAAGAGCTAGACAGATAGCACTGCTGTGGGCTGTATGCTCTGAACTAGGAAAACAAGACAGCCAAAGTAGAAATACCTAGCTTCAAAAGATTACTGTCCTGAAATCTGTGATGTTAACACAGAATCTGAGTTTGTTTCGCTCTGTCCTAAAACTCTCCTGTAACTTAGAAAACAGTTTGGCAGTTCCTCAAAAAGTTACATATGGAGTTACCACATGACCCAGCAATTCCACTCCTAGACATATACCCAAAAGAATAAAGAACACAGGTTCACTCAGAAACTTCTACACAAATAGCAACATAATTCATGATAGCCAAAAGGAGGAAGCAATCCAAATGTCCACCAATTTATGAATAGACCAACAAAATGTGGTCTATCCATACAATGGAATATTATTTAGCCATAAAAAGGAATGGGGCATGCATGCATATAGGCTATGGGAATGGATGAACTCTGAAAATTTTATGCTACTATGAAAAGGTGACAGACAAAAAGGCTACCTATTGTATGATCCCACTTAACATGAAACATTTGGAATAGGCAAATCCATAGAGCATAAAGGAGATTAGTGGTTCCCAGAGGCGAGGGAATGGAGGACGGAGAATGACTGCTAATGCTCTGAAATTAAACTACAACAACAGTTGCACAACTCTGTGTATACACTAAAAACCACTGAATTGTATACTTTAAAATGGTTAAAATGGTGAATGTTATGTTATGTGAGTTTTATATCAACAAAAACAGTACCCCTAATCAGGAAAATGTTTACATTCCTGAGTGTAAACGAGGCTTCTCATAATCCACTCAAAATGACTCTTTTTAACTTCATGTTTCAGCACACACTAGATACTTGAGTGGTAATAAGTTTACTGTGCCCCCCAGTACCTATGCTCTCTCCCAACCCCTTATTGTTTCCTCTGTTTGGCCCTTGCCCATTCTCCTCCATTTGGACAATCACCTACTCATCTCTCAGAGTTCAGTTGAAATAAATCTTCTTTATAAAGCTTCCCAAACCCTCTCATCAATCAGTTAATGGACCCCACCTTCCAGCCACTCACGTAGTTCACTCAGAGCTCTCCTGCATTGTCCTCAGTGCCTCCGTGACTTTACCATAACTGCCTCACACACTGGGGACTGGGTCTTATCATTTAATGTCAGTACATGGTACTACGTAGATACTCAATAAATGAAAATGTTCCTGAGTAGATGAAACACTGACAGAGAACCACACACAGACAGAGGGAGGGAGGAAGGCCTCAATCATCTCATACTCAAATTAGATATTATTTTTCTGGTATGAAAGAGGCACCTAAAAGTTTCAGAAAAGTGACCCAGCACACATCAAGCAGGAAGCCTTAAGAAATTTTTGTTTTTAGCAAAGGGAAAAACTATTCCTTCAAAGACTTCGAATAGCCAATACAATATTGAACAAGAACAATAAAGTTTGAGGAATGACACTACCTATCTTCAAGACTTACTATAAAGCTACAATAGTCAGGATAGTGTGGCATTGGTGAAAGGAAAGACAAATAGATCAACAGAACATAAGAGAGAGCCCAGATATAGACCCCCATACAGTCAACTGGTCTTTGACAAAGGAACAAAGGCAATACAATGGAACAAAGATAGTGTCTTTATCAAAAGTAGTCTCTTTGAACAACTGTGAATTCACATGCAGAAAAATCAATCTAGACACAGACCTTACACCCTTCACAAGAATTATCAAAACAGATGACCATAAAAATGCAAAGCCATAAAAATCCTAGAAGATAACATAGGAGAAATCCTAGAAGACCCTGGATAGTGGAAATGACTTTTTAGACCACACCAAAGGCACAGTCCATGAAAGAAATAATGGCTAAGCTAGACTTCATTAAAATTAAAAACTCTGCTTTGCAAAAGGCAATACCAAAAGAATCAGAAGACAAGCCATATACTGGGAGAAAATACTTACAAAAGACATATCTGATAAAGGACTGATCCAAGATACACAAGATCTCTTAAAACTCAACAAGAAGAAAATAGCCCAATTAAAAAATGGGCCAAAGACCTTAACAGATACTTCATCAGAGAAGATACACAGATGGAAAATAAGCACAATGAAAAGATGCTTCACATCATATGTCATCAGGGAAATGCAAATTAAGATAACGAGATACCACTACATAGCTATTAGAAGGGCCAAAATCCAGAACACTGACAATAACAAATGCTGACAAGGATGTGGAGCAGCAGGAACTCTCACCAACCCTCATGGCTGGAGAGAATGCAAAATGGTACACAGATGTTTACAGTAGCTTTATTCATAATTTCCAAAACTTGGAAGTAACCAAGATGTCCTTCAGTAAGTGAATGGATAAACTGTGCTACATGTGTACGATGGAATATTATTCAGCACTAAAAAGAAATGAGCTATCAAGCCATGAAAAGATATGGAGGAACCTTAAATTCGTATTAGTTAAGTAAAATAAGCCAGTCAAAAAATCGATTCCAATTATATGGCCCTCTGGAAAAGAAAAAACCATGGAGAGAGAAAAAGATCAGTGGTTGTAGGACGGAGCATGAATAGGCAGAGCACAGGTCTTCAGAGCAGTGAAAATACTCTATATTATGTGATATTATTATATAACGATGGATGGATGTCATTACACATTTGTCTACACCCACAGACGTACATACACCACCAAGAGTAAATCCAAAGGTAAACCATGGACTTTGGGGGATGATGATGTGTTAATGTAGATCATCCTTGGTAAGAATCCTGGTGAGACATGTTGATAAAGGGGGAGGCCGTGCATGTGTGCGGCACGAGATATGCGGGAAATCTCTGTGCTTCTCCCTCAACTTTGTTATAAACTGAAAACTGTTCTAAAGAAGGTTTACTCTCACAAATGAAAAATACTCCTTCAGTGTGGAAAATTTGTTTACTTGTGACTGATTTAAATTGCTTTCTGAGCTACCAAGCAGCAAAGAAGCTCAGGAATGAATCACAGTCAAGGATCAACAAAAGCATGAAATAAACCCTGACGGTGGGCAAGAGCAGGCCCACATCAAGGAGGAACAAGGCTCCACGCAGACTACATGCCCCAAACCACGCCTCTACACTGCCACTGTAAAATATGGAGCCTTGGCCATCTTATACTAGGAAGAAATATGTCTTGACTCATCAGCACAAACTACACACCTGCCTGCCCTGAAAATCGTAATATTACCTACAATGCCACTGTGGGAAAAAAGAGTTTAAATTACATCTAAGAGCTGAATGAGTCAACTGCCCAAAGATCTGTCTTCCTGGTAAAGAGCCAGGTTTGTGGCTAAAAGTTTGCATAATATCCTTAAAAATCTGGTGAGCCAGCAGATGGAAGAGCGGCACTGTTATTAGCAATGTAGCTGGTCTCAAGGAGAAATGAATAAAAATCAGTGAATATGGGCAAAATGATCATCTCTGTGGACTGGCATGAATTATTCCTTATAAGCTCTAATGAAAAGTAACTCCTTTCACAAGTGCACAATTGCCAGAAGGTAACCTTCTCACAAGTGCACAATTGCCAAAAACAGCCAATTCTTCAACAATGAAGTAAACTCCCAGAAATGAGTAGGGAATACTGACTATGGGCTTAATGAATGTTTGATGAATGAATGATGGAAATCAAGTAATTCATATATTATATATCCCTAGAGACTATGATAGAAATAGAAGCTGCCAGCCTATAGTAAGTCATATGCCTAGACCCACAGGGTATCTGATCATCCCTGGTGACCAGGAAACTCACTAAGGATTGAAGTGAATGGGAGACCACTGGGAACTAAGATTCTATCTTCTTCAATCCAGTTTCCTACCGTCAGAGCAGGACAGCATGAAGCGGAGGCCTTCCTCAGCTCTTAAAATTGAATGTGCTAATCTACCCAACTCTCACATAAGATTCTATATTGGCCAAAAGGCAAAAGTGACAAGCCAGGCCAAAGGAACACCTCCTGACCGTGGGGACATCAGTCTAAGTGTTGGGAATAATGGGTCATCAATGTTTTCTTCCCCTGTTTAGTGAGGAGCTGAGAAACCTTCTTGCCTTTCGCTGCCTTTAGTGGATGCTGTCTTTGGACTCTGACATCTTAGTATTCTGTGTGAACATCACAGCCTACATCCCAGTCTCCAGCATCTCTATCATCACCCAAGTTTTGCCCCTAAGAGCTAAGCAAGTCTAACATTACATGCTGGCTGATGTTTTTCCTCAGTGACCTATCTAAGTTTTTCCATATTTCTAAACCACTGGGTTTTTAGGCTTTAGCGCTGAAACTCTGCAGATAGCTCCTTACTCTATGCTCTCTTAGTCACTAGTTGCACATTTTCTCTTATTCACATTCCCTTAAAAATGTCTGAATACTAAGTGACTCATGAAAAGTATATGTAAAAATACTGACAGAAAACACACGCGCACACACAAGCTGGATGGAGGTTCATCAGAAATTGCAGAATAGCTGCGATTTCTGCCTGGAAGTCAGAAATACAGAAGATAACCTTGGGATCCTGCTGGATGAGCTTAATTTCCATAGTACGGACCCATCTTGAGTTAACTGCGTACCCCACTCCACTTTCAAACTAGCCAAAAAGATCAGCCTCTCCCCATTTGCAGCACTTCAACAGCACAGACTTTATGTATTTCTAATGACGAAGGCTCTCTCGACTCTATGGAGCCCTAAGTACCTTGAGGGCAGGGACCACCCCTCTTTGTTCAGTACTTAACAGATCCAATAGATGACTCTAGACTAAGTAACTGTGCAAAAAACATAATGATCATTTACTGACTCCCAGACACCCAGTGGGTGAAAAGAATGTTTTGGAAGTTAGCCACCCAAATAGCTGGCATAAAATATACTGGACTCAGTGGTGAAACAAAATTCCAAAATCACCTGAACTCCAGTATTACGTAATATAAAGCTTTTTTGCCCAGCCACCAAATTAGGATAATTCATTCCAGCTTGTGTAACCACTGCATTTTATAACTCTAACATGGTATTGACTAGGCAATTTGTTTAATTATGTGTATCTACGTTTGCTTCTTGGTTATTTTTAAAGCTTGCTTTTGTTCATCTCCCCTTCAATATCTAGCATACAGTAGATCTTGAGTGTACATTTACATCAGTGCAAGACACATGCCCGCCATATACGACGTGGCCTTGCTTAAATGCCAGTGAATTATAGACTGGCTGAAAGAAACCTCGCCTTGTTCCTTCGGTACTCTGAACGAAATAAGAGAAACACACCAGTGGTCTATCAAAAGCTCTGGAAGACTTAAATTCTCCACAAATGGAATTTTAACCAATTTCTCTAGATATTGAGAGATCAGAAGATTCGAATAACCCTTAAAGATAAGGGTGCTTCACATATGTAGAGCTGTCTTCCAAGTGTTTCTATGTGTAAATCCTCATATTGTTTCATACAACAACCCTTTACAACAGTCACTACCATTTCCCATTTACCCAGGAAGAAATGGAGGTTCAGAGAAGCAGGGTGACTTGTCAAGCCTTCTGATTTTTATAGTCCAGTATTCTTTCCTTACAACATCGTGCCTGTGTTAGTAAACTGGCATAGTCTGTAGTTCGTGTAAGTCTGGAGCACAAATCTCAAAGGAAAAACTGGAAGGAAGAAAAAAAACTACAGATCGTAAACACATTAAAAACATGAATCGACCATCCATCTACTGAATTTTTACTGCTGGAAATGAATACTTTTCTTTTGCAGAATCTCCAAAAGTAGCTGAGGATATCAAGTGTGGCAATGACTGCCAAAGATAAAACACCAAACCCGCCAACATCTCACTGCCCAAGAATCTAGCATCTTCCCAGGCAGTGATTTCTGCCAAAACCGTGCTTGATATTTTCAGGCATGGAAATGCGTCTCTCCCGTTCTTCCTTTCAAACCCCTTCTGGGGCTCTGGGATTAAAGAACTAGATATTCCTCCGGTTGAATGCAATTATAAAATAATTGTAGATGTCCTTTCTACTTTTAGAGTTGTCATTTTCTAACTGCTCCAGTCTCTAAAGGGCAATCTTTTACAGCTCCCAACATGTGGTAGACTTTAAGGTAGAAAGTACAACTTCCTAGAGAAGAAAAGGATAGCCCAAGTGACAATGACCTACGCACAGGTGGAAAGAAGCCCTTTCTTTAGGAATGGGGACAAGGAAGGGGGGTTGTCAAAATGGGAATTATAATTCTCACATCAGAGGAAATTCCTTATTTCTGGCATTTCATGGAAAAGACCTCCCTAAACATATTCTTCCTTTCCATTCTATGTTTAAGAATTTTAAACTATCTCAATAGAAATCAGAATACGAACATATCAAATGCCTCTTTATGAACCAAAAACTTAGGGAAATAAAACCAAGAAAATGAACCAGTTCTAGACATTCTGTAGAAGCATTTGGCATGCCCTGTGGACATAAGCCACCTTCAAAGGATAGGATTCCTACAAGAAAGAAGTACTATTAGGTACTCAAATTCCCCCTTAAACGAAAAGCTCAATAGGCTTTTCTTAAAAATTATGACTGCAGAAAATATATGTCCTCCTATATTTTAATATGAAACCAGCACAAAAATCTATTGATTACAAATCATTATAAAAACCATCAAACTCTATTACTATGATTACTTAAGCTCTTATTGCACTTTCATTTAAAAATTAATCCAACTTAGACCCAATTTCCTCATGAATTATTAAAAATGTACTAGTTAATATATTAAATTATTTATTTCATCCATTCAATAAAACTTAGTAGGCACCTACTACATGCCAGTTGTTCTCAGCACAAGGGACAGAGCAGTAAACCAAAAAATCCCTGTTCCTCTCTGTCCTCAAGAACCTTACCTTCCAGTGGAAATGACAAGCATTAATTCATAGATAAGTTTACCGAGATTAAAATTAGATGAAACAGAGACGGTAACAAAGTGGGAGGTGGTCAAGAAAGGTCTCTCTGATAAGGTGATCTCTGAGCAGAGATCTGAAAGAAGTGAGGAGCTAGCTGTGTGGATAATGTTCTAGCTCAGCAGAAACAAAGACTTGCAGGAAAGTACGTAGCGGCACGCTCAAGAATGGCAAGAAAGCCGGAGCAGCAAAGAGTGAACAAGTGGACAAATGGAAGGGAATGACGGAAAGGCAGGGAAGGGCCTTCTAGGGTGGAATGTAAGGATTTCGACTATTCTGAGTAAGATGGCAAACCAGCAGAAGGTGTGGAACAAAGAAGCTACATAAACTGGCAAAGGTTTAAAAGAATGGCACTGGTTGCTGTGTAGACACTGGACTACAAGGGGCAGGAGGTGGAAGTAGGGCCACCAGTCAGGAGAAAGGTCAGTGGATGGAGCTAGAGCAGCAGAAGCAGATGTGGAAGGAACTCCGCACACCTCCTGAAGGTTGACTATGGGGTGTATGAAAAAGAGAGAGAGAATTCAAGGATCGCTGCAAGATGTGGCCGCAGCAACAAAAACAGTTATCAAGATAAAAACTTCTTTTCAGAAAATTGACTGACTGCTCTTAAACAAATAGGTTTGGGGGAACTGGATTTAACTATTGGTTAAAGAAAAGTATAACCAGATCATCTTTCAGCAAAACTTAAAAGTTCATCAAACTACTTCAGTAAAACATCTTATCATTTTTTTTTTTTTTAGTTGGGGAGGGTCTCTCGGATGGGGCTTGACTGTTTTTTTTCATCATCTTCTTGTCCCCCAAATCTTCTGCTTCATACTTCTGTGGAGGAAAAAATGCCTTTAAAGAATGCAGCTCATAGATATTTGTTTTCCATGATATATGAATTTCGAGTTCAAATCAAGAATGGCAAGGAGACCATGTAGCAAATAGGAAATGAACAAAAGGATACGTGGTAGGAAATGGGAAATGAAATACACTCACTCCCTCTCTGGCAAAATCTCTACCAAGCTCAAATCGTGGGCACATCCCACCTGACCCCCAATCAAACTGCCATATTATAAAAAACATCATCATCAAATTAAAGAATAACACTAAAAAATGGCCTTTGCAGTATCACTTGACCAAAAAACATGCACTAAAAAGATCAGAGAAGAAAAACAAGTTTGTGTAATAAATAGTTACTAGTCCATGCACTTTCTGTTGTTTTCAGTCTTTCATTTTTATGAGAACTCATCTAAGAGCCACTGTCCCCTTTACAACGGCACACAAGTCCTGTACACATTCCACTTGCAACTAAGTCCCAAGTATGTCTCCACTCTCTCAAGTCAGTACATTATGTAGAGCTTCCATCAACTCTCACATAAAGGGATGATTGTGCTTACAGTCAGGCTGATTTCCTCCTAAGAGTCATGATCACAGATTTAAGATAAGGCTAAAAGAACAGTTTGGTCAAAAGACAATATACAAAGAATAACAAAGTGGACTCTTTTTTAGTGTTATCATATTTATATATGTTTATATAAATATCTTCTATATGTTTATCATCTTCTCTATGGAGGAGATCTGTAATAATTATTTTACATGGTAATAAACCATCATTCGGGAATTGAACGTTTTTCACAATGTTTTTTGAGAATACAATTTGACATCTGATTTTTCTGATTCAGGTAGCTAGAGTACAATATGGTCTTATGGTTCCCAACCCGAATTTTATCAAAATAGCAGGAGACATTCATACACTACTATAAATATTCTAAAAATGTGACCACATGGGGGGAGGGACTTTGTCTATTTTGTTCACTGCTATAATATGTCCAGTAACATGAAGATACAACAGATGCTAAATAAATACTTACTGAATGTATAAATGAATACATGAATGAATGAATATGCCAACTGATTAGCACATTGTCCAAAATGGCCAACTAAAATATTAACTATGTAAAACTGTCATGAATTATACATACTAGTTATCCATGCTAAGGATAAATACATAATATTTAATAAAATATTTTTAGGAAATACTAGATTCATCCACTAGAGGTAGATACATTTTTTTAAAACAGGTTTTATAAAGAAAAAGTACAAGTTGTTCCTTTATAATTAGGATACTGGGTACTCTAGATTTGGAAGAGAATTGTTTTCCTTAATAACTGCCAAATTAAAACTCTAAAGAAGAAATTGCATAACTTCGTCCCAGGATATAGAAAGAGATTTCATACCAGGAACCTGTGACCCAATAGTAACAGGAAAATTACGAACGTCAAAAAAATTCTTTCTTCCAAGAAATCAAAAGCTTATGCAAAAATATTTAATTATTTCTATGACATAGATATGTTCACATTCTACTCTGGCAAAAGAGATAACATTTAATTAACAAAAATAACAGAGATGCTAACTGGTCCCTAAGGTCATGCAGTAAGTTAAAAAAGGCACCAAAATCAATGCAGAACTGCTGGCACCTCGTCTCAATTTCTGGCTGAAACCACAGTGATTCAATATAATTGAACATGTGGGTACACTGTGTTGGCAGAAGAGAGGAAAACCATCATCTCTATCTTATAAATGTGGAAACAGGTTCATGGAGGGTAGTAAACATATACATAGTCATGCAAAGAGTGAAAGAACGAAGTCGAAGTATAAATCCAGGGCTCTGCCTGCTACAAGCTAGCTGCTTCCCTCCACATTTCCTATCACCCTCGAAGAGCTTACACTCCTCTAGTTTCCTCTGCCAGGAATGTCCTCCCTTCACACCTTCCACCTTCACCCATCCGTGAGCCCCTGCTACTGACAGCAGTTACCTTACCCTTCGGGTATGCTGGACAGAAAATGGGTTTATGGCTCCTGACAAAGCTTGTCTCCCCTTCCAACAGTCTTCAAAGCCAATTCAATTGGTATCATCCTGTGATGGTTAATTTTATGTGTCAACTTGGCTAGGCCACAGTACCCAGATGTTTGACCAAACATTATTCTAGATGATTCTGTGAAGGTATTTTTTTAGATAAGATTAACATTTAAATCAGAAGATTTTGAGTAAAGCAGATTATCCTCCATCATGTGGCTGGGCTTCACCCAGGCAACAACCTTAAGAAAAAGACTCCCCCGAAAAAGAGGGCATTCTGTCAGCAGACCACCTTTGGACTCAAACTGCAGCCCCTCCCTGGGTCTCTAGTCTGTAGATCTACCCTTCAAATGTTGAACTTGCCAGCCTCCATAATCATGTGACTCAATTACTTTAAAGTAATCTCTCAAAAGAAATAAAGACAGAGAGATCTTGTTTGCTCTGTTTGTCTGAAAAACCCTAATACACCTTCCCAAAGTTTCTCCTTATCATTCCACCCGTGAAGGGTACCCCCAGGGGCATCGATCATATACTACTTGTAGTTAAGATACTTTTATGTGACCATCTTATCTTCCCTAATAGATTGAGAACCCAATCAGAACAAGAGTGGCATTTGGTGCCACTCTGCATTTTATACAATGCCTTATATTTAGGAAATAATAAATGTGTTGAATGGATGCCCACAGATGAACCTGGAAGGCAGAGGAGGTTTCCAAGGCAGAAGGAAAAAGGAAGAGGGAGCTAGTTCAAGTACTGGCGAAGAACAGAGGATGGACTGAGAAGCCCAGGAAGTCAAACACTGAATAGACCAGTTGGATGAATAAGAACGGTTTGTGGAAGGAAGTAGAGGGCAAAAAGGAACAGTCTTGCAAAGCCTCAAATGCCTTTGTATGTTTGTCTTTATCTTCTAGGCAATGGTAAGCCATTAAACATTTTTTGATAAAAGAAGGAAAATGATTAAAACAACCACCATTAAGAGGTTTAGAGTTGGTATGTACACCATATTACACAGATGGATGGTAGACATACAAGAGGTCAAATAATAGTGGTAGCAGTGTCACTGCAAAGTGTGCTTTTTCATTTACTCATCAGTGTAATCCTCACAAGATCATTCTGTTCGTGAAGAGACTGAATACTAGGTAGGATAAATAACCCACCCGAGGGCACACAGAAAACAAGTGATGGAGCCAGAAGTCAAATCCAAGTCCGTCCTGCTCAAAAGTCTGTGCCTTACCATGTCACTGTATTTCAGGCAAGAGGTAAGCAAACATAAGGCAGGTGGAATGGACTTAAATGGGAGGTGGAACAGCACGGTGGGAAACGTGGATTCTAGAGCCACACTGTGTGGGTTTGAGTCTCTGCTCTGTCACTGGCTCATACTGTGATCTTGGGCCAGTTCCTCAATCTCTCTGTGCCTTGGTTTCCTATTCTGTAAAATTAAAATAAGAACAGTGCTAACTCTAAGAGTGGGTCTAAAGGGTAAATGACTTGATATATATAAAGAGCTTAGAATTGTGCCCTGCCACAAAGTTAAGCACTCAATACATGCTGGTAGTTATCATTATTGCTAATCCTACCAATCTGCAACTAACCAGGGTAGTAGCCATTATGCTTACTGGTGTGCCCTCAGGCCCTCAAACATAGTAGGCACTCATAAACATTTGTTTAATGAATAATGAATTCAACATACAGAACAAAGGGAAAGCAAGATCAAGTATGTAATATTTTTCAATCTGAAAATTTGTTTTCTATTCTAGTAGCAATGAAAATTGTGGAGAACTGTGGGGTAGAACTGGCATATGCATACTCAGCAGAAATGAGTACATTCATCAAAGCCATGAGCAAGAATGTTCATAGGACATGTGCTAGGACACCCATAATACAGGTACTAGAAACAGCAGCACAGTATATAACAGCTCCAAAATGGAAACAATCCAAATATCCTTCAACAGTAGATGGGTAAGAGGTATTAAGTATATTCCTGTACTAGAATACTTTGCAGAAGTACAAATGAACAATCTCTAGCCACACAGAAGATACAGATGACTATCACAAAATGCTGACCAAAGAAGATACCAGAAAACATGCACTGAATTATTCCACCTAAGGGAAAAAGCAATCAAAGGAAAACCAACTTCTGTTGTTAGAAGTCAGAACAGTGGCTACTCTTGGGGAACAGAGGCTAAGAGCGATCATGAAAAAGGATGTTCAGGGGCGGGTGACGTTCTGACTCTTGACCTAGGGACTGGTTACATGACCATGTGCACTTTGCAAAGATTCACTGCACTGTACATTTTGATTTCTGTACTTGACTATATGTGTTATACTTCAACAAAAAGTTTATCTACAGAATGACTATTGGTGTAGAAGGTGACAATGTGATTCCAAGTAGAAATGTCTACCAAGGCTTGGAGGAAGGCTCAGGCCCCAGTGCAAGGAGAGCTCCGGTGACTAATTTTGCGACAGCAAAAGAATCAGGGAGCCACTTAGAGAAAAATGGGCCATCATGGGAAAGAGTTAAGGTCAAGGGAAGGTAGCAAGAGGGTAACAGTTCATCACTGTCTATTTTTCTGATTCTGATGAGGGTAGGTTGAGATAAGAGTGTACAAAGTGTCCTGGACAGAGGTGATTAATAAATGGTAACTGTCATCATTCCACAGAGTCTGAAGCAAGAATATAACACAAAGAGGGGCTCGCGTGAATGAATGCTCCTTGAGAAAAGGATTGTACTTTGTGTAAACCTCCAGTGCCCTGCACAGAGTAGATACTCAATATATGAATGAGCGAAAGAGTGTCCTCTGTCAGGACGAAATCAAGAATAAGAAATAAATAATAATAAATAATCAAGAATAAACAAAATTAAGACACATCTGTCAGAAGTTACTTCTAAAGGCTGAGGATGGCTAAGCTCTACTGCAGATCACATATAAAGGGAAAAAATATTTAGAAGGGCAGAGTTGTGGCAAATTGGGCACCAGAGGATGGAAAGCAATGGTCCTAAAATTAGATGAGGTTAAGGGCATAGAAAACCAAGGAGGGAAGAGATTCAGGGAACAGGCTCTCCATGTCTAGCCCTGCCTAGGGGTGAAGAGAACAGGAGTAAGAGAAAGCCGCTGGTTCACCTGTCCTTTGGTGGCCTTCAAGAGGCCAATGGGAGCAAAACTGACAATAAACATAATTTTTCAAGGGCTCAAGAAGGAATGGATAAACAAAAAATGATGGAACCAGCAGGTAAACAAAAAGCAAGCAAAAAACAAAACAAAACAAAACCCCCAGACATCCAAAGCTAAGAAAGATAGTAAATAGTAATTAGGAAGTATAACGGTATGAAATAAATTTTTTGCGGTTACTTTTTAAAATAGAAAAAAAAAAGCATGGTTGGAAATAGAAAGCAAGGCATCTATGAGAAGCAGGTATTAAAGATATTTGAAAATCAGGGGAAACTGGGGTTGGCCTGGGTAAAGCATTGCGTATCAAGAGAAAAGGTGGGAGGACTTCCTTGCAGACAGCAGACACCCAGTCCTGGGGCCTGGGTGAAGAGTGGGAGGAGAGAAGCAGTGGCTGGAATGTGTGCAGCAGAGGATGTGGGCATGGAACACACTCCAGAAGCACATTCCTGGCCTTCTCTGCTCTGGCTCTGATCAGGCTGATTTCTTTAAGGAAGAGTCAGAGCTGATGGATTTGTCTTGTCTGTTATCATTACTAAGTTTTTGTGCTTCTCAAATGAAAACCGTAAGAAGACTTACACAATACCCAAATAAGCCTCCTTCACAATGTTAGCAAACATTACTCTAGCCAAAAATATGTATTTCATTCCCTGTGATCAAAAGCTAGATTGATTGTCTCATTTATTGAATGTTCTCTAACCCAATTACTCATAGATTGGGTCAAAGGTAAAGAGGGGTAAAATATTTTAGGCATGTGGTATGTGTGTTTTCAAGTATCAAGAGCAATGGATAAGAATCTTATAATCAATTCAACATTCTTCTATAGATGTTCAAAGCTCTAAAAGGATTTAATAGTAATAATTATGCAGTGTTACAGATTAGCAAATAATCACATTAAATCAATATGCCTACTTTAGAGTATAGTGGTTAAATAATTTGGGATGCCCTTTTGAAAATTAGCCACATGTAAAGAATACAGCTTTCTTATATCTACTATATTCCAACTTTCCATGGATAACATTTCAAGACCATGTATTTTTTTAAATTAAAGTGGAATTTTCTGCAAAAGACTGCCAGAATATTAGCTCTCAAGTAGTGCTTTCAGTACTCAGGACAAGAGGGGGCATGCCATAAAGTCATGGCAGGGGCATTTGTGTGTATGTGTGTGTGTGCATGTGTGTGTCTGTGCACTCACGCACACTTATATAACACAAAGTCTCTCAATGTATAATAAGAAGGTGGTGACAAAAGTTTGTTTGGAAAACTAAGATACTGCTATCTAGAACTGAGCTTTTTATCTTCAATTTTTTGTTTACTTACATATATTGTGTTTTTGTGGCTGGTAGTTGGAATAAAGGATTCCATGAACCAGTCTAGAAAATAATCTCTTCTATAAAAAAAAAAACAACCTGATCGTGAAAAGAAACTTGAATGTTTTCACAATGTTGGAATCCTATTTGGCTAAAATGATTTCATTACTGTTCTCAAATTCCCAGTTGCTTCAGCTTACATTTATTTAACTGCAACAAAAATTGACAAACCAGAGAACTGCAAGAGAACTACTGAAATCCGCACAGAACTGTTTTGAAAATTTCTCTTTTTAAATTAAAATTAAATCTACAAGTTCAAAGCCTGGGGAAGGAATGGTAAGGGGCTCATTTAAGGTTTTAGGGTTCTGAGTAGTATAATTCAAGCCAGCTGTTATCTACTACTTTTATTAAGGATGCCCTTAATGCTAAATGTATACTGTGTATGCATACCCTCTACATTTATATATGTAAACATATTACACATAATTATGCATTATCAAAGTTTAATTAGAAGGCTAAAATGTTAAATATTCTAAAATACAGGAAATACAAACTGACTAAATCTCCTGCAGAACCTCTTGTCCACTCCAGGGACCTGCCATGAAGATGGCCAAGTTATTCTACAAGTAAGACCATGCCATCTCTCCTCGAAATATAACAGCCTAGATGTTCCAGGTGTTTCAAACCTTGCCACTGTTCAATTCCTTCCCAGCACCTCGAAATCCACCCTGAGGATCTCCAACATTGATTTACTAACAAAAAACACAAGTGCTAGCTGAGACAGCATCAGAATATGGTTGCATTCCACTTGGCCAAACTTAAGTAAGTATAACAGATTTTGATTCAGGAAGTCAGGAATGGGGTACAGGAATGACACATTTTTAAATATTTAAGGAATGCTATGGACTACTTGGAAGTATCCAGTCTAAGAAACACATTTAAAGACTCAATGGGCCCCCAATGTCTTAGCTTTGTTTTAAGCTAGCATTACTTACCAAGCGTCTATCATCTCCTTAAATGATCTTTAATTGGAATCTGTTTATCTTCTTCAGACTACACCCTCTTCAAGTTACAAGTACTGCAAGATTAGCATCAGTTCAGCCTGGCCCCTCCTGCCGCAGCCAACCTGGCTTCAAGACCCTGAACAGCTGCTCTGACCATCTGTGAAGCTGCAAGGCCAGGCCTGCCTTATCCTGTTTCCGCACACTTGCCTGATAACCTCAGCGCAGTAAGCAGGACCAGCTTGGGCCCTCTGGACTAGTTCTGCTCCCTTTATCTGTTTATGATAGCAACACAGGTTTCATTTAAACTGGTTTTTGCAACTCTATCTTTGGGAAGTGTCCAAGGGAATAAGGGATAAATTTGAGGTTACATCAAATTCTTTGTCTTTAAGAGTAATTTTGATTTCTGGTACTCACAAATCAGTACCAAATTTGTATTCAGGTTTCTACTAAAAGAGGTTTACAGTGATTTGGGCTCTGCTAATCATCAATTATGTGCTAAGTCCACTGCTGGCACTATAATGTCTCAACCTGGATGAACTACATTGCCCAGAATGCTCTTCCTCATGCATTTCCGGTTAGTGTGGGCCAGGATGCATTCTTCTACTGGATGACCGATACCTGCCGGTGTATCTTCCTGAGGCATGCAGCAATTTCTTGCTACCTTCTAGTGTATCTTTGTTTTACTTAAAAAACAAACATTATTTGAATACCTATTATATGCTGAACACAGTGAAAGATGTTTTCTGAATTAATCCTCACAATTCCTCTGCTGGCATCATCTACTGACTGACTGTAAACACAGAAGGTGAGTTTTGGGGAGTTTGAACAAGAAACAAACACCTGAGAGCTGGGTCTTATGAATTCAAGTCTGTGCTCCTACTATAGTAGGTTTATTTTGGAACCAGAGTTTATACCCAGCTATTATTTATATTTCTTGAAGGTTAGACTGAATACTAGTTCTTTGCTAATGCCATCAATCATTCAAAATATGCAACAGTCTGGCAGATACAAAACTTGCACTCAAATTTTTCCATCAGTATCCATCTTTTGACAGTTGCACATTTATTTCAAGGACCCAAATTACTGACCTAAGTTTTCCTTAGATCTATGGATCTATCTCTCTAGCAACATCACAGATGTCTTCTGACTACCTTCTTTGAAACATTCGTCTTTGAGAAAAACATTTTTCTCTAACATTGCTTCATCTCCACTATTTTCTATTAAAGTGACATTTGTCTGACTTGTATCTTAAACTTCAGTCAGATCTGCTTGGCTTTGCTCTGAATAATTGTAACACATTTTTATGCTGGCAAAACATCTACTCACTCTCCCCAGTTGCAGGCAGGCACAGGATTGACAGGCTGACCTTGAGAGAGAGTTCGGCTGGGGTAAAACTGAAACATGTTGCAACACGTCCACCCCTTCCCCCAGGAGCCCCCATCCTATGATTACTCCTCCACTTGCACAAACTACTCCAGAAAGCAGTATCATTATTTCACAACCACACCTGGCAACTTGACACTTGCTGACACCTTTCTACTGTTTATTTCCAGTGTCTCAATTTTCCCCTCTTCTAAAGGGCTCAGTGTCATCTGAAAGCTTGGCACTTCCACTATGTGCCCAGGGCTGCAGATCGCTGATAAAAACGTTCAATAAAACACATCTTAGTTACAATTTCTACATAATGCTCACCATTTGAATGACTCCATTGAAAGAAGTGCCTGTTTTCCCCTACCCTTTGTTAATTCTGTCTGAACTACTTCCTTCCCCTTGACAAAACTCCTCTCTTCCAGTTCCAATGTCTTCGCTGTTGCGAGGCAAGAAAGGGGAGGGTGGGCAAAAGCTGTGGAAGCTTAAACAGAGCCCATCCGTGGGCGCCTCCCACCACCACCACCCCCCCGCACACCCCCGTGTCTGCGCTCGGCTCACTCAAGACCATTCCCGCTCTGGCTTCTGCCACTACGGAGCTGTGTGACTATGGACCAAGTCCCCTTACCTTTCTGACTGTCAGTTTCTTCACCTGAAAAGTAAAGCAACTGGTTTCCATAATATGTGATGTGTCCTGTTAAGATGCAAAACTATGAATCTGGTAACGATGAATCTCTCTTGATAGAAGGCAAACTGTGCTTTTCTCAAATAGACTGTTCATGTTGAAGACCTGGGCGACGTGTTTTGGTCTACAGGATATGTGGTACCTTCCTTAGGATGGAATTTTTTTACAGGTAATCACGGATCAGGTGATAATTGAAAGCAGTGAAGGAAGGAAATCTGAAAAATCTGAGCCACCTGAATGGGGGTGGGGGAGGGGTAAGTAAGGGACATGGAATCTAGCGCCCTGGAGTGATTTACATAGAAACAACGTTTTCATAAGAGGACTTAAAGAAACAATGCTCCCACACCCAGCTATGATCCTTCTGAGGTACCTAGAGTGTTAAGACATCTGGATGCACAACAGCATAAAACCAGCTGGGCCGCTGAGGAGGTGTGGGTTGACCCAAGAACTAAGAAGAACTTTACATTGTATGTAAAGTGCAAGTGACAGTGCAAGAAAGTGCAAGGCTCAGTATCCAGATGCCTACAGGGCCAGCTGGGTCGCACCAGGGAGTGAATGCTGCCAACCTCAGCACTGTGGGCAGTGGGCGAAGGACGGCAAACCACACAGCAAATGCCTATCTCGAAGGCAGCCAAATTCAGTTCTGTGGAAAAAAATGCAAGAGAGCCAAAACCCCCCTGTAGACCAGGATTGGCGCTCATAGCGCCAGGCTAGAACCTCTGACCCTAGGGACATAAGTCCTCTGGATTTCTTTGCTGACACTTCAGTAGAAACTAAACCCCTGTTCTTCTGGTAAAGCTGGGGAGCAGGGGGGGCATAGAGATATATTGCTCCGGCAAAGTAATTTAAAAGATTCAATTTATTTGATGGATGAAATCTCCACTTGTTTGTAATAAAACTTCTACTAGGAATTATAAAAAAAATACCGCAATCGGAGAACGATAGTGCCCACTTCATAGCGTTCTAGTGAGGACTGAGAAAGATAATCAATTAAGATACTTAGTGCAGCACACACACACCCCAAATGCTAGCTGCTACTATTATTATTCTTAAATTGCATTAGATCATGGAATACAAACTACATTCTTCCACAGAGCCCCCTAAAATTAGAATTATCCTCAGGCTGGGGATGCGTACGGGTCTTGCCTTGGGTCAGACAACAGCCATACCATAAAGCACAGCAAAGGATTCTGTGCTTTCCCAATCCTGCTGCTGTTCAATGGCTGTGGATCTCTTCCCGGTGTGAATCCAGAACATCTGTGACTTCCTACCTGCCCTGCCCCGTCCACCCCAACTTAAGGTCCCAGCGCTGAGATTCCTGGACAGAGACAGAACAAAGGATTCTAAAACATCTATTCCCTCTCACTCCCCCCAAGATATTTTTAAAACACATTATTGAAACCAGCACACCCTTCCCAGTCCCATCCATGATAATGACACCTGTACAAATCCTGAGAATTCTTTATAAGGAAGTTAAAAAACCCCTAAGGCAGAGCTGGCATGCTTTGACATGACACAACACCTCTCCCCGCAGACTCTGTTCTGCCCGCCTCTCCACCCTCAGCTGCAGGTAAAACTACTGTGCGGGGTCATCACCTTCTACTCAGCTTGTGAAAAGACAGAATATTCTAAAACTCAAATTCATGCTCTATTATGAATCTTTACTATTTCATGGGTCAAACGTTGACTCTTTCTCAGCCTTCTGCAATGTAAGTCTGATAAAGAACCACATGGAGTCAGTGAATGAGTGCATGAATGTATTTTTGAAAATCAAGGAATATATAAAGAACACAATTATTATCCTTGCTTAAGAAATTATGTTCTCTTCAAAATGACTCAATAGAAACACATTAATTTTTGTTTACTTTTGAGACGTTCAGAATAGATCATCAAATATTGGTAAATATATGTTAACCATGATTAAAAATGACATGATTTTAATACTTTAAAAGCAAACGGGGTTTTTTTTGAGGTATATTACTTTACCTGATTTTTGGAAACTTTGCTTTACAAATGGTTAAAACAAACCTAAGTACGTCTTGCTTTATAAAGGGTGATAATCAAATATCAGGCATGTTAAAGAACTGTAAGGTTACATACAGGCTCCTTTTGAAATATGAATGATGCCTGATTTACTTCCATTTTATTTTTATTTATTTTTAAGGTATTATTGATATACACTCTTATGAAGGTTTCCCGTGAAAAAACAATCTGGTTACTACATTTACCCATATTATCAAGTCCCCACCCAAACCTCATTGCAGTCACTGTCCATCAGTGTAGTAAGATGCCACAGAGTCACTGTTTGCCTTCTCTGTGCTACACTGTCTTCCCCGTGACCCCCAACACCATGTGTACCAATCATAAAATCCCTCAGCCCCCTTCTCCCTCCCTCCCTACCCGCCCTTCCCCACCCCTCTCCTTGATAACTGCTAGTTCCTTCTTGGAGTCTGTGAGTCTGCTGCTTTTTTGTTCCTTCAGTTTCGCTTTGTTGTAAAACTCCACAAATGAGGGAAATCATTTGGCACTTGTCTTTCTCTGCCTGGCTTATTTCACTGAGCATAATATCCTCCAGCTCCAACCATGCTGAGGCAAATGGTAGGATTTGTTTCTTTCTTATGGCTGAATAGTATTCCATTGCGTATATGCACCACACCTTCTTTATCCATTCATCTACTGATGGACATTTAGGTTGCTTCCATATCTTGGCCACTGTAAATAGTGCTGTGATAAACATAGGGGTGCATATGTCTTTTTGAATCTGAGAACTTGTATTCTTTGGGTAAATTCCAAGGAGTGGGATTCCCAGGTAAAATGGTATTTCTATTTTTAGTTTTTTGAGGAACCTCCATACTGCTTTCCACAATGGTTGAACTAGCTTACATTCCCACCAGCAGTGTAGGAGGGTTCCCCTTTCTCTGCATCCTCGCCAGCATTTGTTGTTCTTAGTCTTTTCGACTGGCCATCCTAATTGGTGTGAGGTGATATCTCATTGTGGTTTTAATTTGCATATCCCTGATAATTAGTGATGTGGAGCATCTTTTCATGTGTCTGTTGGCCATCTGAATTTCTTCTTTGGAGAATTTTCTCTTCATATCCTCCACCCATTTTTTAATCAGGTTATTTGCTTTTTGGGTGTTGAAGTGTGTGAGTTATTTATATATTTTGGATGTTAACCCCTTGTTGGATATGTTGTTTACAAATATATTCTCCCATACCATCTGATGCCTTTTTGTTCTGTTGATGGTATCCTTTGCCGTACAGGGACTTTTTAGTTTGATGTAGTCCCATGTGTTCATTTTTGCTTTTGTTTCCCTTGCTCGAGGAGATGCATTCAGAAAGAAGTTGCTCATGTTTATATGCAGGAGATGTTTGCCTATGTTGTCTTCTAAGAGTTTTATGATTTCATGACTTACATTCAGGTCTCTGATCCATTTCAAGTTTACTTTTGTGTATGGGGTTAAACAATAATCCAGTTTCATTCTCTTGCATGTAGCTGTTCAGTTTTGCCAACACCAGTTGTTGAAGAGGCTCTCATTTCCCCACTGTATGTCCATAGCTCCTTAATCGCATATTAATTGATTGGGTTTATATCGATTTACTTCTGTTTTAAATTCTGTTTTAAATTCTGTTTTTTCTGTTCATTATAGGACACCTACAGTGGATCATAATGCCAAGTGATAACACTAAAGAATAGTGATTTGTTTTACTATTTGTTTTCTCTCCCCTACAGGGAAAGAAAATCAAAGAAACAACCAGATTCTGTTTAAGGATTAACTTGATTTGTCTACACTTCACTGTCTAGTGGCAGTGGGTCCCTAAATAGCTAACTGCCTCCCTGCATATCTCCCAAACTATCTTTCTCTTGGGGTCGGGTGGGGGCTGACAAGCAGCAGCTCCAGGCATTTGGAAGACTTGTGCAATGAAAAAGGCACTAAGGTGCACTCTCGATTTTACTATGAAACATAGAAACTTCTCAGAGTCATCTTCTTCACAATGAAACATGAGGAAATTCTAGTTGAGAATTGAGATAAGCTAATCAGTCAGCTTCTCTAAAGGACATCAAACCGATTTTGTACCAGCTGCCCATATTCTACAGGATTTTCCAGGGGGTCAGGTCCCGGAGCAGAAACAGTTACCAAGGCCACGTTCTTATTTTCATATTTTCATAGATCATTGAAGTTTTATTTTTGTTCCTCTGCAGTTTTTCTTTTTTAAATTTACTTTTTCTTTGATCATACCCATCACAGTAAACTCAGATCCCATGGCTAAGAGCAAATCACAAGGGAGCCACAAAACCAGCAGAGGAGCATGAACGCAGATGGATGAAGCTGGAGGCTCTCCTGGGCAGGACTCCCTGCATAATCCGTAGTCTAATGAAAAACGAACATGTAGGATCTGTTGTTCAAAATCAAGAATTTCAAGAGGGCAACAGCAGGACATTTAACTAAGCAGATGACCTTTCGGAAGCACAGGGCCTAAACAACTAATGACACAGGCCCATGAAGCTGGTCCTGGTCCTGCAAGACACTTGCCAGGCTCACCAAAACGGTAAGAAAGCCTTCTCCGGAAAGCACACTGGGTCAGCAATGCTGGCTTTAAGGAGAAATGCAAATCACCAATAAATCAAATTCATGGAGATGAAATAAAAGCTGCTTGGAGATATACAGATAGCTCTTTGCAAGGGTGAGGGAGCGCGGAGATCTGTTCATTCTTATCCTCCCACTGACTAGCAAAATGTCTAACACGGAATAGGTGCTTAATAGAGGTTGCAGTGAAAAACAATGCAAATGGAACTAGCATTTTAATCAATGACGTCCCTTTGAGAAAGCAATTCTTCCTTTCAAAACTGCTGTTTGTTGGACACTCGTTTTCCTCTCTCGTCTCATTCTATAAGAAAGTAACCACACAAAATAATGCTTGAGATTAAATCCCAGTTATCAACAGCCTCTTAAAGTATCTGAAATATCTGGCAGAAACCACTCTGTTCTCAACCACCAACAGAAAGAGAACAAGTTCCCATCCACCAGCTGGAGCTGGCCAGAAGGATTCGCCATTCTCAGCAAATTATATTATCTACGGGGAATTCATGCTGAATCTTAAGTCTCACTTGAAGGGAGTCCCTCTGTGCCAGCCCACGGGTAAACTTTAAATAGCCATTAAAATGACATTTCAAAATAATAAAAGAACTCAAGAACCGGAGGAACAAAATAAATGGTGTTGTAAAAGGAAATGGAAACATTACCATAATTAGAACTTTTAAAAGAGACAATTTAAACAGGGGTTGAACACTGACTTGCTTACAATAGCACTCAAGGCAGATTGCAAGAGTTTAAGTGGGTAAAGCATCAGTATTTACAAAAAAGAAAAGGTGAAGAAAGCTTTTGTTAAGGTCACTGAAACTACTTCTTGTAACCTACTTGAAAAAAAATTTTTTTGAACACCATTTTGGCCTTCACAGGGATGTAACGTTTTACCTAATAATCTGGCTTTGCCATCAATATGCCATAGGCTAAAATATGTAACTGGAAGAAGAGGGGCCCCCATGATATTAACATAACAAATGTAATAACTCCCTTGCCACTCACCATCACAAAAAAAAAAATATTCATTTCCCTTCTACATGGTCTCTAAACAGTGCAGTTTTCAATGTGGGTATTTATCCCCAGTGAGCAGAATGACACATAAGTCCAGTAAATTCAACTACATTTAACATTGCAGGATGCCCATAAGAGTCCATACAGAGATTACGTACTGTTTAAATCCTTCTGATAATTGCTAGGCAGTCTGTACCTAGCGGACCAGACTCTAGCCTCAGTCCAGTACTCTGGAGAAGTTGGGAGATGGCATGGAATGGGGATCCAAAGAATAGGGAGACCCACAGGCTGAGAAGGCAGGAAATGGGAGGCAGCACCCACTGGATGAAGGGAGCCTGGGACAGTCTGATGCAGACCTGGGGTTCCCTCCCGATGTGCCACAGGGCTCTAAAACTGTCCCGTGGCGAGGGGAGCAATGGTCTGGCTGCAACCAGTAGTTCTACTGCTTTGCTTTTATGCAGCACTCAGTCCCAGGAGGGCAGACGGCCCCACCTCAACAGGCAGGCTACAAACATGTCCTGGAAAAGAACGAAAGGCTATCTGACCTCAGTAGGACAATGAGAAGCTCCTTTGCACTATGCAAACATACCACTCGCGAGTGAGTAATGCAGAGACAAACATGTTTTGGTAAAAGAACAATGCCCCAGAATTAAAAATCTGAGAAGCCAGGCATGCAGTCAAGCAACTTAAAACTTGGAAGCCTAAATCACTCTTAAAAAATTACTTTTTCTTTTAAAAGTTTTCTCTTTAGTATTGAAAAAAAAAAAAAAACCTGAAGAGGGACTTCCTCACTGAAGAAAGACTTGGAAAAAACCCAGACCTAATCTAAAAGTGGTCGTTGGCCGGCAGTTCTCTGGCTCCCCTTGCTATTATTAAGTATCCTTCTGTTTGACGAAGAATTTCTCCACCTCTCACAAACCGTCTTTTCTCTCTGTGTCCAGAAAAATCTGAAAACCATGTGTTTATACTGAGCCTGTTGCTATGCAAATCATTAAAACACATTACAAACATCTTTCCTTCGAGTCAGGAGAACATAATGGAGGAAGATGAACGGCTAGCAAGAGTCCCCTTTGCTGAACAGAAAAGCTGGCAAAAAGGAGTACGTGAAGCAAAGCAAAATGGAAAAAATTATGGTGGTCTCATCCCCTGAGTCATTTTAACCAGAGGGGTAAAAAATAATATTCTTAAAGCCCCCGAAAAGAAGAAACATCTTTCAGTTTGGAATGGCGTTAATAAACTCTGGTCTTAATCTCTTTGATTCCTATGGTTTCACGACTCCCCCTCCATTTGTCCATGAGTGTGTGCTTTTTCACCACTTTTTTCAAGAATATCAAGAAGGATTTTTTTTCTCTTAAGTGTACTCCTGTGTGAATTCTTCTTCTGATATCTTTTGCCTTCTCATTCAATTGTTACCTAAATGTACAGCCTGAATTGTACATTTCTTATGCTACTCAATCATGGCATCTTGGTAGACTACCTGCACCTATGAAGAGGTTTGTTATTCAAAAGTCATATCCAGGAGACAAGATGAGACACATCATGTCAAAATTAATGTCAGAAAAGCACAGCTGCTCTATTTTCTAATTTAAAAAAAAGTTTGGACTTGATCATTTTAATATAGCCAAACACCTTCTTGAACAGCTTGCACTCAACATCATTCTCAAATTTTTATTGTGTTGTTCTGAATACTCAAAGTTTTGAGGATGGAATTGTCTGGGGGCAGGAAATGAAATACACGCCTTATAAATGTATCTTAGTTTCGTCCCTATGTGTCAGATCTGTATGTGTTATCTCCCTCTCTCTCTCTTACACAGAGTATTACCTTCAAACACTTCGTTCTTCTTCAGAGAGAAGAAATGGCTGGTGCCACTAAGGCTCTAGAACCTGTTTTATTCTCAAATAGAAGCAGCCAAACCATTGCAAACATGTGCTGGGTGAAGACAAGTTTGGTTGGCTCCAGACAAAGGCTTATTTTTTAAGCACAGATGGTTGAATGGCTGTCTCTTCCAACCGGCTGCCTACAATCGAAGACAGATTTCTATTTCTAATCTATGCAAATATCTTACTTTACAGGGCATCACAAAGACTGACTCTTTTGTGTTAGACACCGCAGATCCCAGGTGCTCTGCGAGATGTCAAAGCGCATCTCCACCTGAGATGCCTGGTAATTGACGGCAGCGGATGACTGAGGAGTCGGTCACTAACCCACTGCCAATGAACGTTGTCGGGGCCTTCTGTGGAACATTCCCCTGGAATCCTGCCCTGCCACCACTGCTTATCCTTGGCTGCTCTGCCTGGAAGACAGTGTCACTATTCAACTGGGACCCCAGATGCTTCTAAAACCACCCAAGAAGGCTCCGATTCCCACAGGTTCCTAATGACTCTTAGTAGCATTCTTCACCTTGAGTTCAGCTCATTTATGTACCTCTAACACCAAGTCCAGAAACCTTGAACGTTCAAAAATGTGATTCTGTCCAAATCAGGTCTCCTTTATACTCTAGTCCACGTGCCTTGAACCCATGGTAAGTTTCACCGACTCACAACTGGGTCATTGTTAGTGGCCCTCAACCTCCCCAGTGTATGTTTATCCTTTTCTCTTTTCTTTCTCCCTCTATCAATTTTCCTTTCTTTCTTTATAATACTTTTTTCTCTTTTTTCCCCACCTCCCCAGCTGGAGAAAAAAGTATGACTTGTTCTGATTTCCTAATGCCCCTTGGAGGCAATGCTGAAAAAAAAAAAGACATAACTCTTCATGCCAATCCAGCCCCTAAAGCGAAGGTTATACCTGAAATCTACAGTTTAGTTTCAAAGGTAAGTCTAAAAATGTCCTTTAAAGTTTTAAATTATGTTAGTTTTGTGTTTAAATGACAGTAACAGTGTTTGCTTTAAAACGTCTGTTTTGGAAAACACTTCTTTCCCTCTTTTTCAGACTTTATCTTAAATGAACCAAGTTAACTGAGCAAAAAGAAATTCAGAAGACAAAGCAAAGAAGTCCTTTTTAATCTCCAGCTCAGGAACCACCACCACCAAAAATCTTGGCCCTACACCTCAATTTTTGAGATATAAACACATCATGTTTCAGCTTATGGATGTACATATTGACAGTCAGAAATAATGCAGCATTAAGTATACTTACCTGGAAAATTTAAAAGTTAACTAACTTATCAATTCCCACGTCTGGATGAACATCAGAACCATCTGAGGAATATTAGTTATTAAAGCAATACATCCTCACCTCCAGCCCTAGACATTCCAATTCAGACTTCTCAAACAGCCCGAGAATCCATATTGGTACTAGATGTCCCAGGTAACTATGGTATAGCAAGCGTGGTCTGTGTGAGAACCACTGATCTATTCCAACACACTATCCAATACGGCGGTCTCCTCTTCAGGACACCACATCAGCTATCAGCTCTGTACTAACAGACTGGGCGCAAGCCTGTTTACAAGTCCGCTTGTTCTACTTTAATGGTTTTAATTATTAGAAGCCATGTTCTTATGTTGAGCCAAATAACCAGTTTTTCAACTCGAACTTCACTTGTTATTGGCCATAATTTTGTGCACTGGAGCTGACAAAGAATTCCCTCCCCACAGAATTCTTCAAATACCCCAAGGCTACTACACCCTTGTAAGTCTTTGTTTTTCTAAGCTAAACAACCTTTTCCTTTAACTTCACTAAGCACAATTTCTGAGTCCCTCGTCCTTTAACTGCTCTTCCTTCATAACAGACCTGTCCAGAGTAACAACACTTGATTTTTGTCTTACAGATGATTTTCCCCACATACATTAATGTAAAGTCCGTGTTTCATCCTCGTAGCTTATCACCTTGCATTTAACGGTCCAAGAACCACAAAAGAACAAATAAGTATTATCTTAATGTTGTGTTCCTAACACTGTGTAAAGTACTCAAGGAGAATTCAAGAGCCAGAGGAAATTTTCCCATTTTGAGAAGTTAATAATTTCTTGTACAGAAAGGACTTAGTGAAATAACTTGAAAATACTACATGATAATGGTCAACTAAGTACCTCTACTGAATGATACCCAAAAGATTGAACACAGGTTTTCTGGGTCAGACTGTGAGCTAACTCATGGTCTCTGCTTACAAAACGGTCTCCTATTAAACAACAGTTTTTGATTTAAAAAAAAAAAAAAAAGATCAAAACCATCACCTTAAAATGTATATATAAACCTTTCAAGTGCATCCTTATTTCAGAAGTTTAACATCTAAGAAACTCCCCATGCAATAATCTAGAAGAATATGGTTCCTTCTTTCCAGCATGTCACTGGCATTGACTCCCAAGCCCTCTGAACAGCATGATCTGAGTAAACGGCAAAAAGCAGAAAGTATATGCAATTCCCTTAATTATTGGGAATAACCATTTGATGAGAAGACACCTTCCTCCTGCATATTTAATGGAAAACTCTTATCAGTAAGTGAGTTGTACTAACAGCAACAAAAAGGCCCTTGTTTCATTCACAGAATCACAGACTCCCAGAGCTTTCAGAACTTGTGCAAATCCCTCACTTCACAAATGGGGGGGGGGAAATATCATTTCATAGCTAACAGGTAGTTTCTCCCATGTAAAGCAGCCAGTGGGCAGGAGGGGGGCCGGCCAGTCCCCGAGTCTCCTCTCTGCTGTTGGCTTTCTGTCTCCTCCTACATAACCAAGGACACTCAAAACTCCCGCCCTCTCGGTGTGCTCCTCCGCCCGATTCCCACCGTCAGTTACCTTCTCCATCCACACACCCCAAGTCTGATGGTACACTGGGTTTGGGGGTGCTCTGAGGGGACCAAACAGTATGAGGTGCTCAACTTTTCCTTAAATTCTAGCATACCTATGTTACCCACAGTCTCCAACTAATATTTTATGCTGCTAGACACAAAATTCTACCTGACTCAGGATCACTGCTCCCTTACTAGCATGACAGCGAACCACAGGGGTTACATGGACTCAAACAAAAATTCTAAAGCTGCAAAGCACCTGGCAACCTCCTCCTCACACACACACACACACACACACACACACACCCCTCCCTCCCCCCTAAATGAAGCATCTCCTCTTTCTCGCCTGAAGCCTCAGAGTCAATCCACACCCTTACATGGAACACAGAAACATGTGCACTTACCTTGTGGCCTCTTGCTGAAGCCATGACACATTTGGCACATAGAACATGACCCCAAAGAAAAGGAGAGGCTCATTAGCGAATTTGTCCAGATGTTTCTTCAGAGGTTTCTCCAGCTCCACCCATCGTGCTTGCTGGCTCTTGCTGAGGAACCAAAGGCCAAAGTAGTGCGTCTAGACAAAAGGGTGAAATAGCATCAGTTTGTGCCTACGCGGGACACCCCAACACCACACAAGAAGCAAGATTCCAGTGCCTTACACCACCGCTGGTTCCCAGCCAATACACAAGGCCCCGGCTTTTACTTTCTTACTTTGAGACCCAGATGCAGGCCATCCTGCAATCCACACTTAGCATCCAGACGCAGTCCTCACACCCACTGCTGCTGCCCATACTGTGGGAACTGATGGCGCCTATGTTAGGTAAAGTGGGTGGTGCAGGGCGGGGACAGTGCTGGCTTTTTCCTAAAGCTCTCAAGGCTGGCTTTCCTATGCTTTCGGAATGCCTCGTGAGCTCACATGGAACACGCTGGCAAAGGCGAACACAGCTCTGGCACCTGCTGCAGAGTAACTTACTCCTCAACCCCTATGAAAAACTTTCTGTCAACTGAAAGTCTCCGCATTGTAGAGTATTTTCATACGGTACCAGATTCAAACAGAAAATCAATTTACTCCTGTTGGGTTTTAATGAAGTACTTGAAAAAGCGTCGCCCTCAACCCCTTCATTATACATGAACTGCAGCAAATCTCTCATCCCCATTGAGCTTTGAGAATGCAAGCATCTTCTAGGACTTCACAGCTGCCACAGGGGCCCCAGCTGGCTGGTCTTGCAGATAATGGTGGGATTTGACAGATGAAAGTGAGATTTTCACCCTTAAGACTTGCAGCCTCAATCCGTTTAGTTTTGAGCAACGTGCTAAATGATTCAAACCGGTAACATTTAGGTATCCAATCCTGCCTTTATATTAATGCATGCCAGGATTTCAAGATTAGCACAACAATCACCAAAAAAATCGATCACTGCTTTTGAAGCATTCTTTTATATTTCAATTAGAGCTTAGAATGGTTTACAGCACACCTGGAAATTTGCCTTCAAAAGAGTGTTTTCATTAAAGGGTTTAATTTCCAAAGGCATTCTTGTGGCGATGTTCCCACTCCAGCTGGCTGCCACCTCAGTGATACCAAAGCTCAGTCCCTGCCAGATCCCCACCAAAGTCTGCAATAAAATTCTGACTCTGACTTTACTAGACAACCAGACATGTCCTTGCCTACATAAAGCTACAGAACCAACCACTCTTAAAGGATATTTTTAAATGGGTATGCTTTCAGATGGGAGCAGTGACTTGATCAGCTTTCCTGCATGATATACCAAAAGGCAAGTTCACACCAGAAATCTATGCATTTCTGGAGCAAGAAAATGCCTGTGAAGTCAACGTTGTATTTCTATTCATGTAAGACAACCTTGCTTGAGCGAATTCTGACCCTATTGCTCATTTCCCAGCTGTGGATGAATCCATTAGTTATTCCAATGTGGCTGATGATACAGAGGAAATGAAATGTGGCTGAACTGGAAAAAAAGAGAAACCGGCTTTGAAGTCAGTTCATCTCACAGCTTTTACGCTTACTGGGTCAATAATTTGTACAAGTTCCCGAGCCTCCCAGTCTCAGAGCTTCTTCATCTGTAAAATGGGGATGGTTACAGCCGTCAGCCACAGGCTGCTGGGGGCCGGGGGGTAATGCCTGCCAGTCGTTAGTGTGGCACGTGCTAAGTAACTACTTCATACACGGTGCTTGCTATTGCTGCTATTATGGCCCCGATGTTCAGCAGCGTCGGAAATGAAAGCAGGCAAGCCTCAAGAATCTCTGTCATCAGCCCTCTGGCATCCCTAGGAACCGCACAACTAGAAACCACAGGCTATCCGGAAATAAACAGGAAGAAGCAGGCACAGGCAGAAGCTGGAAAGCCAGTAAATAACATGAAAACCTAAAAGCTACAAGAAAAAATATAATCACAAAACTGCGCCTCCCTGAGATTTTCTTTCGAGTCTCATTACAGGTGTTTATGGGACTAGGGAGCATCGCTCTGATGCTGTCCTAGGGCATCTATGATGCAGGCTTAGGCTAACCTTCAAATGAGGATACCTGGGCACTTAATTTAACAAACTGTCTGAAAAGGGTCCAAGGCAGTTCTGCATTATTCCTTTATGGAACACAGTGCCACGTAAGGGTATCCCACTGTGTTTGGGATGCCTGGGAGTGAGTTTGCATATAATAAATGAGGTAACAGATGTAAACAAGAATGCACTATATAATAATTTTAGTTGGAAAAGAGCCCTTTTATAAGCCTGGGTAGAGAAAGAGAGGGCAAACTTTGCAACTCCTTAAAAGACCCACCATGATTTATTATCTTTCACAGAAAGTATAGCCTTAACATTTGGGTATGTAATTTTATGGCTCATATTTCATTCGAATTATAACATTCACTCAAATTAGTAACATTCAAATGATAAAGGGTCCACAGTAACTGCATGAACATTCTACAATTAATTTTGCAAAAAAAAAAAATTATAAATTTTTAGTGCTTCTGTGCTTTCTGAAGTATAGAATTTTAAATTTCCTTTTCTCATTCCCACCCACTGAATCATTAAAATAGACTTAGTTTACTCCAAAAAGATACCCCAAGAAATAATATTCCACAGAGTATACACACACACAGACATGCATGCACTGAAAAGGAAGATGATGAGGTACAAGAGGAATCACAGTGGGCAGTAGTCTTGAGCCATAATTAATAGTTCAGAGCTCTAAATAACAAGGCAAACCACTTCTAATGCAAAAACCTAGTTCATGGCATGAGATTTCTTTTCGTTGCTACAATACAACCTTTTCCAGAGGACAAAGAATATTTCAGGGTGACTCACCATGCATTTATCCAGTGAAATAATTACATAACTACTCAAGAAATGGGATTTCCAGTACAGGGTAGAATTGGGGGAGGCTGGTAACCTGCCAGGCACAGTTTCTACCTACATATGGCCAGAACAACCTAATTTTAGAAGTCTAAACTCGGTTACCTAGCAGAGGAAAGTCCATTTAGGAGATCCCCATCCCCATACTGTTCTGTGAAACTATGTCCAAGTCATCTTCTCTATTCCCACCCTACCTCCCTCATTCTTCCTCTGAAGAATTCAGTGGAGGAAAAAGGCCCTGTCTCAAAGTTCTCTTGTAGACCTGCTTTGAGACCCTGCTTGATTCAAGTTTACGATGCAGCCCAAGTTTGTTCTGCCGCATCTATACACTGCCTCACAGGAAATGGAATCAGAACCTAACCTCTCATTTAAACTAACATATGCACCAATCAACTTCCTGTGTATTAGCCAAGTGAACATTAATCTCATCAGGTCCAGCTGAGTCCACACCATTCCTGTTCATAACTGACTTGCCAATTTAAACGCTAGCTGAATTCTGGAAGCTGAGCTTCACTGTTAAACACTGCCGTATGGTTGAAGAGAATGTGGTAGACGATTCCAAATAGAAACCACCTCCTCCACCACCATGAGGATCCCATTATACTGCCTGAGTAAATGCCCCAGACACTTGTTTTGTTTATCTCCGAGGGCACCAAACATCAGCTAGGCCCATTTAATCCTCACAATACCTCTGGCTTGAACTACAAATCCCATTTTATTTCTCTAGCTGTCTTTAGAGAAAGCTCTGGTGCCATGAATTCTGCACTGAGTTCATTGCAATACAGAGAAAAAGAGGCAGAAGAACTAGTTTCCGGGGAGAGGAATCACATCGCTGAATCAATTACTAAAAATGCACTAGAAAGAACAATATAAGGAGAGCCACACAAACAGGTCCTTTATGAGTAGTTTCCTGGTTTACTTGATTTGACTTTTGCATTTGAACAGAGGAAATATAAATGGATGCATGCACTCAAAAATACACTAGTTTCTTCAGTAGCTGACGGGCATATGAATACTTTAGTGACAAAGATCCCTCTTTCAGTATCATGAAAAGATTCTAGTTAATAAAAAGGCCTTTAAAAATAGTTTGGGTTGTCTCTTCATTTATTTGTAGAGATAGTGGCATACCCCACATAAACTACTAATAGGGAATGCTTTTTGAAGGTTTTGTTTATCCAGTTTCGTGAACAATGACACAGCTTTAATGCTATTTACAAGGGTTACAGACAGTCTTGGCAATTACTAAGGATTCAGTCCATGATCTTATCTCCAGCATTTTGAAGAGCTAATCATTCAGAAGCGACTATTTAAAATATCTTGCATTAAGTTGTACTAGGTTGCCTGCTGTACCCAGTATTCCAGTTGAAATGAAGAAATAGAGTTGGTATGCCTCCACATAAAATATACAGGAATTACATACATGCATGAAAACATTCTCTGAGGCATGGAAAATGCTTCAAAAGATGACTCTAAGCAGACTCTGAAGCAGCCCATCATGCAATTACATTCCAACAGCTTTGAAAAATAAACCACTACACATTAGCTGGGTAACTGTAAAAAACAACTTGTGTGCAATCACCCTCTACTCTGGGTGACACATTGTGAAACAATGTCCTATAGAATCCAGTTAAAACTTCCCAGCCAGAAACATCAAACCTTTTCAAATCAGGCTCCCACCTGCCTTTCTACACTCCTACCTTCCTGTCACGGCCTCTCCGTACACCCACAAGTGAGCAGTCCGAACTCTGCCCTTCCCCGAAAACTCCATGTGCGTTCCCGTCTCTGTACCTCAGTACAGGCTACTCTCTTTGCTGTTTGTTGGCGTTACTCTCTAAAATCTAGGGTTTCTGGGAGCAGGGACCCTATCGTATTCAGCTTCCCCTGAGCTTGCCTGTATTTGCTTACCATCTGAACCTGGCCTGGGCCCTCTGGATGCCATTTGAATTGGCAGCACTTCAGTGCTTTCAAAACCAGACGTGACCCTCACGTGGTCTACCATGTGGATACCCACCGTTAAACCTTTGTCAAAACCCACAGGATGTACACCACCGAGAGTGAGCCCTCATGCAAACTGTGGACTTTCGGTGATGATGTATTAATGTGGGTTCATCAGTTGTGACAAATGCCCTACTCTGGTGTGGGATGCTGACAGTGGGGGAGGCATCAGGGTGGGGAAGTAAGAGGTATATGGAACTCTCTCCATGCTTTCCACTCAATTTTGTGGTAAACTTAAACCTGCTTTAAGAAATAAAATCATTTTTTTAAATTATCTAATGAAATTAAGTATCAAAACACAAATTATAATTAGTATAGGTCAAAAACTAAATCAAAAGTAATTTTCCTTTACTAATATAAAGCTACTGCAGAGTTGAGGATACTCTAAACTACAGAAGACTTCTAACGGCAAAGCCAAGTATCCACCCTAACTGAACATTTTGTTATACTCGAGATGGGTTTTCACTTCCTCCTCAAAAACACCACCAACTCTATTTGGAAAATTACCCAAATACAAAGTCAAATGAGTAAAGAAGATGCTTTTATTTTTTACATTCTGCTTCTTTTATTCTTTTATAAAATTCTGGGTAGACAATGCATTCATCCTGGAGGTTTGTATGTGCAAATGAAGAACAAGGTGTTCAATTGCTCTATCTTATCCTTGAGTTCCAGAGTAGCTAAAGGATTGTTTCCCACAAGGCCATACCTGAAATACCATGTGTCACAGAACAAAGGCATAAAAAAGAAAGTGACTTGCTCTCACGTGGATGCACCTGTTTAGAGCAGGTCAAAATAAAGCCAGTGATAAAAGCAAACCCCACCTTAATGCTAGAAGATCAATCACCCTACACATCACACCTGACACCAGAATCTGGGCTTCACTGCTTTATCCTTTGCAGCAACTCGAGGTGTGGAATAGTCCAAGGTTGACCTTTGCCTTCTCATTGAGAGAAACAATAGTCTGCTGAGAGTAATCATTACCCTACACATCTCTAAACACACCTCACCCTGCACCTTACACGCACTACCTGGTGATTCACAGATGCCTTCTCAGCCCTCAAGAATGGTACCTGCTCATTCACATCCTTGTATCTTCAAAAATCCAGTTCCCCATGCCCCAATGATCTTGTCTTCTTTTCCACCTGCTGAACTCTAGTATATCCTTCAAGCCCCTGTATGAAGAGTGAAGGCTCTGCTCATCTTTCACTGAGGCATCCACTCCTGCTGCCTGGATGTACTGATCAGCTCTGTGGACAGCTGCAGCCCCAGGCCTGCCCCTGCCCTGCATTTTAGCATTGATCACATTCAGTCTTAACTGTTGATTTAAATGCTGGGTTCCCCTACTCATCTGTGTGTATCTTGAAGACAAAACTGTATCTAACTGATATTCATTTTATCAAGTCCTAAAGCAGTGCCTGCTGTATGGCAATTGTTCAAGATTTTCTTCAATGAAAAATTGCCTTTAAGACTCTCGAATTGGAATAACTACATTATTAGATGCAGTACTACATATTTCCCATACTGTATTTCTTTTAATATTTACAACAGCCCCATATGGGGAGTAAGGTAAAAACAAGAAGCATTATTCACATTTATAGGTAAGAAAACTGATGTCTAGAGAAGTGCAGTAACTTTTCCAAGGATAAGTAACTAATAAGTGGCAGGACTATAATCTGAACCCAAGTCCAAGACTCCAAAGACTGTGCCTTTAACCAACTCACCCACATGCTATACTGCCTCCCAATGCATGCGAACAACACTTAATTACTCTAATTTAAGTTATTAGAAACACTCAGAGATAAAACCACTGTATATCCTTTTAAATGATCTATGAAGTTATTATAAGAATTAAACCAATCTCCTGCCCACCTGATCTATAGTATTAAGATTTTCCCTTTATGGCCACACACATGTACATGTTTAGATGTGTATGCCAGAATGTGCTACTAATAAGCAAAAAAGAGCCAGCTACCAGCCAGCCAGGTCAGAACAGGTCACAGGTTTATTCCACTGTGTCAACTACCAAGCTGCACGTATCTGTGGGGCAGGATGGTCTCCTACAGAAGAAATAAACGCCAAAGGAAGACCTGATCACTGAACCCAAAGTATGAGCACGAAGACCAGCAGGAGGCAGAAGCGCTCAGGTGAACAATCCCCCAGAGGATGACAGCCTTGGAGGACACCAAGGGGAGGGGAGCTTCCTGACCCCAATCCCTTTGTGCACATAGAAAGGGGTGAGGAAAGAGATCAAACACCATCGTTTCCAACAGATACCAGCCCCCTCCTCTCTATCCCACTGAGGCATTGGGCCATGATGTCACCATGCCCAGGACAACTGCAGAGCTTTTCCTTGTCCATAGCAAGGCCTGGACCTCAGCGGCTGGCAGTCATTTTAGGCGGCAACCATTCAACTGCACCACCTCACCCGCCAGCCAACGGGCCGAATGGCTCTCAAGATATGAATGCTTGCAAGCATTTCTCACCAAGGTCTCTTCTCCTGAATGTCTATAAGATGAGAAAAAAAGCAGAGCTTGCTTGCTAAAAAGGACATACTGCAGGAAAAAGGAACCCGCCTCTTCTAGACCCGACTAGCCTCGTGGTCAAGGCTGGGTTTGCCTAAAGCCCAAAGTCCCACAGATGGACTAAAAAAAAATAAGGGTCATGAGGAATCTTAAAACCCCCATTTCACAAGCTCCCACAAAAAGCCTCACTGGTCACGTTCACTTTAAATGATTCCCCCCACCTCCCCCTTTGAAGAGGAAAATATAGAAAACATAAAATAAAAACAGCTGCATCCATCCCACAGGTGGGAGTTTTCTCCTTGGTATGCAGCCTAATGACAAAACACTGGCCACCCACTCGATTATTTTCAAGAGAGAAAACGACGTTGGCAAGGAGAGTCTCTTATTTCCAACCCCCTCAAAACCTGCCCGCCAGCTGAAGCAAAAAGGAAGCCACCACCCCATGCAAAGCTCTAGGTGGTGGTCTTGCTTCTCACAGCAGAGCAGGTCTCCTGATCCACTGAAAGTTACAAGATTAAGCTTATGTTAAGAATCATGGGATCCTTGTAAAACACGAGGCTGAAAAGTACAGCAGATGCCAAGTGACAGCGGCGGAGGAGGGCAGGTCCCTTCAGTGGGTCGCGCTCACCCACTCATCTCGCACACACTTACCTCACGCAGCTCCAGCCTCTGGGCCACAGCCTCCAGGCACTCCTGCCCCGTGCTTTCCACCGACAGGGTACACTCGATAACATTGCTGTCCAACAGGCGGATGCGCGTGACAAAGCAATTCTTGCTCAGGACGTTGTAGCGCCGTGTCCGGCGGAGCTTCAGGCCGAAAGGCATGGCTATGTGGCGCTTGGGCGCCGCCCTGCTCTCCTGGCGCCCACGCCCCTGGGTTGGCCTTAGCAGTTTCGTGACTGGGTGATGATGACACGAACGCCCGTGCTCCTCCAGGTACGGAAAAAGGTGCCCATGCCCGGTGCGGCACTCCGGAGGATGGCTGTGAACAGAAAAGAAGCGGCGAAGTCACTGGCTGGAAGGGGAGCTGCGCACGGCAGGGCACGTGTTCCGCACTGTTCCGACACTGCGGCACAACCCCCGACAGATGAGCATCCGGATCTGAGAACCAGCAGGCCCTGTGGCCCCCAAGCATTTGGTGGAGTCCACGAACTTACATTATCTTACAGGGGTGACCTGATACAACTCCCTTTCCAGCTGAAGAAGCAGGTCAGGAGAGATGAAAAGAACTCTTGGCAGGACGCACAGCCCTGCAACCCTGAATTCACGGGCTTTTTCGCTGTGCGATCGTGTCTGCTCAAGGAAGCAGCAGTGGAATCTGAACCCCGTTTTTTCAACTTCTAAATACCTTATCTCATTTTGACCTCATGATCGACTCTATGGAGTACATTTTATGATCTCTGTTTTTCAGATGAAAAAGGTGACTCAATGATTTAAGTGACTCACCGATCCTGAATTCAAAATTTCATCTTGCTTCACTTTTCACAATACTGCATCTTTCCTTTCATTAGCATTATTTACCTTATTTTTATTTTAATAGTTACTGTATTATCTTATTTATTATTTGATGTTTATTTTGTTACTTTGTTTTGTTAGAATGGATGATAGCATATGAAGGGAATATGCATTTAACACAGTCAGCAACTTCCACCTTTTTAAAAAAAATTTTAAATAGATGGAGTCTTTGATGCACTTAAAAAACACAACTCTTTGTCCCCTTTTTTTTTTTTACCAAGTATTTATTAGATGTGGGGGACCACCCTACCATCATTTTGTTCTTTTACAAAATGCTTGATGAAAAAGCCCTGTCACCAAATGATGGATAATTTAACTTACTAATAACAAGAATTACTGACACCCTGATGTCCCAAATACCAGCGATAACGTTACTGCCATGAGGAACACAAGAAAAAAATAATAACCAAAGTGGCTTTACCATCCCATTCTGAGCCAGCAACACTCACAGGGAAGCGCATTGTATGTACCTTCCAAAGAAGCCAGAAATATCCAGCCTCTCTGCTCAACCCTCTGTTCTCCATTAAGCTCAAAGCACCATCTCTTGCTCATGGGATTGTTCTGTTAACTTGACTCCCTGCAACAGGCGGAGTCCACCAGTCTTCACACCCTTCTTCCACAGGATTACTCTGCGCCCCTTGATGCTTGCATGGATGAATCTGAATAAGTACTTGTAGGAATTCTTGAATACATAAATAAAATGGATCCGATATTTAGAAACCACTCCCTGCCAGTAGGTGGTCAGGGCATAAGTGTACAACACAGAAAAACACACTCCCAGACTCCCTTGGCCGGTGTTTGATGCCGGCCCTTGGCACATTCCTAAGCATGACAGGTAGGCTTTATGATGGCTTAAAGTATACAGGCCAGAGTCTCTGGCTTGGTAATATCTATTAACATTTCTAAATCACTTTATGTTGGCAGAGTGTCTACTTCCAAGGTAAGCCAACCTAATGATCTCCTGATAGCTGTAGGAGAGAATATGGAAGGACCCACCCCCAAAAGAGGAAAAGAGCCAGAATTCAGAGTTTACTACTCACACGTTCCCTCAGCTTGTTGAATGACAAGGCAGAAGACCCCAAGATTCTACTCCTACATTAAATGGGGAGCCTCAAACAGAGAAAAATATTTGCTCTGTGAACACAAGCCACATTTCTAATCCTGGGCCAGGCACTTCACATTTGGGTGTGTCTCACCTTAAACACCTATGAAAAAATGTGACTGGCTTGGTGCACATTTGCCCCAGCCACTATGAAAAACAATCCCTGCTATACATTCTGTAGGATGCCATCCATAACCCACAGTGAAATAAAAAGTAAACTGCACAACATGTATAGATGATCACAGTTTTTGTAATAAACACACAAGCAGGGGGAAAGAATTTAAGTTCACCAAAATGATTAACTGCTACCTTGGGGCTAACTAGCAGTGATATTAAATAAAACTCTCACTTTTTATTTTTATATATTTCTAAATTATTCTAACATTTTACAACTGCCTTATATTACTTTTATAAATAAAGATTAGCTTAAAACATATTAACTACTAAAAATGGTATATCAAAAGCAATATTGTCAATCTGGCATTACATCTCCTAGAAAAACCTGGTCATTTTTTAAGTTTTTTTTTAACTTTTTAAATCTTCAATTTGTAAGAAACTTGCCAGGTAAGGTATCAATAAAAAAGCTATAAGAAAACTGGCCTGGTCCTTCTAAAAGTTACTTTACTCTAGAGCAATGACCCTTTTCAATCTCCATGTGAAAGAAAAATAATAGGGGAGACTGAAGGGGGTGTTGCTCTAGAGTAAAGGACACTTACAAATTACAATAAAAGGCAATGTGTAAACCTTCATCCAAACCATCATTGAAAAAAAATAGCTATGAAAGATAAGACAAAATGCCAAGCTACTTAACACCTCAGTTCACTCATCTGTACAGACAATCCCTACCTCACCTGCATATAAGAAGTAATGGACAAAATGTTTCTGTGGAGCTCCCACAGCTGTGGGTGTGCGCCCTTCCCAGTCTCCCTCATCTCAAACTGGGCTTTTTCAAAGGATAGCAAAGCAATTATGAAAAGGACTTCAGTATCTTACCATCTGCTATGGAGAAAGAAAAAAAAGAAAACAGCAAAACGAAGGACACAGAATTTAATATGAAGCTATGACAGAAATTCAGCAAGTATAAAACTGAACTGTGCATTGTCAGCTCTGCTACATTGTAAGGCAGATCTCAGACATACTTTGGGTTCGGATGTAGACCCCCTGCAATAAAGTATCACAATAAAGTGAGTCAAATGAGTTTATTTGTTTTCCAGTGCATATAAAAGTTAGGTTTACACTATGCTGTACTCTATTAAGTGTGCAATGGCATTATGTCTTAAAAAAACAATGCACATACTTTTAATGAGAAAAAATACTTTATTGTTAAAAAATGCTAACCATCATCTCAGCTTTCGGTGAGTCAATCTTTTTTAGCTATGGAAAGTATTGCCTCAATGTTAATGGCTGCTGACTGATCAGGGTGGTGGTTGCTGAAGGCTGGGTGGCTGTGGCAATTTTTTAAAGACACCAAAATTTGCCCCATCCATGGACTCTTCATAAACAATTACTGTGTAGTATGAGATGCTGTTTGATAGCTTTTCATCCACAGAACTTCTTTCAAATTTGATGTCAGTCCTCTCAAACCCTGCCACTGATTTAACAACCAAGTCTACAGAAAATTTTAAATCCTTTATCATTTCAACAGTCTTCATAGCATCTTTGCCAGAAGCAGATTCCATCCCAAGGACCACTTTTCTTTTCATTCATAAGAAACAACTCCTTATAAAATTGCAGTAATTCAGTCACATCTTCAGGCTCCACTTGTAATTCTAGCTCTATTTCTGTTCCCACCATATACGCAGTTACTTCCTCCACTTAAGTGTTGAACTCCTCAAAGTCATCCATGAGGGTTTCAATCACCTTCCTTCAAACTCCCATTAATGTTCATACTTTGACCTCTTCCATGAAACATGAATCTCCCTAATGGCATCTAGTATGGTGAATCCTTCCCAGATGGCTGTCAATTGCCTTTGCTCAGATCCAACAGCAGAATCACTTATTATCTATGGCAGCTATAGCTTTATAAAATACATGTCTTCAATAAGGAGACTTGGAAGTCAAAATGACTCCTTGAACCATGGACTGCAGAATAGATCTGTTAGCAGGCACGAGAACAAAATTAATCTCATCGTACATCTCCATCAGAGCTCTTGAGTGAGGAGGTGCATTATCAATGAGCAGTAATATTTAGAAAGGAATCTTTTTGTCTGAACAGTTCTCAACAGTGTGCTTCAAATACTCAGTAAACCATGCTGTAAACAGAAGTGTTATCATCCAGGCTTTCTTGTTCCATTTACAGGGCACAGGCAGAGTAGATTTAGCATCATTTCTAAGGGCTCGAGAATTTTGGGAATGGTCAATGAGCACTGGCTTCAACTTCTAGTGACTGGCTCCATTAGCCCCTATAAGAAAGTCAGCTTGTCCCTGGAAACTTGGCAACCAGGTGCTGACTTCTCCTCTGCAGCTATTAAAGTCTAAGAAGGCTGTTTGTCTACACTGAAAATCCGTTGTTTACAGTAGCCACCTTCATGAACGATCTTAGCTAGATGTCTGGATAACCTGCTGCAGCTCCTTATCCACACTTGCTGCCTCACCTTGCATTCTTATATTATGGAGATGGCTTCTTTCCCTAAACCTCATGAACCAACCAGCCTCTGCAAGTTTCAAACTCTTCTGCAGCTTCCACACCTCTCTCAGCCCTCACAGACTTGAAGAGAGTCAGAGCCTTGCTCTGGATTAGACTTTGGCTTAAGGGTTTGATCTATCCAGACACTAAAACTTTCTCCATATCAGCAATGAGGTTGTTTCACTGTCATTATTTGTGTTTTCACTGGAGTAGCACTTTTAATTTCCTTCAAGCACTTTTCCTTAGCATCCACAACTTGACTAACTGTTTGGCACAAAAGGCCTACCTTCTGGCTTATCCCAGCTTTTAACATGTCTTCCTCACTGAACTTAATCATTTCTAGCTTTTGATTTAAAGTGGGAGATATGAGACTCTTTCTCTCACTTAAACACTTAGAGGCCATGATAGAGTTATTAATCGGCCTAATTTCAATACCGTTATATCTCAGGGAATAGGGAGGCCCGAGGAGAAGGAGAGAGACGGGGGAACAGCTTTTTGGTAGAGCAGTCGGAACACACACAACATTCATCCACTTAGTTCACTGACTTAGATGAGTGCAGTTCCTGGCGCCCCGAAACAACTACAATAGTTAACATCAGAGATTATGGATCACAGGTCACTATAACAAATAAAGTAACAATGGGAAAGCTTGAAATGATATGGGAATTGCCAAAATGTGAACAGACACACAAAGTGAGCAAATGCTATGAGAAAAATGGTGCCAACAGATTTGCTCGATGCAGGAAACCTTCAATTTTCAAAAAAAAAAAAAAATGCAAAACAACAAAACATATCTGAAGCACAATAAACTGAAAACAGAAGCAGTAAGAAGCCAATCATGAGATGAATGTTCCCTAAAAAGCCCATCCTAAGTGAGCCAGAAGCCTGTGGTCATCTTCATAACTTAGCCAACAAATAATATACATGTGTATAGTGTCTAGCAACTGTTCTTTTTTCCAATGGAAAATGGATTCCAAATTGACTTTGGTCTTATAATCCACATGGCTGTGTCTCTACAGTTGACGGCATACCACAGCCTCCCTGACTGTCTTAGGTCCCCCGTTAGAATTCTGAAGGGAAAGATCTGTGTCAGCATCAGATCTGCAGCCGGGCCTATAACCCTGAAGTGGAGCTGTGTACATGGCAGGAACCTAAATAAATAGTTGTTCTTACAATGAAAGGAAGAATGAATCCTGAAATAGTTGAGTTTTTGACACCAAGGTAGGGCAGAGCCCCCAGGTGACCTCAGTGACACTTGAGGAATTCAGAGCCTGAGAAGGGACTGGCTTTGGGGGGCTTAAGAGAGGATTAAATTGCGGAGAAAGTGATGAGAAGTTATGCAGCTCACTGGTGCTCTTTGGGAGAGAAAGAATTGAACCCAGACTGCTAAAAGAACATTCCCACCACCGGTTTCCCAAGCTGAGGTGTCTTATACTGGGGGTGGTCTGGAGAGAGATGTCATGTCCCATGGAAGTTCTTCACAAAAACTACAATAGAACTATCAATGTGACAAATATTCTAATGTGCCTATGACTCCGAAAGCAATTTGTTGGGACATTTACTCTGTAAACAATAGGCTGTGGCAAAAGACAACACCCGGGAAAGTTTCCTAAAACCCACTCCTGACCCATCAGCTTCCTAAAAGCTCTAAAATGTAAGTTTCCATTTTTAAGTATCAGTTCTGGATTACCAGTATCTTGTACTCTCATTTTTTTTTTTCTCCTAAACATATCAGTGGAAAAACTTGTAAAGGAGAAAATACAAGGCAAACACAGCTTTCTTATAATACAGAAAATGTCATTTGGCTGACCTAATATATCTTTAAAAATGAGGGTAAAAAGTGGAGAGGTCTTTCATATTATCCACCAAATACACCTTAATCCTCTCTCTTGAATTACTGCATAGTCTGTATGGAAAAGAAATTAAAATCCAAATCTTAAACATGGTCATCACACTGTCTTTTTATTTCCCATGCTATGTTATATATATATATACCTACCTGTTTTTTCCCCTAAAGTTCCGTTTGAAACCACTCACTTAAGCTAACTGCTGTTCATTGGCATTCCATATTTACCAACAGTCCCTGGGATTTTTCCAGCATTGCGTATCATGACCGAACGCCCACGCACACCTCACACAAGTACGTAACCCTGGTCTGGGTGTGAGAAAGGAAAAACTGATGTAACCCGTCCATCCTGTGTACAAACCTGAAAAAGGCACAGCTCAGATTTTTAAAAATCAATGTCATTTTCTGAAGGAGATTTTTAAAAGGGATGCGGTAGGAAAGAAAGGCATATTGAAAATAACCTTCACTGAGTTCCCCCTTAAGAAACAGCAGAGAGGAAGTTGGTTTTGTTTGGTGAAAATCAGACTATTAGTTTCCTCTATAACTTTTATTGCTGTAGAATACCAAGATTAGAGCCATATAGCAAATTCTTTTTAGTCAAGTAAAATTTTTGGCAAGGTTTCAAACACAAGCCCCTAACTTTTCAGTTGCTCTATAACCACCACAGCAAAAGCAGAATGGTGCCGTTTTTAAATTCCTTCCTCTCCTTCCTAACTCACTTTCAAACATTCAGTGGTGAGACTGAGAGAAACTTGTCCAAAAATAAATTTTCCAACTTTCCTGGGCCCTGACTATGTAATTGAAATGGGCTGGGAATTCAGGCCGTTCTTAAGCTAAGTATCTGAAGTTAGAAGAATCCTCAGTACAGTGACACCTACACGGTAACCACATCCCTGCAGAATTTCACTAAAAACCAGGAAATGGAGCCAAAAGATTTTTTGAGCAGTCAAATATCACAAAGTCCTTCATTCCAACATACACTTTGCTCAGGAAACAGAAAAACACCCTCACAGTTCACTTACTCTAACTTTATATGCATTTATATACGTTGCTTCTTAGCCCTTAGATTTAAAAGAGATTAGGCAAAGCACGAACAGGGGATAAATGGCAACGAGGGAGGTGACAGGTAAACTATAAAAATAAACACTCCACGGCATGGAAGTCTGTGCCGAAATGTCCTGTAGCGAATAGGCATGAGCTGAATAATATCCAGCATTCTCTGGTTGAGAAGGCACAGAATAAATATTATCTTTAAATAGTCCCATCGTGGTGGCTGAAAAGAACAACCCAAAAATGGTCCTTGAGAGGGAAAGCTTCCCTTACCTGGAATCACATTTTCCCCTAAGCAAGAAGTTTATCTTTTATTTCTGCTCTCACAGTCAAAGCAAACCAGTTCTATGAAGTATTCAAACATTGCAATTTTCAGCTGGAGGGGTGGGGGGGCAGTAAGGGGTGTGGAGGGGGAAGAGGAAATGCTCTAGAAGGACACATGGTTTGAAAATAGCCTCCCGAGTAGTTGTTTAAAAAAAATCACCATCCCACTCCATTTTGAGGACCACCTCTCTGAGGTTTCTATAGAGACATGGTCTTCCTGCAAGAAAGATCTTAAAGCAAGAAAATTTTCATCTTTGACTTTACTGCAACATCTGAGGCACTCAAAGTACATTTTAAATATTTATGGATAAAATAATATGTTGCCTGGGATTTGCTTAAAAACAACAGGAATTGTGTGAGGGTACAGATGATGCAACACTGGCCACGAGGAACAGTTGTTAAGGTGGGAGACAGGTCATGCCAGCGCTCACACCATTCTCTATGGTTTTGTATGGGCTTGAAACATTTTCCTCTTAAATCAAGAAATACTTCTTAAATGGTATTTTGCAAAGTAACCTGGTAAAACACATAACAAGTGCCCACTCAGCAGAGGTGTGCATTAGAGAAAAGGAGTCCGAATTATCTTTCCACCCACACCCACTTGCCCTTCCACATTAAACTTGCATTTAACTCAATCGAATTGACAGTAAGAGTATTCATCTCATTTTTAAAGATGGCAAGGAAAATTCCTTTTGTAGGTAAACTGGCAAGTTGCATAAAATGCAAAGAACCACCAATCAGGCATAAGATAAGGGATCCTTCCCTGTCCACCCTGGGTCACCAACCGTACCAGCACACCTGACTCTGGCTTACTTCTCCACTGCGCTTTCTCTGTCTGCTCGTGCCAAGAATGCTTTGTCCTGAGAGACTCCACCCACCTTTGAGACTGAACAATCTGCAACTCCCCAGTTCTAGTTCTTCAGCTGGCAATGTCTACACCTATGGTGATGCGTGCCCTGGAATGTCAGAGCTGATCACAGCCGGGCCCCAGAACAGGAGACTGCTCTAAGTGTCAGAACCCTAAGAAGGCCACAGACCTCCATGTTTAAGGCAGACACAATGACAGGGACATGGTGCTGAGCATTATCTCCAACAGCCCTATGAGATGGCTATTCCCAATGCCCCCATTTAACAGACTAGGCACCGAGGCTGGAGAGGTGAATAACTTAATTAAATTACACTATCTGACCCACATTCTTAATGAATCAGGCTAAAATTACTCAGAAAGGGGATTGGAAACTACGACTTGGTGATATAAAAATAACAATGACAGTCGCAGGCAACCACATTCTATAGGAAAGGTGATGCCATGTCACCTGCAGTCTCTCTGCTCACCACAGTGGCCTTTATTCAGATACCAGAGAGATGGCCCCCGAGGCTGGTAATCCAATTTCAGCCCTAGGGTGTTCTTTCCAGGGGAAATGGCAGCAAGATGGGGGTTCTGCCCCTGCCTACCCCACTCCCCCGCAGTGCCTCTTACCTAGCCGGCTTTCCTACAGGGCCAGTCTGTGCCGGAGAGTGGGGTCATCCTAGCATGTCGCAAACAACCTCTTCCAAAACACAATCGCAAGAGCGACCGAAGAGGTGTCCCAGCCTGACTCCTCAAAATACAAGAACCTCGCTGAAGGTTAACATACCTTTAACTTGCTTCACCCTCCTCCGGGATGTGTGCCCTGAAGGGACAAAACTGGTCCAGAGAGGGGCTCTTTGTGAGAGGCTGTTGCAAGTGACCTCCTTCCTTAGCAAAGTTTTCCACACCTCCCTTTCCGTTTCCTTCCTGCCCGTGCCTGGGCTCCCTCAACTTCGCTCACAGGTCCCGGGCTTTCGGATGGGAGGACTTCTCCGTGTCACTTCCTACTCAAACATAAGCAGCAGCCAAGCACCTCTGCCAGTTCTCTCCGACGGGGTCTGTGCATCTAGTCCCGGCTTCCCTGCTCCTGGTGTCTTGAGCCCCAGAGCAAGCCTCACCCAGATACAAAACAATTCTCTGTGCCTGCAGAGAAATGTGTGTGCATAAGGCACTTACAAGCTGTATAACCCTAGTGCAGAAGCTGCCTCACTATCTGCACTTACAACACTGGGGTGATAATAGTACCCACCACATAGCTGTTGGCAGGATATGAGTTAGTAATACATCAAGTGCCAGCACAGTGCCTGGCACACGGAAAGTCCTATTAAAATGTTTGTGATCACTGCCCTTGTTCTTGCTGCTATTCCACAGAATATTGCAGAAACCCAAGGAAACACGACTGCCTAGTAAGTGTCACAGGAGTAAAACTGCTTTCAAATAAGCCAATGGCTATAGAATTTTTAAAGTAAAGGCTCCTCATCAGAAGGAGACAAAACATGAAAGCAAAACAAGCACCTACAGGTCCCAGTGACTGGGAATCACCACGAGGTGCCGGGTGGGTTTCAGATTTGTGACTTCAGCGAGATAGGTATACAACTAAGCAGGTTCTGAAGTGTTACAATGCGGTCACTTGGCCAAAGCCAAGCAGCTGAATCAGAGGGGAGAAAAGAATGAAAACAGGTATGAACTAGTGTCAGCTGTTAAAGGGTTGCATAATCCCAGCTGATGTAACCAGATGTTAATTACTAATGGGGGATAACAAAGCTTCTTAACAGAGATGGTCATGCTACGGTGGGTACCTACATGTAGACAGACTACCTACACATACAGCAAAATCATCAAAATTGTCCTTTCTTCTCTGTCCCCTGCATGGTAGACACATAAATACACACACCCCCACACACATGCATGCACACGCACACCAAGTGGATCCTTGGAAAAGCTGGTGCACTAGGCAGCTTTCAGTGACACTACAAAGAAGAGACACCTGTCTACCGCTAGCACAGTAACTTCACTGCTGTAAAAACAATTCATCAGCATATTACCATTCCTGTTACTACAGATCTCAAAATTGAAGATCTGCTCAGCTGCCCACATCAGTACTGACCAAGCCTGGCCCTGCACGAGGGAGGCTGCAACCCTGCAGGGTGTGAGCAACAGGAGGGCAAAGGTCAAGTGTTTCAGGTCTCAAGTTGGATCTTTAATTCTTAAAAAATGAACTATGTATAATTTCTAACAAATACTACACAGAGTAAACCTAATTCAAAAGGCTCCCTTTGCTCTTGATTTATACCTACATCTCAGAATGTCAAGGATTTCACACTTCTCAGGAAATAAAAACTCTTAACTGAAATTTTTGTATTTAAGTAAATAAAAAATCCCTGGGAAAGTAAATGCGTATCTGTTCTTTATTAGACTGTAAGAGGGCAGGAACCAACAGTGTTTTACACAGCTTGTGTAACCCCAAATCGCTCTGCACTATAACAACAATGCCACTGACACAGCAATGCCACTTTTGAAACTCTGGAAATAAAACCAATGAATCTAAAGGATTATATATAAGGATGCTGTAGTAAACATTATCCATAGAGGGGAGAGGACTAAAAACAACCCGAACATCCACAATAATGTCCAGATAAATTCTGGCATAGCCGCACTATGTAGGGTATTGCTGTGGTTATTAAAAATTAATTACATCTGGACCTATGGCCTCAGAGTGAAACCTGTTAAAAATTCTGTAGCTATTGGCAGAGTGAATAACAAGCAAAACCAGACATCTTGTTGTGTTTATGCTTACACAAGCTTAGAGAAGGTGTAGAACATTTCCATCCTCGGGTGGATGGAAGGGGAAGCAGAATATTACATATTACTTTGTCTTTATACAGTCTTTGAAGTAGTAATGTTGTATTAGACAAAAAAATCATTGTAAACAGCTTCACTTATGCCTCTCCTAAATACTGTATGTAAGAAAATGTGGAAGTCTTCCTTCCAGGGTACTATTATATCAGCTATCATTTATCATTTCAGCTATACTATCATCTAAGTGATTATTAAGTGCCAGAATTGTGCTAAAGACTTTTAAACACATCGTATCATTTAACCCTCACAAGCTCAATTTATAGATAAGGAAACAGACTACATAACCTGGTCAAAGTCCCAAAGCTAGGAGGGGCAGAGGCTTGCTCCGAAGCCCAATCTTTCACCATTAGATTTACTGTAAGATGCACACTGACTATATTTGCCCCCTTCATGAAAAACATTCAGAACACTATCTCATTTACCACAAGGCTTTCAGCACCCTATACAATCACATCTTGACTAAAAGAAAAAGAAAAAAAAATGAAAAAGAATCACTTGGGATCAAGTATTCCTTTGCAAAATTAGATCCCACTAAAACCACTTAAATTCTGAAATTTGCATGAGTTCTCATTCTTTTGAATTAATAGGGTTAGAAATGTCATTCTTTTTCTACTTTAACTAAACATTTTAATAATTTTTAGTACTTTCTGATTATAAACTGCTGTAATTGGGAATTACAGAAAATTAAAAGGAAAAAATTAAAATCACCTCTAATGTCACTACCCAGAGATGATCCAATCAAACCTTCTGCATATTTTATCCCAGTCCTTTAATTAAGCATATATTTTTTTAATTAAGCATATTTTAATTTATTACAGAGTTTGGATTTTACTACATTGTTTGATATCTTTCATTCTTTTGGATTACTATTTGTTTCCTATTTCCCCACATTACTGAAAATCTTTCAAAACCACTTTTAAACTGTTGCATAATATTCTACCAAACAGACCAACAACTATTCTACCACTCCATTGTTGGAATGTTAGATTAGTCCTGATTTCTTACTGTTGTTCAAAAAGATTTGCCTGTACCTCTGATTGTTCTTTAAGGTAGATTCTTAAGGAGTGTTATCAAGTCAAAAGGTGTACGCTTTCAGAAACCTCTTGTTGCATACCTCCAAACTGCTTCCCAAAGGACTGTTGAATGCAGAGGCTATGACAGAGTATGATGACTTTGATTTCTTTACCTGTAAAATGACTGCTGTAAGGTTTTACATACTTAAATAAGAAGCTGCATGAGGCAAAACAAAAAGGACTCAAACCTGCAGTCAGAAGAACCAGGTTCAGCTTATTGCTTTTTTCTTATTGCGTTACCTTGAGCATAACCCCCGAGAGGGCAGAAAAGGTTCAGTAAAGAAAAACTTCAATACAAAAAGGGATGCTCCCAAGTCCCAATGTCCCCAGATGACAGGAGGTCCAGGCAGCAGAACGCAATGAATAGGACCCTTTCTCTCAACAGTTACAGTGTTGTGTCCCAGTACCACAACTTCAGGAGCAGTAGTTCTAAGGATAGCTTTTGAGAAATACAACATGTTGTCCTCCATCAAGTGGTAACTATGGACATGACTTAGCCCGAACATCAAATGACTTGGTTTCTTATATGTATATATCATTTCCTCAAAAACTATTATTCACTCTGCACACAATACTGATCGTGGGAAATCCCTAAGAAGTAAAGACACCCTCTCTGTCGACCAAGTCCTTGGAAATGCCGGGTAAGGATAAAAACAAAGAGCGGCCCATTCGTTGGGCAGCTGGGAGGCAAGTGCCCCGGACGGAGGCAAGGGCGTGCAAGAAACCAGGAGTGGATGAAAATGCACACTAACCATCCGGAGACTGCTCTAGAGTTCAGGACAATCTACAACAGGCAGCAAAGGAGATGGGAGAGGTGCATGGCTGAAGAAGAAACACTATTTGAAACAGAGGCAATGGAGAGACCAAATAAATACACCATGACACAAAAAATTAAAATATTCTAGTCATTTTATTATTACACATGGGTTTTTAAAACTATTCCACTGAAGCAAACACTGAAGCCTTAGCCATTAGTTCTCAAAAGTACTGCTGAACTGAAGTCAGATTGGCAAATGACAATATTATATATTTATATATATATTTATATAATTCAATATAAATATTCAGTTCTAATATAGCAACTGAAAATAGTAAGGAATGAAGAACGGAGATTTCATTCCACTAGCTGCACCTGGGCACTATCAAAGGAGAGGGGAATTGATTTGGAAAGAATGCAATGGCACTTAGTCACTTGCATACTAAGCCAGAACTTTTAGATGGTGGCTAAACACATCAAAGAAAAATTACTCAAGGAGACCATATCTCAATAGCTCGTTCCAGTAATAATCTTCACTGTGTTGAAATTTCTTCTCTGTAAAATATTCCCAAAATCTCTACTGCTAATTTTATCTATGTCCTCTTAACCTTTCCCCTTAAAAAGGGCAACTGGGTACCATCATCTCTACATTCCACCTTCATGTATTTAACACTCATTATGACACTCGCTGCCTCAGATTCTCCAACATACATGATCCTCCCTTTCTTACCTTCTCTTTTTAGGTTCGACTCCATCCCCCTTTAGTGATCTCTGTGGTTTCCTATTAACTCTAAATTCTCCTTGTTTCCTTTTAGCAGAAATGAAACAAATTATCTTTACAACCTAACTCATTGACATAGGCTTATTATTCAACAGAAAATACTGAGCAAACAAGTTGGATTTTCCCATACAATCTTTACTTTGAAGGAAAAGACCTCTCACTTAAGGAACACACCAAAAGAAAATCTAGTCCTGCTCTCGTTTGTATCAGATGAAGAAGACGAATGGGAACAAAGGAAAAAGGAAACATAAAATGGGTCTAGAATATCTAGGTTGATTAATGTCCTTGCTCTGTCTGGTTACTTAAGTCCAGTTATAATTCAAAATGGGGAGCTAGAAGGTAGGAGATGGCTGAGTTTAAGTGGTAAAATAAAATAAATAGGTTTTCACCCTTTCCCCCAATTGAAAAATCACTTCAAATCAAGGAGGAGAACAAAACACAAAAGCGAAAAGCTCCATGTTGGATGAAACAAGGGGACTTCAGGAACCCCACACCAAAAATACGAATGGAGAAGGGAAAATCTGGAAATTGGCCTCTGCAAGCTTGACTTTGGAGACACAAGACACTGGGTGTTTTGTTTTGTGATGTGGGCAGGTTGTGGGGAGGGAAGATTTGGAAGTTGGGGAATTGTCTGTCTTCACAAGGAAGTGTCACTCCTCCCAGTCCAGTAGGAACAGGAAGTCAGAGGGCCCCAAAAGGGACGTCTGCAAGAGGGAAGAAAAAAGGCGGAGGAGGGTGACATCTTCTAGCAAGACCAGATCATGTGGAAGGTGGCAGGAGAGGAGTTTCATAAAGCAGGTGGAGGTGTGTGGGAAGACGGAATCAGATGGTTAAAGAAAAGCAAACACATGAAAAGGTGAGGCATTTAGCAACTCAAAGAAAAACAAAACTGTGTTCAAAAAAGAAAACGCAATCTAAACACCACACTTGGCTTAGCTATAAACATTACTTACATATTTATACTGAACAGAAAGCACTGAACTGCATCTAACCAGAATATTAGCGCTAATTATCCTGGAAGGATGGTGGCAGGAAGATGGAGTATCAATGGGCTGAAGTCCTTACTTACCTAGCCGCCCACCACCACCACCCTAGCTAACATTATTGAGCACTTAGTGGGTCTTCCATGTCTCATTCTGAGTGCTTACAAGTGGGCCTCATGCCTCCCCCAGGAGTCATGAGGCTGCCACACACGAAAGGTGCCATGAAGTCTTCCGGACTGAGAAAAGAGGAATGTTTCTCTAGGAAGGAAAGCGCACCCCCTGAATTCCTTGAGGTCAGCCATTGGAATTCTTTCAGCAAGAAGATGGGCACCTCCCACCACCTGCCAGTCAAATTCAGGAAGTCTGTGATAACAAGCGGCAGCAAGTCCTTTCAGAAAAGAACAGATGAATAAGGAAGGACCTGTGGACGATGAGCTGGGGGAAGGGGACCTGAAGAGAAATCTAGAATACAAATGACCTTGACCTCCTACTCTCCACCTCCACCATCAAATAACATGGAAGGTTAATCTCAGTGCAAACAGACAGCTTTTGTACTGACCCTAAATCCATGAAGAGGGATGACCAGAGAGCGGAACACATCCAGCCTTGTATATGTAAGTGGTGATTCCTTGAGCACAGACAACTACGGATGCTGGCACCATGAAAGGCTGAGCTGTAAGGATCAATGAGCTACGGTCACTGAATGTTCATGGCCAAAGCCATAACCTCATTTTACAGAAATTATAGTTACTATGTCTGGAGCATGTCCTCTATATTAAACTCTGAACATACATAATTTCTAGTACTCACATCACTAATTCTCTAATAGGCCTATTTTACAGGTAAGTAAACTGAAGCTTGCAGAGCTTAAATAACTTCCCTAAGATAACACACTAGCTAGCAATGGAGTTCACATTAGTCCCCATTAGGCTATGTGATGTCCCAGCTTCCATAATCTCTTACAGTATAAGGCTTTCTTCTGACTTTTCTATAAAGTTTGGTGGGATACAGAGAAGTCAATCGCTACCAAAAAGAAATCTAACTCAGAGCTCATGACTTACTTGACAGTGTTGTACACAACTAGCTACCACATTAGAGAAATACACTCTTTGAGTAACCTTGGAGGGTAAAGACAATGGGAGCGGTTTCTGGACCACCCAGGGTCAGAAGAAAAAGAACTGAGATCAGAAGGGGACGGCTAGGAGCCAGTCTTCACTGGGTGTATGCCTGACACTTGCTCTAGACACAGCCGGGTATTCATGCATTGTTCCTCCCACTTCAGAAATAAAACCATCTCCCTGGACCCTCACCTCCTCCTGCTAGTGAACAGAGGCCAGTCTGGATATTGTAGATCTGAAAAAAAAATAACCCAGAACGTGGGAAAGTTCTCAGATGTTTACATGACAAACTTGCACATCCCAGAGTTTTAACTTTGGCACTTCCGGGAAATCGAGAAAAACTGACCCACTGTCACCCAGATGCACCAGCCTTCTATTTATTCACATTATTAGTGCACTTCAGTCAAACATCCTGAGGCATCTTTTCATTCTATCAACAGAATAATAAATAGGAGATACACGTGTGAGATGGTGGATGTGAGCATGAACTTGATGGGGGAGCCCTTTCACAACGCAGACGTTTATCAAATCACCGCAATGTTCACTTTAAATACCTCACAATTTTATAAGTTAGCTTTACCTCAATAAAGCTTAAAGAAAAAAAATTTTTAAAGAACAAATACCAGGAAAAAACTATATGCTTTTATATTTTCATAAGTGCAGATGTGAATGCAAATTGTACTGCATCTATTCCACTTAAGCCAAGTCTAGGCTCAAAACACACTATTAAGTAAAGTATGCCTATTTTCCAAGGTGTATCCTAATGTCACTGACTCATGGAGAGTTCACATATAATTAGAGAAAGGAAAGCAGTAGAGATAGAGAAAGGGAAGGAAGGAGGAAGCAGAAAAAAACTTATTGAGAGATCTCAGAAAATAGCCAGGCTAGAATTAAGTAATGTGAGTCAAAGATGATTCAATCCAGTTACAAGAGCAATAGGGAAAGCAGCTTAATCAGCCTCCACTTTGTCCAGTAATGTATGAAAATGATTTGAAAGCGTTTTTTTTTGTTGCAAGATAACATGCGAAACAGTAGCTTCAAGATAAGCTGGCTGCCTGGGAAGAGAGGGCAAATGGCATCAGCGTGATCTGCAGGGGGAAGTATCGCAGGCTGGCTCTCCTCGTCTGCCACCCAACACCTCCAGCAGTTCAGTCACAGTAAAAGAGCAAATGACATGGGGCAGAGCTGGGACCAAACGCCCATGCCCTGAAACACTGTACCCCTTCAGCCCAGACACCATGACACTAACGGATGACACGAGGGCAGAAAGCAAAGGCCCTGTACAGACCATACGGCATATAAGCCAACCTTTTCAACAGAATAACACCTCCATCCAAACTGGGATTTCGTAGTGACCATGGACAATCCCACAATGTAGGAGTCCAGAGAAGTAAGAGTCCAATCAGTCATCCCTGTTAAATTAATGTTATTTATCACAAAGCAAAACCGATATTTTTTTAAGAAATTCATTATTGCAAATACTTACCAAGAACATACTGCATACCAGGCTCTATGCTAGACAGCAAAGATAAAACTATTTCAGACAGACACAGATGCGCTGTCCCCACCAAGCTCACCAACTATAAAACACCTTGTCCCTACAACTGTCTGCACAAAAGAATAGAAATTGCTAAAGCCTCTACAGGGGTAATGTCATAACTGAACACACAAAATATCACCAAATAATGCACTGGTGGAAGTGTTATCCTTTTTCTTAATGTTATCTTTAAATGTCCAATACTAGAACATTAAGGAACACCATTAACTTTTACTCATTCAACTCATTTCCACTGAGCAGCTACCAAGCGTCAAGACACTGTAGATACAAAGAAGAGGACAACATGGTTCTCATCTTCAGGAAGCTCATGATCTAGTGAGAATAAATTTTTAAGCATCAGAGAGGGGAGATGGCATTCTCTGGAGAGAGGTTTGACAGCTGTGTTTAAGATGTTTGCAAAGTAATATTATTGCCTTTTTATCCTTACAAATTTCCCTATTAAACACACAGACATCAAAATAGGCTCTTGACCTCTGTGCTACTCGGGAATGAATTTCAGCAAGATGAGCTGTTGTCGCTTCTCAAAATACGAAATTCACTCTACCCTCCCTGGTCAGCATTAAAAGACATCAGAGTTTTCCCTCATCTATGGTGTGGCTAAGATTGCTCCTAAGAAAGGTGGTAAAAGGAAGGCCCTTTAAAAGCTGCTCTTTAATAATGAGGAGAAAGGTGACTGTGATACTAACAATGGTGATTCATAATTGCAGCTTCAATGTACTGAGCATTTTATGTGTCAAGCACTGTGAAAGCAGTTTCCATTCATGACATCATTTGACTCTTATAGCAGCCCTATGATGTAGACATATTATTTATCTCCATGTTACAGATGAGGAAAGTGCGGACTGAAGAGGCTGAGACTTGGCTCAAGAACACAAAGCTGGTAAGTGACAGAGCTAAGCCCAAATACTTACCCACTGTATGACGCCCTCCCTCAGCTGCCCTTCTCCTGCCCATGCACCAAACATCTGCAGGGGGCAGGAATCCGCCATGCCATTTCTAATCTCCATGCCTTCAAGTGCAGTCACCTCTAAGAGGCCCTACTTCCCGACCTTCATTGAGTTGACTCCTTACCTTTCAGAATTCATTTGGAGCCTCCTTTCTAGGGAACTTTCCTAGACCACCCCTCTCTAAGGTCTGATGCCTCCTCTCCAAATTTGCTCAGCCCTGGGCATGGACCTCCTCCCTCACAGCACCTATCCCACTGTGCCCTTCAGTCATGAGCTGCTCAAACTCATGGACCCTTTCATATCCAACTGGGCAGCTCCTCTGCCTAGCAAAGTTCTTAGGCATAGCAGGCATCCAATCAACTGTGTTGGCTGATTGAACAAATGAATGAGGAAAGAGAACTGAAGTTCTAAGGGTTATTCCAGGGCAGTCTCTGGAGTCAAAGTTACCTGAATACAAGTCCTGACTCCATCCATGTCTTACCAATTTGACCAACTTACTTAACCTTTTTAAAGCCTCAGGGCCCCATCTGTAAAATGAAGGCTAGAAAGGAACCTCAAGCTCTAAAGACTTTAAATTTAGCAGTTTAGCAAAGTGGCATATAGTATATGTTCAGTAAACATTAGCTTTAATAGTAAAGGACAAGTCAAAAAAACACCCTCTAATAATATAAAGGACTTTGCTTTTGGTACCTGCTTCCTCCCTCCCCTCTAATCTCAAGGCTCTGAGCAAGTAGAAGGGTACTCTTCCCATAGTGTGGCCGGAAGGCTGGAAGGATCTCTACCACAATCAATCCCACTTCCTTCCAAAGCTAAACATTTAAGGCTCACTTAAGTTTCTCTATAAAGCTTTGAAGGGGGGGGGGAATGTTTCACACAAAAATCTTTTCTCCCCAATATTTATTTCCCTAGGAATTGATGGCCTATCTCAGAATAAACCAGTTGCTACAGTAACATTTACCTTTGATAGATCACTATTAGTAATTGTATCATGTTGATCACTAGATCATAGTTAAAAATCTTAGGTCATTTCATACCGAATTCATCCAAACATCCTCGAACATAAATTAAACCACAGAAGTGTTTCCCATTTTGTATGTGTACATGACAATACCATGAAAGATGTCAGAATTCATAGTTACATTTATGCTACATTGAGAAATACAATTTGCTTAATACGGTATAACCCCATATCCAGTGGCACAGGAATGATTTGTTTTGAAAATTACATTTTCTTTAATAGGTTGTAAAAATCTATAGATTTTTTTTGTAATGATTATATAGGACTAGGAATGGCCTGGAAAAATTCTAAAATCAAGCCACATTTTATGTGTTCTCATGATGGTACAACGTAACACTAGTTCATGGGTAAACAGTGATGTACGGGCTCTACAGCGGCTGCAGACTGCTTATGCTCCAAGAGGCGTCCCACTGGTATTCACGGGTACTGCTAAAGCACAACTGCATCTGCCTCTGGGCTTATATAATGAACACTTTGAAACCACAATGTTGGTTTTGAAAGGAGACTACAGGATGAGATGGGGACACCAGAGTCCCCCTCAACAGTTTAGTTCATTTGAGTAGCCCACCAGAGCAAATGTACACCTTTCCCTTCTATGCTTCATTCTGCTTTTCTCTCTCTCGCTCCAAAAAAAAGGCTCGTTTACTATACTAGGTGTTAGTTAAAAAAAAAAAACAGAACATTAAACAAGAGATTTATCTTTGGTACACAATTTAAAACTACTGAGAGACACAGTGAGATCAGTGGAGATGATATAAGCTGATATGAGGGCCCACGTGAGACCCACTTTATATCCACACAGGGTCCCCTATATATGGTCAAGACTTGCCAAATTGGAAATGTTGGCAGAATGATTATACTAGGAGGGTCTTCTATAGAACTTAGTTTTGCTGGCATCTCTTGGATGAAGTAAGAACAACTTCTCAAGTTGTGGCACTCACCTTACCCAGAGATGCCCAAATAAACTGTTGGGACACTCCACCTGCGTCCTCTCTCCCACCTTTACTACCTTCTTTTTTCCTCCTCTCTTTCTTCCCTTATGTGTTACATCAGCAGTCTGGCCAGCCCTCTGCATGGGTTGCCACGTCCCAGGGTTATAGAGGTTGGAGGGTTCTGCCACACAAACAATGCTTTAAAGCTCTCTGATCAAAATAGCAAGGCCTGGATATGCGTCTCTTTGCCTGCCAAGATAACCAATTTAAACCGCATGTTCCATTGTGTTCCGTTGTTATCAACCTTAGGAAGTTAGAGCTCTCTTTTTTCTGAAAGAGTGGTAAGAGAAGAGACTGGGGCACTGGTCACACAGAGCAAGCTCCTACGTGAAAAGGGAGAGGATCAGAGCCCACAAAATACTCAGGAGCCTAAAGGAAAAGTGGCCTCTCACGACATTTCTAAGGCCGAGAGTCAGGACTACACTGTGGGCTGGAAAAGAGGGAATGAGGGAGGGTGATCTGGTCCCTGACAAGATTCAAGGAAAAGAAGGACTGAAGTATAATTAGCAATGCTGACCATGTGTCATCTTTACCACAAGTGACCTTTAGGGAAAGAGATGCCTGCAAGACCTGGAATTCCTCCTGCGTGACTCATGAAACTAAACAGGGCCTGCAGATCACTTAACAACTAGCTTTGGATCAAGCAGCAACTGTCTGAGAATTGGGACCAGCATTGGCGGTGAGATGTATGCAGTCTCTCTTCTTAGCCTCATCCTAGAAAGGGGTGGAGACATGTCCAAATTTCTCAAGGTGAAAAAATCTAAAGACATATAATAGTTAAAAGCATGGGCTTTCACTTCCATAAAGTATGGGATTCCTGAACTTGAATACAAAGTTTGAATTTTAAGTAACTATAAAATCTTGGGCAAACAATTTAACTTCTGTGAGCCTCAGTTTCCCCATCTACAAGGTGAAAATAATAGTTTAACTTCTGTGAGCCTCAGTTTCCCCATCTACAAGGTGAAAATAATAGTAACTACACTTCACAGGGTTACTGAAAGGATTAAACGTGTTAATGGATGTGAAGCAGTTTTCAGAGTACCTGGCCCACAAATAAACGCCTAATAAATTATCTGTTATTATAGCTATTATAACTGGAGGGAAGGTAATTTAAAAATTACCACTCAAGAAATAAAAAGAATTGAATGGTGAGACTAAAAACTAAAATAAACGTTGATACCTTCTGAAAAACAACATGAAGTTGAGAAATAAGAATTAAACAGTCAGAAAATCTGCAGGAGCTCAAAGGCATTCAAATAAGAAATAACGTGCCATTAATCCATTCCAGGAGAAAATATATTTGGACAAGACTTAAGATATCCAGTTAAGAAGAGGCAGAAAAAAAGTTGTTTGAAATACTCATCAGATGCTATTTTAATATACTGTTCACACCCACAGATAAACAACACTTCATGTTTCTTTCTAAACATAAAAATAAAACTCTCCTGGCATTCTTGGTCCTGAGCGTCTAATGTGCTCAGTAATTTTCCATTTCATTTTTATACTCACAGATTTAGAAATGCACTTCAGTTCTTAACAAAAATATTTATGCTCTGAAGTATTTATTGCTTCTGCACAACTAGATGCCAGTGTACAGATGAGAAAGGTATCCAAGAGGAAATGGGGAATAATAGTGTGCAAAGTGTTCTAGAGCAGAAGGTCAAACTACAGAACATACTTTATGAGTGTAACCGGATAGGGCTGGAAGCACAGTGCGGCTTAGCTCAGCCCTGCCCTGGGAGCTCAGCCCAAGTTCTCAAGGCAAGGAGGAGTTCTAGCTCTGGGGGACACTGGCCACAGGCATGATCAGTACCAACACACTGGAATCCCTCAGGGAAAATGGGTTACTCTAACCCCTCGCCCGCAGTCCCCGAACTTCAAAGAGAAGGACAAATCATTGGTTCTGTTTCTTTTTTTAAAAAAAACAAAATCTGTACTTGCAAATGAAGTATTACAGATAAAAGCAGAACTGATGTACTAACATATGTATATCCTCTAGGACACCCCCCCACAACCTCACTCCATAACCCAGTCCTAAGTCCTGGGACCCCTGAAGTGACCAGGGAACACTATTTAAAAAGACAAACTAAATGAGAGCTGGAAAAAGATTTGAAAATCCTCAAGAAAGATTCACATGTATATTTCCATTATTCAGCTTTATCTTGACCTATTATTATGCAGAACTGTTTTGTTAAAATCATAAAAATCCTATATAAAAATATACCAATTTCCTGATTAAACTACAGGGAAAAAGGAACAGTAGGATTCAATCATTCAGTCAATCTAGTTCAGTCTAAATGAAAAAAAAAAATTATAGAAGTGCCAGAAGAAAACCTATTATCAATGTAAGAGTATGGAATTCTTCCTAAATAAGATTCCCAAACTCAGAAACCATATCAAATTTTATCACATCACTTAAAATTCCTGCATGGCTAATGACAACATAAAAGAGGTTAGAAGACAACTACCTGGGAGAAATACTTGTAATATATGTAACAGACAAAAGGTCAGTATCAAAGAAATCCTAATAACCAATAAGATGCTAAAAAAAAGATTATAGCTGAAAGAAAAGGGCTTAGAAGCGCAGGGAGACATTCAATATCACTAGCAGGAAAATGTAAATTTAACCATACATAAGAGACCTTTTTTTTAATCTCTCAAGTTGGAAAAAAATTAAAGTCAATGATTATTTCTAGGGCTGATGAGAATATGGGGGTGTTATCTATGGGAACATACACAGGTAGATATTTTTAAAGAGAAATTTGGCATTACCTGTAAAAACTTAAGTAGCAGGATCTAACCCAGTAATTCCATTGTAGGTATCTATCCTACAAGATTCTTCTTGTACCTATGTAAAAAGATGTTCATCTCGGCATTTTTTATATATAATAAGGAAAACTGGATGCAATTAGAATCTGTATATAGTCACACAACAGGGTACTGACCACACATCTCTAGTGGCAGAAGTGTAGCATTAGGCATAGTATAATCTTGTTTCTAATTTGTTTTACAAAACTTCCTTTACATTACATATTATCTAGGTATGTACACCAGGAAAAGTTCTGGGAGGACACACAACAAACTGGCTGTTGGCAGAGTGAAAAAGAGAACATAAAAACTACTTTGGCATGTTCCCAATTTAACAAAGAGACACAGAAAAGGACAGGAGAATTCTGGAGTGAATAGCCATGGGCAGAGGATTCTGGGTGATTTTTTTATTTGCTACCTTACAAAATGTTCTATAGAGTTCTTACATTTTCCATAATGATCATTATTACTTTTACTCAGAAAACTACCAAGAGTTACACTTAAAATGTTATAATGAAGTGCTTGAGGGGACTTTTTTAAAACTTGAGAAAATAGTATTTATTGAATGTTATTGTTTCTGTCCCAAGAGCTAGACAAAAATCTTAGGACAAAGCCAGGAGTTAAACCCCTTCTTGCTCTTTCCATCCTAACACTTTGATTCTCCCAACATGGCTCACAAACATGATACAGGTTAATTTTAGTAAAGCATATATTTGATGACAAGTTCTAAATGTCATCCTGGATCAATAAGAACTAGGATAGTGTAAAAGGTTCCATGGAAGAAGATAACATGAGATAGACCTTAGAGAAATCAGAGGAGCGTAAGAAAGAGGACATGAATCCAAAAATTCCTCCTATTACCGTATTATTCATCTTTTCTCAATCTGATGGCTCTCAGTGTTTGCAAATTGCCACCTAGCTTCCCAAAAGAGATTCAAAGATGACTATGCAATGATGAAATACATAGAAACACTTAAATATGCACACATTAAATATTTAAACATGCATATTTTCAGATCCTCAAATTGCCATCCCCAAGAAAAAGACTTCAAAACCAACAGTTTACCAGATATCCCAGTTCACTGCTGGTGGTGCAACTTCTGTGGCAAGCAATTTGGCAGTAACTATTAAAATTACAAATGTACAACCTTTGACCCAGAAATGCCACCTCTAGAAATTTAGTCTAAGAATCATAGATGTGTGAAAAAATTCTTCATAACCGCAAAACTCTTCGTCACTGCAAGAAAACCTAAAAACTCCATCACAGAGGACAGGGTGAATAATGGTGTGTCCATATAAGGGAAAAAGGAGTAAGAATGCCCTTTATACACTGAAAAGAATGGCTTCCGGGATAAGAGACAATACTGACTTAGAACAGGAGTGGTATAGTGTACTAGATATATGGAAAAAGGAGGGGAGGGAATATATATGTTTGTATGTATACAAACTATCTCTAGAAGACTATTAAAAATTAACAGTCGACCTTAAAGAAGAGAACCCAAGGCTAGAGAACAGGGGAGGAATGATTACTGAATAATCTTTTGCACTTTCAAAATTTGTCATTATGTTCGATCTCTCATGCATTCAAACAAAAATAAGTGTAACTTAATGTTTAAATTTAATACATTTTATCTTCACCCTCAAAAAAAAAAAAACTTCAAAGCCAACACTTTACTTAGTAAAATTATCCATTCAACTAAACTTAGGAAGTCTGCCAAAGTTCAAGGAACTGTAATTTTTTTTAATGGTTAATCTGTCAAACTCCATGTAAAGTTGTTATATTATTTCTAAGGTTAAGTAGAAATGTTCTACAAATGCCTAAAACAATTCCAAAAAGAAAATAATACTCAGTTTTCTTTGATGTCTCTGCATACAGAAACTCTTCACATTACAGGAAACTCAACTTCAAAAGCCACTACATTTCCTACAGGAATTCTCGCTCCTGGCGTCACATCTGTACCAGCCACTTGAAGAGGGGAAGGGAAACAATTCTACCTGCCAGAGTTTAAACCAGCAACTCGTGTGTGACATTTTCTCCTGCTAGGCGATGAGTCACAATTCCAGTCGATGATATTTGGCTTTCTGCTAAATTCTAAAACATTAGTGCAGATGTGCCCAAGAATAAAAGTTCTATGCAGCATATCCGCCCAAAATATACCCACATGTCCATGCATGTTGCTGATAATATTTGCAGCAATTATGAAAGATACCTGAAAAACCATCTTAGCAGCCTGGGACAAAAGATGGACTCAAGTTCCAGATTCCCAAGGGCTATAGATCTACCCCCCTTCCCTTCCAAGGCCAATCTACAATCTCCTGTACAACAGCCCCAAGTTGGTCCTAACTGTTTAAATACCCCGACTTCCCAGATTCTTCCACAGGATGTGGGCTCACGGCTCCTGAGTGTTCTCTCCTTGAGAGGCTTCTTGTAATCAGTGCCCTGTTCTTCCAGCAACAGAAGAAAGCCACCAATACTCTGGCTCCTTGAGCTCAGGAAAGAATTCATTTTTGGTTCCTCATACAAGTGGCTTGAAGACAACCAGCTTACTGAATAAAGGGCTGAAATCTCTCTTGAGAAGAACACCATTCTAAGGTGTCAGAACCATTGAGAGGCAGACAGAAATAAATGTTCAGTAATCAATCCATCACAGGTTCACCAGATTTCAATGCATGTAAGGAACCTTAGCTACCACAGAGGGGGATAAGGGGTAACTGGTTACAGACCACCTAACGTCTTCATGAGAGAGTTCCAGAGCCCTGAAGACAGCAGAAGACCGCACAGGAAGCACAGCATCCCTGCATCACTAATACAAGGAAAACACACAGGTTCATTCGGAAGGATGGTTGTGAGCATCACAGGAAAGACTTAAAAACATCTAGTAGTTAGTAATTATTTGTTAGTGTTAGAAACTACGTAAAACACAATGAAGGCTTCACCATGCTCAACAAAAATTTGAGAACACTAAATACAGGCATACCTTGGAGAGATGTTGAGGATTCAGTTCCAGACCCCCACAATAGAGCATATGCAGCAATAAAGTGAGTCAAATGAATTTTTTGGTTGCCCAGTACCTATCAAAATTATGTTTATACTATACTGTGGTCTGTTAAGTGTACAATAGCATTATGTCTAAAAACAATGTACACACCATGATTAAAAAATACTTTACAGAGCCTCTGAGCTTTCAGTGAGTCATGATCACTGATCACAGATTACCGCGCTATAACAATAATGGAAAAGTTTGAAATACTGTGAAAATTACCAAAAAGTGACACAAGCCACACAGTGAACAAATGCTGTTGGAAAGATGATGTCAATAGATTTGCTCAATGCAGCATTGCCTCAAACCTGCAATTTACAAAAATGCAATAAATGCGAAGCCCTATAAAGTGAAGGGCAATAAAATGAGGTATGCCTGTCTCATAAAGATAGACATGTACTCTAATTGATATTCTGTGCAGTTTTAGGTCAACACCAAAGTTCAAAGAATAATGTGGCAAATAGTGAAATCCATCTGGTAGAAGTGGGCAAAAAGGCTGTATTTGTCTTTTCATATTTTAATAACATTATAGTGTGGCTTTAATATTACAGTCTCATAAGCCACAAGATGGCTGGTTAAACACAGAAAGCTTACCCAGTGAAAACATAATAAGATTACATGAACAAGGAGTTATAAACTCTTTAAGAAGTGACCCTAAGCCTGTCTTATCTCTACTGAATTTCTAACACTGTGCCTAGAACATATTGGGAGCTCAATAGAAACTTGTTAAAGAAATGAACTGAGATCACCAGATACAGCATAGAGAAAATTAACTCATTTTCATGCCATCTACTCAATTCCAAGTTGTTGTTTTGAAATTTTTTTTGTTGTAGTAATTAAGAGTGTGGGCTTTAGAGACAGAGACCTGGGTTCGATCCGGTTCTGTCTCTTACTAGCCAGGCAAATGATGTGTCCTTCATAAACCTGTTTTCATGAACAAGCAAAATATTCCTCCTTTTCCTAAAATACAGGGCACAGCATAGCAAAGATTAAACAGAAATATATATGCAAATAGTGCCCAACACATCATAGGCCCTGATAACTAATTGTAATATTAAACATTTTTATAATTTAAAAGCTAAGGAAAAATGATTAACCTTTTAAGTTTGGGAAAAAATACAGTATCTGTTGAGGAATTAGAAGAAATTATCAAAAACAAAGGCTGAGTTATTTAATTATGTGAAAGTGCCCCATAATAAAACAACATGATGATGTCAAAAATAACAGCATCACAGAAAACATAAATGCAGAAAACAAATGAGTTATTCTTATATCAATTTTTTGCATGGGACATAACCAAATTTTCCTTAGTCTTTCTTAACATGATTGTAGAAAAACTAAATGAGAAGTAGTTGAAATTTGTAATTTAAAAAACCTATTAACACAGATTATTGATAATAGATATTAGCAGCCTAACCCAACAGCAAAGTATCCCAAAAGCAAATTTCAACCAAAAAGACAAAATCCAATGAAAGAGTTCTGAATTTTAGATTCAAATTGTGAAAGTTGTATTCATTTATATTTGGAGAAACACACCCATAAATTTTAAACACAACTTTTAAAAAAATAAACCGCATCATTAACAATAAAATGGCGTACACTACTTAGTGTTTACTATGACCGACACTAGTCTAAGTACTTCATAACAACCAGCTCATTAAATCTTCAGACTAATCTCCAATGACATGTAAGTGGTAATCTGACCTAAACAGAGGGTGAGCAATGGAGTCGGGCAGGGAGATAGACTGAAGATATTTTAGATAAGGCATCTCTGACACAGCTGGGTAATCAAAGGACCAAACCTCATTGACACACTGCGGTAAATTGACTGTGAGCTGCCCCTTTTCCGTTGTTATCTCCAATATGCAAGTGTATATTTGCAAGGAGAGACAAGCTTTGAAAAACAGAGTTTAAGAAATAGAAAAATCCAAACTAGCATTCCACTTGCACTCCAAATCTCAGTGCAGAGTTGTTAAATTTCTGCCGACTCTCCGAGGTCTCATTCTTTCCTGTCTCAAAGCAAAGTGCAGCACTTAAATATGTGGTCTTGAGATCCGACTCTTGCAATGCTGTCTATGAACAACCAGGCAGGGCAATTAGGGAAAATCGAATGACATCTTTAGCTGCAGGAAGAGCACAGACACCGTCAGCAATAACTTTGAGTCGTTTTCATTTATCTGCATATGAAATGTTTCTATCTGTTCAGCAGCAAACCTACCTGACTTCACCTACTCTTATAATGTTCACCTTCTGGGTTTTGACTTGTTTCTATTAGCTCACAGGTGAGCCTCTGAGCAGAACAACTGATGGTTCCTGGGACTCTGATCATTTTGTACATGGGGCTTTCTCCTTGTTGAGGACATGAGCAGTATCTGGGAAACTCAGGTACCTTCCCCAAACTAGGAAATGGTCATTAGACTGCTGCCAAAGATGCCCCACTCTCCAATACTCCCCACTACTTACAGAAATATGGGAGCATCAATTTAAAACTAAAGTCTCCCAACTTACCTTATGGAAAATAAAGCCAACTGCCATTGCCACCTCCTGAGACCTACAGTCTGCATTCAAGGAGTCAGGAAATCCATGAGGACTGTGACCTCAGTCGGAGTCATTTAGCCAGACACGGAATGTTTTTGTCACTGCTGCATCCCAGCACCTGAGCCCAGCCCTTGCAGTGGGGAGCTGCCCAGACACATCATTTACTGAGAACCAGCTCCTTAGCAGCTGCTTCTGATGCACTACTGCTCCCTAATCCTTCTGGCAACATTCCAGAAGTCTGTGTTCTTCCCACCACACCAAAACTGTGCCTTGCCAATGGGTTCTAACCCTAGACAAGTTCACCATGGATTCAATGTGACCAGAGAAGTGACAGTGGAACATTCTTGGGGTGAAAGGGTTATACCCAACTTTATTTCCACAGTGGCAGGTCAATCACTAGAATCCCACCCACTCAGAGCGAGTCTGCATGCAGCAAGCCGGTCTCTGCCTCTGGGCCTCTCTGCCTGCACAGCCATTCTCTGGGCCTCTGTCCTCGGCACTGCCACCACTCCAGCCTCTGCTCTGCTGCAGCTTTGCAGCCCTGCCACCATGTCGTGCCCAGAGCACTGGGCGGAGCTCTTTATATAGAGTCAATAACAACATATTGCCTACAATGTGTAGTGAGCTAGCCAACCAGGGCCAGGTGAGAATCCTGGCCACAGGAACTTTCATTTTATCCACACTGCCTCCTGCCCCAGTCACCTTTCCAGGGCTGTCACATCCAACTTGAAGCAACTAAATGACAGGAACAGAGATTTCAGAGCCCGTGTCCTCAGACTGATGTCCCAGCCCCACCTCAGACACTTCCAGCAAATTGCACATTTTCAAGGAACCACTCTGCTAGGCCCTGGGGAATCTAAGGTGAATGAAGCTTGGCCCCAACCATAGCTCAACCCAATCAAGGGGGGGGCCAACAGTAAATACGACTTAGTACACCCCTGGACAATCTTCCTGCAGGAAGTAAGGTATGCAGCGAATCTGAAGGACAGCAGGATTGGCTTGGGTTAGAAAAAGTAGCCAGTGGAAGGTAAAGAAAGGGCTTGGTGCTAACAGCCTATCAAGGGTGGAGGAGAAGGAGTTTAGGTTTGTTTAACTCAATATGAGGTGACACCATCACCAAGGTAGGAAAAACAGGAAAAAGGGACGGGTCTGAGGAGAAAGTGACATTCTGAGTTTAAGGTATTTGCTAGTCAATCCACATGGAAAATTCAGCAGGCAGTTGGAATGCGCGGCCCCTGAAAAGAGGTCACTTTACAGAGGCGCTCAACTCCATAGTCACAGATGTGGCTGGGAAGGCCTCCTAAGAAAACACCATCAGGAGGGCAGAGGGCCAGATGCCAGAGCACACCTACATTCAACAGGTGACCTGGGGGGAGGAGAACCGTCATAGGCCGGGGGGAGCAGGAGGAACATCACGGAGACCCAAGAAGGTAATGCTTCCAGGAGGAGGCTGTGGTCAATGTCAAATCCCAAAGGAAGGTCAGATAAGACAGGACTGAGAAACATGCTCTGAACCTTTAGGAGATGTCTGGCCCCTTGGCAGGGTTCAAGGAGAGATGGGGCTGCCAGGAACACACACAGAGCCAAAGCCTGAAAGGGAGATGCAGCCAGCCCCCAGGGCTGCCCCAAAGCCTTGGCTACAAGGGAGAGAGCCCAGTGTTTTTTATTTTTAACCTCAGTTGTTTGTAATAACCAGGAAATATTCCAACCTAGACCAAACTATCAGTTCAGAACAGTTTACAATGAGTTCTCAGAGGTAAATCCAAGCCAGAGAGACACTGGCCAGGTCAGCCATGCACCCTCAGGTTAGACAGAAAACAGTTGTCTGAAGTGGGAAACGAAGAACATTAGACAAACTACAGAGAAATGAAACTACGGCCCTGATACCCAGTATGGGATCATTAACATCATTAGGCATAAGCTTTCCAGAACTAGCAAAAACTAATTTGCAGCCCAGCTTTTCTTTTTAAATATAAAGGTGATTTCTAATGTTTACAGAACGTTCTTCTGGAGGCAAGAGCACCAAAAGCTTCAGGTGGACCAAGCAAATGTAAACCTGAAACTCACCTCCGAGGTGGCGGCATTCTACCAGGTGACCAGCACTGATTACCCAGGAATAAGGTGGCTGACTCCTCCAAGACTGGCCCCAGGTCTCTGGCAGTGCATCCAGCCTGAAGCAGCCCATGAGAGAAAGGAGACTCCCATTTTCCTTTGCTCTGTTTTTACTTTTTTTCTTCTCCCAATCCAGACGACTGGTCCTCATAAATAAGAAATGCTCACTGTCACGTGCAGTAGAGCCGGCTAAAAGGACACGTGTGCTAACCAGAGCACTATTTTTTTCCTATTCTACACTGAGGAAAGGACTGTTTTATATTGGTCTCTAACTACACAGCTGTCATGGAGTTAAATGAAAATTCAGTACCAATCATTCTACAAGTCCGGAAAACAGGGCAAACTATTCACAGATACCACCTGCTTACTTTGCAAGGAATGAGTCATAAAATTTCTGTGCTATGTAAGTTTTATTTGCAAAAGATAAAAAAAAAAAAAAAACCTTCACAGTCTCATATAGTTAAGAGAATTATGGAAGGTATATGATCTTTGTCAAAGGTAAAGAATGGTTAACCATTAGTCATTCTGAGCAGTAGGTCTCTTCAAAGACTAGGTGTTATGTCTGGCATGTTGCATGAGTTAACCATTAACCTACTGACTAACAACAGCCCCGACAATTTTTCTCAGTCCATCAAGTCTGCAAACCAGACCGTGAAAAGGCAGGAATGCCTTCTGTTTCTAAGGTTGCTGATATGGGTAATCCCACATCAATGCTCTATCAGTAAAGGACATGTCAGAAGTCAACACTTCAACATAGGGACCCTTTTTCAGTTAATCCTGAGTCAGTAGGGTTTCATCCTAGCATATTAAATTCTACAATGAAATTTTTAAGAGGTTTATATAACACCTTTTAACCCCCAAACTACAAATCAGCTGTCATAGAGTTAAATCTACTCTCCTCCAGGATGTCAGAGTTCTACTCATTACCATTATTTTCACCAGATTGATTCAACCAACTTTCTTTTCCTCCCGGCAGTACCAACAACAATATAGTAGGGGAAAGATCATGTATTTGCTTTTCTTATACAGTGACTTTAGTTCATCAATCCTTTCTGAGTATACTAAGCTCCAGCCCCATGAGATGGTTCGGCTTTCCAAAAAAACTCAGTCACCTCACCTTCTCCTTCTTCACCTCCCATATCTTCCACAGCTTCACCTCAAAAAGCTGAGTGAGATTCCACTGCTCTGAGGATGAAGAGTCACCCCTCTACGGTGGACAAATACAGCTAGAGAGCCTCTCAATTTGTTAGTACTTCTCCTAGGTAGCTCCAAACCTAGGCCAGCACACAGTAGGTCCTTTGCAAAGGCATGATATGTTCTCCAAGCAGTTAGAGCCAGAGACCAGGGTTCCAAGCTTTAACTGGTGATTCTTTAAGGGTTCCTTGAGTTAGGCTAGCTGGATAAGCCCTTTCACCTCTGTGCAAGACACAATCAACTGGAGAAAATTCTCCCATGCTACCACAAAGGAACACTGTTAAAACTCTTTGAAAAATCACAGATCTGAAGCCACTAAATAGTAAAACACAAAACAAGGGCCAATGAGTACAGGAAAAGCTGCTCAACATCACGAGTCACTGGAGAAATAAAATCCAAAAGCACAGGGAACCACCACGTCATCCCCATTAGGCGTATAACCACTGACCAAAAAAAAGGAAGAAAGAAAACGACAAGTATGGGCAAGGATGTGGAGAAATTCTGTGCACTGGTGGTGGGATTGTAAACTGGTATAGGCACTAGGGAAAACAGTATGGAGGTTCCCCCCGCAATTAAAACTAGAACTATGAGATGATTCAGCAATCCCACTTCTGGGCATAAATCCAAAAGAACTGAGAGAAGGATCTCAAAAGAGGTATCTGCACACCTATATTCATAGCAGCACTATTCACAACAGCCAAGAGGTGGAAACCACCCAAGTGTCCATTAGTAGCTGAATGGATAAACAAAATGCGGTCCACACACTAAATGACATTGGAGTCAGTTTTGAAAAGGAAGGAAATTCTGATAATGCTACAAGATAGATGAACCTTGAGGACATTCATTATCCTAAGGGAAACAAGTCAGTACTAAAAGGCAAATACTGTATGATTCCACCTACACAAGGTCTCTAAAATAGTCAAATTCATAGAAATAGAATGGTGGTTACCAGGGACCAGGGGTAGGAAGAGTTGTTGTTTAATGGGCATAGAGTTTCAATTTTGCAAAATGAAAAAGTTCTGGAGATCTGTTTGAACAACAGTGTGGGTACACTTGACGTTGCTGAACTACATACCACAAAGTGGTTACAATGGTTACTTCCTTTGTTTTGTACCACATTTAGAATTTAAAGAAACAATTAAAAACAAACAAACAAACAAAAAACTAAAAAAAACAACAGGAATGCTGGTCCAAATACTAACTCAAATGAAAGGGATTTTAGCCTTTGAAGTACATCTGACCTATATATTTAGCTAAAAAATGGTCTGGTCTGGGATAGGAAGCAGCAGAAAAACACAAAAGGTAATTGAGGCAACTACTAGAGCAGAGGCTGAACACTGGCAGCCTGAGAGTGCAATGCAACCCACAGATATTCACTTATTCATTTGCTGTACAAGCATTTATTGAGCACCTACCACCTGACAAGCACTGTTCCACATGCTGTGCATACAGCAGTAAACACAACAGATTAAAAACTCTGCTTACATTCTGATATTTTCTTTGGTCCAGACAGTGTTTTAAAATTTGAATGTGTTGCCACTGTTTAAAAATTGAGATGTTTCACACAAAAATAGAGATTTCCCTTAGCTCTTGAAAAAATGATGTGATAGAAAGGGATCTAGAATTTCAGGACAGCAACAATGTGCTGGGATAGAAGTGACTATTCAATGGCAGGGGAGGCACTCTCTGGTTTGGCAGAGGTCTCCATTGCTCCCTATGTGGCTACAGGCATGCTTCATTCATTTATTCTTCCTGCCGAACCCTGTAAGCCTTTGTATCTTTAATCTGCATCATATTCTATGCCCATGTTTCCAAGTCGGGCTTCAGAGTTTAAACTCCACTTCTGCCACTACTAGCTATTGACTTGAGATTAACTCTCTGCCTCAGTTTCCTCATCTATAAAAAGGAGAGATGATAATAGTGTTTATTCAGAGGGTCACAAAAATTAAAGGAGACAATGCAGAGAGTTGACTTATTAGCACAGTGCTGAGCACAAAGTAAGTGTAAGAATATAATAATTTATCCTCAACTGCCTGTCTCCCCTGCAATCCTAAACACTTAGTACTTCCCTGAAAGTCCTCATCCCTAAGCTTTTTCACGTTCCCACATATCCTCAACTGCCTATAAAACCCCTAGACAATGCACCACCACCGGCTCTCTTGTCCCCTCCTGGCTCATGCCAGGAGCTCTGTCCTCTCACTGTATCATAATGTCTCCATCTGTATGTTTGTGTCTAAGTGTGTAAATGAAAAATATTTTTCTACTTCTGGATGGTATTAATAAAAATTAATTTAAAGACAAGCGCTTGTAAAAATGGGGCATTCTAAAATTTCCAAAAAAAATTCTAATAGAAGATATTAAGCATTAATGCTCATTTAAGTTGAACTGAAATAGACATGTCCTTATGGGTATCAGCTGCCTAAGTTTACCTAAAGTCATTTAAGTTGATGCTATCTGTTAAATCTTTCCAAGAAAAATGCTTAAAGTGAAGTGTAGCTTTGTCTAATGGAACTATTTAAGCAAGTGCCGTAAAACTTTTTTAACAGCTTCCCAAAATCAAATTTAAAAAGGTGCTTTTTACCCCTAGTTCACTCTGATATTTTCCAGAGGGTCCCTGGAACATGTCAGAGGAATTTTTTTCTCATTGGAGAAAATATTTGGCTAATTTATCTGCTTAATTACCTGGAAAGCACTATCACAGAGAATGATGCTAAACTTTGTTACTGACTGTTTTATGTTACAGAAATATCCAGATTTCCCTAACAACTGTCTTACAGTAAGCTCTCATCAGATCTTTAACCATTGTCATTTGTAAGTCTTTTGTCATCTATACTCACTGTTTCATTACTCCTAAACTAGTAAAGAACTAGATTTCAGCAGAACAGGTATTAGTTACATAGGATTAAGTAAACTAAGGAAGATGATTTTGTGGCTTTTTGTTTCAAATGTTGTTGATAAAGTGTTTTAAGCTTTTTCTCTTAAGCTGACAACAGTTTAGTAAATGACTGCCTTTATAAGCAGAATTGAAACTTTATCTTTCTCTCTACCTGATCCCTCCAAAAATAAAAAACTCACAGTGACTATTTTTATATTTCATGGCAGTATGTTTATTTGCACAAGTTCAATAAGACTCTGCTTTCCTTGTAAGAGGACCAATTAAAAACACTGGTTATATTACCAAGGCTTTGACTGGAACGTCATACCTGAGAGACACATGTGTAAACTCAGATATGAACAGACAGCTTTAAGGAACTAAGATTGACTTTATAAAGACAACAAAGCCCCTTAGAAGAACTGGCCTGGTACCTTGCTTACAGAGTTCCCAGCAGCCTTACCAGGTGAGTAAGGAAGGTCACTTCCTGGCAGGTGCAGGAACCTCAGGAATGTCTTGGGAACCGCAAGACGAGAGGAATTCACCCAATCTACAGGTACTGCAGGCACAAGCTGATGGCAAGTCTGGCTTGGCTTTCTGGCCTCAAGAAGCCCTTAAAAGTTCAATCTGAAATTCCTTACAAAAAGTTTCAGCAAAGATAATTAAAAGAGCCTATGTAATCAATTGCTCTTCTTGCTGCACTTATGCACATAATCAAGCCAACTATTAACTGTTTTCTTAATCTGGCTACTTCTAATAAAAATGAGGGTGATTTTAGAGAAAAGTATTGTTTCAATAATGCAGTCTTATCTATACTAAATCCTAATACTAGTCTTTGAGATGTAAACTTGATCCAGAATTCTAGTTTCCCCATGATACCTGGCTATGATTCCCAATTAGACTCCTAATATTTCTAGTTCTCATATTCAGCCATGCATTCTTAATCTCGTCAAGTTTGTCCTTCCAGAATGGAAAATCCAACTCCAGATGTTGCTACTTAACCTAATAACAATTTGTTCTATCTTGCCTAGAAGCCACAAAACTGCAAACAGTAATAGAAATGAAACCCAGAATAGAAGCGCCAACCTTCCAAGGCCCTCTCAACTGACCAGTGATGGAGACCTAGCTGCACCCTTTACTGCGCCCCCTCTCAGCATGAAGCAGCCAGAGCAGTCGTCGCCCCCTTTCCCTAGCAGCAGCTAGAGTCTCCATCTGTAGAGGGGAGAATGAGACAGGGACCATAGGCTTAGAATAAGGTTAGAGCCTCTGGAGAAAGCAAGGCAGGATATTTGCAGTCAGAGCAACGTAACTACATGCTAGGAAACCCCCCCTACTAAAACTATGTTGAACATTAAGCTCTAGAATCATTCTTCAGTGAGATCAGTTAATGTTCCCCAGATAAAGAAGAGTAGCACATGTTTTATTATGCTGATCATTTGCAATCGTGTATAAGATTCACTTTAGCATGCTAAAAGGCCCAGGCCTACGTGCTGTCTTTCCTCCTTCAGATCTCAGGAGGTACTTTTGCAAACTGAGCAGCTAACTTAGCTGCAGGCCCAGCTGTAGTCCGCATAGTAAAAGGCAGGATTCTTTAGCAAATAGACAATATCTCAGCCCGTCTTGGGCGCTGAGCAGGCAGCCTTTAGATATGCTCCCAGACCAAGACACCGGTATCCCAGAGAAAAATCAAGGCAGGAGATTCCTTATGTTAAGTTAATTTTTAATATTCAGAGAACACTTAACAAGTCCTTCCCCAAGGCTTTAGAGATAGTTCCCACCTTTTTGGACAGGCTCTAGCACAAGACCCCAAATCCCTTACTCTCTCGAGCTCCACCCTCCTTCAATATGTAGATGATCTCTTCCCATGCAGTCCCTCCCTGCAAACCTGTCAACAGGATTCTCCTTTTAAACTTCCTCTCAGAACACAGCTATCGGGTCTCACCCTCCAAAGTTCAGCTGCCTGCCGCTCAGGTCACACACCTGGGAGTTCAGCTCTCCCCAGGCTACAAGGCCATTACCATAGACAGAAAAAACTTCTCCAAACCATGCCCGTTACAAACAACAAAGACACCATCCCTAACTCCCAAATGGCAAAGACCATACACAGTAATCCTTTCCATGCCAACTGCAGTTAAACTCCAGGGTCTTCCCCACTGGATAGACAACCCCCACCTTAAGCCGTTTGTCTCAGCTTATTCCCCTCCCACCAAATCTCCCACAGGTTCCTCCTCCTCCACCCTGATGGGACCTCTTACTCTCCACATTTCGCACTGCTCGTCTCCACTTCCACTCATCCCTGAAGAAGTTTCTGCCAGCACGGAGTCCTAAGACCTCCCTTATAACAGCCATGCGTTTGGATTGTTAACCCTGGTCTCAACACTTACTCTCTCACCAGACCTATCTTCCCAACACCAGCCCTTTCTTCTCTTTCAGACTGTCCAAAAGATTGCACCATCAAGGATTCCCTTTGCCCTACAGGTTGCTTTGCTGCCTACACATAGGTCCCCAAAATGCTCTTAATCAGCCACCCTATGTAAACATAGCAATCAGCCCAAATGCAAAAAACTTTCTAACCAAACCTTTAACCAGCTTATATTACAGGATTACCAACCCCTCTACAAAGATGATGATCCTTATTAAACCTGGAAAATACCATCGCCACTGCAGCCAAGGGCTCATCTGCATAATAAAACATGTGCTACTCTTCTTTATCTGGGGAACATTAACTGATCTCACTGAAGAATGATTCTAGAGCTTAATGTTCAACATAGTTTTAGTAGGGGGGGTTTCCTAGCATGTAGTTACGTTGCTCTGACTGCAAATATCCTGCCTTGCTTTCTCCAGAGGCTCTAACCTTATTCTAAGCCTATGGTCCCTGTCTCATTCTCCCCTCTACAGATGGAGACTCTAGCTGCTGCTAGGGAAAGGGGGCGACGACTGCTCTGGCTGCTTCATGCTGAGAGGGGGCGCAGTAAAGGGTGCAGCTAGGTCTCCATCACTGGTCAGTTGAGAGGGCCTTGGAAGGTTGGCGCTTCTATTCTGGGTTTCATTTCTATTACTGTTTGCAGTTTTGTGGCTTCTAGGCAAGATAGAACAAATTGTTATTAGGTTAAGTAGCAACATCTGGAGTTGGATTTTCCATTCTGGAAGGACAAACTTGACGAGATTAAGAATGCATGGCTGAATATGAGAACTAGAAATATTAGGAGTCTAATTGGGAATCATAGCCAGGTTTCATGGGGAAACTAGAATTCTGGATCAAGTTTACATCTCAAAGACTAGTATTAGGATTTAGTATAGATAAGACTGCATTATTGAAACAATACTTTTCTCTAAAATCACCCTCATTTTTATTAGAAGTAGCCAGATTAAGAAAACAGTTAATAGTTGGCTTGATTATGTGCACAAGTGCAGCAAGAAGAGCAATTGATTACATAGGCTCTTTTAAATATGCTTTGCTGAAACTTCTTGTAAGGAATTTCAGATTGAACTTTTAAGGGCTTCTTGAGGCCAGAAAGCCAAGCCAGACTTGCCATCAGCTTGTGCCTGCAGTACCTGTAGATTGGGTGAATTCCTCTCGTCTTGCGGTTCCCAAGACATTCCTGAGGTTCCTGCACCTGCCAGGAAGTGACCTTCCTTACTCACCTGGTAAGGCTGCTGGGAACTCTGTAAGCAAGGTACCAGGCCAGTTCTTCTAAGGGGCTTTGTTGTCTTTATAAAGTCAATCTTAGTTCCTTAAAGCTGTCTGTTCATATCTGAGTTTACACATGTGTCTCTCAGGTATGACATTCCAGTCAAAGCCTTGGTAATATAACCAGTGTTTTTAATTGGTCCTCTTACAAGGAAAGCAGATTCTTATTGAACTTGTGCAAATAAACATACTGCCATGAAATATAAAAATAGTCACTGTGAGTTTTTTATTTTTGGAGGGATCAGGTAGAGAGAAAGATAAAGTTTCAATTCTGCTTATAAAGGCAGCCATTTACTAAACTGTTGTCAGCTTAAGAGAAAAAGCTTAAAACACTTTATCAACAACATTTGAAACAAAAAGCCACAAAATCATCTTCCTTAGTTTACTTAATCCTATGTAACTAATACCTGTTCTGCTGAAATCTAGTTCTTTACTAGTTTAGGAGTAATGAAACAGTGAGTATAGATGACAAAAGACTTACAAATGACAATGGTTAAAGATCTGATGAGAGCTTACTGTAAGACAGTTGTCACAGGGAAATTTGGATATTTTTGTAACACAAAACATTCAGTAACAAAGTTTAGCATCATTCTCTGTGATAGTGCTTTCCAGGTAATTAAGCAGGTAAATTAGCCAAATATTTTCTCCAATGAGAAAAAAATTCCTCTGACATGTTCCAGGGACCCTCTGGAAAATATCAGAGTGAACTAGAGGTAAAAAACACCTTTTTAAATTTGATTTTGGGAAGCTATTAAAAGTTTTACGGCACTTGCTTAAATAGTTACATTAGACAAAGCTGCACTTCACTTTAAGCATTTTTCTTTGAAAGATTTAACAGATAGCATCAACTTAAATGACTTTAGGTAAACTTAGGCAGCTGATAACCATAAGGACATGTCTATTTCAGTTCAAGTTAAATTAGCATTAATGCTTAATATCTTCTATTAGAATTTTTTTGGAAGTTTCAGAATGTCCCATTTTTACAAGCGCTTGTCTTTAAACCAATTTTTATTAATACCATCCAGAAGTAGAAAAATATTTTTCATTTACACACTTAGACACAAACATACAGATTGAGATGTAATGATACAGTGAGAGGACAGACAGTGCTCCTGGCATGAGCCAGGAGGGGACAAGAGAGCCCATGGTGGTGCATTGTCTATGTAGGGGTTTTATAGGCAGTTGAGGATATTTGGGAATGTGAAAAACGCTTAAGGGGGGTGGACTTTAAGGCAAGTAGTAGGTGTTTAGGACTGCAGGGGAGACAGAGAGAGAGCTTGGTTCAGAGGTAGGAGAAAGCCTGGATATATGGGATCTCTTTCCATTTGCCCATACACTCACAGAAGTTTTATAAGTCACAGAGAATTTTAGGATCTAAAGAGCTATTTGGGGGCCATTTAGACTGATTGTCCAAGGGATATTGTGGCCAGATCTCATTACAGTAGCGAACCAGCAGAAAAGGATTGAGGTCTGGAATGAGGTGGAGGGGCTTTAGATTATTGTGTAAGCACCCTAGCGGTGAATCTGCAGGAACAGAGGGGACAGATCCCATGGTGAGAATGAGACTGTTCAGAAGTTGCTGAGGCATCCCTGAGCGATTCAGAGGGTCGCGGAGAAGACCAGGCACAGTTAGGGGGTCATCACCACCTCTAACTGTGGGTTCAAGGCAAAAACGCCGGGGAGGCTCAGTACCTGGTACCAGGAGTTTTCAAGTCGAGTAGATACGTAGATAAAGGGAGACTGGGCCTCAGTGGATGAGGATTCTCACCATGGGGAGGCAGAGAAGGGTAGACTACGGGGATCAACCGTGACTCTGAAAGTCATGGTTGGGGGTGCCCCTGTCCCAGAGGAGACCCCTCAACAGTCACTTCCCAGGTTCCAAAGGGACATTTAAGTTGACCAAGAAGGGGAGACTCACCAAATCGAAGGCCGGTATTGGGCAACAAGATGAGCAACTGGGGAAATGGATGGTGAGCCCATGGAGGAGGATCGGGCAGTGAGGGTTCCCAAAGCAGCTCAGGTTCCCGGAGGAAGAGCAAAGTCAATGGGAGAGCCTCATCCGAGTCACGGCACCAATGAAAGGGTATCTCGCCGCAACCCTCCTAACCCAGAATGAGTCAGGAGACAAGGGCCCACACAAGAGACTTTATTATCTAAAAGAGAGAGTGGCTGCCCCCAGAGGGGGTGGGGGTAGAGAGAGAGAGAGGGAGCAATAGAGAGAGCAGCAGGACGCAGAGAGCAGAGAGAGAGCAGGGAGAGCAGGGGGACAGAGAGAGACAGAGAGAGGGTAGCAAGACAGACAGAGACACAGAGACAGCGAGAGGGCAGCAAGACAGAGAGACAGAGAGCAGTGAGTGAGAGAGACATAGGCAGAGAGACAGACAGAGAGAGAGGGCAGCAGCGTGGTGCCTTTTATTGTGGTGGATCCGCTCGGGCCTGTTGCTTTGAGGGAGGGTTGGGATGTTTAGAGATAAGGCGGGGTAAGCCCCAGGCATAATTCTCACCAGCTTATGTGCTTGGGACCATGGGGCAAATGGAGGATAAATTACTATATTCTTACAGTAAGTCCTCATTAAATATGTGCCATTCTTTTCTTAATTTTTATTAAGGTATCATTGATATATCCTTATGAAGGTTTCACAAGAAAAACAATGTGGTTATTACATTCACTCTTATTATCAAGTCCCCCTCATACTGCATTGCAGTCACTGTCCATCAGTGCAGTAAGATGCCACAGAGTCCCTATTTGTCTTCTCTGAGCTACACTGTCCTCCCTGTGACCCCACACACACACCATGTGCACCAATCATGATACCCAACAATTTCCTTCTCCCTCTCTCCCTACCCGCCCCCCGCCCCCTCCCCTTTGGTAACCACTAGTCTCTTCTTGGAGTCTGTTGCTGCTATTTTGTTCCTTCAGTTTTGCTTCGTTGTTATATTCCACAAATGAGGGAAATCATCTACTATTTGTCTATCTCTGACTGACTTATTTCACTGAGCATAATGTCCTCCAGCTCCATCCATGTTGTTGCAAATGATAGGATTTGTTTCTTTCTTACGGCTTAATAGTACTCCATTGTGTATATGTACCACATCTTCTTTATCCATTCATCTACTGATGGACACTTAGGTTGCTTCCATATCTTGGCTATTGTAAATAGTGCTGCAATAAACATAGGGGTGCCAGTGTCTTTTTGAATCTGAAAAGTTTTTTCTTTGGGTAAATTCCTAGGAGTGGAGTTCCTGGGTCAAATCGTATTTCTATTTTTAGTTTTTGAGGAACCTCCATATTGCTTTCCACAAAGTACGTGCCATTCTTATTACTTCTTGTGCTATTCTTATTATGGTTTGTTCTGTCTTATCATCACCATCACTATTATTATTGCACAAAACAATTAAAATATAGAGGAAATTCCAGGACCCACAGCTTCCTGGCACCCTTACCCCCAATAATTTTTCTTTTCTGTTCTCTCTTTTTCTTAATCCAGGATAATTTTGACAGTTAACTTCAGAACCCCAAGTGGTCATCTGGATGTTCCCAGGCTACAAATTCCAGAGCAGTAAGCTTATTTCACATACTGACACAGAGAACAAAATTAATAGTCTGAGGTTGTCCTTAAACAGGATAAAACATCCTGTTTTAAAAGGCAAGAAACCTAGTGCCTGAAATAGACTCTCAAGCTCTCTGCAAAGATACCATGAAGTGACCATGATTTTAAGATATGCTGCATATGTGAGACCCTGATGGTGCTTAAGAAATGCTCTGGGCCACTCACCCACCATTTCATAGCTGGATCATTTGAGGAAAGATTTTTCAAAATTGCTAAATAGACTCAGAGCCATCATTGTGGATAGGAAAGCACAAACCAGCAGTGTTCCAACTGGAAAGCTACTCAGGGAATTTGTTAAAATGCAGGTTCCAGGGCTGTAACCCTGGACAGTGTGATTTCCCTTATGTGGGGGGCCTTGCAGAACCTAATCTGGATGAGCTCCCGGGTGGTGGGGCTGGGAGGACACGGGTACCAATATGCACCCACACCTCCATCAGATCCTGCTGGGCCCTGTCACCCGAGTCAAACCAATCGTGTGGTTTGGGCTGTGTGCACTGTGGATAATGCCATGCATTCAAGACTCCAAAAGAGACGGGCTGCATGCCCTTAGTTCCCTTCACATAACAGAGCATCTGAGCGCCCCTGATCTCAGCATGAGGACCAGGGCAGGCACTGGAGGCATGAGCTGCGTGCAAGTCCTGTGCTGAGCAGAAAACCTCTGGGCCCTGGGGAGTCTCTTGCTGGTGACTTTTCTCTAGGCAACAAGATCTGTCCGCCCGACCCCCCATCCACAGCAATGACCAAGAAGCCTTACCTCCAAGAACAGAAATTCTTCCTGCTCATCCATCTTCTAACTTATTAAAAGGCCTGTATGGCCCATGGCACCTTGTCCATGCCTCTGACCAGTCAACCAGTCAATTGCCCCAAAGTCCACAGGAAGCTCCCTCCACAACCACACAAAGCCTCGTCTCACGGATTGAATGACAAGGAAAAATGGGCATGCTATTGAGTTTTTAAAAACTGAGTTTGGCATATTCACTGCATTTTAAATTCCACAAAATGGATTTTACTTCCTTCTCTCAAAAATGCTGTGCTATATCCCCGCCCTTGGGAAAGTAACACTAGGCAAAATACAGCTTTCCTGGCCAAACTGCAAGCGGGCTGCTAGTCCTCTGGTAAAGAGGGTTGTATCCAACCTTTCACAGACGCTCCTAAAACAGGAATATAATTCTCCTGAACCCCTCTTGCCAAACCATAAAAACAGGAAGTACAGGTCTACCTCTCTTGAGAGGAGCTAGACGTACCCCACCCACTCCACCCCCTGATCCCACACCCTTGCCCCAGGTGCTCAGAAAGGTCCCCTGCCTAGGCACATGCAGGGCTGACAAGTGCCGTCACAAAGCTGGAACACTTCATTTGCCTCTAGCTTCTTCACCCTCCCCCACACACTTCTAATAGTTGAAGCCATAGTACTAAAGGGATAGAAATAATTTCTGTATGCTTCTTGCTTTCTTTATGTTTTGCATGCTGACAGTATAAGAGGCCGAGGTATGTGTACAAATTGAAAAGGAATTCACAGCACTCCATACTAACTCTTGCAACGTCGACAGTGACCACTGAAATATGCTGCTGTCCCCATTAGAACAAGTTTCAAAGAATCATCACTGTGAAATGTATGCCAGGCAGACATTGCATTTGCCAAAAATCTAGCATACCTGTAGGACAGATGGTTTATTAAGATACATTGACTTTCCGGCTGGACGTCATTCTTGCCGGATTAGCACCAGAGCAAAACAAACACAAAGCTTGGGTTTGGTAAAGTGTGTTTGAAATTACCTGTTACTAAATGCTGACACAGGCAATCCATATTGCTCCCAGGACTATAAATATTTATTTCCTTTGGGGAGAGAATCAAATGGAATCAGAAAGGCAGCTTATGTTTGAAAACCTGGATTAACTCTAATACAAGAAAAAAATCCAATGAGACAGGCAGGTACTAAGTGTTCCACTTGGGAAAATTCTAATCTTTCCAAACAGAAAAGTCACAAACATCCCTCTGTTATCCATCATATCCCAGCTTGAAAGCAATTTCCATTCCCCACCTCCCGTCCACCATGCACCAGGCACAACAGACTCCAAGCTTCCTGAATGTGCCCTTTCCACTCTGCACCACTGTCCCAGCTCCTGTTACCTTTCTCCTGCAGACATCCTTTCTCTTCTTCCCTCCTGGGGCTCCTATGCAGCTATTTATTCCTCTGCTAATGTTATCTCATGCCCTCCAGGCAGGTGAATGCCATCCAGTCCTGCCTCTAAGTCTTTACAATATTTAATTCTTATCATTTATAGAGCAACCATCAACCCTGCCAAGCTACTTTCTTCTCCCTCAAGGGCACTGCTCCCTTGGTTTCTGTGAAAGCATGGTAGGTACACTATAAAAGTTTTCCCCAAAGCAAACTTCATGTATGCATTAAAAACTGCATGATACTTTTTACCTTCTGAAATCATTATTGCAGCCAAATGTAAGGAGCCTAAAGGCAGGAGGAAGAACCCTCCCCAACTGCATCTCATCGGAACACCAACCATCAAGGTTAAGACTAAAGACAAAGTCAGTCCATACACTCAGTCTAAGGAAGCCAAAGATGCTGCTGCCTTGTCAACTCACCAAATTTACTGAGGATACCAGCTAAAATAGCTAAAGAAAGAGGTACCAGTTAACCACCCACAGGAGCCTTCAATGCAAAGATGCAGGAACACACCAGCAAAGTGAAACATATCTTTCTTCTGAGATGAAATGGAAAGAAAAAAGAAAAATTGGAGGCAGGGGAAGAGAAAAGACTTAAAAAATATAGAGCTTATCATAAAGTCATATAAAAAAGGGACTTAAGTTCTCATGCATTTGTGGTGGGAATGTGAAATGTGACAGGCACTTTGGAAAACATTTTTGGCAGTTTCTTAGAAAATTAAACATAAACTTACCATATGAGCCCAAAATTCCTTTCCTATAATCTATATAAGATAAATCAAAATGTATTCTCACACAGACATGTATGCAACTGCTCACAGCAACATTATTCAAAATAGTCAAAGTGTAGAAAAAAATCCAAAGGTCCATTTTCTGGTAAATTGATAAATAGTGGTTTAATCCATGCAAATCATGCAAAATCCATGCAATAGAATACTACTTAGCAATTAAGAGGATTGAGCTACTGATGCATGCATGTCTAAAACATGTTCATTAAAGGAGCCAGGGGCAAAAGTCTGCATATTATGATTCCAGGTATGGTGATTTTTTCCAGATATTAGAGACAGAAAACACATCAATGATTGCCTATGACTTGGAGGTGAGAACAGGGACTTACTGTGAAATAGCACAGGAAACTTTTTTAATTTGATTGATTAAACTGGATCTATGGTGATGTTCCAGAACTAGATCATGGTGATGTTTTCATATCTTTATAAATAATCTTACAGAATCATTGAATTGTACACTTACCATGGGTGACTATTATGAAATATCCATTACTTGTTTCAATAAATCTGTTAAATAACCACTGATTTCAGTACATGTACTACATATTTTTTTGAACAAATATGAAAGCGACTATTGAAAATGCCTAAGTTCTTCAGTGAACACTTGTATGATCCAGTACTTTGATAATTACTCATAAATTTTGTTGTGTCTCCTATATCTTATGATGCACATTATTGAAGTCAGTGTTTTCAGGGGAAAAAAAAAAGAGGGACTTAAATTACAAAGAACATATTAAAATCCTCCAAAGAGGGAATCAGGCTTTGGTATCTTTTCAGGACCCCTAAGCTATCACCTCCACTTCACCTGGCACACAGTAAACAATAAATGCTCATTGAAAGATTGAACTGGGTGCTGCAACGGAAAATCCAGCATTGATGGACTTCTTTAAGGATGAAACTATTGTCTTGGGGAGAAACAGCGAAGTACCATGTCCTATGAAGATGTGAGAGATATTTCTACCCAGTGAAAATATGACTCCATCCTATCAAAACCCCTCATCTCTATTCACAGGTACTAATAACAGAGGCTTCCTAGGTATATTTCAAGCAGTCTTCAGAACTTGATAAATTATTTCCCAGAATAACGATATTTTATTTCACTTCTTCATTAAGGTCATTAAGCAGATTCAATGTATCCCACTGGACAGATGGACCAGCTAGGCCCAAGTGTGAGAGTAAGGAAGGATAGCTGGTCATTTCCTCTACCTCGAAATACAAGAATCACTCATTTTCAAGTAAAGTTAGATTTAACTGAATTGAAACAAAATAAGAGGTGAAACTAAAAGCTAGATCACAAAGTTTAAGCTCTTTAATTCAAACAGCAAAATAAAATAGATGGTAACCTCATGAAAATGTCCTAAGGATGTCTGCCCTGTGTTCTGTTTTATATTCCCTAAATGTTGGTGTTAAACTACTCCAGATTAATTGGATCGGTGCCTTTAAAAAAAAAAAAAAAGTCCTCCAAGAAGCAAAAGGGAAAGTATGTTCCTAGAACAGTGTCAACTGTTCTCTGGTACCAAAGTCCTCACCGTTCTATTAAAATCCTCTGATTCTGTGTCTGTTCTCCCACCCGGTCCCCAACAGGGAGCACCTGATTCGTTTTCATAGTCCCTGTTCCATATCTGCAACACAGTAAATTCTCAACAATGCCCACTGGGCCATAATAAACTGAAGTAACTTCCTAAGATACATTAATATTTTCCAGACAGTTTGAAAAATGTCCAAATAACCACAGGATCCTATTTCCAATACTAAAGCCCTCTTATTTGTAGAATAGGCTAACACTGAAATTATCCTTATTTACTCATTAAATCTATCCTGCCTAGACTTCTGCTGGATAATAGAGATAATTGCTTATATAAACTATTTTTCTAGTAGCCTATAAAATGGAAGTTCTCTCAAATCAACCTGGATTGTTAATGATCACAAAGAGTTTTATAGCCCTCCTACCCCATGACATCTTTTCTTTGAGATATAAAAAGAGCCGAGTTGTGAGGTGTGAATTACAGCCCTGCCCATCATCTGGTGCAGATACAATGAGAAGATGAACAGGAAAGATGAGGTCACATTCCTGGACCCCAGAGGGAGCCTTCTGGGTAGAAAGTATTTCAGACTTCTCATCTAGAGAGGCTGTTCTCTTTCCTTTTCTTATTCTCTACATCTAAGTAAATTTTTTAAAGAATATGATCAACAATAAAAATGACAATACTTAGAAGACTTTAGAATGCTTTTGCTTTAAATCATGCTGTGGTAGGCAATGAAATCAAGTCATCAGCTCCAGCACAAGAGATAGTACAGAAGACACGAAGAACAGTGAAAGAGATGTTTTGGGTGGAGAAGGTTAAAGAAAAAGAACATTTTTGGCAAAACAGAATGCTAATACTTCAGGATGCTGGGAATCTAAAGCAAAATTTCAGTAGTTCAGCAGCAAGGGGGAACAGAATGGAAATAATTACCTTCCTCACCATATTCCCCCATGACCACTGCATGGGAGATTCTGATGACCATCTTTCCACAGTGGGAACAGAAGAGCAGGCTCAATGCCATCTAAAGGCCCCTTCCAGTCCCCATTTTTACTACTCTGCATGCCTCATATAGTTCCCTCCATCACTTTGACTTGCTGAATTTACTGGGATCAGTCTTGTGATTAAAAGCCTTGTAAATAAATACAAAACATTTCACCAGTTCACTCAAATGTTTTACTGCCTGACCCCCTGCTTGGAGGTTGCACATGGAGCTGATGAAAAGAATGTCATAAGCATTCCTTTCGACCCACCTGGACTAAACAGCTATTCACTCCAGGCTAGTGTCTCTTTAAAGGGGCTGGAATGCCTTCCTTGCTTTTTGTAACACAAGGGGGAAATAACACAGATTCACAATGACTGCCAGGGCCTCATGTCATTTCACAGAGAGTAAATTTTTAGGGAAAAAGAGTCATCTATTTTCCTAAGTAGAGAATGAAATTATCTCTGCAAGTGGCAGTTTAAAAACAAAAACAAAACAAAAAACGGGCAGCTAGATACAATTAAGAAAAACAAGTTTTTTGAAAAGGCATGAATCATGCAAGGTCCATGGGACAACACATGGCATGGTAATAGCATGAATAAAAAGACTTCTCATATAAATGTGTACACACATATATCGTTTTCCGGAAGTATTTGAGAACCCCTTAGTAATTGGCAAAAAGGACTTCAAACCTAGTCTAGCTCACCTGTAGAAAAGAGCTTTCTGAAAAAACGAATACAGTTAAAACAGCAGATCCCTGCCTTGTTAGAAAAACATGCATAAATACCAAATTGGTGACAATGTAAATAACAAGAAACAGGAACGGGCAAGAAGAGTTTAAGAGGAGGAGCTACTAAAGGTGGCAGAATAAGCAGTCAAGAAAAGTATGGGCAACGTTGATCCAGCATGTGCTTCCTTCCCCAGATGTTTGTCAGGAACCTAAAGCCACGTTTCACGAGATTTCTGTTTTATTTTATTTACATTTCATTTGCAAGAAAATACAGATTTTTTTCTAAGTTTGAAAGATCTCATACAAGTAATATGGCAACTTAAAGATCCAAAGATAGCTTTTGTTGAGTATGGAATGGCCAATTTGGGGGTTGGTACTATCACTGCCAAGGAAGCTTTAGAATAGGTATCTCCTTTTCAAAGGGGGTAACTTGCAAAATGACTGATCAACAGCTAATTCAATGAAGTCAACTGATTGCCTATGTTCAGAATACGAACATCCAGACCAGTAGAATGTAACCAAAGAATGCCTAGCCATGCGTGTTTTATATCAGGTTCTGAAACAAACTTGCTTTCCTAATAACACTTGGCTTCAACCAGCATTTAAAAAAATAGCTAACATTCCTTGAGTCTAAACCAAATGGTGCTAAGTGGAGGAGGCTGCCTAGAGGTGCATGCGGCTAGGGGGACTCCAGGCTATTTTAAATAAAGAATATGAAAAGTGTAAACAGAGACCACCAAAAGAACAAAAATGATGAGAAAGCTATAAAAACTTTACTTGTCAACAAAAGATAACCAATGTGAAAACAAACGCCGTGTCCTTAATGATGGAATGTGCAACTTCATTTAATATGTAATGAAATTGCAGGTGATATCAATTACATTTAAAGGCTGGCACGATAAGCAGAGGAAAAGGAGGCAGTCCCTGGACCTACTGAGAAGCGGAGACACCCCAATTCAAGATTTTTTTTTTAATTGCAGTAGTGATCAGGTGTCGACCACAGAGCAAAATAATGAAAATTATTCTGACTTTCAAGACTCCATCACTCTTATGAGGCATTTAAACTTACCGGAGACTAATAAGCTATTAATTCTGGGGTGATCCAGACATTTTCACCATGCAGGACCTACTGAGACAGGCATGATTCATCTTTACAGAGGCAGTGACCTTGGACCATACACCCAAAGGTCAGCATAATCTCTCGGGAACATTCTTCTTCCCCCTTCCTCCCCTATCTTCCCATTTTCCTTACAGATCCCTTTTCAGCAGCCTTTTCTAACCAAGATTGAACCCAGAGTAAGTACTCTGCCTGGCTTTGTGGAGTGGACAACTAGGGGAAGGTACCAGGGGGAATGGGAGCCCCCGGCACCCAGCAGCATTCCCAGGCAGCTGGTCCCAGGAGCACCGGCCACCCCACAAAGCCTGCAGCCCTTCCTCCTGCTGGAGCTCCTGCCTTAAATCCCTGTCACTTAAGCATGGAGCTGGGAATCTCCTTTTGCACTGAAATAATATTTAAAAGAGTACCTTCATTCTACAGTATGTTATGTAAGAGCTAATGGGCTGTATGATAGCTGAGAAATTAAGCACCAATTTTAACATCGTTTCTATAGGAAAATCAGTCCTGGTTCCTGGCTGATTTACAAACTTTTGGAACCACTCCTTGATAAAGTGGGCCTAGAAGTAGAAACAGTATGCATGTTTCAAGGCAGTAAAAGGGAAAGTGGCAATTTGTGTCAATAAAAACAAACTGTGTTGTATGTGTCTCTAGCATGAAAAAATATTTTTGGTTATTAAAATTCAGTAAGTGGGGAAAGTAAGGAACACAGTATGCTTTTAAAGATATGGAAGTCCTCAAAATACAACAGGATCAAAGGAAAGACAACATACATACTGTGAGTTCTATTGTTTTCAGAACACAGTAGTCCCCCCTTATCCATGAGGGGACACATTCCCAAAACCCCTGTGGATGTCTGAAACTGCAGATAGTACCAAGCCCTTTATATACTATGTTTCTTCCTACATACATACCCATAATAAAGTTTAATTTATAAATTAGGCACAGTAAAAAATTAACAATAACTAATAATAAAACAAATACAACAATATACTACAGTAAGGTATGTGAAAATGATCTCTCACTTTCTCAAAACATCTTAATGGATTGCCCTCACCCTGCTTGTGGTGATGTGAGATAATAAGATGCCTATGTGATGGGATGAAGTGGGGTGGATGGGGTGGGCATTGTGAGGTAGTGTTAGGCTACTTTGACCTTTGATGGTAGGTTGGGAGGAGGACCGTCTGCTTACGGGACCACGGCTGACAGGTGACTGATACCTTGGACAGCCAAACCTTACACAAAGAAGACTACTGTACGCTCCTATCCAGCAGCCCTTACAATTAGCTGTGGCTCCTTGTTCGGAAATCACTCACCCACCTGCCAATCTTCTCTTTTCTCTCTTGTCTATCATGTACTGCTTTCTAGACTGAAGATTTCCAGCCTAGCATTTGAAACACTCTTGAGGGTCTCAAATTATTTCAAAATAAGTTATGAAATTCTCAAAACAAATGAATGCAATAGGCAATATGCTGTAAAGAAATCAGCTCTGAAGGGTGTCAGGAAACCTAAAACCCTGGAGATAATGTTGCAATTCCCAAAAGGATACAAATCACAGTTTAGGAGAAGCCAAAGAGGCACATATGTAACACAAAGCAAACCCAAAGACCCTTTCCAGACCTACACGGTACAGGGATCCCACCAAAAATCTCTGCTAAGACATCTCCAAGTCATGCTTGCACTGTTGCAAAAGGCAATGGATGGGCAGCAGGATACAGATTTTTTTCCACAGTCTACAGAAACTTCTGAATTCCACTAATCCTCTCACCCCAGTGATTTCCAACTTTTGACAAAGCAACACCTAATACCATCTCAAACCCCAACGACAAAGGTGAAGCTCTGAAAATACATCCAAGTGAAATTAATATTAACTTCAAAGACTGCAATAATAAGAATATTGCATACATTACAGTCCCATTTTTTCATGGGAAGGATCATAGGAAAATACCACAGATCATTCAAAGGAAATGAACACTCACTGCAAAGTAAATATATATATGATATTTCAATATGTTACTTGAATCTTTTCCTGGACAAAAATAAATCAAACTAGTCGTTTCTTCTGAGAATAACAGCACAGACGTTTCCTTCTTTGCTCTCGCCACCAATTCAACCAGAGTTGAAACAAATAGTTTTCTAGAACCGTTGAATTGTTAAAGTGTGGAGCTAAGGAACCTGAGAAATCATACACTATTAGACCAGCTAACTCATGATGGAAACAAGGAAATGGAGTCATGAGTGGCTACGTAACTAGCCTAAAACCAAAATAGCTAATTAGTGGACTCAAACTTGGGACTCAGGTTTCTGAAATGTCTCAGGAGTGCACTTTCCATCAGACCACATGGGGGATGATGGGATGGCTGGGGGTTTTGCAAAAATTCAAAATGGATTTGGCCCATTACACATCTGCCCAGAGTGGTTTCATCTTACACGGCCTAAGGGACTCTCACGTAACAAGCTAGAGGCACTTCACAATGGCGCTGCCCTTTTAATGAGTAGTGCCTTTTCCAGACACATGTGTGATCAAAGTGATTAAAATCAAACCTGGAGTTAAAAGGTACACACATACCAACAGTAATTCCAATACCATTCCGAGAAGTCACTATTTGGTTTTCTTGGTCAAACAGTAATTTATGGAAAAAATACCACTTATAATGGATTCAGTTACTAGTAAAATATGCACAATAAGGGAATTACCTTTAGAATTTGTTGAGTATGAACTCGAGGTCCCCACACACTAAGAGAAAAAAATATATAAAGAGCTAGCTTACTATATAGTAGAGAGGCAGTTCTTTGAGCACCATTCCCCAAAAACAAAATACAGCAATGAACGGACCCCAGATTTATATACGCCAGTACTGACAAGCCCAAACACAGTAGATTTAAAGGGGCTTTTTGATTGGCGAAAAAATTTGAAAAATCCTGGGTTTTCCTGTTTTCTTTAAGACTGGGATGTATGGAAGAAATGTTAGGTGACATAAAGGGAGGAAGGGGATAGAAAATCAGAAGAAAAGAAAGTAATGAAATGGTAAAGAGGGCACGTGGCTCAAGCAGGAAAAGGCAAAAAGGTTTATGTTATCCGAGGGGGCGGCAGGAAAGCCCCCTGCCTTCTGTAGTGGAAAGCTAGTCAGGACATGGGAATGAGACCAAATGGTTCAGGGTATCTGGAGATTTCTCTCTGGGTGCAAACAGAGGCTTCTGTCTGTAGATGGGGTCTGGTCTTTTGCTTGTTCCTGTTAAGGAACTTGATGTTATGAGAATACCAATCGAGAAATTATACTATAAACCTAACTGTAAGGGGACTCAGCTCATTCTCAACCCGAAAGGACTACTGTCTGGGCAGATCAATTTAGTACTCAAAAATACTGAATAAAAGGGAATTAAATCGCCCTAGGTACTGTAATAAGACATGGGTAGTCTGTTGCATGCATTGATATTTCTGCAGCCTGTTCAGGGTGTCCTTTAAACATTAATTACATTTAATACCTCTTTTTTAGTATCCCTTTTCATTAACCAAAAACTCCTATTAGTATAAGAATATGTCCTTCTAGCAGGTACATCCAAGATTCTGAATAATCATGTGGTTAAAAAATGGACTGGATTTCACAGTAGCCCAGAAATGCATGCTGGGATTTATCTAACCAATCACAATCAAGCAGAAAAATCTAAAAAGTAGCTGAGGAAAGTAGGTAAGCAGTCTTTAAGTCAAATGCTGTCTCGTGGTTTTAAGAACATTTTTTCTCTTCATGGCTTTAAAAAAAAAGTCTGTAAACAACATCTAAAAATCAATAAAGTACACATAAAGATGAATGGTTACAATCCTGGAAATGCTAACACTGATGCCAAGCACTTCTCCCTCAAGCTCAATTAATCAAAATTTACTGAGCACCTACTAAGGTCCAGTAATGGAATAAAGACCTTGACATCAAGTCAACAATATTTAATATTAATCTATAAAACAAAACAATGGAAAATATGAGCCTTATAAATTACAAAATCTGGCAGCATATAAATTGGGCAACCCCTGGCAGGGTGGTTTTGCCAACAGAAATCATACATTATTTTCTGTCATGTGTTAATCCTTCTCCTAGTCAACCCAAAGGAATAAAAGAAGAAAAACACTATGTATTCTAAAGATGTTTATGCTATTTTATTTCTGGAAACCAAAAACCCTGGAAATACCTCAAATAACCAACAAACAATAATTGCTAATTATATTAATTCAGAATAGAAAGTATTCTTTCAGTAAGTACTCTATTTGAATGTCATTCTACATATAGGACACGATAAGAGTTAACAGAAAGTTTATAGAGACTATAGAAGCAGTGACTATGTGCAAGCGGTAGGAAAACGGGTGTGAAGGTTGAGATATTTTAAGAACTAAAGTATGGCTGTTTTCAAACAGGCTTCAGGGTGATACTCACTGGCACAGAAGCCAAAAATGATGGGTCCAAATCCATATGTCGTGGATAACTGATCCCAAGCAAAGTTTGTGTTTGTAAGATCAAGGTCCTCAAAGGAGAGAAGATGATGAGTCACTCACAAGATAGCTACCCCCAAAAATGCCCTTAGAGTTGACAACTGAGCACAGAGTAATATAAAGTGTTGTGCCTGTGCTTCAGGGATCTGCTACAAGGGGCCGTGAAAGACATTAACACGGTTTCTGTGACTATCCTCCTTAGAAACCATTTCAAACAACTCAGGGAAATCAACACGCATGTACAAATTACTACATGATAACGGGTTGTAAGAACCACAGATTTGTCTTTTGTCCAAAAAGCTACTGGTTGTGTTGAACATTCAATGTTGGTAAAAGACTGTTAGATGGATGCAAATATAGTAAGACAGTCTAGCAGTCCCAGGCCTTCTTAGGTAAACTACAACTCCTTGCCTGACAATCACCCATCCGGTTAAGCCACTTCTCTTAGTCTGTTCAGAACTGCTATAAGAAAAGAACAACAGACTGGGTAGTTTATAAACAACAGAAATTCATTGCTAACAGTTCTGGTGGCTGGAAGTCTGAGATTAAGATGCCAACATGGTCAGCTCAGGATGGTCTTCCAGGTGGTGGCCTTCTCCTTATATCCTCAGATGGCAGGAGGGACTAGGGAGCACATTCTGGGGTCTCCTTCATAAGGGCACTAATCCCATTCATGAGGACTCCACCCGAGCACCTCCCAGAGGCCTGACCTCTTAATACCATCACCTTTTGGGTTAGGATTTCAACACATTCAGACCATAGCACCATACAAGCTATTTCACTGGCAGGGCAATACCCAGGCTAGGAGGGATGGAAAATGGAAGAGAAAGGAGAAAACCCTGGTGAGTGGACAGGGTAACATAACATTTACTGATTTGGGGCTACACAGTACAGGGTGCCATAAATGATACATCAACCCCAGACCTAAAAGGTACATACACACACAATACATTTTATACATCGACTCTCCCAAAATAAGGAATTCAGCGAAGCAGAAACCCCTCCACGCCAAATGCTTCTTTTATCTTTAAAACTACAGGCAACTCAAGAAAACATTTACAAAGAACATGACAACCTTTGAGGAGAGTTCATCAGTAACCTTTGTATAAAATCAACCGAGATATTTAGTAATACAGTATAAACAAGCATCCTCTTCTACTGATTTTTAAAAAGCTTCTGTTCTCTAATTACTTGACTTCTTCATTAACATAAACCATCCTCATTCTCACTTACTTTGAGCCTTGGAATCCAGTTTTGTCAAAAGATTTACCTATTACAAAATCAGTACTTTATAAACCAACGGGTCTTTCCCTGCCAAAGAAATTTGCAATGAATTTCCAGACTTGTACAAGATGCACTTAAATTGAAGTAAGAAACCGTTTCAGGATCGAAACTCCAAATTGTCATGGCAGTCTATTCAAATCCATCTTTCCTCAACACTAACTTGAGTCTTAACGTTCACACCATTAATATTCTAAGTCCTCACACTTTTAACATTCTGCAGTCAGCAACAACTACCAAATAAACTCTTGGTTCACATGCTGAGCTCTGGTTCACACATCAACTTGCTTCTCCCGCACTTGGACTCGCTTCCCACTGAGCTGTAATGTTTCTTACAAGCTTTACCAGGCTGTGTCTCAAAACACAGAGAATGGGTTTCTCAGTTCTGCGGATTTTTGACATTCCTCCGTTAAATGAGGTGAGAGGCATTTGCCCTCAAATGATAGTTGCAAAACCCAACTATTATCCCCAAACCCCAGCACCACTTCCCATCTCTCTCTCTCTCTCACACACACACACACACACACACATACATACACACACACACACACATACACACACACACACACACACACACACACACAGCCTATTCTGCCCATGGACTCTACATCTAGTGGCCTGAAGATTCATCCTGTCTGTCCTTTAAGTCTTCTCGCCTTTGCTGTGAAGTCTCAGAGCCTTACATGAGGAAAAAAAAGATATATATGGGTGTGTTTAGATATCACTATTTCTAAGCAGAAGCCAAAGACATGTGTCGCAGCAGGCAATGTGACACTCGTAAAGCAAACCAAGTGAGAAGATACAGTTGGTAATAAAAAGTTTTAGCTTACAGTTTGAGGCGGAAAACTGTTGGAGAAACTGGTTCTTAGGTTTCAACTGGTGTTTTCTGCTATTTAAATGGTTTGGTGATAGGCAAATGTGAAATCCATGGAATTTAAAGCCATCCAATATTAGGCAACAGGACAATAAATAAATCCCCTCTCCTAAGGCTTTAAATATATGACAGAATTCAGGAATTTGAGTAGTTTAACCATTTACTCAGTTTCACAGTAATAATTACTGTGACTTGATTCAGATAAAAGTTACAAAACTTAAACTCATATGTGTATTTTCTCTTTACTTTTACGTTTTTCACTGTCTCGCTGTAAGGCTAAAGACGTATTTAAGAAACCATATATGAGAAAAAAATGGGGCCAAGAAAACAAAGAGAGGCTGAAAATGAGCATTTTTTACAATGACTTTCAAAAACCAGTAAAGAACATTATAGGTGGCTTTTGTTTACTTTAACTTAATACCTGAGTAACATGAAAAGTGTGTTGTAAAAGTTTTGTTTTAAAATATCATCATTAGTAATGATAAAAATTAAACTGGAAGCAATGATGAAACTAACAAAATGAAAATTGCAGAACCCAACACTATTAGGAGATGAGGAAAGTTATATATTTAAACACTGATAATGGCACCATAAACTGACAGTCTTTCTAGAAAACAATGTGGCTATATGTAACAAGCTCTATAAGCAATTCATGCCCTCAGATAGACTACTTTAGAAACGATATCCCCAGAAAATACTCCCCAACTAAATAAATGTAATTTGTTCAACAATGTTTATAGCAATGCTATTTATAATTGTTAAAATTGGAAACAATCCAAATATCAAACCATACAGGACTAGTTAAGTCAATGATGCTATAAAAGTCAAAATTGTTGATCCGAAACCCTTTGCTTCCTTTCTGTAATAAATCCCATCCTTGTCCCTGTGACTTGCTTGGGAATCCTGTGGGGGTGAGCTTAGGTCCCCGACTCACTGATTTTTGGCTTGGGCATTGGGATATGAGCAGAAAATGTATCTGCTACCTTACTGCAGCAGCTCTAAATTAAATGCCTGCTCCTCACTATATTCCTGCCCTCAGCTGTGAGAACAGCGTGTCTCAGATAGGGGCTGTCCTTTAGCCTGGCTTCCTGAAAGAGAAGACATCTGGAGCAGCACCAAGCCCAGACAAGTCACCAAGAGCTGTTGTACAGCCTCAGCACTTACACAACATAGACAAGGAATACATGTTTGTTGTTATGAGCTGCTAAAATGTTGGAACCTTTTTTGTTACCATAGCAAAAACTAATACAGTAGTCATCAAAATATGGCAAGTTATAGAAGACCTGATAGAGGAAAACAGATTTGAAAGAAGCTGTGAAAAAGTAGAAGGGTAATAGGCAGATAGCAATGACATCTATAAAATACAGGGCAAGCCACCATTAATTAACTTAGAGTGATATAATAGTTTAACATTATATTTTTTTTATCAATTAAGTATGTACTTCATATATATCTTTAATTCCCTTTCACATGCAATCTTTATATTTTTCCGTAATTATATGCATATCGTATTCACAACAGAAATAATTCTATCCCACACACTTTTTCTGCATTAAATGATGTAAGGATTAGTGAATATTTATGCCAAAAGTGAATCTAGTGCAAGAGTTATTATTCAGGGTTTGAATGTATGAATTTAGGGCTCCTCAAATTCTTTTGTCACACTACTAGGAAGGGAACTACAAAAAAACAGACAGAAGCAAGAGTTACTTGCTGGGGATAATCCACTTCCTAGTCATCAAACATTGTGCAAAAGCAAGATCTGAAAGAGCATCAGCTAATTGGAATATAAAGTGTGTTACCTTAGACTGTATCTTTAGGACCTATGTTCAGAATCCCATTATATTTGTATGATTCAAGAATCCTAAAAATGGTTGTCATAGCAAGCAATCTCACTCATAGAAATGTATCCTGAAATCAATTCAACCACAATTTAAAAAAACACTATTAAAATGAAGATCCTTGCTATGAGATAGCAAGAAATGTAAATGTATGTGTTTTCAATAATAATAAAATAATAAAGGAACTTAGAGTATACTATCAATTATATGTAGATATACTAAAATATTATGACAATATGAAAAACATGCCTATATGTAGAGCATACAAAACTACAACTATAAAAAAAAGTCTACGTATAAACAAAGACCAGAAAAATATGAAAAAAATATTTAATAGCTGGAAATAGATTTATGGGTAGACTTACCAACTTTCTAAAGTACTATAGTTTTACTGAGGAGACAGAAGGATCTAGTACTTGTATTTACAAAATCTGTACTTGCTCTGAAATACATCAATGTCTCTCAGTTAAAAAGCAATCTGAAGTACATATGCTTCAAGTTTCAAAATCAATTTCTAATAAATACCTTCCTAATTAAGGCAACTTTGGATTAGTAAACGGAGTATATTAAGCATAGTTTCATTTCTTGAAAACTTTAGGTCATCCTCGGGAACATCAACTGTACCATATTTCCTAATTCAAAGATGATCTGCTAGTACTGGGAATTAGAGTGCACACCCCTCATAGACACCAACTGAACAGAAGAACTGCTAGTGATCCCTCCTGGGTAATGTTTTCTCTTCTGCCTTTGAGAGGTAGTCATGCAGAGTGGTTACAAGTACATGCTCTGGATTCATGCCCAGATATGACACGCAGCTCCATCATTTACTCGCAGTTGCATGCCAATGGTGTTACACAGTAAACCGGTATTTACTAGTTGGTGGATCTTTTGCGTTAGCCTTTCTAAGCCCTAGTTTTCTCATCTATAAAATAAGCCAACAAGAGTGCTCACTTCACAGAGTTGTAAGGATCAAAAGGATAATCCACTTAAAGTGCCTGACAAAGTGCTTGCACATGGTAGGAGTAAATTAATGCCAGCTAATAGGAGTCTCTCTCTGCTGGTCATCTAAGGTGTCATCAAGCTTGCTTCAACCATCACCAGTAACAACTTCTAATTTCTGTCTCTACCCACTGTTCCCCCAGTCCTCTGAGGCATCACTCAGGGAGTAGGGCTCCTACGAATAGTCTGATAAACATCTACAGCAGTGCTGTCCAAAAGAAATAGAATGTGGACCACAAATGCAAGCCACATAGGTAATTTCTAAATTTCCAGAAGTCACATTTAAAGAGCAAAAGGTAAGAAATTAATTTGGATAATAGATTTTATTCAACTCAATATACCCAAAATATTTCAGCATGGCATCAATTTTCAAAGCATTACGATGAGATAGTTTATTCCTTTTTTTGTACTAAGTCCACAAAGTCTGCTGTGTATTTGGTACTTACAGCACGTCTCAACTCAAACTAGTCACATTTCCAATGCCGCATGGTCATTACTGGTTGCTTATTCTTTTGAGGATTATGATCACAGAAAACTTCAAAACCATCAAAATGCATTTATTAAACCAACTGATAGATGGATGAAAGGAAAAAAAGAAAAAGAAAGAAGGAAGGAAGGGGCTGGGGAGAGAAGGAACAAATGTTCCTGACCTCAGACTTCTGGGCCTAATGTCATGGTTGTGTGGTCACACAGAACGGGTTCAAATCCCACCTCTTGCACTTAACTAGCTGTGAGACTTGATCAAATACCCTCTTTAATGCTCACATTTCTAAAGGATAAACTGTAGATAAAAATAATGTCTCTCTTTCATAAGATGATTATGGTTAAAAAGGTTGTAGAGGAAAAAGGGTTTCCATACACTTAAAGCTCTGCCTTGTGAAAGGTCAGAAATGGGAGTGGGAACCAATGAAGAAGGGGATACTTACGGAGCAAACTACCTTGAGATAACAAAGAGGTGGTGGTGGAAGAAAAGTGTCCATGTTAGAATAACAATGCCTTTGTTGGATGCCCAGTTATACACAACAGCTTACGCGGTGGCAGCTATTAATACAGTAATTGCAATGACATTTCTAAAGCCCTCAATGGTTTATACCTCCTTTGCCTGCCTGCTTTCTTTCTGGCAATATTGTAAGTAAGGGAGGAGGAGGATAACAGCAGATTGCCAGAATTTGGAGAACCAAGGTTTTTCAGTAGTTGTAGATATTAATGACAGCTTCTGGCCTCAGTAAGACATACTACTGATTCAATCTGGATCTTTCTCTGAAGGACGAGGTTCCTGTATGCATCAGATTTAATCTGAACATTAATTTTCACTGTATGATAAATACATAAACTTAGATGAAATGCTTACTGTCCCTAAAACTTTCCCTGAAAGTTGGTTTTGTGAATAAAGTCCTGATATTTTAAAGTTGTTTTTACCCGGTGGCCCCCAACCCTCCAAGAAAAAACTCCAATATAATTAATAATAATAAAGTAAGTCTGGTCTGCTGATGAAGTCTTTAAATATTTACTCCTCTTGATAACACAAGTCACTTTACTCTCTAATTTAGAAATTGAGTTTCTTAAAAACAACAAACTCGTCTATTCCAGGGACCTTTTAAACCAAGCTTTTTCTAGAAAGTATTCTATATAATATTAGTGTCCCTTCAGATGACATAAAATCAAAATTTTAAAAAGTAGGTTCTTACAAAAATGAACTCAGCCCTAACACACTTTGTTTACTGTGAGACTTGGCATCTTTGGTACGCTCACACACACAGATTTCAAACCACTAGGTTCGGCCATCATTGCAGTTTTATCAGTCTATAAATGAGAAAAATAATAATGTGAATTGAGGATTAAAGGGTAGGGAGACAGCCTAATCACCCCATGGAAATGACACCCTTTTACAGGCCTTTGCTTTGAGTTTCTGGCAGGATGGTCTGTGCGCTGTGCATTTCTATTTCTCTCTTTTATCATCTCAGGTAAATATCCATTTTGAATACATATACATATATGTCATTGACCTATCAGAATCCTCCAAAGGAAGACAATTTATTAGCAAGGGAGTGGGGAAGGGAGGAAGGAAGGAGTAAAGAAAGAGGAGGAAGGATTGGAGTAGAGAAAAAGGGAAGAGGGAGGAAATTTCTTTGTGCACCTTAGTAAGTGTAAACGTCACTTCCTGCACCCAGGCAAAGCTAAAATGCCTAAACACACTAATAAGGATAAAGGGACACGAAATACACACTCGTACCTGACCTGGCACGTGGAGAATAAGCCTCATTTTAAAAACAACAGAACAGCTGCTCAGCAGAAGCGCAGCACAAAACGTCCTTTCCAGCCTTTATTTTTAGAGGTCTCTTAAGTAAAACAATAATTTTCTGAAGAATATCATTAAGATTAGTAGGTGTTGTTCCATTATTTGGGGGGTTTTAATTCATCTCACATCAGTCATGTTTTTTTTCACGGCATAAATCACCGAATTATAATAGTCTATAACAAATTCCTGACCTCTGAATAAAAGAATTTATATGACCTTTTAAAAATGTACAAATTTTAAAACAGCACAATCCACCCATGGATTTAAATGGAGTCTAAAGGTCAGCCCCATTTTTCAAATGATAATTTGGAGCCTTGTACATGCCTAAAACAAAATGTATACCTTCATCATCTGAAGCACATTCGACAAAATGCGTAATGGATAAAAATATGTTTAAAAGGTACAGGATTTCAGTGGCAGAAGCGAATGCTGATTGCTCACTGGAGTCTAATGAGACCTAATTGCTGGCCTGCGCCGACACCACTGACCCTGGTAACAGACTAGTACACCCTTCATAAACCTAATACGGTATAATCCTCCTTCATTACAGCTATTAGAGCTCCGCAGTGGGACACGTCTGCCACAGAAATAAACTCCAGTGCCTCTCCTCTAAATGAATGTGGCACTTCTCCATCCCAGAGCTAGTAGTGTTGATGGCAGAAGTCATCCTCACAACAAGTGGTACCAGTTCACAGACTGGATCTATTTCCAAACCTAGACGCACACACCCTCAGATACTACTCCAAAAATCATCAACATACTCCACGATGATGGGGTAGGGGGGGGGAGAGGAGAGGGGCAAAACAAACCAAAGAAAGTCCAACCCATCACCCATCACCATAAAATAAATGGAACAGCATAACTGCAATGCATAATGTCATCAGATAATTCCTAAAATAAATAATGGGTTTGAATTAGGATATCCATGTATAAATCCATTCAATTCATAGTCTACATTTCAGATACTGAGCCCAAGAGACATTCTCTTCACTTTGAAGTTTTTTTGGACATACATAAAAAAAATTACTTCCATTAAGAACATGAATCTCACATCTACTAGTCAGCCATTCCCCAGGTATTGAACATGCATTCTGCAGCAGGTGACAAGAACCTGAAGATAAATATCCCACAAAACATGTCCTTGAAATGCTCACAACCTCGGGCAGACAGATGAACAAAGAACTCTAAGGGAATGTGATGCCTAAATCAGTAAAGAATGAGAAAAGGACCATAGGAAACAAGTGAGGTGACACTCTACTGACAAAAAGGGAATATCAGACAAAATGTCTAAGAAGAGGTAAAGATCATACTAGACATTAAAGAACAGAGGAGGAGATGATCATGTGACTAGACATGAAAAGAAATTCCCGAGAAGAGTAACATAACAGCATGAGTCAAAGCCACAAGGTCTCAACCTTGAGAGATGTTTGGAGGAGGGACAGGGGCCAAGGGACCAGAGGCTAGAAGTTAGGTCAGGTGGGAACAAGAGTCATCCATGCAGGGCCCCGGTGCTCTGCTAGAGAGTCTGCATTAACCGTGGGCAATTTAGTGTGTCTTTAACATTAAAATACTTAGGGCCCATGGAGAATATAGTAAACATTTATGTTCCCACCACCCACCTTAGGAAATAAAACAGTATCACACCTCCATTCCCACCCCACCCTCTGTATTAAGTGTTCATCCTTCCAGCATCTTCTTACATTTTTACTGCAGACAGATGTATCGCTGAACAACATAAAGTGGCAGGAAAGATTTCAAGCAGGAGAGTGAAAAAATCAGTTGTGTTTGTAACAAGACTTCATAGTGTAGGGGGCGGACTGGTCTCCCTGGCAGCAATGGGACAGGTGACAAAGAGGTCTAGAGATAGCTGTCTTCACTGAAGGACTATATGTGATTTAACCTTTAAATCACATATAGTCATCAAAATGATGGAATTTGCCCAGAGCACCACACCTCATACTAGAGAATAAATAATAAATTCCAAACCAGGCTGGGCTCTAGACCCTCAGGTCAACTTCTCAGAAATGCATCCATTCACTGATTCTATAAACGCTTCTTTTTTTTTTAATTCAACTCCAATGCCTCGGCCTGGAGGGGACTGCTGGGGTGAGAAGGCAGCCAACCCAGATGGACAGTTACAGGCAACCAGCAGAAGTGACAGTGTGCAGAGGGCCAGGAGGGATGGGGAGAGAAAGGAGGCAGGTGGCAGCTCCGAGGGGCCCGACAGGCAAATGAGGGGCATGAGGCAGGTTAATCAGGACACAAAGCACAGAGAGACAAATGTCAAGAGCAAAGGGGCAGGAGGACCTGACCAGAGACCAAGACTGGGGATGGCTGCCCAGGGAAGTGGTATCAAGGCGGACCTCACGGGGCGGTTTGACAGGCAATGGTGAATGTCAGGCTTCTTGGGCAAGGAAACAGCCTAACCACAAGTGGAAAACTACCAGGCCTATTCAGGAAAACAGCTGCAGCTTCAGAGCCCTGGGGAAGAGTGGGACATAAGTCTGAAGAAATCAGAGGACCATTTGGGGATAACTTGTAGAACACCTTAAATATCAAGCTGAAGTGTATGCAGTCTGTGTACATGATTCATAACAAATTCACTTTCATGGCCATGAAATCTGCCTGAATTCCTTTTTACTTGAGAACTAAAGTAATGGAGAGAGCCAATCTTGTCATTTGTGGGATGGTATCAATTATATCACTGCTGCTTACTACACTTCTGTATGTAGAACTGGCCATCTTGGTTAAAGGCAGGTTGGCAAACTGACTGTGACGTAGTATAAGGGGCTCACTCTCTCTCTCACCTTAAAAATTAGTAACTCAGAGGTTAAATAACCAGTAATTCTGCCTTTTCCTCTTTAACATAAGGTACACAATAAAATAATGCATAGAAGGGAAATTAAGTATATTTTAATAGGCCGTCCTCCATAGGGTGGAGATTCTAATTTAAAATGTGAATTCTGGTGGGAGAAGCAAAGACAGAGACATAAACAAATACAGTGAGACAAAACTTACCAACCTCCATAAGTGCGAAGTGCTAGGGGACTATCAAGAAAGGAATGCCTACCTAGTAGCGGGGAGGAATGTCAGCAAAGGTAAAGCTTGAGCTGAGCCTGCAGGGGCTAAGCAGACAGCAAGGGGGAGAGGCCACTCTGGGTCGGAATGTAAGAAAGCAGAGCGGAATTCACCACCACCAAGAGGTAAGAGCGCGGGCACAGAGAGGAAGGCCAGCAGGTGGGAACGGGAAGGTAGTGGGGGGTAAGGCGGCTTTACCGTATAGCTAATAAGAAACAAACGAAGAATTTAAGTAGTACAAAAACAGCTTTAGGTTTTTAAACCTTTTTGAAAGAGTAGATGAGGACTATATGAAAGACAGCCTTTGAAGCTCAAGAAGGAGTGGAGATGGAGGAAAGGGAGCAAACTGCAGATGTTTTAGAGACTCGAACCTCAAAGGATCTAAGGACTGGCTGGGTTTGTCTTTGGGGTGTGAAGGGAGGGGTGGGGGGGAGTGGGGACGCTAAGAGAGAGTGACATGTTGAAGACAGTTCCAAGTGCCTGGCTTCAGCAGCTGACACAATAGACGGTGGTGTCACTAAGACAGAAAATGCAAAGGCAGCAGATTTTGTGGCCAAGAAACTATTGTGTTCAACTTAAAACAGGTAGAGCTTGGCATGTTAAGATAACCCAGTTATCAGATACCCGGCATGGACAGAAGTACCAGATAAACCAAAGAGTCTGGAACCAAACAGAGGGGTCTGGATTGGAGATGATAGCCAAGCAGGTCCACTAAAATGGAAACATCTAATTCATGCTCTCCATGGGCCCGGCCAGGGACGACCATAACAAGCCCGAGGACAAGGGGCGTGGACCCATTTCCTTACCTCCAAGAGTCTCAAAACGCAGTTGGTCAAGGACCAAAACCACTACCCAGGTGTCCCTTAAAAACCCAAATTCTCCAACCTTCCCCGGACCTACTGAATCAGAGGCTGGGGTGGGCATGGGTAATAACAACTGTTGTTTTAAAATTGTTGTTTGAACAAGCCCTCTAGGTGATTCTGATGTTCACTAGAGCTTGAAATCGGCTCAGCTACTGCTCCATTACTTGAAGGGAATGAGGGCTGAAAGAAAGAACTCCTGGGAGGTGGATTTCCAAAGACTTGGGGAAATTAAGTGTTAGTAAAGGATACATTTGCACAAAGATAAGCGTTATAAACTTTTTCAACAATGAGTGGGGTTTTTTTTCCCTGTGGGCTAAGAACTTGTAAGGCAAAATAGATCAAGTCAGTGGCCCACACTGACTTGGTAAAGCTTCCTGATGTAAGAATACAGCTCAGTACTAAAATATCAAACGTCACAAATGTGATCAGAGGATGCCACACCACCAGCAGATCCCTTTCTCATTTCTCACCAGAGACCTACCTCCCTTGTTGACCAACATCAAGCATTTATGGGATGGCCGCCCAGGGTAACAGATCTCTGGATATGCAACAGACCTGTGAGTCAAGCTAATTGACCAGGCTCAGGATGAGACCCTTGAGCTGGGCCTAATTCAGTTCCCCAAGGAACTAAGCTAAATCACTCACCTATCAGATTTTACACACAAGATTAATCTAAGAATGGCCACAATATGTTTTTTCCAATAGCAAACATCACGAAGCAAGTCAAACAAAAGCCTAACGTGTGGGAGCATGAGACAAAAACCAAGCCAAGGACTATAGAACCAACAGGAAAAAGGGAAAGGAAATTAAAACAATGTTAATACACCATTTATAATCCATCTTAGATACATAACCACTCCTAACCCACAAAAAGGTACTCAGCTACTCTAAGTCCTCATCTGCAAGCATTGCATCATATCCTTTGATTCAGAATTATAAATAATTCCGATTATTTATTTTCACAATCAGCATGCATGCAACGCATGGCAAAGGCATGGCTGGCCTGGGCAACGTGGATTTCCTCTCCCCTCCCATGGCAAAACTTTCAGCCAGAGCTGCATTTTTCCTAGGCTGTCTCCCCCTGACCTCTCTCTCCAAGGGGGACTCTCTTCACCTCCTGGCCCGCATGCCATCCGCATGCAGGATTTAACCAATTCTTGGCTCTAACAATCCATTCCACTTCAAGAACACAGAATACACACCTGTTCTTTCTTTTAACATTCCCTCCTGCAGGGAGATTGATATGAAGATCAATGAGTTGACGTTTGTCAAATACTTTAGGCTTCTCAGATGAAAGGCAGCACCTAAGGCTGGCTTACACTGGAGGTGTTGCAGTTTTGGGGCTTCAAAGAAGGAAATCAAGGCTACAAAGACACTGGTCTGTGAAGATGCCAGAGGTTTTGCACCCCTCCTAAAGGCAGGCAGATTTACTCTAGCATTCTTTTAACTGGACTTCAACATTAGAAATACAAGGATCCTTATATTAGAACTGGACCCTTGTTATATAAAATAGTATAGAAGGAAAGGGACCCTTTCTCTGCCCTCCCTTAAATGGCTTTCTCTCCCCAAGTTTCCCTACTGCCTGTACCTACTGCTCCACAAGGGCCCACATGGCAGCTGCCAGCCAACACATGTTCTTTGAGTCAAGAGGCCAAAAAAAAAAAAAAAAAAGTCAAAGACAAAGCTTTATGTGTATGTTGGCACGCATGTGAATTCGGGCTGCTGGGGGGAAAAAAATGACACACAAAGGGCACATTCATGGCCCCATATAACTCCTTGAACATATAAACAGTCACCCTTGACCCAACTCCTACTCTGTGCGAGGCACTGTTAAGAGGGTGACATAGAGCACGACACTGGATTCTCCACAAGTTAGTTAGGTATTTACAAATCGGTTAGATATGGTAGCTAATTCTCCTGGCAAGTTAGATACAACTGGCCCCATCTTGTAGATAAAAGGACTGAGACTTCAAAGAACTGCCAGGTCCATCCCACAGCACACTGAGAAGAAATGGCAGGCCTGGAATGCCTATATTTCAAACTCTCCGACCTGGATGCCCTGCTCCAGCCCACTGACAGCCAGGAAAGCTGCTGAACTTGCCACCCTCGGTAGGCCCTCCATGGGGCTCAGACAGGGGCAAGGGCAGTTAACTCAGCAAGGGGGAGATCACCAAGTCTTATTTTAGACATTAATTTTTAACCTCCTCTCTACCAAATCATGTTTTCCCTCATGCTTATTTTATCAGCACAAGCAGCAGTGATTTAACTGCCAATTAACTATTTCATCTTCTCTCTCTTTCCCCTGGCTTATCTCTAACAAAGCGCAGAGCACCGTCCTGAAGGTGAGTTCAAAAAATACAGAGCATTATGATTAGCATGTATAATGTGGGGGGGCGGGGCACGGGGAGGGCCGTGCAACACAGAGAGGACAAGTAGTGATTCTACAGCATCTTACTATGCTGATGGACAGTGACTGTAATGGGGTTTGTGGGGGGGACTTGGTGATGAGGGGAGTCTAGTAAACATAATGTTCCTCATGTAATTGTTGATTAATGATACCAAAATAAAAATAAATATAATAATAATAATAATGCCTTGCTTGCAAGAAAAAAAAAATACAGAGCACTTGGGGACTAAGTAAAGAAGATCAAATGCAGGATAATAGGTGAAAAAGGATAAGAATATGGAACGAACCCAAGAGGGCTATCATATACAGTCAAAGGGTTTGTTTCTTGCCTGGAGGAAAAAACAAAAAGCCCTTAATAGGGAGGGAAGGAAGGCACTGGGGGAAAAAAAAAATCTCTATAGTCTTGACCCCTGGGCCATCCATTCGGGACAAGGAAGAATGCTAAAACTTCTGATTTTTCTCTGAATTCTTTAGGTTCTTTTATACTAAAATAATCTAACTGTTCGTTCCCTTACAGCTGTCTGGGCCACACAGTACTCACAAATTTGAATAAGTATAACAAAAGTGGTAGTAACAACTGTGTGAAGCCAGTGATGTAGGCGGGGGCAGGCACCTGGGATTAACAAGAAGCACCTTTCTTCAGCCATTGCTCCCACGCAGGTTCCACAGCTACAGGAAAACTCCTGTAAGGAGCTGTTCTTGAGATAGAGCAAGGTGCTCGTGGAAGGGCCCAGATAAACACCCGAACTGGAAGGAAGTCAGTGCGTTCTTCCTCTTCTGATGTACTGGCCTAACATCACCAAAAGCTGGACCTCTGGCACCTCAGCCGGGACTCAGCGGCTATAACAACACACCTCCACTTGAGCCCAGTGAAGAGGCACTCCTGAAAGGCAAACTATGTACAGAATGCTACTCCGCTATCAGGAACTTCTCTAGGCAGGATTTTTGCCAAATCCTGGACCATGAGGCTGCAACAATTGGCTGGACTATATATTCACTTTTTTAATGTTTCAGAGGAAGGAGAAGTAGTCCCTACAACTGGGCTGAAGCAATCATGGCTTTTCAAGTAGCGAGTACTATAATAAACACGGTGACACACACATGAATTCATTCTGCACTTCGCGGCCACCCATTTAGATCAGGCAAAAGAGCGTCCTGCTGTTCCGCTCCCGCTCATTAAGGCCATCATTTCTATGGCACTGGCTTGTAATCCCAACACTGAAAGATACAGTAACTTTAATACAAGAGTCTGTAATCCTACAAGATGATCATCTGTTGCAGTCAGGCAGAGCTTTCACAGGGAATCAATACCACTCTAATGAAGCCAGGCATGGGCTAATGAGTGCCAACTAAAATTTAGATGGTCGCACAACTTGATGCAGCTGGTAGGAACAGCATCAGGCAGGAGGTGTGTCCAAACACAGAGAGTTATGCTCCTGTGCAAGCTGCTTTGTTCCCATAAGTGAGTGAACTTAATTCAGTTTAATTTCTTGCAGTTTAATTTGTTATATTTTTTAAAATACCATCTTTGCAACACCGCACCATCCCAGCCATAAATCCCCCTCGGGCGCCCACACAGCTAGGTATGACTTCTTGTACTTGTTTTTTGGATGACTCCCACTTTGCAAGGCTGTTTCCTCTCCTTGAAAGCACTCCCCTATCACTCCAGGTGAGCACCACCTCAACCCTGTAAGCTCACTGCACACCTGACCCCTTCACCTCCAAGACCAAGTCTTCCCTGACTCTCTTACTACACCACAATCTTGATCAGCCTGCGGGTTTCCTCCAGGAGGCTGCAGTTAGATCTTGTTTTAGCATCTTTGTATGCCCTGTTCCAAGCACAGAGTAGAAGCACAATCCTAGGTTTGTTGAATGAATCCGTTTCAAGAAATGAACACACTATTGGAAGAAACCCTGTAACCACATACGCAGCCTGCAGTCTAGAGATTCCTCACCTTCACAAAGAGCCTACAACAGCCAAGTTCCTGGACAGAATGAAGCCCAAACCCCACAGTCACCTTAAACTGTCAGTGGGGCTGAGGATGGGGGTGACAGGAACTAAAGGGAGTGGAAGGGAACAGAGGGTAGGGACAGCTGTACCTCGCTGCTCCCTCGAAAAGGTGGGAAAGCCACTTACGAGTCTTCAAGCCCCAGACGCCCCAATCATGCCTGGGAGAATGGGGAGAGGGTGTGTTAACAACACGCTCAGAACTTGTTAATACTGAGAACTTTCAAAGTTTGAGGTGGAGACCTGTTCAGAAATTATGGAGCCACAAGTTTTCTCTATGAGCCAGTCCGACCACCCAAGTAGGGGCCAAGATGCCCGGGAGCTTAGTGGTAAGTCTGGGGCCTACTGGGTGGGCATAAAAACCCCTCTCCCTGCCAAGATCCTGTCCCCATGGGAGGCGGAGGGGAGCGGAGAGCTGCGTCCCTCTCCCGCTGGGGCGACGGCTACGTCGTCCGGTGCTTCATCCTCCAGCCCCCACTGCCCGGGTTCTCTTCAGCTGCCCCGCCCAAGGCCCTCTTCCGATCGCAAAAGAGCAGCAGGGAATGGGGACGAGGGGGCGCGGGTCTGGGTTTAACCACGAACTCTCCAGACAGCGCTCATCTTCCACCTTAGCTCCAGCCGAGCAGTGCGCCGCGCCGCGGGCAGCTCCCACCGTGACCGAAAACTCCCGCGGCGCGGCCCCCTCGCGCCCCCGCTGCCCCGCCAGCGTCCCGGGCCGCTGATCGCCGCGGGCGCTGCCAGCGTGTGCCCAAGGCGTCGGCCGGGCGCCCGGAGCGCACGGGCGGCCCCCGAGCTCGGGCCCGACTCCGCGCCGCAGCCGACGCTTACCTGCTTACATGGCCCCGCCGGCGCCCGGAGTCCCGCGCAGAAGGGCTGTCGTCCGCCGCCGCGGCGGCGCCCCGATTCCCGGAGGATTTGATTCCAGGGGCTGGCGGAGGGAGGGCGGAGGGGAAGAGCCGTAGGAGGCGAAAGGGGAGGGAGGCTTCCGCGGCGCAGGGGCCAAGGAGAACCACCTAGGCACGGGGTTGCCCCGCCGGCGAGGGGCCGGGGCGTGGAGGCCGAGCACCGGGGCTGGGGGGTGGGAGCGGGGACCGCCAGCGGCCACTCGGCGTCGGCGGCTCCCCGCGGACCTCGCCGGGAGGCCGGGCCGCTGAGCGAGAAGACGCGCAGCAACCTGCCCCCCGCCTGCTCCGGGAGGAAAAGTTGGGCAGAACTTTCAGGGGCCGGAGAGCCCGAGCGGCAGAAACCGGAGCGGCCGCGAGAGGAGGGAGGCAGGGGCCGCGCGCATGGGAGGGCACGGAGCAGGCGCCGGCGGCCGCGGCTCCCCCACCCCGGGCCGGCTCGGCGGCGCGGGCGGCCGGGAGGGGCGGGGCGCGCGCCGGGCGGGAGGAATGCGGCGGGGGCGCGCCGGGGCCGTCCGCGCGGGGGAGCGCCGCGCCGCGGGGCCCGGGCTCCCGGGCTGGAGGCGCGCCGGCCTCGGGGACGTCACGGCGCTGGAATCCGAGGAATGCCGGGCTGCAGGAGCTCCGTCTGCAGGCCCGGGAGAAGCCGCGCACTTGCATGCGCTCGCTTCGGAAAGTGTTTCAGGAGGTGAGGGCTGGGGAGGGCGGACGGGATGGAACCGAGGCAGTGGAGGCGGAGACGCGACCGCAGCCGACCCAGGCTCGCGCCGCTCCCGGTGCGGCGGAAAGCAGGAAGGAAGGATCCCAGTGAGACCTCCGAACACCGCAGGGGCCGGGCATTGGCAGCGACGTGCCCACTGAGACCCAGAGCAGGGACAGACCATTTTGTCTGGGGAAATCCTACGAGCAGGGCGCCCCTGATGCAGCTACTGCCCCGGGGAGCACAGCCCAGGAGAAACTAAGGTGGCTGCTAGTGAGCAATCTCGGAGTTCTCTCTCCAGGACACTGGCACCTCTGCCTCCTGGACCTAGTGTCTAAACTGTACTCATCCCCAACCGCCGGAATCGCAAACGCAGTTTATATATGCATGGAGTTGGATTATGTGGTTTTCCCGGTCTTTGCCCCAGGATGGCCCCACCCTGGCGGGGTAGGCACTGGGAGGGAGCTTCCTTAGCACTTTGGAGGTGGAATTAATGAGATGCAGTTGGTAGGATGGAAAAAGCACGGAGCACAGGGCCAGGCAAGGAAACCTGGATTTTTAGAATTGCCCTGCCAATGACCGATTGGATGACTGAGGAGAATAACAGCCCCTGAACACCTTGGCTTCTGTACCTGTAAAATTATTTTTTTTATTACTTCCTATTTTTGTGTAGTCCTTTGCATTGCTAAAAACCTGTCTTGGGATCTTACCAGGACTCAAGCCCTGTCCTTTCAACATTTCCTAGTTTGAAAACCATCTTTGAAGTCATTGCCATAGGAGATGGTGTCCCAAATTACTTCAGTGTCCCACAACTCATACAAAAATTCCAGGTCTCTTGGGGGAAGGGTACTGGAAATCAAAAAGCAAAGCCTATTCTGTACCCATCATGTACAAATTCTAGTGACTCTGACTTCTCTGAGCATTTATCAATCTCCAGAACTTTAAGGAAGTAGAGAAGACCCCCAAAGGGATGGAAGGAGAGGCTGAAGGGGATTAAGATCAGCTGCCCAGCCTCTCAAGGGCATAGCTGGATAGTTTCAATGTGGACTTGCTGGATTTCCAAAGATTTGGGAGTGCCTTACTGAGCTCCCAGAAGTGTAGAAACATGTCACATATTACTTTATTACTTTGCCCAGTCCCTAGAGAAAAGGTGAGGTCTGAAAAAATTACTTATCTCACCGAGAGTCACACAATTAGTAAAATATGATAATGGACCCTAGTCTGGTCCAAAAATGCAAGCCCTTCAACTCTTCATAATTTGGGCAAAAAAAAAGATTAAGATTAAAAATAAGGAAATATCTACAGGCTCTCAAGAGAGATGAGAGGCCTCTTGGGGCCTTAGAAGAAAAAGTGGCATTTGCGTATTGTTGCTCCAAAGTCACTGTTGCTTCAAGCTCTGAGCACAGTGTGCTGAACCAGTTTTGGAGTGGACAAGCGAAGGACCTACATACAGACACACAACTGTGGTTCTGTGCTGGGCCAGCCATGAGACCCTGAACAAGCCACTTCACCTCTTGACCTGAGTTTATTTTTTTAAGTGGAGTGTGACATTGAGGTCAAAGTTTGGTGGGATTAGTTCCTCTCTGAGATCTTTCCCAGGTCTGAACTTGGATGAATGTATACTCCAGACAGACGGCATGCCTACAGAGGAAGCTTAGTGATAAAGTCAGGATGTCTACTGGACCGCACTGTTTTCACACAGCCTTCAGTTTCAGAGTGAATGTTGAGAATGTCGCTGAGTGTTCAACGGCAAAAACAAAGAGATGAGATGTAGCACTAACTCTGTGGACTCATTTTTAATTTAAATAATTTTTATGCCTAAAAAAATTTTTAGACACATTATTAATTAAGAAAAAACCATAAAATGCATCTGACCAGCCACATTTCTCTTTCTTTAGAATACAAACAGGCAATACAAGTGAGAATATTTTTTAAATAAAAGACCAACTTGAAGGGAAAAAAAGCCTTTCATTCTCTGGATAAATGTATGAAAGCTAGCCACATACTTCTTTCAAAAATAAAAACAAGAATATATTCATAAATGACATATCTGATAAGGGGTTGGCATCCAAATTATATAAAGAGCTCACACACCTCAACAAACAAAAAGCAAATAAGCCAATTAAAAAATGGGCAAAGGAGCTGAACAGACACTTCTCCAAAGAAGAAATTCAGATGGCCAACAGGCACATGAAAAGATGCTCTACATTGCTAATCATCAGAGAAATGCAAATTAAAACCACAATGACATATCACCTCACACCAGTTAGGATGGCCACCATCCAAAAGACAAACAACAAATGTTGGTGAGGTTGTGGAGAAAGGGGAACCCTCCTACACTGCTGGTGGGAATGTAAATTAGTTCAACCATTGTGGAAAGCAGTATGGAGGTTCCTCAAAAAACTAAAAATAGAAATACCATTAGACCCAGGAATTCCACTCCTAGGAATTTACCCTAAGAATGCAGCAGCCCAGTTTGAGAAAGACATATGCACCCCTATGTTTATTGCAGCACTATTTACAATAGCCAAGAAATGGAAGCAACCTAAGTGTCCATCAGTAGGTGAATGGATAAAGAAGACGTGGTACGTATACACAATGGAATATTATTCAGCCATAAGAAGAAAACAAATCCTACCATTTGCAACAACATGGATGGAGCTAGAGGGTATTATGGTCAGTGAAATAAGCCAGGCAGAGAAAGACAAGTATCAAATGATTTCACTCATCTGTGGAGTATAAGAACAAAGAAAAAACTGAAGGAACAAAACAGCAGCAGACTCACAGAACCCAAGAGTGGACTAACAGTTACCAAAGGGAAAGTGACTGGGGAGGATGGGTGGGAAGGGAGGGATAAGGGGGAAATGGGGCATTACGATTAGAACACATAAGTAGGGGGGGAGGGACACGGGAAAGGTAGTACATACAGAGAGAAGACAAGTAATGATTCTATAGCATCTTAGTATGCTGATGGACAGTGACTGTAATGGGGTATGTGGGGGAGGGGACTTTATAATAGGGAGAGTCTAATAACCATATTTTCAAGGAATTGTACATTAACAATATCAAAATAAAAATTTAGTAAATAAATAAAAGCAACCAATTTCTTAAGTCTATATCACACTCAATTCTCCTTAATATGCATCAGAGCAAACTGGAGCTTGGTGATGGAATAGCTCTCAAACACCTGTTTACTTTAAAAGCTTTGTAATTTTAGAAACTTGTCAATATTAAATAACCCCCAAACATTTCAACTTGCTATACATCTGTCTCAAACTACAAGAACAGAATCTCCTGGGCCTCCACAGTCTATCCTTCCTCCAGTGTGTTCCTCACACTGATTTATTAATTTTATCCCTTCAAGAACATTGAAATCACAGCACGCAAAACAAAACAGGTTCCCCAGTCAAAGCAGAGTGGAAAGTAAGGCTCTTACTGGACAACTGATGATCTCTAGGGGCCTTCTACAAATTTTAAAGTCATGTGTATATTTTTGTTTGTTAGTTTTTATCAGTCTAACTGCAATTCCTAAAAGGGTATTTGGGAGCTTATAGTAATAGAGAGAAAGAGAAATAGAGGGAGCTTTTTCCAAATACACAACCTCTCTGTCACCCCTGCTCCCCAAATATTCATCTTATTCCCTGGGTCTAGGATGGAGACTTGCGTAGGTGTATATGGGTAGGTATATATAATATTTTTAATGGTATTTTATTGAGATATATTTCACATTCAATAAAAAGCACAAATCTTAAGTGTACATACAACTTGATGAGTTTTTCATACATCCGTGGATACATTCCATGTGACCACGACCCAGACTGAGATCACAACAAAAATTTCCCTTGGGGAACTTTTCAATCAGTATCACCTTTCCAGGCTCAGTTTTACCACCACAGAGTAATTCTGTTAATTCTTAGACTTTGTATAAATGGAATTACATTGTGTGTGTATACACGTCACAATTTGCTTATCAATTGCGCTGTCTATATGTTCGACAGGTACATTTTGAAAACATTTCCTAAATAATTCTCTTATGCCTAGCCCTCCAATTCAGAATCACTGAATTACATCAAAAATACAAATTTTTTAAAAACCTATATTATTAACCCCCACAGAAATACTAAGTTACAGAGAAGAAAAGGAAGAGAACCTTTTTAAACAACCAAATTTAAGGGTACTTTAATGGTAGTATACATTCAGAGCTTCTTATCAATAAAAGCAAATGCGGAAATGGGAGTATAACATTTGTTATCCAGTGATTTTTTTTTAAAAAGCTCTATGATTATGCCGACTGGCCACATACAGCCACGCACGTTGTACGACACTAATCCATGAGCTAAAATACTCTACAGTGTGAGTGGCATCCCCTGGGATCACGCAGTATGGTGCGGTGAAATGGTAAGTTTACCATTAGAGACAGCTTCGTGGTGTCCGCTGTGGAGGAGTGACTGCTGACACACAACACTGAGACCTTCTCCCCTCCTGGCTGACCTTTGAGGCCTCTCAAAACCCAGGCGTTCCCCGGCTTGACTAAGGCAGGAAGTCATACTATTCTCAAATACTGGTAAAATAATAGAGGACTTTCGTGAAGGCATAGATAAGATGAAATTACAGAAGGTTGATTGAGTGTCTTCTCTAGTCCCTTTTGAAGGCCTGCCATACCTATTACCCTTTTATGTCACATACTATCTCCATTTACTCGTTTTTCCCAATGTCACAACTCTCTTTTTCCTGATGCGCCCTCATCTATGGCCACCAAGCCTTCTGGCCATTACCTCTCCATTTCATTTCGCTCTTTTATCCATCAGTCAGGGAAAGGCTGCCTGTCTTCCAGAGGGACTGCTGCTCCCTGACCTGAGTCAGTGGAGAGGGGCCCCCATATCCCATCAACCTAGGACACACATGAATTATTTCCTTGTTATTTCCTTCTGGAAAGAATGTCAAAATTGTTTAGGTTATACCTTCCAAGCTGAGAGGAGAAAGAGGAATGTATCATCCTGAGACTGTGCCAGCTTCTCTGGCAACTGCCGTGGACCACGTGGGCAGTGACACCAGTTAGAGTCATGGACGTCAGGCAGACTCACTTCAGACAGATGATTAGCTTAGCCAATGAAATAGACATGATTCAACCAACTGTTTCCTCTTTTAAAATCCATATGACAGCAATAAATACTAATCCAGTACACTAGAAAAGGTCATTTACACTGAATGTTAATAGTACATTCAGCAAGATTTAGAAGAGATAAAACCTAGGCATTGTGAAGTACTGATTTCAATGTGTTCACTATCATTCTGTCCTAATTCCACTTTAGCTCACGACCACCCTTTGAATCATGTCTTAAAGGTACAAACTTCCTAATTGTATTCACCTGGTTTGGCTTGCTGAATTTCCCAGCATCCCTCAGCCCCAATCTCACCTTCCAGCTTTTCTGAGCTTGATGAAAACACACAATTTATCTCCCTGCACACATGCATGGGCTCACACATATCCAGTCATCACCACATCCTTTGTGGGGCACACTGCCAATGAAGAATTTACCCTCCCCTTACTGCTGAAAACCATCTCATCCAGGAAAGGGGGCTTTTACTCCCCATGAAATAATTTTTTTTGAAAGCCTCTTGAGTTTGAATTAAACAATTTTAAACTTTGCAATGTAATAGGGTTATTTTTTTAAACCCTCTCCGTAGTCACGTATATATGGTCGTTAAACTCAAACACATGCCATAATGCAACTGATCTTGTGGGCAAAGCCCATCATCTTAGCGCAAGTTCCTCTGGTTTACAAAGGACAAAACCCCACTTCAAAGTGTTCAAGCAAGAAAGGAATGTATTGATTCCTTCCTTGATTCCATGACATGGAGTCCACGAGAAAGAAGGCTGGGACCAGAGACCCCTGCCAGTACTCTGCCTTTCACCCTCTGGCTGGGGGTACTGTCCTTCACTTTTGCCCATATTCAGTTTTAGCACCTATATGACCCCAGGCAAAGTACTAAAATGCTCACACCTGCATTTCCTCACCTGTAAATGGGGAGTGATGAGCGTATCTATCACATAGGGTTACAGTAATGACTCCCTGAGTCCTGTATGAAAACCCTTCAGAACACTACCTGGTACCCACTGAGCTTTCAGTACATCCTCTATGAATATGATCATCAACCTCATTCTGTCTCTGCAGACTGGGTTTCTCCCCTTTATCAGGGACTGAATCTCAAATCCAAATTCCCAAGAGGAAGAATATGGCTGGAATTGTCAATCTAGGGTCTTGCAAAAGGGGCAGGCTGCTGTGGCTGGGCCTAGCCCTTCAGGTGGAAAGGAGGGTTCTCTGAAAGCAGAGAGTGGCCTGGGGTGGTGGGAGGCATCTAAAACCACACCGATAAGGGAAGGGAGAACTGCTACCAAAGTGAAGTCTTGGAAATCCCTTTGGTCATTCTGTGTCTACACCATCTATTCACATGGCCAAATCTGGCTTCTCATGTGTTGGGAAGAAAGTGACCCACTAGGGAGGTGAGTAACTCCAGGAAGAAGGTAAGGGAAACCAATATCCATTGGGCACTTGCTGTACTATGGGAACAAGAGTAGGTCCTGTGTATGCAAAATATGAAGTAATCTTTGTGACAGTCTTTGGGTGGTATGGACTGAACTATGTCACTGCAAAATGTATATGTTGAACTCCTAACTCAATATGACTGTATGTGGAGATAAGGCATTTATGGAGATAATTAAAATTAAATGAGGTCATAAGGGTGGGGCTCTAATCCAATAGGACTGGTGTCCTCCTGAGAAGGGCTCTTTCTCTCTATGCATGCCAAAAGGAAAGGCCATGTGAAAACCCAGCAGAATGGACGCCATCTACAAACCAAGGAGAGAGATCTCACCAGAAACTAACCCTGATGGTGCCTTAATCTTGGGCTTCCAGCCTCTAGACCTGTGAGAAAATAAATATTGTTACTTAAGCCACATAATCTGGAGTGTTTTGCCCAAGCAAACTCATACATTGAGGTTAGAGTTTGTTAATTGCTTAACATAAAAATAAACTGAAGCCTCAAGATAGTCAGTACTAATACTAAGGCATTAAGTACCTACGTAAATGGTAGAACCCAGATTCAAACCTGGACCCTTCTAATTCCAAAGTTCATATTCATGTTAATCCATCGTGTTGCTTTAAAGTTTATCAAGTAACTGCTATATGTCAGGAATAGGGTTAGTTGGTGGCTAAAATCGTATGGTAAAAACAAGGGAAATATGATCAGCTATGGAGGTACTCTTTTCTGATAATATTCCTTTCTCTTAATTTAAAAAAAAAAAAGCAGTTACTGTGTGCTGACCTCCAATGAGTTCTGCACAGTGGTATAGAGGGCATGTCAAAGTGTGGGCAAAGCTCTGTTTGTTTCTATGCAGGAGATCAAGGCCTAGCTTGGATACCCAGAAAATGAACTAAGATACGATATGATCATCAAAAAGCCTCCACAGGGATCCGGACGATGCTGCGGTTGTGGCTGCATCCAGCCCACCATCTCCTGGACTTGCCATAAGAATGAGGAGGGAGATGTCTAGGCTGGCATGTGCATACAGTGAGACAACGAATTTGACCGGATCTGTACTGTTGGAACTCAACCAGGAGTTGGGAGGGGTGCAAGTTGTAGCACCCCAAAATCTCATGACTATAGACTATCTATGGTTAAAAGAACATATGGGATGTGAACAGATCCCAGAAATGGGCTGCTTTAATTTGTCTGATGGTTCAAGTACAGTTGGACAATATCCATCATATCATAGATAAATTTTCACAAATGCCTAGGGTGCCTAAATGGTTTTCTTGGCTTCACTGGAGATGGCTGGTAATTATAGATTTGCTTTGTTTATGTCACCGTATTCCTATTATGTTAATATGTGTGTGCAAATTAGTTAGTAGTTTAAAACCTATACATACTTAAGGTACTATACAAGAAGATATGTCAAAGAAATAATCAATCCTCCCAAGTTTCCTTCATATGCTACATCTATAGCTTTTCTTCTTCCTTCCTAATTACAAACCTTAAATAGAATTCGTGCCTCATATCGAATTTACCGAGTATCATAATTCCTCCAGGTGGTAAAGATATCTCGAGACAAGTGCTGGGCATAGAAGCCACAGGGCATAAATCTGCAAAGAAGTAAAAAGCTAACCTTTGCAAACAATATGGCTTCTCTCTCACTTACCAACTTTACATTTCCCTGTATGGCCCCGGAAGATGACTGGTTAGCCAGAGACGGGTAAGATTCCTCAAGGGAGGAACAACCTAAGACAGGCACAGTCGCAGGGGGGCCATCAGGTGAGAATTTGGGGATCAACAGAGGTGAGGCTCAGAACCTCACCCCCCCTGCTTTGAGAGAAATCTTCTGCATCCGTGGATGTCTTGCTGCCCTTGTCTAGCCTGGATTAATACTTAGTCCATAGGCACACACCTGATCATCTGATCATCTATATTTGCCTTCTTACAGCACTAAACTATGTTTTCTACCTTTATCTTGCATCTACCTACCACTTCAGCATTTTATTAAAAATAAAAATAATAATAATAGTAGGAGAAATGTGGGATCAACATATAGATCAAGTACAAAAATCAAACGAATATTCATATTTGACCTGATTGTTTATAGGTCATAATGCATGATCAAAACCGAAAGTTTCTGTGATGACTGCCCTTGTACTGTTCACCATGTAAGAATTTATTCACTATGTAAGAATTCGTTCACCATGTAAGAACTTGTTCGTTATGCTTCAGAAGATTGGAGACTGACGAGAATTAGGCTTGAGATGGATTAATGATTGTACATTGAGCGTTGACCCCCCTATACTGAATTTTATTGTTGTTAACAACCATTTGATCAATAAATATGAGAGATGCCCTCTCAAAAAAAAAAAAATTAAAAAAAAATTAAAAAAAAAAAAATTAAAAAAAAAAAAAAAAAAAAAACAAGGGAAATAAAAACATCAGCAGGATAGAATGTGTCCAAAATTCGCCATTATAGTAGTTTACCAGGGGACAGCTCTACTTGGCTGATATTAAATTATGCTAATGGGAAAACACATATCCAGAGCATGTGTGTCCAGTTATTTCAAATTTACCTTTTCCCATGTTTTTCTGAGTGCACACAGTATAAAGGGGAATGGAAGCTGGTGATCTAAATTCAGAAAGCGAACTCCTTTGAAGAACTTCAATACCTTGCTGTTATTTATTTCATTAGCTCCCAAGATTCCTTTGAGTTAATGTCCTCACCTATTATTAGCACATGAAGTCCAAGAACTGGCAAACTGGACCCGTCATCCTTCTGGCTCACAGGATGTTGCTTCTGACTGGCATGAAGTCATTTTCTGAGAGTGTGGAGTCATTTCTGTTCATTACATCAATCTCAAAAGGTCAGAAATACCCTGATTTCTAAGAATAGTTACTTATGAATCTCTCACCTGTGAACAGAGCTAAACTGTTCTTCATCCTGTTTTTATCCCTACCTGGGCCAGCTCTTAAGAAGATACACAGCTATAGAATTTTTCATGGCTGGCCAAGGAGCCATCAATGCCTCATGGAGTTGCTTGATGGCAGGCAAGTGAAAGCTGTAATTATCTTTGTCTAATCATCTCCCAAATATCTGTCTGTTGCCATTTTGTAGCATGATAGTGGGAATAGGTGCCAGGTGCTAAGAATCACCGGGATAGGGAAATTCTGCATGAAATCTTAAAATCTTGTTCATAGGAGATAAAATGATGGTTAGGCATGCTATTCTAAGAAAATCAAGTTAGCCAGGACATTTCTGAGTAAAAAGTCAATAGATTTCTCCCCTGTTTGTTATGTACATTTTCCAGTCCTTTCCCACCAACTTCAGAAGAAAAATCTTTGGGGTGACTGGATCTGTCTTTACCTTCCTATGATGATGTCCAGGATACAGGCACTGGTCCAGGTATGGCCCTCTTTCTGACCCTTTGTGTTTTCTAAATTTGTAGCTACACTAAACCTCTGAAACTATAACCATACTGAGAACACTGGATTCCAATATGATGGCCACTCACCCTTCTAGTATCCTTCACTGCAAAATGTAAAAAGAGCCTGAATAGGTGGCAATTCATTAGTTTTCCTTCATGTCCTTAGTTACGGGCTTAATTTTAACATAATTTCAAGACCTAGATGAAGTTGTCAACAGATAATAAAGCAAACTGAACTACCAGATTTATGGAGCTAAGGATTGGAGAACTTTCCAGATGGATTACAAATTCAGAGATGATTAGAAAGTACAAAAAGAACAGGAGTGCATTTGTTTCTGACATCAGCAACTGTAGCCAGAACACCTTTCTGAGAGGTATGAGGGGTGGAAGGAATCTTCTGTGATTAGGCACAAGGAACAACCTCCACTGGGGGAGGGGAGGGGAGGGTCGTGTGTGGGATGCCTTTCTAAAGAACATGGACACCCCAATCTGCAGGGGAGAGATAGGGTTACCCAAGGGTATGGGCAATGCTTTGTAGGAGAATCCAGCAACACTAAATCAAAACCTGCCCCAAGAGCTGAGTGCTTCCTGGCCACCCCCGCTAGACTGAAGGGTGACTCAGTATGACTGGCTCTGAGACTTCAAGCATTTCTGAGTAACCCCCACAGACCTGGACAAAGGCAATCAGAGGACTGGTTAGGAATGACCACTGCAGATTGAAAGGTACTTCCTGTGGCCGGCAGAGAAGAGGCAAATTGTCTAGGAAGCTCCATTTTAAGGTATCTTCTGCTACACTTGGGAGACAGAAGTATCTTCTGACATACTAAGCCCTATAGTCTAGAAGAGTTTACTAACCTAACAAGGCACACACCAGGCTTCCCCTGCATGAATGGCACCTCTGATGTAATCAGATATAGGAAGACAGTTTTCACATGGTGAAAGAGAAACTGAATATTTAGTGACAGATGAAAATCCAAATGATATCACCACTGGCTGCCTCTATAATCTAATTTCTAGCCTCTCTTCCCTGTCTCACTCTGTCCATAAGATACTGGCATTTTGCCCTTCCTTGAACATGCCAAGTATTCCCCCAACCTCAGGACCTTTGCATTTGCTGTTCCTTCCATCAAGAACTCCACTCCCCAGATGTTCCCTGGCTTGTTCACTTGATTCATTCCTTGGGTAGATCTTTCCCAACCACCGTGTCAAAATAACACCTCTTTACACATTATTCTCCATTCCTTTACTCTGCTCTCATTTCCTTGGTATCACTCATACTACCTCACATTATATGATCTATTTATGTTTATTCATTTATTGCCTTTCTTCCCACCCCTCCCCCCACCAAACCCAGGGGCTCTGTCCCAGCAGAAATTTTTGTCTATCTTGTTCACCATTGCATTCCACTGCCTGATGCCTAGACCATCCTCAACAAATACTTATTGAAAGTTTGAATAAATAAAAATCTTATTATTTTTATATGCAATTATTTTCCTATGCTCCAAATTCTACATGTATCATAGTATTTAATCTTTGCAACAACGCTTTGAGGTAGGGGGTCACAGTCTCCCCTTTGTACATGAAGAAATTGAGGATTAAATAGATGAAGCAATTTGTCTTAGTTATTTTTGGATTGTGGCTTTGTGTTTTGGCTGTTTCAATGTTTGATTTTAAGGTCCTCAGTCCCATTGAGTTGAGACTTACATTCCCCTCCTAACAAGATCTTCCTCAGTTTATGCACTGCCTCCCTTCTGCTTATTTAAAAAATGCTCCCTCTTTATGCCCTATTCCTAACTTAATTCTCCTCCTCCAGACTGGCATCTGATGTAGCAGGTCTCAGGCAGTAAGTTCTAGTTAAGTATATATTCCAGCTAGATGGCCTGGGCTGACCTGGCTTTGCCACTTGCAAGCTGTGTGACATTGGGAAACTCTTGGTCATTATTGCTTTGAACTATTGGCCTCCCTCCATTTCTTTTCTTTTTTCTTTCTGGTGTCCCTACCAAACAGACTTTGACACTTAGCTGATTCTCCAAATTTCTTTCCTTTTTTTCCATTCTTTATCTTACTCTTTCCTGATACTCCCTGAAGGAATTCCTTGACCTAATCTTCTCTTCTAGCTCTATATTATAAGTGGATGCCCACAGGGGAGTGAGAGCAGAGGTGTGTGTGTGTGTGTGTGTGTGTGTGTGTGTGTGTGTGGAGGGGGGATTCTCAGGGACTGGTCAGACCCGCTACACTCATTGTCCTCTGCTCATATGGCACCCATGCCAGGTCAGAGCCCTGCCTTGCAGTTACCCCACTGCTTCTAGCCTGTACTCTGTGATTCTGCCTCCATGGTACCAAAAGGAAGAGGAAAATCTGCCTAGGGCAAGTCAGGAATGAGGAAAAGGCAGAACTAAAACATTTTTCACATGCCTGGCCTCTCTTTGTGACCCCATGTCCTCCCCACGCCAGCTGTGTCCCGGTAGGTAGACTAAATCACTCCGAGGGCTTCTGCTGCTAGTTACTGAGCACTGCTCTGAGGTCGTCTTCCCTGGTAGCATCTCTCCAGGAGAAGTCACTCAGTCTGTGCTGCTTTACCACCTTGATCCAAACCAGAAGTGATGGAGCTGGGATTCAAACCCTGGTCTTTTTTTACTCCAAACCTTGTGTTTTAACCTACATACTGTACTCAGGGTTTGCTGAAAAGAAATTGGGTCAAATTATGCACCCAACTAATAAACTGATTTCATTCCAAATATTTCTCACTAAATGGAACCTGGAGTCATTAGAGGAATGGTGGACTCCAGGTCTGAGGAAAGAAATCTAAAGGAAGCCTAACAAAAGAATGCTACGGTCTTAACCAGCAGACTCAGGAACCATCTCAAAGAGGCTCTCAGTGGCTAAAGATGGGCCAATTTTAGCATTAATAAAGATAATAGCAGCAATTAGTTATAACATCCAACTGTGCTTAAATCCGCAAGGTCTTAATGGTTTAAGAAAAAAAAACAAGTTAATCACTATTGGAACCAACTCATTATTTTGAAAAATGACAAAGAAGTAGAAATAAATCACCTTGCCTTTCCTAAGAAATTATACTACTGGTAACCAACTAGTAGATGAGGGGTTTTTCATTATGGAAATACCCTAGATAAAAAATGAAAGGGGTGATAAGATTAGAATATCATCATTTTGCAACATCTGATAAAGGAAAGAATCTAGGCATGAGCTTCAGTGGTTGCTAACATCACAAAGAAAGATAAGCAAACATTAGGCTATCCCTGTTCTGCTGTGAGAAAGATTATCTGAATCTGATCAAGCCTGTAGAATAGATTCAGCTACCAATTATAAAAAATACAAGAACAGAGGAACATGTTCAAACAGACCTCAGAGATGCTATCAGCAAAATGTAAAATGTAGAAAACTCTAGAAGAAAACACTAAAAAAATACATTTCAATGATGGGGGATAGAAATAGGGGTTATCTATAGATTAAAAGAGACTTAAAAGACATATCAACTATCATAACATGTGACCTTATTTGCATCCTAATTTAAATAAGCAAACTAAAAGAGAAAAGCCATTTATGTCATTTATGGGGGCATTTGAACACTGATTAGACATTAGGGAATCATTGCAAAATATTTTAAATACGATAATTGGTTTTGTGTTTAGGTTAAAAATAAAGAGTCCTCCTCTTTAAGAAATATATTTTGAAACATTTGTAGTTGCAATGTTATGTTTGGATTTTGCTTCCAAATAAGAAGGTGGGAAAAGGGTGGGAATGTAGATAAAACAAGATAGGGAGTGAGTTGAAGATCATTGAAAATGAGTGATGGGTATATGGGAGTATATTACAGTAGTCTAGTTAATTTTGTATAAATGCAAGATAATAAAGTAAAAATCAAATAATTAAAAGTTTGAAAAAGACAAATATATTATAAAAATGTTCTCATTTCAAACAACATTGAAGTATATAATTAAAAGCTGGATTGTCTGTTTCTCATCCCATTTCCATTCCATCTTTATATTCCATGTACATGATAACTTTAATTCTGTACTGATGCCGACAAAGGTTGTACACACACACACACACACACACACACACACACACACACACACACACACACATATATATATGTATATATTATGTACAAGAAAAGCCAAGGCTAAAGCATTTATTACTACAAAATGCTGTCTGTGAGTCATTCTATATTTTGGGTGGGACATGCACAGGCTTTTCTTTTTTTTTTTTAAGTTTGAAAGTATATATACCAAACTGTTAACATGTAGTGGGGTAAATGACATTTTAATTTGTACTAAATCTGAGATTTGAACTTACCAGAGTAAGTGAATGTACCTCACTTTGGAGAAAACATAAAAATTCCAAATTTAAGAAACAATTTGTTTGGATTAGGTAGAAGGAATCTTCACCAAAAGCAAGTATCCATAAGCCTAGCCAAGGGCTTCTTTCAGCTGTGAACACTACTACTGACTTTGACTTTTAAATTTTATTAAGCGGATATGTCACTTTTCACACCCCTGGTCCATGATATGGATTTGAAGTCAGGAGACTTGAGTCTTTGAGTAAGCTCTGTATAGGCACCAAAATAACTGGTCAATCCTTTCAATTCAGTTTTTTTAACCATTTGTTTTAGCAAGAATTATTCCATTCAGATAGCTGGTAAGGTTAATCACAGTAGCCTTGTCTAGGAAAGAGAAGGAGAAAAGAAAGCCCAGCAAACATAAAAGTATAAATAGAGACTGTGTATCGTAACTACAGGGACCTTATTTAAAAACAGTGAGAGCAACACTTAGTGTATACATCAATCTTATTATCTCTCCTCTGACAAGAAGCAGGAAGAAGGACTTGAAGGGCCCTTCTGCAGGCCAGGAACCACCTACTCCCACCCACCTGCCAAACCGGCTCCGTATGTTCTGTAAAATCAATGTAATCTTTTTTGTGAAATTTTTCCCAGTGGAGAGTATCTTTTCTACCCAGTTTTCCTGCAGACTCCTTATAAACATTGACGTGATTGTATTTGTGTAAAATTTAATCTATTTATTATAGACTACACACAGATTAATATTGACTAAGGTTAATTATTATTTTCTGTGTACATGGTTGATAGTAACATTAATTAAAAAAACATGTAATAAGCCCCCACTTTCTGGCCAAGTGCTCAGAATACCCAGTTGGATAAGACAGGTTTTGGGGTGAGCTTTTTATTCATCTTCCATATTTAGACTGATTCAGGTCTCTGTTGTTATCTTTTGATACCTTCCTGTAATTAACACAGCATTTTGAATGAATGCATTTTGATAAAGATGAAGGCTGTGGTTTTTTAAATAATAGACTATGAGGGAAGTATTCAATAGCAAGTTTTCTTGAAAAAACATTATTATCACTTTTATGCACAGACAGCATACACATTTTCTATATTCTTCAAAAAAGAATCACTCAAATTAAATGATATTTGGCATAAAATTTCAAAAATGTTATGGTATCCTTGAATTACAAAAACAAGGTTGAAATTTAATCTCAAAATAATCCATTTCCTAAAAAATGCACAAAAATAAGTGGCAGTCTAGGAATTTATGATGCATACATAAGAGACCCTCCACTCCAGCTGATTAATAACCATGCCTGGGCTGTTAGAGCTCATGGTTCTGGTCTCACTGGGTGAAACTGGGAGCTCACCAGGGTCTTAGTAAGATTTTGTAAGAGGAGAAAGTGTCATTTCACTTGTACTAAAATTAGGATTTCAGCAGTCCCTCAGTTTGGAGAAAACCTAATACAAAAATTCCGAAGCTATGAAATAAATATATTTGGGGATTGTTTCTCATTCAAGGTAAATCATCAAAGCTATAGCCATAGGCTTATTTATGTTATATGTGTCAGTATTGATGATGAGTATGCGTTCAATATTTATACAATTTACACACACACACAAAACTTAGATCTGGACTTAAGGTCGCACACAAGATTATTATGAGTTGTAAACTGGTCATGTGATTCTATAATTCACTTATAGGCCCTTGTGTCCCAAACTATACAGTAAAGGGAATTGGCTTAAAGCCTCTTTTAACTCTGAAACTGAATGATTCTTTGATTTCTCTAGGTTAAGTCTTCTGCTGCATCTGTGGCATTAGAAGATCATAATTACCCTATTTGTCCCTTCTCCAAACCTCCTGCTTTGAAAAGTCATGGTTTTGACCAATACCCTAGGAACAACACTAGTAGTGGATTTCTTATTGTTCTAGAACTATGGCTACTGTATATCAGGATTTTTCTGGATATGTCAATAAAAAATAACTTTCAATCCCCAAACAGAGGTACTCTACATGTAAAGACAAATCTGGTTGTCCTGTCTAAAAACTCTGAAAAAGTAAGTTAATACATAAAAGATTCTCAATTTCCTGTTTCTCTCATAGTTTCTGAAATTTCCAGTGCCTGCCACTACTTGTCTATCCATGGAGGATAGCACTAAAAATTGGTAGTAAATCAATATATATGGCAAAACATAGGAGACCACTGACTTTCAGTTCACCAGTTTATTATGCCTATAAACTATGGCTGTGATTTTTCTATTCCTATGTAAATGATCATCATTTATTAATTCAACAGCTGTATCTTGAACTTTTACTTTGTAACCAGGCCTTATGCTGGACACTGTACAAGAGGATACAACCAGACACGCTCTTTGTGTCATGAAAATTACAGCTAGTACAGATATAAATGTTAAATAAATTATTGTACCAAATGTGTTCATAGTTACAAATTGTGTTAAAGTACCCATTAAGGGAAATAAACAATAAAAGAGAGAGAATAAGTCTCCTAACCTACAATTTGGGACACGTGAATCTTCAAAACAATTCATCTTTTGTATAAGGTGCTGCTGATTGTGCCTAAAACATACTGATTTCCTTTTCACTTCCTTATTTATGCCAAGCTCTTTCCTATCTCAGGGACTTTGGGTATGTTCTTCCCTCTGCGAGGAATATTATTAACCTCTACTTTTCACATAGCTGTCTCCTTAATCATTGAGACTTAAATCTTACCTCCCCAGGTCTTCCCTGATTATGCTCTATATCAAGATTTTCTTGATAAATAGAACTGTTAAGATAGGTACATGCACACACACACACACACACACACACACATTATATCCTTTGTGAATGTGGCAAGTCTGAAATCTGTAAGTCAGCCTAGCTGGTTGGAACCTCTTGGGCAGGAGCTGATGCTGCAGTTATGGGGCAGAATTTCTTATCTCCCTGTGGCAAATCTGATTGCTCTTAAAGGCTTTCAACTGATTGGATGAGGCCCACCCTCGTGATCTAGAATTATCTCCTTTATGTAAAGCAAATTGATTTTAGGCATTTATCACATGTACAAAAATATCTCCACAGCGACACCTAGTTTAGTATTTGACTGGAAAACAGGGTTCTGTACCCTAACCAAGTTGACACATAAAACCAATTATGACAGTCGGCTAGGTCCTGACTCTTTTCAGTCTTTATTTTTACGTGGTTGTCATATACATCTTCCTTCTTCACACTCGTTTCTTGATAAGGCCTAGAAGTTTTTCCTCATTGCTTTTCCCAAGGCTAGACTGAGGTCCTCTTGATGTGCAGTAGAATTTCTGATTAGGGAATCACTTCTATAAATTCCCTCTTACCCATAGTTTTCCAGTTGAAAATTTTGCCGATTAGAGATAATATTTAAGTCTCAAATGCTGTCAAAATGTAAACTCTACAAGTAGTCGTACTGATTATCCTATTGTTGAGAATTCTAAGCTGGTCTTGGTGAAAAGGAGAGGAGAAAGGAAAGTTTGTCTACTGCACAGTTTTGAGTAGGGCTCACTCTGGCTCCCGCAGGAAACTACCTTCTCTAACCCTTTTCCTTCTAGTCCCTTGTTTTTATCTCTGCTGTAATTTCCTCCTCTCTCTTCACTATGACTTCCTTTGATTCTGAACATTCTTTTTTTATGCATGAGCCTAATTACTCCAGAATACTTAATTGATGTCTAATGTTCCCCAGATTAATATTCAGTATTTGTGAAATTTTCCTTGCAGGAAAGTAGTTTTTTTTTTTTCTTATTTTGACTTATAACAGTGAAGCATCCTTCTTCTTATACAAGAATAGGAAGGCTACACATTGTTAAATGACACAGGAAAATATTTGGGATAGATGAGCTTGGTCGCTTTCCAGGAATTAATTAGTAGGCATGTCCTACTGAAAACAATGTAAAACTCCTACCTTCCCAAAGAATGGGTGGGAGAGTGAAAATACAGTTCACTTACTGCAGTCAAGTGTCGTCTTTAGGCATAGCTATGCTAAGACTCCCCAACTTGGTAAGATCTAGGGTATTGACACACTGGAAACATATCAAGACTAGAAATGATTTTCATATTAATTCTTATCCATACTAAGCAAGTGAGACCCACCTGCAATGTTTGCAGTTAAGTGATAGAGGGGAGGCTAGCTGGGTTGTGAGTCCTGCGGGCCTCTTGCTCCGCCTTCTTCTCCTGATAATGGTCTTCCACCCAAATGACTGAGCACCTCGGGAGTTGGGGGAAGGCAGGAGGGGGGCACAGGATATTACCTTCAATTTAGTCGACTTCACTTTGCTTTAGAAGCACCAAGAGAAGGGAACAGAGGTTGAAATTAATGAGGTGGAAATGAGATTCTGAACTATCAGTGCATTTCAATGATCTCTGCTCACCTTACAGGTTGACTGCCCTCAATTTCCTTTAGAGTTCCCTAGGTAGAGAAGTCTAGATTCATGAGAAAGAATTATTTCTCTCTCATGGGAGCTCTATTCCCTGTATCTATCTCTATTACCTTTTTTAAGGGAGATAAAACCTTAGTGAGGCCAAAGTAGAAAAACATTTTTATTTTTGTTTCTTATAAAAAGCCTTTAAGACGTTTTTGTTAATAGAGAATGGGTTTTCCCTAGTGTCTTTGGATGATGTTTCTGAAAAGCTGCTCCGTATTACTGTTCTGCATGTGTTCCCCAGGATAGGGGAATGCAAATAATGTACTAATTTCTTCCTCAGTTCCTCCTTTCATTGTTGGAGAAATAGCTTCCATTCTTTCATATTGATTTTAAATTTGACTGTCAGAGACTTCAGTGAAAAAAACGAAATATGGGGTTGGGTTGATGTGCAGTGGATTGAGAAGCTGAAATAACTAAATGCTCGGATGCAACAATCAGAGAAGACTCAGTTATGTTTTATCTCCACAGGTACTGTAAACAATGAGGAAGTCAGGCAGGCAGATCATAAATTATTTTTTTTAAAAGAAAAGAAAAGAGCTTTTACTTCTGGATGACCAGCTAGCTCAAAGATGCTACTGGAAATAGTGAAGATTGTAGTAACTAGATGATGGCTTACAGAAAGAAGGGTGCCATTGGGTTGAGGTCCTTTGTTGGGTATTTTCTGAGGACCTGGGGTTGGGCCTGGAAGTGGGTGGAAGGTTGGGTTAAAGACAGGGGAGAGAGGATTCCAAGCAGAGTTTGAAAGGGGGCACAAAGGTCAGAAATGAGGACAGTGATGGGTTTGGAATGAGGAGGGTGTGTGCCTTACTCAAGAGAGGAGCTGCCTTGGAGAAGGACATAGGCTTACTCTCCTCTGAAGGAGGGTCAGGGATAGGCCTCTGTGATGGGTAGTGGCCTGTGCTGGTTCTGTCTGGCAGAAAGCCTTCCTTCATAGCTTTTCAGCTGCCAAGGAAATTAGTTCCCAATTCAGCTAAGTTAAAATTAAATTTCTCCTAACCCTTCAAGATCCTGTTCTTTGGTTATAAGACCTTTAAAATTGCTAGAATATGGGAGAATGTATTTGTAAACAACATATCCAACAAGGGATTAACATCCAAAATATATAAAGAACTCACATGCCTCAACACCCAAAAGCAAATAACCCTATCAAAAAATGGGCAGAAGATATGAACAGACATTTCTCCAAAGAAGAAATTCAGATGGCTAACAGGCACATCAAAAGATACTTCATATCACTAATTATCAGGGAAATGCAAATTAAAAACACAATAAGATCACCTCACATCAGTTAGGATGGCTAACATCAAAAAGACTGGGAACAAATGCTGACAAGGATGTGGAGAAAGGGGAACCCTCCTACACTGCTGGTGGGAATGTAAATTAGTTCAACCATTGTGGAAAGCAATATGGAGGTCCCTCAAAATACTAAAAATAGAAATACCATTTGACCCAGGAATTCCACTCCTAGGAATTTATGCAAAGGAAACAAGATCTCAGATTTTAAAAGACATATGCACCCCTATGTTTATTGCAGCACTATTTACAATAGCCAAGATATGAAAGCAACCTAAGTGTTCATCAGTAAATGAATGGATAAAGAAGATGTGTTACATGTACACAATGGAATACTATTCAGCCATAAGAAGAAAACAAATCCTACCATTTGCAACAACATAGATGGAGCTCAGTGAAATAAGCCAGGCAGAGAAAGACAAGTACCAAATGATTTCCCTCATTCATGGAGTATAACAATCAAGCAAAACTGAAGGAACAAAACAGCAGCAGACTCACAGACACCAAGAAGGGACTAGCAGTTACCAAAGGGGAGGGGTGGGGAGGGCAGATGGGGAGAAAGGGAGAAAGGGATTGAGGGGTATTATGATTGGTACACATGGTGTAGGGGGTAGGCAGTGTAACACAGAAAGGCAAGTAGTGATTCTGTGGCATCTTACTCTGCTGATGGACAGTGACTGCAAGGGGGCATGGGGGGGGAGGTGCTTGATAATATGGGTGAATGAAGTAACCACAATGTTTTTCATGTGAAACCTTCATAACAGTGTATATCAATGATACCTTAATAAAAAAAAAAGAAATGCAACTCAGGTAAGTGCCAGCAGATGCTGAGCAGCAGTTTAAATTCATGTGTGTCTAATAACATTAATTTTCTCAGTAAAGTAATGGGTGCTATTGATTTAGGGTGCTATTGATTCAGGGAGATGATATCAGCAAACCAAAACCTAACATTTAAAGTTTCATATTCTTGTAAGGATTCTATCTTCCCAGAAGTCCCTTGGCATCCAGGGGCCCAATCCTTGATCACCACATAACTCAAATGTTTTCCTTGTCCTTTGATCATTTTTTGTTTTTCTCTTGTCTATTTTCTATAAAAACTTGCCACTTTCTCTCTTGCCTCACAGTTCTCTGGACTCTTGAGAATGGAGACTGCCCATATCATGAAGTATTTAAATAAAGTTTGTTTGTGTCACCTAAAAAAAATTGCTAGAATAATGGGGCAAAGAAAAAAAAGGGTTAAGAGTTGTTCCTAAGAAATTAATTTAGGCATGCTATTTGAATAAGCAGTGTTTTAGTATTCTCTTGATTTGTTTTCCACTTAAAATTCAAAGCAGACTCATAACTAGTCCATACAAGGACAAGTTCTGGAATTCTCTCTTTCTCTTTCTGTAACTCTGTTACACACACACACACACATACACACACAGACCCATACACACTGCCAGAGTTAACAACCAGTCTCTCTCACTCAGTTTCCTGTAGGTTCTGACCTCATACCCATCTAATTATGCTAGCTGGCAAAGCCAGTGGAGGAAATCTTAGTGCATACAGCTGTTTATACAAGTGGCATAGGAAAGTGTAGAATTATCATACCACTTGAAAAAAGTTGGCCACTCCTCCCAGACAGAAAAAACAAAACATGGCCCAAGAATCTTGTCTTCTCCTTCTTTGTCTTAATTCCTGACACCTACCAAGAAGATCCCAGGGAATGACTAGGGTGTCCTAGTTTGGTTCTCAGTTATTCTGAAACACTCCTTTTTGGGATATACACCCATGTGTGGGCCTTTATGAGATATGGTCTTTGCCCAAATGCCTAGCTCAGTCTGTTCTCTTCAAATGAAATCAAAATCTCTAGGAGGAATTAAAAAATAACACCTGGTCTGGCAGCCAGAACCTTAAGGGCTGAAGGCCAGAGAAGATTCTCCAACTACAAGAATCAATCCATTCATCATCTGCCCTTTGAGTATGCCAGCCAAGAAAAAACAGGAAGCTTGCTTGTAAGCCCAGGACTATGGAATGTAAAACTCCATGCAATTACTTGCTATGGTTTTAAGCTTTGTCCTGGAAGTTAAGAACAATATAAACTGTCTTCTAAATATCATTCTAGTCAATCAATACCCACCTAATGCCTTAAGTCTTTGAATCTACTCTAGTATGCACCCTTTACATAATATTTCAATACCAGTTTAGCTTTTAAAGCAAATTTAATATGGGTACTAGTGTTCAAAGTGCACAGATTGCTTGCCTGGTTAGGTTGCTATTTAAGACCAAGCAGATCAAATATTCTCCGTAAAAATCCTTCGTCGGTATTTTAATGCCTTATGGAAACCTCAGCCAGCTATTGGACAACATTGTTCGTGTGTCACACTTGATTTATAGTTCACAGATTCAGATAGGGATAAGGGGTCAGTTTGAGAAGGAGGGTCTGCATTTACCATAGTTAACGTATATGTGCATTTAGACTATATGCTGGCTAGCAATCCAATTTAATAGCTCATTTCCAAATCCTTTCTTGGAAAAGAAATTCAGATTACATAATCATGAAAAACAAACATGTTGCCATCCAGCATGAGCTAACATGTTATAATACTTCATGGCCTAAGGTTATTAAGCCAGCACCCAGTTCCATGCACCAAAAAGAACACTGGGAAAATGACAGTCTGCCAGTTTTGCTAAAGTTGTGCCAGTTTGTGGTAATGACATAGACACTTCACCTTTCTTGTTAGATCACACTACCTTAAGACTTTGGGTTGATTAAATAGGTCCTCACTGACTGCTATTTAGGACTGTATGATCACTAGCAACCTAGAAGCCTGTTAGAGCAATTCTTTAAATTAGCTCTTAGTAGGAAGACCACCTTGGAGGTTCCTAGTCATCCTCAGGATTCCTGTCAAGTGCATCCTCTGCTTCTCAGCTTTCCCTGACATGGCACCCCTGGGCAAGTGAAGTAATGAGCTCTGATCAGGTAAAGCTGTCCACAGGCATAAATTGTCTATTAAATTCAACCAAGGAATTCTGGAGTTCTGGATGTTTAAATGTATCAGTTCAGATGGGCTTGGAAAGAAAAGACTAAACTAAATTTTAATCTGTACTTCCCGGTTTAAGAACCATATACTGACTCTGTCCTAAGATTGCTGTTTCAGGTTCTGCAGAGAAATCTGTTAACATCAGCCATGGGGCTAGATAGTTGGCCAGACATTAATAGGGGTTACTTTCTCATTTCAGACAGGTAACCAAATAAAAAGGCTTTTTTGCCTCGAGCAAAGCTTTGACCTAAATTTCTATTTTCAACACAGAAGTGAAAAAAAGAAAACAGTCTGACTCATCAAATTAGGCAATCACCAACTCAGGATATAACCTTTCTTCTGATTAATGTACCTTATAAACCTACTATGAGGTGTGAAAATCACCTTTGTTCTTCCAGTAGAAATTACAGGTGATGAGATGACATAACCTACCCAGAACAGTGAGTACCAGTAAACTATCTTTTGAGTACCTACCACTAGGAAGGTGCCAAGACCTTTACCCAGAGGACCTCACTTAGTCCTCATAACAGGTTAGTAGGTGTATAAAGGTGGAAAGAGCAATTTCCCTTGTGTCTTACAACTAGTAAGTGGTGGTGCTGGGAAGTATCCTTGTTTTGATACCTACATCCCTGCACCAGGCTATCTCCTAGTTGTCTGACAGCATAGGTATCTAGATGACAAGGAACTCTCTTCAATTGCTGTGGTCAACAGGTCATCTTTATACATCCTGAATACGTATTCAGTTATATTTGACTTTTTCACAAAATAATACCTTTTTGCTTGGTAATTAAAGAATCATATGCAAATCTGAAAGTGGTTACCTGTGTTTTTTAAATAGTCAAGTGTTCCTGTTTTTGGGTTCTAGAGTTTCAAAAATAAATTCTCCCAGGAGGGAAAATGTAGTGGGTAATTTTATACCCTTTCTCTCTTAAGATATCTTGCTAGCTGGTATCAGCCAAGACAGAAAAGCTGGTTTCCCTCCACTGCTCCTCCTCCAACTTCCAAGAAAGGAAGGAGACAGCAGTAGACAGTTTTCCTCAGTTCATTTGTGGTTCATTTGCACCTCGCCACTGACCTCTTTGATGGCACAAGAAGGGAAAGAGTCTCTAACATTTTCTCTCCCCTTATCTCCTGATGACTTCGACCACGACCAGGTAGCTGGGAAAGCACAGTTTGATGGGTTTCTACTACCTGGGGGCTCTTTGATCTACCATTCATAAATTCCACATGTGTTTATTGAAAATTTACTATGTGCTTGGCATTAAACTGGGCATTAGGGCTCAATGTTCAACCTTTTTGGTGAATACAAAAGGACATGGATTCTTATGAAGTCAGACAGGCCCCAGATGCTGTGCAAATATTGAATTTACTCTCAAAAGTAGAAGTCGTTTTAGGGTTGGGAGTGTGAAGAAGCAGAAATCAGGACTGCCCTGGGGAGAAAGGGAAAGGAAGTGAATCACCATAAAGTATTTGTCTAGGGATTTTCTGGTTTGAGGGCTGGAATATAATAGAGCCATAAAAGTTGCTATCTGTTAATTTTGCAATATACTAAAAGTAAAGAATGTTTTTGCTTTTCTGAAACTATGGCTCTGAGGCTTGGTGTTTATGATTTCCCTTCTCTCCATGCCAACCAGGCCTCACCTAAACACACTGGGGTCTGAATTCATGTAATAGGTGTATGGACACCATCAATTTTGGCTTGACAGAGACTGTAGCTCTGGGGGGAAGGGTCTTCCCAGCCTGGGGTAAATGGCCTATGAAACTGGTGAAACCAAAATAAGCCAAGGGAAAGGGTAAGCTGGGAGAAACCAATTTTTATTGCTCACAGCTTGCTCAAATTCGCTAGCTAGGCCCACCCCATCCATCTCCTCTGGCTGCAGCTCACATTCTGCCCTCAGGAAGCTCTCTCCACCTCCTGCCCAACCCTTCTCGGAGGAACTCCATTGGCTTGTCCTTGGCGAATGGCAGATGTCAGACCAACCACTACCAGGAACAGAGGGGAAGAGAGAATAGCCATTATCTCTCTACATCTTGTCCTGAAGGATGTGAGACCACTGCAGTGGTAGACACCTATTGATATGTAAATGAGCTAAGGCTAAGTGGGAGATTCTGGAAATTTTGCAATTTACCCCATAGAGACTGTCATGGTTGTAGCATTGAAAGTCCCATGTTCCAGAAACCCCTCACTCCTGGGCGTTTGGTCATATAGGTCATTCTAATCCCTCCCTGAAGTTCAACAAACTAAACCTGTGCAACCTTGATGTATAGAGCTATATTTGGCTTAGAATCAGCTAAGACAGTTTTAAAATGTTACAGTCTTGGGTCTTTTTTATCAATGTCCTATCACCTAAAATGACAACAAAAAGGACCTTCATCCAAATCCATTTAAAAATATTCCAGAACTATTCTCACCAGTTGAAGACACAAAAAATTTAACTGTTTCTCAAATTTGGGCTTAAAATAGAGTGACTATATAATTTAGCTGCCAAATTAAGATATGTTTGAGAATAAAAGGGGGACTAAAATTATTTAAAATGTACGATTTTTAACCTGTTTATTGACCAACACATTTCTTATATTGTTGGTTCTATAAGAGTTCCATTGAAAACCATTTTCAAAAAATAATTCTTTCCTAAAAGCATATATATTCATGTATATTAAAGAAAAAATTCGAAACATTCATATTATTTGAATATTAAAAATCATATAAGCAGAATAATTGTTGTTAGCATATATTTAAATACTTTATTCAGTTTCTTAGCTTTATCATTTGCTAATACTATTACTAAGATACTTCTGAAAATGTATTTTTAAAATATGGTCTCATTCTCTCTCTCTATATATATATTTTTTCAATCTTTTCCACAATCTTTTTCAATTGACTCTTCTTGTAGTCCAGAATATTTTCAACTGAGAAATTACTCTCTAGGTATTGAGGCTCATGGTAAGTTCAGAATAAACTCTGCCAAATGGGAGAGATTCTCAATTCTATTCCTTTTATTTTGAAATGTGTAAATATTTCAACCAGGTATTTTCACAGAGGACTTCTGTTTGCCTCCATTCAGAGTCAATTTCTTTAACAAATACTTTTACAAGACAAAACTTGTCAGTAAGTTGTCTCTGTCTTCTTAAAAATATTTTGTATAACTTAGATGTTTCAAAATGGTTAACTTTTGCAATTTCATTCCATTCTGGGACAGAACATACATTTATGAAATAAAAACAAGAAACTCCATCAAAAGATTATTCCATAGATCTGCATATTCCAAAGTACAATTATGAAATTTCAAAATTAAATCTTATACATTGATTAAGTTCTCATTGTTTAATTTATTCAATCAATTCCATGATTCTATAGGAGAAATTTCAATATCTCCCTATTTCCAAATTTTTTTTTTTAGTAACTACAAGGCTCTAAAAGCTTCTAGAACATTTCTGTTTTATAGATTTCTTATTTAGCAAGAACTATATTGACAAGAGATAGGATGTTGCAGAACTTGTATTCCTATGATCCTCACAAAACAATTTTGTCTTAAAAGTTAAGCTTTTTAACTAAATGTACAATACATTCACAAAAAGGTAAGATAAACTTTTCAAACTTTGATTCCATGGATTTCATGAAAAAAATCGAACAATTATTGGACTTACTTTTTTAATTAATTAAAAAAATTTTAATGAAGCATCTGGCAACACATTAAAAAGAAAGCATTTAGCTGTCTGCAGAGTTCTGCTGTTAATTAAACCAAGCACATTAACAGCTATTGCTTCATATTTCATACTTGTCCAAGAAAACCTTGAAATAATGTATAAGGTTTAAAGTAAATTCTGGAGCCTTATAGCACATTTATGTCCTCTGGTTTTCTTTACTATAGGTTCCATGGTGGATGGTTAATGTTGGCAAACATTTTATGTAAGTTATATATTCATCATCAGTTTTACTGAGAAATGAAAATTCTGTTCTTAATATTTCACTAAACATGCAGTGTTTTGTTTTGTTTTGTTTCTTGAGATCATGGCTGTTGGCCAGGTTCACTGCAAAATCATTAAAAATTATTACCAAACTAAGAAATAGTTGTAGATTTACACTATCTAGTCTATGACAAAGCCATTTTAGTAGGATTGCTCACACCACACTATATAAGCTCTATGGTAGGCATGCTTAGCCCCCCCCTTCTACATATATTTCGCATTCAAACTGTCTAATTTCCTACATTTTAAAGTGATTCCGCTGGCTGGCAGATGGGCAGCCTAATGGCCTTCATCGTCTTGCAGGCGTCCCTCTGGACCAAGGCAAAATTGTGTCATACACCAGATGGCCACCAGGGGCAGGAGCAAGAAACACTTCTCCCACATAATTTGGGACCAGAAGGTAGTTGTCCTAAGCCACCTGTATGCAGCCACACTTAGCGAGCATCCTGTATGCTATCCTTAACGCAGAGGACACAATACCTGTGTCAAAAAAGGTCCCAAAATAGTAAGAAGAGTTATTGCTGATAGTTCAGATTGAACCACTTGTTAAATGTTGAACTCTGCTTACTGCACATGTATCTCACTACTAGAGAAGACCATTATAAAATACGAAAGTACAAAGTGATCTACCAAACCCATCCCGGCTTATTTTAATATAACTACTACTAACAATATTTTGCTAAAAGCAACAATAATAACAACTCTGGGACACAGAAGGATGCCAGTATGATTGAAGTAAAACAGGAGGCATATTCACTTTATCTCTTGACCACAGGGGTGCTTCATAAAATGGACTTCTGTACTCCACCCCAAACCTATTACATCAGAACTAGGTATAGCCTCAAAATTTGTATTTTAGGAAAGCTTTCCATGATATTCTTAAGGACATTAAAATTTTATTCCTGGTTTAGGGAATTCCTCTACCTTTTATTCCAAAGAGTCAAACCCTCTTATCATAAAAGCCAGGAAACTCAAGCACTTTTCTCTATGACTAACCTAACACCTGTATCAAAACTTACTGAAAGTGAACTAGAGACAAATTAAACTTAAATTCAGTCACATTATGATTAATACTGTCATCTCTTTGAGCAAACTTATCTTGCAAGTTGGGAGATTCATTTTTGGCTATCTCATTGTCTTTTTGTAAACTTGGACCTGTAACCAGCCACTTTCTTTTTTGAGGAGTAGGTTTCCAACCAACGAATAGGAAATATAATGAACATTGATTTTAATACTTTGGAAGAAATAAGCACTAGGTAAGCATTTTTTTAAGACATGCTACAGACATTTTTTTTTGGTCTCATTAATCTACAATTACATGAAGAACATTATGTTTACTAGGCTCCCCACTTCACCAAGTCCCTCCCACATACCCCTTCACAGTCACTGTCCATCTGCGTAGTAAGATGCTGTATTATCACTACTTGTCTTCTCTGTGCTGCACAGCTCTCCCTGTGCCCCCCATGCACTATACATGCTAATCGTAATGCCCTCTTTCTCCTTCCCCACCCTTGTCCCTCCCTTCCCATCCATCCTCCCGTCTCTTTCCCTTTGGTAACTGTTAGTCCATTCTTGGGTTCTGTGATTCTGCTGCTGTTTTGCTCCTTCAGTTTTCCTTTGTTCTTATACTCCACATATGAGTGCATTTTTTAAACAGATCAATTATTTTACCTCATTTGTAAAAATTACTACTGCAAGAGTCATAAGAATGTGTTTTATATTTCTATAAGGTAATTGGTTCCAGAATGATGATGTTTTATTTTTTGAACTATTTTCTTTCCTTTTTTTTTGCTAGTTCTTGTGTAAAGTTCTAAGAATATCTTAATCTCACTGACCTCAGCTACAAAATGAGAATGTAATCTAGTTGATGTCCACTGTTTGTTCTAGTTCCCCAAATTCATCTTTTATATCTTTTTTGAATGTTTGGAATTTCTTATCATGTACATTATTATTATTTAATTATTTTGTTAATAAAAGTGATTATGTAAGCAGTAGGATTATGGGCCATTATTTTTCCTGTTACTGTTCTCTACTTTAAACAGTGAAAGAGAGTAAGAAGAACATTAGATACACTGAAGGAAGGGACAGAGGGAGCTAAAAGATAGGAGATCGTAGTAAGTCAGGGTATGTGGGACAGTAGTTATTTTTAAAGATTTAATAAGGTGTAGGGAATCACCTAGTGGTGGGAGTATAAAAAACTTAAAAAGTTGAAGACCCTTTTTCTTGTGCTTCAGTTCATACCACTAAATAATGTCCATATGGTTTGTAATCAATTTACTTAAAGGATACCAAGGTGTTGAATAATGATTTTTGTAATCAACTTTATTAAATCATGCTGATAGGTTGAATATATAGTATTTACTTTCAAGCCTTTCTTTCCTAGAGGGATCAAAAACCCCTGTTATCAAACTTTAAAAATTAATTCTTGACCCAAAGAATGTGTTAAATTCCTGGCTGTATAGTCAAATGAAGGCTAGATATGCATAAAAACAAGCACGAGAGCATGGCCCTGACCCACCAGAAACCCCTGGTCTAAACCCCCCAGCACCATGCCAGTCCATGATGATTACACTTTCAGTCTCACAGACGAGGTAGCTGAGGCTCTATCAACACAACAGAAGCTTTTGAAACATTTGGGAGACCTGGATGGATTTTCTACTTGTTGAAAATAATAAATCATATGTGTATGACACCTTCTGTTTAGTCTGAGTTTGCCTAGAAGCAGAGACTTGGATAAAGACCTGGGTAGAAGTAGTTTATCTGGGTGATAATTCCAGGAAGCAAAGTGGGGAGCAGAGAGGTGAGATGGGGAAGGAGGAAAAGCCATCAGAAACGTGATGTTGCTCAATTATTGCTGCAGGTGCAGGGGCCTGGCTTCTCCAGGATCTCTTAGCATCACCTATGAAAGATGGACCACTAGGGCATTTCTCCACTGGCTCCTGACCCCTTCACTAAGGGTTGTCCCTGGAGGCTGTCACTGGCCCCACATTTCCAGGCTATGCTTGTCTACTGGCTAAGTAGGCTCTCTTAGCTTCAGAGAAAGCCCTGGAGCAAAGAAGGGGAGCAACCCATGGCTGGTACTTGAGGTGGAGAGAGTCTGAGCCCACCCAGAACTGTCTACCACAGCTGTGGCTGAAATGAGAAGTGGGCCAAGGGTGTGTCGTAAAAGTACTTGCTATAAACCACACCTTGAACTGCTCAGATCCATGTGCCCCATATTAAGTTCACTGCATCATTGTGTCTTCAAAGTTGTGGCTACAATCTCTCAAAAAGACTTTGTACAGGACATTTAGTGGAATAAGCTATTGTCCCTGCTCTAACAACTGGTCCTCGGGTCATAAGTGATATTCATCAACTTCGTGTCCCACCACCCGTTTTAGACATCTCCATCCTTAGGAGATGGCCAGGCATCTGCTGGCCTAATTGATTTGCCTGATGGGGGATTCTAGAATTTCATCTCAGCGTGGTCAGGCCTTTAGGTGCCTTGCCCTTGTAAGACTGTGGTGACTGTGATTACTTGTTCGCTGCTGTTATCAGCCATGCAGGCACACAGGAGTCCCCAAGTGATTCCTCTGAGCTCCTGCTACCGGCTATATTCTTCTCTGCTCCCTTTATGTAACAGCAAGCTAGCTTCTCGTGATAATCTGGGTGCATTAACCTCACAAGGATTATAACTCCTTTTGTTGCCTGCTGGTCCAACCACATAAGGAAGCCAAAGACACTAGTTCTCGAGTAGCTTCAGGTTTTGTGGAATCCTTTTGTGTCCCCACTCTCCTTTTTACCCAGGAAAGCCCAAAGTGGGGGTGAGAAGCACAAATGGCTTATTAGGCGTGATAGTGAGAAGAGCAAATTTTTGTTCCATCTCTTGGCATGTGGACCTAGATATTCTCGCGGTTGAGGACACCCCTTGATATACTGGCTCAGAACAGACAGTGTACTAGGTATGGACTGAGGAGAGTTCCTCAGGTCTTTAGGCTGTTGTGGCTGAACAAGCATCTTCATAGGCCACTCCAATATGGTATCTGTATTAGTTTCCTAGGGCTGCCTAACAAAGGACCTACGGTTGGGTGGCTTAGAACAAGAGGAATTTATTGTCCCACAGTTCTGGAGGCAAGAAGTCTAAGATTATATTTTCGCAGGGTTGGTTCCTTCTGGGGGCTGAGAGGGAGAATCTATTCCAGGCCTCCCTCCAGTGCTGGTAGTTGACCAGCAACCCTTGGTATCCTTTGGCGTACAGTGATTCTGCCCTTTGCATGGCATTCTCCCTGTGTCCCTGTGTCTGTGTCCAAATATCTCCTTAGTATAAGAACATGGTCATATTGGACTAGGGCCCACCCTAACGACCTCATCTTAACTAATTACATCTGAAATGATCCTGTTTCCAATTAAGGTCGTATTTTGAGGTGCTAAGCGTTAGGACTTCAACATAAGAATTTATGGCAGACACTACTCTACACCTAACAGTTTCAGATGGGTTACTTCCAGGAAATGGGTAGCACACAGTGGAACCGGCAATGCTATAGTCATGCACACATTTCTTAATGGGCCGCTTGGACCAAGGCAAGCTTATGTGGGATCCCATGACTGTAAATCACGTATTGTGTAAGTCCTCAGAGAGCAAAGCTGGCAGAGGCACTGCAGAAAGAGAAGATAAACCCTTATCTGGGGTAGGTATCAATTCCTCCAGAATGGGAACCATCCAATGTGATTGGCTTGCTACCAAGAAGCTGGTTGTTTCTACTCAGAATAGTTCCCTACTGAGGACATGATGCCATTCTGATGCTGACAGGTTGGTAGAAGAAAGGCTAGACCACCTGTGCTGAGAGGGAGCCCGTGCTGTTAGGCCCATCTACAGCCGCCATCCCTGACACCATGGCTACTCTGACAATGAGACCATTGTGCACCTGGACATCCACTGGACAATCCATCAGGTGACTCAGCCTATCCTCCTGGTTTTCCAGGTCTCCTTTGCAGTAGATACTCTCTAGTAGGCATGACCTAAGACACAAAGAGTCATATGCTTTGTTCCCATTCCCATAAGGTCTAGGCACAGTCCTCTTTCTGAAATTCTATGTCTCCAATGATTTAATCCTGCTCCTTCCAGGTCCCTGACCTATTAGCCAAACCATTTGCCCAGGTGTATATCTTGACCTCAAACTACTTTTTCTTGCACACATGGAGTAACTGTTCTGCTTACAACTCTGCCCAGTGGAATACTCCTGAGCCCTGAGTGGTGCTGTAGGAAGCAGCAGTCTGTTTGCAGCACACAACAACATATTAGTCCATCCTATCTGTGAACCAGAATTCATCCCAGGTTACTCCCAGGAAATGGGTAGCATAGTTTTCTCTTCTGTTGCCTTGTTTGGGGAACTCACCACAAGACCACAGATGTGCATTGAAATAAAACCCTGGTTGAGAGAAAGCCATGGAGCAGGTGACCTGTGGCCACTTATTTATGTAAATTATCTGTGCCTTTTGCACCTGCTTAGACCTCATCATAGAATGATTTGTGGTTGCACCCATTAGAACCTCTGACATGGTGGATGTGACAATACTCGGATAGTGATGGGAAGTTTCTGGTTACATCCCTGATTTTCCCAGGCCAGGTGCTCGGTCTTTACTAAAGTCAGCGGCACAATGGGAGCTGCTTCTCAAATGGGGAGTCATTCTCTGCTAGAGAAAACATGGGCTTGCTCCAGCATGCTAGGGAGTCTGTGCAATGAGTCGCTTGTTGCAGCTTGTCCAGAGGGTCATCCTTATTGGCCACAGTTATTAGTAGCATCTTTAGATCTGCCAGATGATATGGCCAAGTGCAGGGTACTCCCTTGACTTTGCACTGTAGTGGCTTTCAGCCTTCTCCTCGGCTGGTGCTTGCATTTTTCTAGTTATATAAATTAAGCTAAACCCAAGTGTATGCTCTATTTATGTGTCACCTAGGACCACAATAGTGTATTAGCCACAGCCACAGATCCCTGCCCTCTGGTCTCTACTCCAGATGTCCATTACAGCAGTTACTTCTACCTTTTCTTTGATAAGGTGGGTAAGTGCTGGCCCTGGCCTCAGCCATTCTGAAATCCTAGCTTCCACATTGACACTAGGGAACTCAGTTCCATCGCTGCATCTCCTACTATCAACCCTAGCCTGCAGAGGGCAGCCACTATCGAACTTCTTGAAGAGACAGGTGTCCCCCTTCCTACACCATTCTTTACTGCCTTAATGAAGGCAATATCCTCTGGGCCCACCTAGAAATAATAATCAGCGGGGAGTTTTAGGTAATTAATCCAGTCTAACATCCCTACCACCTTAAAAACCTCAATCTTGTCCTCTTGTACATATACTTAAGTATGGTTCCAGCATGTCAACCATCATCTATTCAAGTTTCAGGGACCCATCTCAGTACCACATTGTTAGTACCAACTCCAAGTGTCCTTGCCAGAATGTTAAATCCTGAACTATGAGGGAGTGTTCCCACATCAGTAAACCCTAGTCTAGGCTATAATCTAGTCTATTCTATAACCCCCCTCTTCCCAACCTCCCCAAAATGTTTCCCAAATATGTTTCTCAGATTTCTGCTGGTACATATTAGCCAAGGTCCTGCATCTCTTTTGATGAAAAAACTATTTCTTCCCAGAGTATGAACTGTTTTCCTGCCTTTGGATATTGCAAAGGCCTGATTCTAGTTGTTTTTGGCGTAGGGACAACGCGGGCAGGTGGGAACGGGAGCAGGAGAGTCTCGTCCAGGAAAATCGTCATGCAAGGATCTGCCAAAAGTGAAGCCATACGAATATCCCCATCCCAGGCCTCAGAGCCACCCCCCCTTACTTTAGCAAGGAAACATCTACCATGAGACCACCTAGGAGGCTATTTCAGCAAAAGTTGATGGTAGCAGGACTAGGTATGGGGCAGTGAGAAGGGAAGAGCAAAGGGCAGATTTGGGAAATATTTACAGGAGATAGAATTGATAGGATCTCAAGGAAGGAGTCACAGGTAACCAGTTTCCAGCTTGGGCAACTTAGTAAATAGGGATATTTTTTACTGAGACAGGGAAGTAAGAAGAGGAGGAGCTGTGGATACATTCGTATTGAAAGTGCTGAATCTTGAGGGTCCCTTGAAGCATCCGTATAGAGATATCCAGCAGACAGTTGAATACACAGGTGTTAAACTTAGCAGAGGGATCTGGGCTAAAGATATAGATTTGAGAATTAACAGTTTGTTGGTGGTTATTGAAACTGGTTAAAACTAAGTGGATAGAAGAAATATAATATATATATATACTATATAATTGCATAGAGTATATAAAATATATTCATGTAAGCAACAAACAAAAGAAAGGTAGAGTGGCTACATTAATATCAGAGAAAGTATACTTCAGAACAAGGAATATCACAATGGATAAGAAAAAGGTTATTTTATAATAATAAAAGGCACAATTCATCAAGAAAAGCAATTTATGTACATTTCTAATAACAGAGCTTCACATGAAGCAAAATCTGCCAAAATGGAAAGGAGAAATAGACAAACTGACAAGTGCAGTTAGAGATTTCAGTACTCCTTCAGTTATTAATTGAACAAATGGAAACAAATCCATAATGACAGAGAGGAGAAAATTCACATGATTGATACTTATAGAACACGTCATCCACAAAATGTAAAATACACATTCTTTCAAGTGCATACAGAACACCCACTAAGCTTGACAATATGCTGGGACTTGTTAAGTCTCATTAAATTTAAAAAATGATTGGTACCATACGGAGTGTGTTTTCTATTCACATGGGAATTAAATTGAGATCTATAAGAGAAAGATACCTAGAAAATCTACAAATATTTGATAATTAAACAATATACTTCTAAATAACCCACAGATGAAATACGATCATAAAGGAAATTAGAATATTTGAACTGAATAAAGACAAAAACACAACAAACAAAATTTGTGTGCTCAGGTTAAGTGACTATAAATTTTACATGATTATTTTAGAAATAAAAGACCTAAAATCAATCATCTAAACTTCCACCTTAAATAGCTGGTAAAAGAAGATAAAATTAAAATAAGTATAAATAGTAGAATTTAAATTAAATTAAAATAAGTAGAAATCAATGAAATAGAAAATGGACAAATATTAGAGAAAAAAATCAATGAGATTAAAAGCTCTTTGAAAAGATCAATAAAACTGGTTAAATTAAAGCTGGATTGATGAGAGAGGTGAATGGAGAAAACAAAAAACAACAGTATATGAAATGAAAGAGAAGATAACTACATACTTTAAGGCCACTGAAAGGACAATAATAGAAAAATTTGAAAAACTGTGTATTGGTAATTTTGAAAACTTAGATGAAACAGAAAAATTATTTGAAAGACACAGTTACTGAAACTGGATAAAGTAAAAATAGCACATTTGAAAAACCCTGTATCAATTAAAAATTTTAATTCCTAATTACCCCTTCCCCCAACAGGGAAATCTCCAGGCTCAAGCATTAAAGAATAAATGATCCCAATTCTACACAAACTCTTTCAGACAGAGATGATGAGGAAACACTTCTCAACTCATTTTATGAGGTCAGATTTAAACTGATACCAAAGCCAGGCCAGTTGATAATCATATTTAATTACATAACAGAATGAGAAAGTATGACCCAGTGCCCCTCTTACACACAGTTCCAAAAATCTTCAACAAATATCAACAAGTCAAATCCATCAATATTTTAAAAAAAGGATACTATACCATAACCAAGTGGTGCACATAACAGTAATGCAAGGTTTCTTTGACATTTGAAAATCAAACAATGCAATCCCCATATTAATCGAATAAAGGAAAGCCACAATGAGATCATCCCAACAAATGTAGCAAAAGAATTCAATAAAATCTAATACCTATGTATGATAAAAATTGTCAAAAAAATGAAAAAGAAAGAAACTTCCTCAATCTGATAAAGGACATCTCTAAAAATATACAGCTGCCATCACACAGGTGAAAGGTGGAATGCTTTTCCTTAAGATCAGGAAGACAAAAAAGATGTCTATTCTCATCACATCTATTTAACATTATACTCGAGGTCCTAACCAGTGGACTAAGGGAAGAAAAGTAAACAGAAAGCATATAGATTGGAAATAAAGAAGTAAAACCATGTTGATTCAGAGATAACGTGTGGAAAATAGTAATGAATCCACAAAAAAGCTACTCAAACTATTAAAAGATGTCATGGGTTAAATTGTGGTCCTTCCCCAAATTCATATACTGAAATCCTAATTCCTAGTACCTCAGAGTGTGACTTTATATGGAGATAGGGTCTTCACAAAATTAAAATGAGTCATTAGGTTGGGTGCTGTTATAGACTGAATGTTTTTGTATCTTCTCCAAATCCACATGTTGAAATCCTAACCCCACAATGTAATGGCATGGGTGGTAAGGCTCTGGCAGGTAATTCAGTCATGAGGGTAAAGCCCTCATGAATGGTATTAGTGCCTTTATGAGAAGAGACATATGTGTTCTGTGCTATATAAGGACACAGCAAGATGATGGCTATTTGATGAGGACACAGCCTCTCAGCAGAATCTAATCGTAATGGCATCCTTATTCTCAGAATAAGACAGGCCTGAATCCAATACAACTGGAGTCCTTACATAAAGGAGAATTTTGAGATAGATATGCATACAGGGAGAATGCCATGTGAACCTGAACACAGCCATCCACAGCCCAAGGAGAGAGTCCAGGAACAGATCCCTCCCGTATAGCAAAGGGGAAATCAACTCTGCCAACACGTTGATTTTGGACTTCTAACTTACCAAACTGTGAGATGATAGGTTTCTCTTGTTTAAGCTACCGAGTTTGTGGTGCTTTATCAGAGTAACCCTAGCAAATTAATACAAGAGAGGTTAGCAATTTTGTAGAATACAGGTCATTTTACAAAAATAGGTTGATTTTTATATACTAGCAACAACATACTAGAAACCGAAATTTTAAAACACCACGTACAATAGCATGCAAACAAATGGAGTATATATTTAATTTTAAATAAAATATTTTCCTTACAGAATTGTTAAGAATGAATGAATGCCCTGAGTGAAGAATGCATGGCAAGCATAGTACCTAGAATCTATATTCTAAATTATATATTTAATAAATACGTAGATATGTACGTGCAGAACTCAAGAGTTTTCAGCAGACAGCACAATCCCGCTGGTTGTAGGCGATAGGCCACACCCTCCTAATCAGCCCACCCGGCTCCTTGGCTTCTGCGGAAATAGCGGTTCAAAACACCTCCGGCCTCAGCACAAGCACGTGGGCACGTGGGCTCCGCCTCCCACAACAACAGAGAAACGCTGTAATTCCGGCGTTGACATCAAAGGTGGTGATGCTTGATTTTTTAAATCCATCCGAAAGGACCAATCAGAGCCAGCAGTCCCTAGGCGGAAGCGGATTGGCCTACGGCTGCTCGCAGGCACCAATGGGCTTGGAGGTGAGTTTGGTGGGCACCGGAAGCGGGCGAATTGAAAACGGGCGGCGGCCGCGGGCAGTTTGAATTGGAGTTTGGTCCCCCAAGCCGCCGTGGCTGCGCCGAGCCCGACAGTCTGAGGGGTTGTTTGCGGTTCCCGGCTAGCAAGGTGAGCGTCCTGCGTGGGTGCCAGCTCCGGCGGGGCACGGGGGGAGCCACTGGCCTTCTGCAGGAGGATGTGGGAGGGATGCCTGTGGCATCGCGCTCCCGGCCGGAAGGTGCGGCGGTCCGCCCCCGCCCACCTGTTGGGCCTGGAGAATCCGTTCGGTGAGGTTCTTAGGCGGCTGCGGGCGCCCAGCTGCGCCGGTTAAAGCTGTGCTCGCACTAGTGTCCCGAGACCTGCTCGGTCACGCACTGACAAATTTGGGGGATCGGTTTCCTCCTCTGTAAGGTAAAAGAATTGGAGATCAGGTATTTGCTAGCATCCTTCCCGGTCCAGGAACGGGTGATCCCTATTTGTAATTAGACTCGGTCCTTTGTTGCATGGAGGCGATGCAAGCTTGGGTTTTCATCTGGGCGGCGGGTCGGTGTGTTAGTTGGGAGAGCATTGCTCCCTTGCATTCCACGTTTATTTGGACGCTTCCGAGTGCCTGGCTCTGTGTTATTTGAACCCAGAAATAAATGACCTGAGCCCTTCCTGGAGCCTGGTCTAGAGGAGCAGGCAGAGATTGCATTCTCGGGCTCCGCCGAGGCAAGGTAGGCGGGGACAAGGGTTTCGTGGTGGTGGTGGGGGATTCTGATAAAGGGAAAGCGTGAAATGGGCCTGCAGTGCTGGTTGGGTGAATCACACGTCCCCAACGAGCTCCTTCTGGCACCCTACGGGGGTCGGTGATTCCAGCATGAGAAGTGGCCACCACTATGTTTAAGATAGAAAGAGCATTTTCTGGAAAGGACAGTCGTCCTGCAAATCCTTGCAGGAATTTCGACCTCCAGCCCCCGCCCCCTTCCACCTTACTTTTGAGGTTTACATTTTTTTGTCCTTTAGCTCCAGTGGCTCCATACAAATGGTTGATGGCTAATGCTTTAATCTGTCAAAGTCTGCTCTACTCATAATTGTGTTTAGTGACTGCTTTAAACATTTCTTCTAGCTTTACCTTAGATTTTGAAATAGAAAAACATTCAACTTGCCAGTCTTCAGTTTATTTCCTTCATCTCTATCATTTTTCTAAATTATCCCTTGTTCTATTTTGTTGGCTGTGGTATCTTGATGTAATGATTTGAGTGGCTGGCAGAATTGTTGAGGACAGACCTGTGTGCCCCAAGTTATATTGGAATGAAAGGGGTGGCATATTGGGACAGTGTAGATTGTCTTTTGTTGGTGGAGAGACTCATGAGACCCCTTTCAGTAGTTTTTGGGCAAATGGTGGAGTTTAAGATGCTGTGTGCAGAGAAGTGAGATCTGGGGAAGAAAAACTGTCAGAATACCCATCTTTCCAAGGTTTCTGGCACTTTATGAGGCATGTAATTGATGTGTTTTCCAAGACCATTGCTTATTTGTCTTGCTCTTTGAAAGTTTTTTGGTCATTCTTAGTACTTTCATTAACTATTTATATTACTCTGATAAAAATGTAATTGGTAAGGTTTATTGAAACAAACACTAAAATGGTTGTGGGCTTCGGTTAGTAAAAAACATTCTCACTCTCTTGCCCAAATAAGTGGAAACTGAATGCTTATTTTTCATTTGAAGTGTAAAGGCTAATAAAGAACAGTCCTCATACTTTTCTCCCAGCTGATTTAAATTTTCTAAAATGTGTCTGAGAAGGAGGTAGGCCACTTCCCTCTTGGTAACATAGCTGAAATACCCAAATGAAAAGTGTTTTCAAGACTAATAGCGAACATGTACAGACATCTTATCAGGAGATAATGTTTTAAGGCTTTAAGAAGTCACCACCATTGTTATTCCCATTTTACAAATAAGGAAAGCAAGGCACAGAGCAGTTAACACGCCTAAGGTCAAACATCTTAGAGGTATCTGAGCTGGGATTTGCATCACTAAGGCTAAACACCTGTTTCTTGATTATGGTGTGTCTGGAACATGACTTTACTGCATTTTGCATCGATTCTAGTACTAATATGGCATTCATTCTGCATTCACTCATGCTTTAAATTCAACAAATGTTAGCTGCTTGGAAGGAGAAGGGGTATCTGTGCCATGGGAGATAGTGACCAGCAGATATGACCAGGTTATGGATCTCAGGAAAGTCTTCCCAGAGGAAGAGGGACAAAGTATGAGTGGGCATTATCCATGGGAAATGGGGAAAAAAGAGCATTTGCAAAAATTACTTGCCGTGCATTTTATTTGTTTGTAGGAATTTTTTCATCCAAAACCTTAAAGCAAAATATTATATTTTGTATAATGAAAACCAACTGAGTTGTAGAAAACAAGTAGCCATACGAGAAGTCAAAAGTGAGAAATAAGAGAAGCAGAAAAGCTAGGGAAGCCAAACCAAGCCATATTATGTACTTCACAGCCAGTTAGTGGCAATCACCTTTCAGAGGAGGGAGAAGACAGATGTTATACTTCATTATCTTTTGAAATGTGAAGTTTTGACACTTGATGCTTAGAGGGAGTTTTGCGGATTCCTCAGTCTCTGAGACTTCTGTTTCCTTTTACTGTAGTAAGACTAACAGCCTGATTACTCTTTTCAGTTTATTTATAAATGTTTGCATAATAAAGAGAGGAGAGCAAGATGAGCTGGGCTTTGGAAGAATGGAAAGAAGGCTTGCCTACAAGAGCGCTTCAGAAAATTCAAGAGCTTGAAGGACAGCTCGACAAGCTGAAGAAAGAAAGGCAGCAAAAGCAGTTTCAGCTGGAAGCTCTGGAGGCTGCATTGCAGAAGCAAAAACAGAAGGTACCACTGCAAGGCTGGTATTTAAAACCTTCGCTCATTGTTGGGTTAATTATTTCATCTTGGTCTTTGACCTTTAGAGAATACTGATTTTGCTATCTTCAGGTGGTAATCCTCCCCTTCTCTTTGTAGTCATTTGAAATTAAATCCTCATTTCTGCTTCCCTGCTAATATTTAGGGCTGGTATGTTCCACCGTAACTTCTCATTGGGACCGTGCCTTGGGAGTTGCCTTTGCGTTCTGCACCAAGGCCAGAGTCTCTGGCTCCAAATCTGGGCACAGCATTAGAGCACTTGGCCATCCAGCTGGGTACTGCTTTCTGAGGGTGGGCTTTTCCCTGGGAAGTCCCAGACTTCTTCAGGCCTAAAAAATGAACACTTACACAGTACTTCTTCATCCTCTGCATTAGCCAACAAAGCAGAAATACAGTCACTGCTCCTAACACGTTTTTGTGAATGGGAGAATTTTCCAGATTCTTACAATAACTGGCTTTAGCAGCTAGACTTTCAATGAATTGCTAAGAGAGATTTATAGGGTCTATATTTGATTTTGTAATTCTCGCAAGGGCATTAAAGCCCCCCCTTCTAGGATGGGGATTGTAGTCCTGAACAATAGAACTTTTTTATCTATAGGCTTCCTAGTGAGGCCATCTAAAATTGTTGTGTTCATGAAACACTGACATCTGGTCAACTACAGCCACGTCTCAGGAAAATTAGTCATCAGTGTTAAGCTGAGGTTTACAAGTAAGTGGCAAATTCACGAAGTAAGAGACTGATTTCCTTCTGAATGGTCCCCATTAGGTTGAGAATGAAAAATCCGAGGGTGCAAACCTGAAAAGGGAGAACCAAAGCTTGATGGAAATATGTGAAAATCTGGAGAAGACTAAGCAGAAGATTTCTCATGAACTTCAGGTCAAGGAGTCACAAGTGAATTTCCAAGAAGGCCAACTGAATTCAAGCAAAAAACAAATAGAAAAACTGGAACATGAACTTAAAAGGTAATTTTTTGAATGGTTCTTACATGGATGTCATTTGTATTCATTCATTCATCCAGCGCATTTATCTTTTCCTTTCATGATGTAATTTATGTACTGCGATATTTTCTTTTTTTTTTCTAGTGGAATAAACAATTTGAGGAAAATTAATTTTTTTCCTTATATACTTCAATGCTGTGGGTGCATGGCTCTGCAGTACTATATATATTCATTAACTGGTTGCTTAATTCATTTTTTCATTCAGTGTACATTTATTATGCTGCTTCATGTGCCAGTAACGTTGTCGCTGGGTGATACACTAATAAATAACACCAAAACCGTCAAGAGTGGTTACTGTCCTTGTTCGGTTCCAGGATCTGACCCAGGATACCGTACCGCATTGCATTTAACTGATATTTTCTTGTCTTTTTCTAAGCTGTGACAGTTTCTTGTCTTTCTTGACCTTGGCATTTTTAAAGTGTCCTAGGCAGCGCTTTTGTGGAATAGTCCTCATTTTGGGGTCTTCTCCTGATTTACATCATGGTTGTTTTTTTTTTCAATGATGGCACAGTTGGCACTGTGCACTGGATTAATCTGGGCTGTGGAAGGCTGCCCTGTGCTTTGTAGGAACTTAATAGCCTTCCTGGCCTCTACCCTCAGATGCCAGTAGTACATACCCTTCCTCCAAGTGTCGACAATCAAAAATGTCTCCTGGCATTTCCAAATGTCCTTTGTGAGGGCAAAATCATCCTGGATTGAGAACCAGGGGTCAGGTTGCGGTTGTGATTTTTTTGGTAAGAACACCACACAGGTCGTGATATGCTTCTGTCGGTGCACGACGTCAGGAGTACATGATTAAATGTGACTTGTAAGCTGATCCCTGGGCTAAGGTGGTATTTGAGTTTCTCCACTGTTTTCCCCTTTGTAATTAATATCTTGATACCAAGAAATTTTTTTTTCTGTTAGCATAACTCAGTGATCTTGATGCTACCTATATATCAAACACATTTTTGAAAGTTAATACCTTTTGAAAATCCCCTTGTCTTCCTGTGAAGATGATAATTTAGGTGCACAGAAATCTTTTTCTACTGTTTCCCCTCCATGTACAAAGGTGGCTATCTGTAAGTTGCATGTAAGAATGATAAATGATTTCTATCTCATTGAGGTTTTTGTTTCTTTAGTGTCTGCCATCCCAAATTTCACAAGAACAGAGACCTTGTTTGTTTGGTGTATCAGTGTATCCCTAGCACCTGGCAATTACAGGCCCTCAAATATTTGTTGAATGAATGAATAAATGAAAGATAGACAATCCTTTTGGAAAACAGGTGCTAGGGAAGTAGGTATGTTGGAATAATTATTTTTTTGGAACACAAATTTTGGCTGCTGGGTTTAGAGTGGTTTTAATAATTTAGATGAAAGTGTTTGTATTTTTAACACTTTAGGAAAGTGTGCATTTCTGTTATCTTGGCACAAAGGGATGGTTGGTAGCAGTCCTTGAAGATACAAAGCGCTCAGGGTTGTGTATGACTCGAAGCAACTCTTAAATGTTAGCATTATTGTCAACCTCAAGAGTTGTTACCAGCTGTCCTTGTCTTCATCATCATGGGGCTAGAAGGCTACCACAGCACATTTAATTTAAAAACAATCTTAGTATCTATGATGTGGATATAGATGTTTATAAAAGTTTATGCTGTGTAAACTTTAGTTAAAACCTATTTAAGAATATATTTTCTGCAGTATGAAAACTATACATTTCAAGACCTATTGAGTATAACTTCAGACTCTTACTGGTAGCCCTCAAATGCAGGGCAGGAGCTCATTTTCTCCATCCATGACCATTAATTAGGTTTCAGGAAGGTCTCCAACAAGTCAGGTTAAACCATTTGAAATGTTGTTCAAAAACTGTTGAATATTGGCAATCTTACGCAGTGAACCTACTGGCAACAGCTTAATTTAGTGCTTTTTTGGTGGCAGTTTGTGGTTGCCTTTTTTTTTTAATCTAAAAGAGAAAGGAGAAATAAAGGCTGATAGAAATAATACAGGGTATGCTTTTAATACTTAAAATAAATCAACTTTTATTATTTTTTTTAATGAAAGGATAAGGAAAAGGGGATAAGAAACACTGATTTTGCAAGGCTCTTTAAAATCCATCTCTGGAATCACTAACCTTGTCAAACCTGCAGGAGTGTACAGCCCTATACTGTCCGGCATGGGAGCCACTGGCTGCATGTGACTGCTGAGCCCTTGAAATGTGGCTAGTGCAAACAGATGCACTTTAAGTATACAATGCATACCAAATTCTGAACTCTTAGGACAAAGAAATGTAAAATATCTCCTCAGTAATTTTTGTATTAATTACAAATTGAAATGATAGTATTTTGAAAATAGCGAGTCAAATCAGATGTAAGATTAAATTTACTTACTTCGTGTTACTTTCTTCATGGTGATTGAACATTTCTGTGGGACAGTGCAGTTACCTACTGTAAACTCGAATGTAATGATTTTTTGAGTAGTCGTTTTTAGCTCATGCATTGCCGTTTCCTTCCCAGGTTGCATTAGGAGCTGGCTAGAGCTAGGGCACTGAGGTTCTTTCTTGACTACTTTCTTCATTCCTTGCTTTGAGCAATGTGTCCATGAGAAAGAAAATACCTGGTACACATCATTAGCTATTCTAATCGAGCATGAGTTTTATTTCTTGTGTCAAGCCAGAATCAGAGGCATTAGAGGCTTTTGCAAGAATTGAGTCCTCTTTTCATTTAGGTTGTTTGGTTCTGAAGGGTGTTCAGAACTTAAATGGTAGATATTCTGTACATCGGTACTATATAACTTCCTTTCCGTTTTTTTGTAACTGTTTCCAGCTGTATCTTCTCTAGATGCATCATGCTAACTAGAGTTTTATAACCGTTTAAAAAAATGTCATAAAATACATAGTATGGATATCAAGTCTGTGTTTTTGTAATGACTTGATGTCTTAGATAATGTCATCCAGTTTCACGATTTAAGCCCCATATTTCAATGACGCCAGTTTCTTTATGCTTCTGAAGTTCTGGGTTCTTTTATATCCCTATGCCTTTCTTTGGCTTAGAATGGGAAATTTGCTTGAAATATACCCCCAACCTCCCAATTTTTCTTTGCTACAATAGTGGTGATTTTAGAGCTTCAGTGTAGTTCTTTATAACATTGTAATTATATTTCTCTTTGTATCTATATTTCTTTTCCCTAATTAGAGTTCCTTTGACGATGGACTGACTTTATGTCTGTTACATGACTTCTCATAAAAAGTCTGTAGGATAAATGAAGTGGTGAGGGTTCTTAGAGGGTGGGTTTTTCTAAGTTTGTTACTCTCTGGGATTGTGTGGTGCTGTATTTGGCAGTCTTTGCTCTGATATGGCCTCCTTGTGGGTCCTGTTCCAACAGGTATAAATCTGAACTTGAGAGAAGCCAGCAAGCTGCACAGTCGGAAGACAACTCTCTGAATCCATGCAGTACACCACAAAAAATTCTTATCACTCCACTAACGCCAAGTCAGCATTGCAGTGGTGAGTATTTTTTCCCTTTTAGCTCTTTATTGAGATTTTAATTTGTCCAAAGAAGTGAATTAATTAATCTTTGAATTCTTCTTTGCATTTGGCCATTAAAAAAAATAGATTGTTGCTTGCCCATTTGTGTATCTGTTGAGCCACCAGGTTGAGCCTTTCAACTTTTTTCTCTGTTCTGTGGTGTGCTTTAAAAATAATTCAATCTGAGAATATTCAGAACACCCAAGTTTTCATATATTTTGATATTTGAGTAACTTGATCAGTATCTGTTGTCCAAACCAAAGTGTTCTTTTTACCTAGTGTACTAAGATACTCATTTCGAGACCATCTGTTATAATGATTGTTAGACTGTGAATTTTCTTCATGGAATACAGTGATCAAAGTTAAACCCCATCTCATCGTCTGTGTTTAGGTTCCAAGTATGAAGATCTGAAAGAAAAATATTATAAAGAAGTTGAAGAACGAAAAAGATTAGAGGCAGAGGTTAAAGCCTTGCAGGCTAAGGTAGGTTAATTATGGGCCTTACAATACAGTATGCAGTTGAAGAACTACTTTGATACAGGATAGAATATGGTTAGAGAAAAATCTTTTTTATGTAGAACTTGACACAGTTTTTTTACACTGAGAAAATAAGCTTCCTGGTTCATTGGCTAGGATTATTTTTTGACTTTAAAAATAAGTAGGAGTGGGGAGATTAGTTTATGTCCACATATTAAATATTCATTAAATCCTATAAAACTGTAGTCGATAATTATTTCCCTAATGAGATTTAATGAAAAGGATCATGTGTGGAAGGGGATAGGACAAGAGCCACTCCTGACCCTCACTGGCTGGCTTTGTCTCCTGGAGACAGTTGCTTCCTATGAAGTCCTGATGAAATGTGGCAATTGCTTCCAGGGATATGAGGTTTGAGCATCATTGCTTAGAAGTGTTTATTTCAGAATGCAACATTATCAGCATCATCTCCCCAATTCTTATAAAAAAGTTGCTGACAAGGGTTTTAAACTTCATTTTGATATTGGGTAAATAAGTAGAGAGGTGGGTGAAGAGAATTTAATGTCAATAATAAACAAACTGCAGGTTTTAGACACCCCTGCTCCTAGTTTAGGGACTCACCCTCACAATACCTGGTATCTATAGCATTTATCTTTAGCTTTTCTACTCACATGATGTTATTTGCGAAAAAAAATAATTCCAGTTTTGCACTTAACGATTCCTTTCTGCCAAACATAAGAACTTTGTGAGATGGCACAATTCAGTGAACAATTTAAGGCTAAATTTGTCAATTGGTACCTTAAATATTGAGGATCAAAAAGTGCCTATTAGAGTGTAAACAATTTTAATTCTTTTCATGCCTTTAACCCTTGTTTTGAGGTCACTAGAATTCTTATCTATAGCAAAGGCTATATAGCACTTTTCAAGATGAATAAAATTAAACAGTAATTATCTGGTTTGTCCTAGAAATATCATGTGCTTTGTTATCCAGTTTAATCATTGGCACCGATTCTGACCCTGACATTGATTGGCAGAGTTATTTTGTGGAGGAATCTGAGTCTCCAAAAACATCAGACCTCTCCCTACAGCAAGAAAAGTGCTTTCTTTTTAAATAAAATTTAAAAAAATTTCATGTAGCATCTATAGCTATGTCTTGATATTTATCAGAAAGGAGGCAGAGAAAAGAACAAAAAGAATTTAAGCAGTTGCAAATCCACAAATGTATATTATTTAATATAAAATGCCTTCCATGATGTTTTTGGGGTGAGTGGCATAGTAGAAAGTAGATTGTTTTGGAAGAGTTCTTTAGGTTAACATTTAATTTTGATTCTCTGTGTGCATAGCTACAGGGGGAGGTGACCAAGGACATGAAAACCAAATTTCATAATTCAGAATGGTAGTGAATAATCACATGCTTAACGGAGTACGTGAGGGCTACAGACTTCATTTAAAGTAGATTGGGCCTCAAATGATCCTGGCTTAACCCTTCAATGCTTAAGTCTGACCATTAGAAAATTCCTGCACTGGGGTACAGGGACTTACTGGATCCCGAGATGAACATTCTTGGTACACAGGGCAAGTGTCCACTTTTTGGTGTTATGGTTTTTATGTTCTCTCTGAAAATAAAGAACCCTGAATATTGACATTTCTGAAGGGCTCTAAAGAGTTTCTGTTTTTACAGGAAGCAAGTCAGGCTGTTCCCCAAAACCCCATGAATCACCGGGACATTGCCCGACATCAGGCTTCGTCGTCTGTGTTCTCATGGCAACAAGAAAAGACACCAAGTCGCCTCTCATCTGATGGGCTGAGAACTCCAAGTAGGAGAGATTTCTCTGCATCTCACTTTTCGAGGGAACATGGGGTGACTCCAAGCAGATCAACTTTGCGGCCAGGCAGAAGAGATGCTAATGGCAGTTTTTGTGATAATTCTGGCAATTCTCATCTTTTGGATCAATTGAAAGCCCAGAATCAAGGTAACTTTTTGAGGTGAATTAAGTTTAAATGATATTTTCCTGAGATCATCTCAGAGGTGATTCCAGACATTTTTAGTCCTAGCATGTACTTAGGTGTTTTGTTAGACACACCAGTGGTCAACATTCCAGTCCAGGGTTGTGAAATACTGTCTTTTTGATAATGAGAAGTGATATCACAGTTTTGGAGTGTACCTTAATTCATACTAAAAAGCTGGTTCCCTGAAGCCCCCAAAAGTAGGGTGAGTGGCTCTGATTTTGTCTTTCCAGAAAAGCAGGGCAAAGAGGCTGGTTACAGTTGAAACTCGTTTTTCGTCTGGCTCCTTCTGTGGCCCACAAACAAGCCAGCGGTCTGGCCAGCTTTGGCCAGAGGTGTGGCACGTGTCTCCAGAACAGCCTTGCTGTGTACCGCCAGGTCGTCCATATGGGAGCGCAAACCTGTAACCCTGGCTGCGGAGCCATACTGCAGCTGACGGCCAAGGGTACCAGGTGGTGTTTTGGAATCCACTCTGTGGACTATGATAATTTCCAGTGCTAGGATATATTGTAAACCACCGCCAGTGTTCATTGGTGAGAGCTGTCACACTGCCAATGCCGTTGGAACCAACATTGTGTGTATGTGGGGGAAAAAAACGAGAAAAAAAAATTGTTAATGTTGGCAGTATAGGAGGTTCACACTGTCTTGACCTTTACTGGAGGTGAAGCTCCCGGGGAATATGGGAGGGTGAATTTTTCATTGCTTAGCACTCATTTGCATTGATAGGGGCACAAAACAAATGTGAGCTTGCCAGTGTATAAAACCAAGTGGTGATTTTAGCAGTGGGTGTTTTATGTGGTACACTTTCTGTAGCCTTAATAAGATTCTATTCACAATTTTAGAGAAGCGTTTCTCCCCCACGTCATTGTGAAAACATAAGAAAATTTGTTTCTCCCATTTCCTAGACAATGTTTGAGGACAAATGACAATAGAGCCTCAACATGGAAATTAAATCCAAAAAGGTAGCTTCTGTGTTTAATGTGAATTGATTTATATCTGTCTCACCAAAGGTTTCAGAGCAGAGTAACATAAATTATATACTCTGAATTTAGTTGTAAATTTTTTGTGAGAAAAAAAATTAATTGAAGAGGGTTTTGTTTGTGATTTAAGAGCTAAGGAACAAGATTAGCGAGTTGGAACTACGTCTGCAAGGACAAGAAAAAGAAATGAAAGGCCAAGTGAATAAATTTCAAGAACTACAACTCCATCTGGAGAACGCAAAAGTGGAATTAACTGAAAAAGAGAAAGTTTTGAATAAAAGCAGGGATGAGCTAGTGAGAACAACAGCACAGTATGACCAGGCTTCCACCAAGGTATGTGACTTTTCATAAATGACTGAAAAATCTCCATTTTTTCAGAGTTCTTTAGAAAGAATACTTTATACTTAAATTTATGAAATAAATGAGTAAAGAACTTTATTAATGTACACTAAGCAGTATTGATGCAGCTGAACTAGTAAGCTCTCTAGGAGTTCAGCAGATCTGGGGTCAAATCTGGATTATACATTTTCCCAGCCGAGTGACTCGGGCAAGTCACTGAAACCTTGCATCTCAGAGGGTGGTGAAGAATAAAGATTATGTGTATATAGCACCTGGCACATAGAAGAGGTACTTACATTGATGGGGCTTGAAAGAGTTCTAGGACATAGGATGGGATTTAATTGATTACTGGTATATGTATATACACTCAACGTCAAGCACATGTACTCTTTTTTCTTTTTTTCTTTTTGTTTTTTAAGGTATCATTGATATACACTTATGAAGGTTTCACATGAAAAACAATGTGGTTACTACATTCACGCATATTATCAAGTCCCCCCAGCACCCCATTGCAGTCACTGTCCATTAGTGTAAGAAGATGCTATAGAGTCACCACTTGTCTTCTCTGTGCTACACTGTCTTCCCCATGATACCCCCTCCAACACCATGTGTGCCAGTTATAATGCCCCTCAATCCCCTTTTCCCTCCCTCCCCATCCACCCTCCCCCACCCCTCCCCTTTGGTAACTGCTAGTCTGTGAGTCTGCTGCTGTTTTCTTCCTTCAGTTTTGCTTCATTGTTATACTCCACAAATGAGGGAAATCATTTGGTACTTGTCTTTCTCTGCCTGGCTTATTTCACTGAGCATAATACCCTGTAGCTCCATTCATGTTGTTGCAAATGGTAGGATTTGTTTTCTTATGGCTGAATAATATTCCATTGTGTATATGTACCACGTCTTTATCCATTCATTTACTGATGGACACTTAGGTTGCTTCCATTTCTTGACTATTGTAAATAGTACTCTGACAAACATAGGGGTGCATATGTCTTTTTCAATCTGGGATCTTGCTTTCTTAGGGTAAATTTCTAGGAGTGAAATTCCTGGGTTAAATGGTATTTATATTTTTAGCTTTTTGAGGAACCTCCATATTGCTTTCCACAATGGGTAAACTAATTTACATTCCCACCGGCAGTGTAGGAGGGCTCCCCTTTCTCCACATCCTCGCCAGCATTTGTTGTTCTTAGTCTTCAATGTTGGCCATTCTAACTGGTGTGAGGTGATAATCTCATTGTGGTTTTAATTTGCATTTTCTTGATAATTAGCGATGTGGAGCATCTTTTTATGTGCCTGTTGGCCATGTGAATTTCTTACTTGGAGAAGTGTATGTTCATCTCCTCTGCCCATTTTTTAATAGGATTATTTGCTTTTTGGGTGTTGAGGCATGTAAGTTCTTTATATATTTTGGACGTTAACCCTTTGTCGGATATGTTGTTTCTGAATGTTTTCTCCCATACTGTAGGATGCCTTTTTGCTCTACTGATGGTGTCTTTTGCTCAGTACATGTACACTTTATATCTGATCTCAAGGTGGTAGTTAAGGCCAGTCTTCTAGCCTCTTATTTGAGGGCTTTTTGTTGATGTTGCTTTGGCCCCAACCTACCTTTATAGTCTTTTCCTCTCTTTTTGCTATTATTCATTCATTCACTGACTCATTGGACAAATACTTACTGACTGCTGTATGCCAGGTACTCTTCTAGACCTGGGAATGGAGCAGTGAGTAAATGGACAAAAATCATCACCCTTAAGGATGAGGAACTTCATCCTAATGTGGGATGTATCATAGATATATATCACATTGATAGTGTGGTATATGGCGATAAGTGGATTATCTTCTAGAACCAAATGTGATGATTTGGTGTTTTCTGAACCTGACCTTTATCTGGGCCCAGCACTTCACTCACATTTGCCTTTCTACTCAGTATATGTCCTCTTGGAATTTTGTTCATGTTGCCTGTCTGTGAGCTCCATCCCTCAATTCATAATGCAGTGAGATCTTTTCTCTTTGCATCCCCTTTATGACCCTTTTATTGCTGTTATTTGTGATCTACCCCACACTGGACTGTCAGAATTACTGAAAAATTTGCAGAATTAATCTTTTTAGACTCACTTCTGAAGTAGGCGTAAGGATTTTACTTGTAATTAGTTGGCTAGGTATTTCTAAGACACTAGGTAAAAACCACTGTAGAAGGTAGACCTACATCTCTTATTTGCTTCCTGGGGGAAGGTTTCTTTGTCTTTCTTTTTTTTTTAAATCTTTTTAATTTAAGATAATTGTAGGTTCATATGTACTTGTACGAAATCATAGCTTGTTAATACGGTGGATTATATTGATTGCTTTCCAAATATCTGAATGAGCCTCGCATCTCTGGAATAAACCCTACTTGGCCATGGTGTATAATTGCTTTTATGTATTTCTGAATTTCATTTGCTAATAATTTGTTAAGGATTTTTGTGTCTATATTCATGAGGGATATTGGTCAGCTGTTTCTTTGTTTTGTCTTTGGTGTTTGTACCAGAGGTAATACTACCTTTATAAAATGAACTGGGAAGTGTTCCCCTTCTATCTTTTTGGAAGAAACTAGAACTGGTGTTATTTCTTTATACATATGGTAGAATTCTCCATGAAACCGTCTGGGCTTGGAAATTTCTTACTTGGGAGTTTTACAATTACAAATTCAATTTTGGAAATAGTTCTATAGATTTTAAAAATAGTTATTTCATATTGGATGAGTTGGGATAATTTGTGTTTTTAGAGGAAATGATCCATTCCATTTAAATTGGCAGAATTATGTATGTAGAGTTATTTGTAGTATTTCCTTACTGTTAATGTCTGTAGGTCTGGTGATACTCCTTGTTGTTCATTTCTCATATTTGCATCTTCTCTTTTTTTCTCTGTCAGTCATATTGTAGATTTGTCACTTTTGTTGATCTTTATTGGTCTTCCCAAAGAATCAGTATTTCAGCTCATTGATTTTTCTCTTTTTTTTTTTTTTTTTCAGTTTCATTGATTTTTGTTCTTTTATTTCTTTCTGCTTGGTTTGGGTTTATCTTGCTCTTCTGATTTGAGATTTGACTTCTTTTCCAATGTAGGCATTTAATGCTATAAATTTCTCTCTCTGCTGCTTAAACTGTGTCCAACAAATTTTGATAATTGTATTTTAATTTTTACTCAGTTCATTGTATTAAAAAATTTTTTCCTTGAGATAGCCTCTTTGCCCCCATGAATTATTTAAAAATACTTTGTTTAGTTTCCAAGTGTTTGAAGGTTTTCCTCTTTCTGTTATTGACTTTTAGTTTGATTCCATTGTGTTCAGATAGCATGCTCTATGATTTCAGTTTTTTTAATTGTTGAGGTTTGTTTTATGGCCTAAGATATAGTCTGTGTTGGTACATGTTTTGTGGGCACTTGAAAAAAATGTATGTTCTGTGGTTGGGTGAAGGGTTCTCAAACTGCCTCTAAGCTACATGTTGGTTGATTGTGTTATTGAATTCTTCTATATCCTTGCTTATTTCCTGTTTGTTCTATCAATTGTTGATGGCAGGATTTTGAAAGTTTCCCTTAAGTTGGTTCGTCTGTTTCTCCTTTCAGTTCTATCAGTTTGCTTCACATAGTTTGTAGCTATGTTATTTGGTGCATATACATCTAGGATTGCTACGACTTTTTGGTGGCTTGACCCTTATCATTATAGGCATACCTGGGAGATAATTGTGGGTTTGCTTCTAGACCACTGCAATAAAGCAAGTCAAATGAATTTTTATTTCCCAGTGCATATAAAGTTATATTTGCACTGGACTGTAGTCTGTTAAGTGTGCCAGTAGCATTATATCTAAATAAATAATGTATATATCTTCATTAAAAAAATATTGTTTAAAGTGCTGATCATTATCTGAGATTTCAACAAGTGGTGATCTTTCTGCTTGATGGAGGGTCTTGCCTGGATGTGGATGGCTGTTGACTGCTCAGGGTGGTCATTGCTGTGGCAATTTCTTAAAATAGGACAGCAGTGAAGTTTGTCATATCAAATGACTAGTATGTGATGCTGTTTCATAGTATTTTACTCACACAGTGGAACTTCTTCAAAATTGGAGTCAATCCTCTCAAACTATCCACTGCTTTATCAGCTAGGTTTACGAAATATTTTAAATCCTTTGTTGTCATTTCAACATTTACATTTAATATATAGACCATTTGCATTTAATGTAAGCACTGATAGGTCACAGTGTAAATCTGTCATCTTACGTTTTTTTTCTACTTTTTTCATTTCTCTTTCTTTTTTTCCTGCTTTCTTGTGGGTTATGTGAATCTTTTTTACTATTCCATTTTGATTTATTTATAGTGTTTTTGAGTGTATTTCTTTGTAGAGCTTTTATAGTGATTGTTCCTGATACTTCATTATTTTTGCCCATAATTTATAATATTCCATACACCCATGATTTATAACATTCTATTGTCATATTTTACCAGATCTAATGAATTATAGAATATACTTCTTTTCATCCTTTCACCCTCCCCATTTATAATATAATTTTCTTTACATACATTTAGAACCACATCAAACAGTGTTATAATTTTTGCTCCAACCATCAAACATAATTTAGAAAATTGAAGAGAAGGAAGGCCTATTATATATATCAATATAGTTGCGTCCTTCCTCATTCCTTCCAAGGTTCCTTCTTATGTAATTTCCTTTCTGTTTGGAGAACTTCTTTTAACCACTCTTTTAGGGTAGGTCTACTGGCCACAGTTTCTTAGTTTTCCTCTCTGAGAATGTCTTGATTTCCTCTTCTTCACAGGGTATGAGGATTCTGGGTTGATAGTTCTTTTCTTTCCACACCATCATGTTTTTCCCTTGGGTCCCAAAGTTCAATCAGTCTTCCCTTTCAGAATTCTCTTAAGTTTCTTCTAATATAATGTCCAGGGTTTTAAATTGTTCTTTATGTGAACAATAGAGAAATATACATCTATCCATCTTCCTGGAAATGGTAGTCCAGGTTCATTTTTAGATATTCTCTTAGTGCAGTGGTTTGTACACAAAAGATATTTGTAAATATGGATTTAGATGTATGTGGGTGCAGTGAAGGCCAATGGGACTACGACCTACCTTGACCCATATATTTATTCTTTTTGTGAAGTCTGAGTTTGTAAATTGGTCTTCTAAGTTAAGAAAGACTTGGGGGTTTGAGTCTTGGCTCTGCCACATCCCAGTTGTATTGCTTTTGGAGCCACTTAATTAACTTTTGAGCCTCCGTTGTCTAATCTACAAAGGGTTAATAATGCCTGTGTCATAGCATTGTTGTAAAGATGGAGATAATTTCTGTGAAGGCTTTAGCATAGTACCTGGTACATGGTGAATTATAATGATATTAGTTGTTATTATTACATTGTTCTTTATCAATTAAGCTCATTTTTCAGTTGTATTTCTGCCAACTCAGACCTTCCTATATATAAGAATTATCCTTTTATGTTTTGACTTCCTGATTTCGGTGTGACAAGATAGGGAATCCTTGTTTTATCTAATACATTTGATCAAGTCTCTTCCTACCGCATCTTGAATTAAAATTTCTGACTAGGATGGTGCTGAGAATGCAGCCCTGCCTTTCTATTGGAGACTCCCTCCCAGGTTAGGACTTGACTGTCCAGTGCTTTCTGGATTCCATTTTTTTTCCAGTGAGCTTCCACCGCCCAAAAATGCAGTTTGCCTCTCTAGGTCTTGCCTCTAAGGATAATGACCTTGTCAAATGTGTTGCTGACGTCAAACAGCTTTGTGCGGTTCCCTGACCTACCATTGGAATTACCTAATAAATAAAATGGGGCTAATTTCACCAAAATCAATACTGTTGTGTTCTTTTGTGAACATATGCTGCTTTTCCAAGTTTTTATGACCCATGTGGGATACAGTTGAACTCACATACAGAGTGTTGAGGCTGGCAACAAATGGGGAGCTCAGCACCCACATTTTTTTCCCCACATTTTACAGATGAGAAACTCAGGCTCAGTGTTAAGTGAGTACACAGGGTCATGCTACATATTCTCAAGGACTTGAGCTCTGCACACTATTTTAGAATATTATGGAACATTCATGACCCCTAGTGGCCGGATACTCTTACATCACTTTTGCATCATCAGTATCAGAATGTTGTTTTAAAAAAATTTTTAGTGAAATATAAATACCTCCCAGAGGCTCTTTTCTAAACCTACTTGTTCCTAGTAAGAAAAGATTATTGATTCTGAGATCCTTTAGTGGAATGTGTTGCAGTTTAAAGGTTGGCCAGCAGAGGGCATACAGAGCTGATTCATCCTCTGCCATGTGTGTGTGGGTGGGGGGCAGAGGGGGTATTGTTTACCTGAGAATTGTCAGCTATCGAAATACTGGAGCATCATTTGGGCAACGATTTTTATCTGACTTGTGTATTGCCCCATCCCCAGTGCCTAGCACAGAGCTTTGCATAAAGTAGGCTCTCAAGAAATATGTGTTGAGCTCACATTTGTTATTATTTTAAATAATTTCTGTAATACTTTTCCTTGGGGATTTGAACATTCAAGAACAGTAGGATAACAGTAAAGATGTCTTAACCTCCAAGGCAGTGGATTAATTTGAACCACAGGCTCAAAAAGTTTAATTAAAGTTTTTTTTTTAAAGTTTATTAAAGTATCGTTAATATACAATCTTATGCTGGTTTCAAATGTATACATCACAATGATTCAACAGTTCCCGTGATCAACTTATCAATATATTACTTTTTTAACTTGGTGTATGTTAAGCTCTGGTATTTGTGAGATCATCCAGTCATTGATGACCAGCTTTGACCTTTTCATCTTTGGTTAGTTAATAATTTGTGTCTGTCTGGTGTTCTGGCAAGGATTACAAAGTGTTTTCTTTTCCTCCAAATTCTCTGTTAAATTTCTGTTATTTCTAATAGTTCTAAATGAGACTATAATGAATCTGAGAGAAATGCATTAGTACAGAGATTTGCCAAACTGGGGCATGTTTCTTTTGGACCAGGAAGTTCTCCCAGACCCATATGAAGTACACTTATTCTTCCTTTGAACTTTTGAGAGTTGTTTTATGGGGCAGTTTATGGCTTTGAACACCATGGGGAAGATTCAGAAGAGTGGGTTTCAACACTTGAAATTTTAAGACTATTTTGTCCCAACTTAATTTTAACATCCTAAATTTTGATGTAGTTCATGATTTAAAAATTAAGAATAATTGGCTATGTAAAAATGCCAAAGAATGGCCTTGGTGTTGCTTTTGGCAACTTGGTTAAAAACCAATCATGATATTTTCTGGGGTGCCGTGAACTTCCAGAAATTTAAAATGGCATAGTGGAAATGCTTTAGAAAGAAACATATTAATATTTTCTCATAAAATCTATTATGCTTGAAGCAGACTGCTATATGAGGGTAAGGGTACCCCCTGATTATTTCACAGCTTCTAAATTATACAGGTCAACATCACTGTGTTTTAACCTCTTGTTACCATGCAGTGACATGTTAGAATGTTTATTAAAACCTGTTTTTTTTTCTTAGTGCAAATTATGAAGTATTTATTTAAATGGTCTAATTAATGCTTTACATCCTTGCAGATATTTCCCAAATATACATTTTGTGTGTGCCAAAGTAATCACAATGGTTTTGTTTTGGGTTGATAGTTTGAAGCCCAATTTTTCATGAAATAAAAATGTCAAAACAATCGTAAACGTGAACCAGATCTTGGGGCTAATTTATCTAAAATTAAAAATATTTCCTTCTTTCCTTGAATAATTTTGTTTTGTACTGAGCATTTTTATTTATTGTTAGTGTACCACATTGGAACAAAAACTGAAAAAATTGACTGAAGATCTGAGTTGTCAGCGACAAAATGCAGAAAGTGCCAGGTGCTCTCTGGAACAGAAAATCAAGGAAAAAGAAAAGGAGTTTCAGGAGGTAAGGGAAGGGGATCCGTGAGCAGTTTGTCCAGAGGGCTGTTGTGGGCACTTCATGGTTGGACCATTTGAAAAAAGGAGCTGCTTACCATCGCCTGGAAAGTTCTACTCGGCGGGAAATGCTTCGTGAGGGAGAGGTCCCTGCATTTCCCTTCACGTTTTTCCATCTTTCAATTTTTGGTGGGGGAAGAGACTTAGTAGTCAGAATGCTCTTTTTTATCCATCTGTTCTGATTTGAGATTGGATGCTGAGTAGGAAAGGCTCATATTTCTTCTCAGTTGCAAAGGAAATTGTGTTACATTCTCCAGCCGCTTTTAAAGCCTGTGAGTTGGCAAACACATTAGAAAGGTAGTTGATGCTGTGGGGAAGAAAGTTGGCAGACAGGTTAGGGCGGGAGATGTCCTTCCATAAGTATTAACGCCAGTGTTGGGCGGGTTAGCCTGCGAGCATTTCATACCCTTTCCATAAGGCTGACTGAAAAATGTTGATCTTGTATCCTTATGTGGTTATCAAAGTTAATTGGGGGCATATCCTTGCTATCATTCTAAACTGTAAGTGGCATTTAATGCTTTATTTTTATGTATATATTTGATGTTTTAAACTCCATTTTTGAGTGTGATGTGATCAACTCTTAACTGACTTGTGGCCATGGATCAGCTGTATTCTCTTTTACCCCTGGATTCTTCAAAACAGAGATGATTAGTTTAAGATTGGCGGGCAGGCAGACATGGGGTGGTTTCCATGTGGTCGACTGGCGGGCTGCTTCACCGTCTCCTTTGACACCTGGATTTGATTACCGGGACCAGGGCTGAGGCTGACTGTGTTCATCATCAAGTGTTGTCACCCACTCCTTCGGTACAGACCTGCCCGTGAGCCATTTGTGCCTTACCCTGGAATCTCCCTTGTCAGCGACCATCAGTCTGAGGCATGCGTCTTGTGCTTTTTAGGAGCTCTCCCGTCAGCAGCGCTCCTTCCAAACACTGGACCAAGAGTGCACACAGATAAAGGCCAGGCTCACACAGGAGCTACAGCAAGCCAAGAACACGCACAACGCCCTGCAGGCAGAACTGGATAAAGTAAGTGCTGACTTATTTCTCCCTCAGTAATCCCCTTTCCTCATACATGTTACTTCTGTACCACAGCTGACATGATACTTTTTAAGGAAAAAAAATGATCTGTCCTCATTTTCCTTAATTATCAAAGAGTGGGGGCACACTGAATCTGGGTCTGGGTTCTCCCATTCACATAAGAAAGGTGGTGAGTGAGGGTCTCAGATCTGAGAGTTGTGGAGGTGTCTGTTCTGGTAGCTCTTGGTCATGTCACCAGGTGGGAGCTCTCCCAAACTAGGTCCCCCAAATAGTCAAAGCACTGGAAAAAGTCTCTTATTTAATTCTCACTCCAAAAATTGATCTCGAGTTTTATGGCTTTACCAGTTGTCTGTGTGAGGCTGACCCCTATATTCCAGCTGGGCTCTGACCCCCTGTCTTGCAGGTATGCACCCAGAATCCCCATCCGAGTGTCTCAGGAATCCCACACTCCGCACGTTCATAGCAGGACTCCAGCTATTTGTTTCAGTTTGCTCCTCCCAGGAAATTCCACTCTTCTCTTTGCTCAGCCCAGACCACCTATGTCCTCTTCAAATCTTTAACTCTTTTTTTTCTCTCATACCTCAACCCATTTAAAACTCTGCTGACTCAAACTTTATTTACATTCACACACATATACACATGTGTCCCTATATTTTGTACATATATGCATATGTGTGTTATATGTATAGTATGTTTAAACATTTTTGTGTTAACCCACAAAATTTATATAGAATAATGTGCAACTTAATAAATTAAAAGGAATGCTCTCTCATAACCACTCTCTGTGTCAGGGCATAAAATCTTGTCGACCACCCGAGAAACCTAGCATGCTCCTTGCCTCCCTGCTAGGAATAAACCTGACTTGTATGTGTATTTTTTTTTTAAGTTCATAAATATACAAACTTAACATATTTTATTGGTTTTCAGGTTTTAGAATAGACATAAAAACAAATACTTCATTATAGTTGCAGAACATAATGTACAAAATTTGTCAGTCTTGTCTATTCTTAGCCAAACGGTATATTTGTGTGAATTATCAAATGGCACCACCTCTGAAAGGCATTGCAGTAACTTTGCATTACCTATGTTGACAATGAACGAATGCCACCCTTGGAGTCGCTTGTTTCCTCTCCAAGCCCAGCCCTTTCCATCTCTTATATGCTGTCACCAAGTGACATCAAAGTTGATATGACTGTGTTTTAAGTTAAACTTATAGTGCTGTATTTCACTATGATATATTGTGTCTCAATCAAAACAGATGGCCTCAATTCTTATAGTCTGTGACCTTTTTATTACTTAAGAATAAATAATTATTCAAAAAGGAAAGAATATAAAAATGAAATTTTGCCCTGTTTTCTCTTTGTAGGTCACGTCAGGAAAGAATCAGCTAGAAAAAAACTTGGAGGAGTTTAAGCAGAGGTTCTGCAGAACTGAGCAGGCGTTACAGGCGAGTCAGATCAAGGAAGATGAGCTGCAGAGGAGCAGCGAGGTGCGTGCGGAGTGGAGATGAGTATTGCCAACTCCGTCCGGGACGGAGTGGGAGGGTTAAAGAGAATTTCTGCACTGGCTTTCAGTAGTTTATCATGACTGTAAATCATTTTCTTTTTTATTTGCTAGAAGTAAGTATTACAGTGTCTTATTATTATTATTATTTTTGTCAATAACCTGTGACATAGAACATAAGTGCTTCTTTCTCCACTTTCCATTCCCATGTAATTCCTAATATACATCTAGCAGTTATAGGAAAACATGACTTAATATTAAGAACATGTACTACTTCTTTCTGAGATTGTTCTAGATCACCTGGAGATGGAAGGATGGAAGAAAGGAAGATCTTTCTTTAAAACCTTATGGAAAGTCATAGATTTAAACAAATAAGAGTAGTGACAGATGAAGACTTTCTAGATTTAACATTCTTATAAAAAAGCAAGTAATTATAAATTACACCGACTTCAGAAGTCAATACTAACCTTAGTGTTGAGCATTGCAGGTGTGGTTTAAAATGTCTTTAGAGGTTCATGTTTATTATACAAAATGTTGGATGAAGTTTCCCCTATGGTATGTATACAAGAGTACCCTGAGTTGCCTTCTACCGATAGGATTTTACCGGTACTTACTTTAATTTGGCTTCTCTGATTATTTGGTGGCCTGGGTTTATTTTAAAGGATTTAATTAAGAACCACTTAGGGACAGTTTATAGACTGAAACAACTTGGATACAGCCATAAATCAGCGCTGTAATTTTACGAAGTAGAGCAAAACAGTAGATGTTTTCTTTTCCACCAAATGTCACAAGAAAGAATTTTTTCCACTTACTGTTTAAATATTTTGCAATCATTCTTTAGACAGTAAAGATTTTTTTTTTAATGCTGCACAAAAATGTTACTTGTCCAGATGAAGAAAGTCTAAATGTATTTATCCCCACGGTTTTGAAGAGCGATCGTGATGATAAAATCAGAACATCTGTCCATAGCAAAGAGGCGACTGGTAAAGTGGCTGGCCTCAGAGGGGTAATGCTGGTGGAGACAGGAATTTTCAGCTACAGCCACCCAAATGGAAGAAAACTTCCTGTCAAATGATGGTTTTATCAGCGAACATTTTCAAATGGAAATGTTTGTTTCAGCAAAACAAATGTTTGCCTTTTGGCCAGTGGGGACCAACCAACAGATGCTTCTGCTAACATTTCCACAGGCTGACTGGCACCGAGATCTTCCCTCTGTGAGCCTCCCCTTTCAGCCAGGAACTCTCTCCCACGACTCCACTGGCTGCCTGGTGCAAACATTTTGTAGAAGCAATCGTTTGATTAAGAGGGTCCAAACCTGTTTGCTTGGCCACGGCACAACAGAGGGCTGGACATTGTCTTGCAGGTGTTTCTGAAGACTTGTGTATCTGCACAGGGTTTGGTCTGTCAGCCATAGAGCTGTCCGCCCGGAACTCTAGCCAGCACTGATAACAAATGCCTATCATATCGCACTATAGTACATTGACATCTGTGTCCAGCGAGGGTAGTCATGTAGAAGTGTCTAGCACAGGGCCAAGGAATTAGTATTTGTCTTCATTTGTGTGTGTGTGTGTGTGTGTGTGTGTTCTTTTGAGGGTATCAAGACGTCAAAGGGTTTAGCTGGCTCTTGTATTTTGAATTGGTATTCATATCAGAAAAGTGAATTACCCAGTTAGAGTGGTGGTATAACTGAGTGGTGAAATGTTTCTGGCTTTAGAGTAAGTGGAAACTAAAATCACATCACTTTTCTGCCACTGTCCTGCTGTGCGAGCTTAGAACAATGACTTACCCTGAGCCTGACTTTGCTTATATGCATATAGGGATTAATATCTTTCCCTTTCAAAGCTGTGTTAATGATTAAAGTAAATGTTACATGTAAAGTGCATAGGCCAGTGCCCAGCACTAAGTGCTCAGTACATTACTGCAGTCCACCTGCTCATTGCTTTGGTCTTTACAACTGTCAATGACCTTTTGATGTCTCCAGTGTGTGCTGTCACCAGAGGTGCAAAAAAATGATAAACAGGGGAGAGTGCATTTCAGATTTTTCACATTGAGAATTTTTGCATTGAATTGTAGATAAGTACAAACAAGTTCAGCACACATACAGATTTTGGATGCTGAAATGGGACAGTTGTACTGAAATTTTCTTTGTCCAAATTTACTAAACTAACACGCTGCTCATGATGAGAAGTTATCAGCACTAGGACATGATTTAATGGCCAGTCGAGGAGAAAGTTAGCACTTAGTATCAAAGTGGAAGGAGGGTTTTTATAAGCCGCCCAGCCCCACAGTTTTGGGATTAGCACTGATTGACAGCCAGACAAGGGAACGCTTGCACGGGGCCTTGCTGAGTGTGCGATCTGTGTCACACCAGGTTCTCTAAGGAGCTTATTCTGGCAGCCAAGAAGGATGAGATGGAAGGGAGAAGAACACATTCTTTGCCTTCATTCCTTATCGCCACATGGACTTTGTCCCCGCAGGGGTCGTATTAAGCTCCGTTCATGGATGGCATCATGAAATGCCGCACAGAGACTGAAATTTGTCTGGCTGTGGAGACAGTACTTGTCTTGCTGCTCCCAAACCGAGGTCGATCTGGGTGGAACTGCTTGCTAAGCTCTAATCCTGGCTTGTGGTTAGAAGGATTTTGTTGTGTTTTTCTAGACTAGTGCCCAGTTTAGCAGATCATGTGAAGATGCAAAAGATGCCTAGGAGAATACATCCTTGTCTGCTTAACTTGTTGACAATGAGCTACCCAATCAAGTCTTAAGTGGCTGTAGCCTCACCGAAAACTAATTGCTGATGGATGGCAGCCTACAGATCTGTCTTTAGATGTTCATTTTCTAAATTCTGGCCTTTTTAAAATTCTTGGGGTGGTCATAGCTATAACATTATAAGCCTGCTGGGTACCAGGATTGGCTGAACATTTCTTTGTTAGGAACAAATATTTATAGAGCTATTGCCAGAACAGAGAAAGATGTATTAATCTTTCCATTGAGTTTCCTATTCATTTAAATGTCCTTAGTTATGGACTGAGATGGACAGAGACCAACAGACATATATAAACCTAAGTTGGCCCCCTTTGCTTGGATCCCTCCCTCCTCGTCTCCTTTTTACCTTCCTCCTGTTGGGATGCACCCAGCTTTGCACCCAGTGTCTTTTCAGCTTTCTTGTCCCACCTCCAGATGTAGATGCCATTTGATTTGATCAGTTTTTTAGGATAAAAAATATTTTAAAAGTTGCAAAATAAAAATGCTAAATCAACCTAGGTGGTTAAGTTCTTGTCACCCTTTGATGGTGAACTCATTGAGCTGATCTTCGCATTGATCCTGCAGATCTGGCTGCTGTTAAATTTGGGGAAGAGATACTAATAATTCCGTTCTATTACCCTTGTTAAAGTGCTCTAAGTCATTTTTCTCTTCACATCTGTGCTCTGCTTTGGTGATTATTCTGAGCCTGGAGAGTAAACAAGCGAGTAGAGTTTCTGTCGTTTCATGATGCTGGTTTAAGTCAGTCACATCGTTGCAACTTACTGGTCATTCTTTGCAGAATTTATCGCTGACTGATATGAACATGAACCTCTCAGTGTCGAGGTTCTGCTGGAGCAGCCCTTTAGCTCTGATGGATTTCTTAATTTGATAGCGATAGCTTGTCAGTTCAGCTCATGGAAGGGAGGCAGGATGAGGACAAAGGAGCCAGAGGACTGTAGCTACAACAAGGCTCTGTCTTATTTCGATGATGAAATGAACATATATACATGAACACAGCAGGTGCCAGCAAGATTTCAAGTACTTTCTGCTAGCCAGATTCTCCCTCTTCTTGAATTTGGCTTTGCTACACGGGTACCCATCTGCTGGTAGTAACCAGACTGATAATTGAGGGCAGCCTTCCAGCATGTCAGTGCCAGGGCCATCTGTTTTCTAACGGTGCAGTAGGGTTTTAGAGGATGGCTCTTAATTGTTTCTTTAAGATTCAAAATTTTTCTCCTCTGTTTCTCAGAGGGGTATTTTTGAAGTGTGGTTTAAAATAAAAAAGATAGCTTTATGAAATTCCTCTCCTGCCCCCATGGATGCGAGGCACTTGGTTTTGTGAGTTTGTGATGATACGTTCCAATTCCTTGAGGTCCAGAGGGTGGCATACCATATAGGTTGAGATACTCATCAGCTATAAAGTCATTGAAGGTTGAAAAACAGGTTGAGGAATATGAAAAGAAGATTTATATTTATTATGCAAGGCTTGCGTGGTTAATAAACAGTAGGGTTTTTATTTTGGCATATAAATATTGGTTGAAGTTTCAGAAAAATACGAAGGTCTCCCTAGTAATAGAATGGAAATGCATGTGCTTCAGTGCTACTTTTTGCACGTGGATGCGTGGATACTTCATTTCATCAGGTACTCAAAGAACCTGTTTTCACTGTGAAAGCTCACATTCCCCGATCGCCAGTGACTTCTTACCTGCGCTCCAGCCCTTTGATTTCCCATGCTGTGCTTTTGTATTTAGCACTTCTGGTATGTATCAAGTGATTGGTGTTACATCTGCCCCCTCTGGGGATATCTGACCTGAAGGCAGAGACTCTGTCTTCTTTATATTTGCATCTTTCATAATGCCCATTTCAGCACCTTGTCACATGGCACATTTTCTTAATAAACATTTATTAAAGCTAATCTTGCTCACACAGTTATGCTTATAACTGTGAACCTTAAGAGAGTTTTACAATGAAAAGTAAGACATTGTCGTGTGAATTTATTTTGGTTCATTAGCACATCAGATCTTTGTAAAGATGTATTTGATTTTTCAGGTGTGATAGGAACTTGGAGCTTGTGTCTTTGAGGGTCTTGTAAATAGGATTTCTCTTTTGAGCTACCTCTTTAACAAGCAGAAGGTTCAAAGAAATACATTTCTTAAGGAAAAAGATTATCTTCAGTTTGGGGTTTTGTCCTTTCGTTTTGACGTGTGTTCGTAAAATTAGATTGAAGTAAGAATGTCTTAACTTCATTCAGAAGTCAAAGAAAAGTGTGATTCCTCTGGTGAGATAAACAGTTCCTTTAGGGACGCTTACTAAGGCAGAAGTCACCCTTGCTGAAGCATTGGCTTTGACTATGACCGTTACTGTGTGCTTTAGGGACTGAAGAAGGAAAACGGCCTCCTGAAGAGTCAGTGTGAGCAAAGAGCCCGGGCCGTGTGCCACCTGGAGGAGGAACTGACGAGGGCCAAGCAGGGCTGGAGTCAGAGCCAGGCTTTGGCCGAAGAAATGAAGGGTAAGAAAACTTGGTGCTCAGTGTTACTTCTGTTAAGCAGTGGCCCCACAAGGGAGGATGGATGGCACTGGAACCTTCTTTGAGTGGTTCTCTCTGTTCCTTCAGGAGGATGTCTGATGTGAAGACAGTTTTCCCTCTTCCACTTTTTCAGAGTGATAGTTGGACTTTTTTATTGGAACACATTGAGCCCAAACTGCTCAGCACTTTGAAACCAGAAGGATAAATATTTTCCACACAGAAAATAAATAGTCAGTGCTGTCTGGCCCCAAAGTGCCAGTTTGTATCTCAAGAGTGTTTGTTAGTTACATCTAGACAGCTCATCTCACTTATTGCCATTTCTCTTATTATGGAAAAACCCTATATTAAATGCATGTTTCCCTAGCCCTTAATGACCATTGGTTTTTGATGACTGATTTTATTTCCTTTTTTCTGTATAGCCATAGAATTATGCTATACTCACTAAATGAACCCACCGTTGGGTTTTCCATTCATCTGTATGTACCATATGTCCTTTCCTTACATTTTCTTTCTTACCTGGGGTGTATTTGCACATCTCGGGTTTCTTTTAACCTGACCTGTCGAATGTGTGTCACACTTTCCGTGACTGTTTTCTTTTTCAAATTCCAATCCCCTCCAAACAGCTTTCAGTTTTTCCATGGCAGTTGGTGAACATGTCAGTCTTCAGCTTTCTTGAAAGAAAACTTTAGGAGAAGGAAGGACTGGGGCCTTTTTTGATATTGGTCACCAGTGCCATTGCTGAAGGTCCTGCCAAGCAAAGTGGATTCGTAGCCCTTGCTGTGCTGTCTCCTTCGACTCCCAGTAGGTAGATCGAGATTAGCAGGTTAAAATAGGAATTATTTTCCATTTGGTGTAACATTTGAGTTTATGCTACATGCTGCCTTTATCATCTGTTGAGATTCTTAATTTTTATTTTCCCCCAAATTTACTTGAAGAATATGAAGCCTTCTCATCACTATGGAATGAAAGCATTCTGGTTATTTCCAACTGGCCAGTGGGTAGAGGTGAGCTAGTAGGCAGAGAACAAGGTGGTGTAGAGCTTGAAAAACCTTGCAGGTGACTCTCCTACTTATAGATACTCTCTGGTTTTGAGGGGCTGGGATGCAGGGGACATTGTCCCTCGATAATATTCACACACAGGCCTCAAGAGTTACTGATAGATAGCATCACATACTCTTTTATATCAAGCTCAGTCCTACGGATTGTTGACCAGAATGGTGGAGGAGTTATTTACTTTTCTAGGAAACCAGAATTACTCTAACCAGTGGGATATTTCCATTTCAAGGCTGCTCTTCTCACAGTTTTCTCTTTGTGAATATGTGTTTCAAAAGGGGAAGAATACCTGTACATGTAACACCTACAAAGAAAAAGAAAGCTGAAGTGTTTAGGAAAAGAATCCCTTGCTATTTGATACAACACCACATTAAGCTGTTTAGAAAGAAGATGAACACCTGTATGACAATCCTTAAAAGGACCATTTTCTCATTGTCTCTGTAAAAGTTTAGGTAATTATCTAATGTTATCGACTTTCTGGGAGGTACCAGGCAATAATACTAATTATTACAGGGCTTGAGAAGCTTTGTTTGTTTGTTTTTAAGAGTTAGGGTTCTTATAGAATAAATATTTATTTAAAGCATGACAATAAAAAACTTTTTTTTTTTTCAATAGCTAAGCATACCTCTCAGGAAACCAGGTTAAGAGATCTTCAAGAAAAAAATCAGCAAGAGAATTCCTTGACTTTAGAGAAATTGAAGCTTGCCTTGGCTGATCTGGGAAAGCAGAGAGATTGTTCACAAGATCTTTTGAAGAAAAGGGAACATCACATTGAACAACTGAATGATAAGTTAAGCAAAACAGAGAGAGAGTCCAAAACTTTACTGAGTGCTTTAGAATTAAAAAAGAAAGAATATGAAGAATTGAGAGAAGAAAAAACTCTGTTTTCTCGTTGGAACAGTGAAAAAGAACAACTTTTAAATCAGATGGAATCAGAAAAGGAAAGCTTGCAAGGTAAAATAAATCACTTGGAAACTTGTCTTAAGACACAACAAATAAAAAGTCATGAATACAGTGAGAAAGTAAGAACACTGGACATGGAAAGAGAAAATCTAAATGTCGAGATCAGAAACCTTCACAATGTGATAGACAGCAAGACTGTGGAGGCAGAGACACAGAAACAAGCTTATGTAGACTTACAACAGAAAGCCGAGCTCTCGGATCAGAAACATAAGAAGGAAATAGAAAACATGTGTTTGAAAATTTCCCAGCTTACTGAGCAAGTTGGAGATCTAGAACACAAGCTTCACTTACTATCAAGTAAAATAATGGACAAAGACCAGCGTTACCAAGACTTGCATGTTGAGAATGAGAGCCTCAGGGATGTGCTAAAATCCAAAGACTCTTTGGTGACAAATGAAGCACATCACAGAAGTGTTGTGGCTTTTGAACAGCAGCCTGCAGTGAATAATTCCTTTGCAAGTATAATTGGAGAGCAAGGAAGCATGCCTTCAGAATGGAGCAAATGCCATTTAGAAGCAGACCAAACTCAAAAAAATTCAACCATCTTACAAAGTAGGGTTGTTTCTCTTGAGTCTTCATTAGATTCTCAAAAGCAGATGAACTCAGATCTGCAAAGGCAGTGTGAAGAGTTGGTACAAGTCAGAGGAGAAATAGAAGAAAATCTCATCAAAGCAGAACAACAGATGCATCAAAGTTTTGTAGCTGAAACAAGTCAATGCATTAGTAAGTTACAAGAAGACACTTCTGTTCATCAGAATGTTGTTGCTGAAACTTTAGTTGCCCTGGAGCACAAGGAAAGAGAATTCCAACTTTTGAATGAAAAATTAGAAACTGAGCAAGCAGAGATTCAAGAATTAAAAAAGAACAACCATTTACTTCAGGAATCTCTAAAGGAGCTACAACTTCTGTCTGAAACTCTGAGCTTGGAGAAAAAGGAAATGAACTCCATCATTTCTCAACATAAAAAGGAAATTGAAGAGCTGACCCGAGAGAATGGGACTCTCAAGGAAATTAATGCAACCTTAAATCAAGAGAAGATTAACTTACTCCAAAAATGTGAGAGTCTTTCTAGCTGCATAAATGAAAGAGACAAAAGCATGTCAGAGTTATCTAATCGGTACAAGCAAGAAAGATTTGCTTTACTACAAAGATGCGAAGAAACAAGAAACACATTTGAGGATCTTGGTGAAAAATATAAAGCAGCGCAAGAAAAGAATTCTAAATTAGAATGCTTGCTAAATGAATGTGCTGATGTTTGTGAAAATAGAAAAAAGGAACTGGAACAGCTAAAAGAAACATTTGCAAAGGAGCACCAAGCAGTTGTCACAAAATTAGCTTTAGCTGAAGAAAGAAACCAGAATCTAATATTAGAGTTGGAGGCAGTGCAGCAAGATCTGAGATCTGAGATCACAGACATGCACAACAATTCCAAGAGCGAGGCTGACAGTTTAAAGCAAGAAATCATGACTTTAAAGGAAGAACAAAGTCAGATGCAGAAGGACTTTAGTGCCTTATCACAAGAGAATGAGCACCTGATGACACTGATGAAGACTGTACATCAGCATCAAACTCTAGAATTGGAACCAATTAGGGACTCTGTGAATGAAAGAGAGAGTGAGATATGTAAGTGTGATGTTCAACTCCCAGTAGAGCTTGAAGCTAAAGATACTTCTCTGGACAGTTATAATGCACAACTGGCACAATTAGAAGCAAAGGTAAGAAATATGGAATTAAAACTTCAGGAAAGTGAGACACAGAAGGAGTACCTGCAGCATGAATTACAGACCATCAGAAGCAGAGTGGAAGCTGGAAATTTGCAGCAAGACACTCAGTCACAAGAAAGTAGGGACCCTAAAGACTCTGAAATAGACACAAAAGAAAAGTATACTTCCGTGCTTCATGAGTTGTCAGCGAGTCAAAATGATAATGCGAATCTACAGTGCTCTCTGCAAACAGCAGTGAGCAAGCTGAATGAATTAGAGAAAATGTGTGAAATACTGCAGGTCGAAAAGTTTGGACTCATGTCTGAGCTGAATGATTCAAGATCACAATGTATCACAGCAACTAGTAAAATGGCTGAAGAGGTAGAGAAATTAGTCAGTGAAGTTAAAATATTGAATGATGAAAATGGTCTTCTCCAAGGTGAGTTAGTGAAAGAAATGCCAGAAGGTGAATTTGGTGGAAAACAAAATGAGCAGAAGTCTGCACCCTTAAATCCTTTGGATGACAGTAATTGCTATGACTATTTGACATTGTCAAATAAAGAAGTTCAAAGGCACTTTGCAGAATTGCAGGAGAAATTCTCATCTTTGCAAAGCAAACACAAGATTTTACATGATCAGCACTGTCAAATGAGCTCTAAGATGTCAGATTTACAGTCCTATGTCGACACATTAAAGGCTGAAAATTCAGTCTTGTCAGTGAGTCTGAGAAACTTTCAAGGGGACTTGGTAAAGGAGGCGGTGCCGGGACCCGAGGAGGAACATTTTCTGTCCTTGTCATTCTCTGGTGTGACTGACAGCCCTGGTCTTACAAGTTTGGGAGAGTCCTCTTTTTACAAAGATCTTCTTTTAGAACAGACAGGAGAAACATCTCTTTTTAACAACATAGAAGGGATTGTTTCAGCAAACCAGTCTCACATAGAGGAAGTATCTTGCGGAAGTCTGGAGGAAGGGACTCTGACCAAGGAAGCAATGTCCTCCCCAGTGGGGAGGGTCGAGGAACCTGAGACCATCTGTCAGATGTACCTGCAGTCCCTTAAGAAGCTAGAAGAGAAAATCGAGAATCAAGAGATGATGAAAAATAAGGAAATTGAAGAGCTCAAACAGTTACTAAGCTCTGAGAGGAAAGAGCTCGACCGTCTTAGGAAGCAGTATTTGTCAGAAAATGAGCAGTGGCAGCAGAAGCTGACAAGCGTGACTGTGGAGATGGAGTCCAAATTGGCGGCAGAGAAGAAACAGACAGAACACCTGTCACTTGAGCTCGAAGTAGCGCGACTCCAGTTACAAGGTCTGGACCTGAGTTCTCGGTCTCTGCTCGGCACTGACGTAGAGGATGTAAGTACCTGGCATGACTTACATGCTATTTCCCTGATTACATGCCCAGTAGGCGCGCAGTGTTTGTGGAACTGAGCTCTCCACTAAATCCCACTTAAAATATTTTTAAAGTCCAAGGACTTAAGAGCAAAATACACCAAACAGTTTTTTAAAACAAGCCAGAACATTAGAACAATGGTTAAGCCTTATGGGAGAGGGTGAATTTATACAGTGATTACGTTGAGCCACTATTATATGGGAAATTACTAATGATTTTTTTCAAGTCTCCTGGAGAAAATTCTTATCATGGAGTCAGTCTTCTTCAGGATATGCATGTGTCTTCACTCTGTGAGTTAATAAAACACACTTAAACATTAAATAAGAGCTTGTGAATGGTAATGCCATGTGACTGTTAACCTCTTTTGCCCTTTTCAGATGACTTTAAATGTTACAGAGCTATAGTTATAAAACTAAATGTAGGAGTTCATTGCATATTATGGAATAATTTTCTAACAATTTGCTCTGATAACAAATCTATGATTGGGTATCAGTTGTTTAAAGAGACCTTTTTTAATTGAATACAAAATCATTTCATTACTTACAACTGTCCTTTCTAGTCTTCCAGGGACACTAATAATGCTGTAAAGTCAGAGTCTCCCTTGATTCCCTGTCTGCCTCTCTAGTGTAGGGAGGGCAGGCGTGAGGTGGCAGCAGGCAGGTGAGGTCAGACATGTGATTTATCAAGAATTAGTGCCTGCTCTGTGATTAAGTCCTTAGGCTGGGAATCTGGTCATGAAGCCTTTTATTGAAGACAATTATAAATGCTAAAAATGGAAACTGAAAATTTCATGTGGAATATGTTACTCTCTTATTTGATAACAAAAGGAAATACTATATTTAAGCTACCTAGAATATTCTTAGCAAGAAAAAACAAAGAAATTTAAATATGTTGTGATTTAGATGGTGAAATGACTGAAGGGTTTTTCTTCTTGATAAATATCTTACCCAGTTAGTGCCTTGGAGAATTGGGTAAGCCCATGGAGAACACTTACTGAATATTTAATTATGTTGACAATTTGGATGGAGAGAGGAGAATGTGGTGGGAAACATGCCATTTGAAGAGATGTATGTGTCTAGCAGAGGCTAGATGCCAATTTCTATCAAGTAATAATCTGATTTATTCTATTTTGATTCTTCTTTAAAAAAATGCATTCTCATAATTCATCTATAGGCTATTCGGAATGGAAACGATAGCTGTGATATAAAAGAATCAGAAACTGAAGATGGAACATCAGTGCATGACATTCATCAGATCTGTGAAGAAGATGGACAGCAGGATCTCGGTCTAAAGACAGAGAAAGTAACTGAGATGGGTGCAGTCACACTGACAGATTGGTCCAGGGAGCGGTCACCAGAAACCAGTTACAAGACTGTAGTGGAAGATAAAACCCAGGGCTGTTCAGAACACATTTCCAAACTGTCACTTTCTGGTCCTAATGCCTTGGTACCTGTGGGTTTTCTGGAGAACCAGGTAACCATTCAGAATCTCCAACTGCAGGTAGAGGAGACATCAAATGAGAATTTGAGATTATGTCATGTCATAGAGGAATGTGACCAAAAAGTTGAAAGTTTGTTAAATGAAATAAAAGGGTTAGACTCAAAACTTGATTTGCAGAAAGTACAACTAACTACCAAGACTGAAGCATGTTTAGAATTGGAAAAAATAGTTGAGGAACTTAAGAAAGAAAAATCAAATTTACGTGAGGAATTGGAATCCTTTTCTTGTGACAACCAGGAGTTACACCAGAGAAGAGAAGGTTCAGAAGACCTCGGTTCTAATTTAAAAGTGGGCACAGATGAATTGTCACATCAGGTTATTGAAGATAAAATATCCGAGATGAACGACAAGTGGAGAGAGAGATTGCTTGATGTGGAGAATGAACTGAAGAGGATCGAGGCTGAGAAAGGTAGCATCGAGCATCACGCCCTTTCCGTGGAAGCTGACTTAGAGGGAGTCCAAGCAGAGAAGCTATATTTGGAAAGAGATGTTGAAAATAAGCAGAAAGTTATCACCTGTCTTCAGGAAGAACTCTCTGTGGTCATAAATGAGAGAAACCAGCTTCATGGAGAATTAGATACTTTGTCAAAAGATAGGAAAGAGCTGGATCTGATGTCTGAAAAGATGAAGGAAAAGATACAAGAGCTCAAATCTCATCAAGGTGAATGCCTACATCACATAAACATAGGAGCTGAGGTAGAGGACAAAATGCAGCTCCTTCAGACCCTGTCTTCAGAGGTCAGCAAGGTGATAAAAGATAAAGCTTATCTCCAGGAGCAGCTGCAGAATTTGGAAAAGGACTCACAGGCACTGTCTTTGGAAAAAAGTGAGCTGGAAGACCAGACCAGACAACTGAATAAAGAGAAAACATCACTCGTGAGGGAATCTGAAAGCTTGCAGAGCAAACTGAGTGAATTGGAACATGAAAAGTTGGACATTGCCAAGGCCTTGGAGGCTGCGCTCATGGAGAAGGGGGAGGTTGCAGTGAGGCTGAGCTCAACCCAGGAGGAACTGCACCAGCTGAGGAAAGGCATTGAGAAGCTGAGGGTCCGTGTTGAGGCTGACGAAAAGAAGCAGCTCCACGTCTTACAGAAACTGAAAGAAAGTGAGCGTAGGAATGACTCGCTTCAGGATAAAGTTGAGAACCTTGAAAGGGAATTGCAGATGTCAGAAGAAAACCAAGAGCTGGTGATTCTTGATGCCGAGAATGCCAAAGCAGAGGTGGAAACCCTCAAAACACAAGCAGAACTGGTGACTGAAAGCCTGAAAGCTTTAGAACTGGACCTCGTCGCAGTGAGGTCTGAAAAAGACAATTTGACAAAACGGCTCCAAGAAAAACAAGGTCAAGTGTCTGAATTAGACACATTACTCTCTTCATTTAAAAACCTATTAGAAGAAAAGGAGCAAGAAAAAATACAGATGCAGGAAGCATCTAGAGCTGCCATGGAGATGCTCCAAACACAATTGAAAGAGCTAAATGAGGAAGTAGCAGCCTTGTATAATGACCAAGAAACCTGGAAGGTCCAAGAACAGAGTCTGGACCCCCCCGTGCAGCAAGTGCATCAGCTGAGAAGTAGCATCGAAAAGCTGAAAGTCGACCTAGAAGCCAATGAAAAGAAGCAGCTGCATGTCTTAGGAAAACTGAAGGAAAGTGAGCATGATGCAGTTGTGCTTAAGGATAGAGTTGAGAACCTTGAAAGAGATCTAGAGATATCGGGAAAAAACCAAGAGCATGTGATTCTTGAGGCCAAGAGTTCCAAAGCAGAGGTAGAGACCCTAAAAGCACAAATAGAGGAGAATGCCCAAAATCTGAGCAAATTGGAATTAGATCTTGTCAAGATCAGATCAGAAAAAGAAAATCTGACAAAAGAATTACAAAATGCACAAGGACGAGTATCTGAATTAGAAATATTAAATTCTTCATTTGAAAGTCTATTGCAAGAAAAAGAAGTGGAAAAAGTACAGATGAAAGAAGACGCTAAAATTGCAGTGGAGGTGCTTCAAACGCAATTAAAAGAGCTAAATGAGAAGGTAGCAGCCTGGAAGGCCAAAGAACAGGCTCTGAGACACCAGGTGGACTCCCTGCAGCATGAGAAGGCTCAGTTGCTACAAGGCCTTGAGGAGGCAAAAAATAATCACATTATTTTGCAATCTTCTGTGAGTGGCCTCATTCAAGAAGCAGAAGATAGCAAACAGAAACTAGAGAAGAAGGATGAAGAAATCAGTGTGCTAAAAATGCGAATTCAAGAGCAAGAGCAGCTCTTCTCTAAACTGTCCCAGCTGGAAGGAGAGCAGCAACTTTGGAAGAAGCAGAAAGTAGAATTGGAGCACCTAGCAGTGGAATTGGAGCAGAAGGTTCAGGAGCTGCAATCCCGGAACAGCACTTTGCAGGATACCTCAGAAGCTCTGCAGAAGTCTTGCAGGAATCTGGAGGAAGAGCTTGAATTGACAAAAATGGAAAAAATGTCCTTTGTTGAAAAAGTAAGTGGCTTGGTCTATTTATATTTGAATAGACAGTCATGAGGGAGGATAACCACTGAGTGAAGTGTATTTCCTTCAGGTCAGCATTTGCATATTGGACTGAACTTTGTAAAGGCTTTAAGTTTGTGGGGTTTTAAACTGGGGATGTAGAGTTGGCTCCAGCAGTAGTAAGTTCTCTTTCTTTGCTCTGACACACATTTGCATGGGACACATCCATGGATCGGCCCAGGTTTTCACTGTGGCACCTGGACATAGAAGCTTTGAGTTATGCACAGTTCCTGATTCTAATTAAATCCTTTTTTTTTTTTTTTTTTTTACAGTTCATTAGAACAGTAGCTTTCTCATATCTGCTGCTCTAGAGAGTGTAACAAATATAAGTTAGGATCAGAAGGGATCTCCTTTGCCCCTGCCCTGCCTTTTTTGCCTTTAGAAGGAAGACTTGTTAAAGATGCTGATGTGATTGTACCAATAGAACCTCATGGCTTCCAGGGTGTGTCCAGGGGATTTTTGCTTGCGGCTCCCTCCTTTGTACCTTCTCTTTTGTGCAGTCTCCTATTTTGTTAGCTGATGACAGAAGAGAAGATCTGCTATGATAAAGCTCAATTATTACAGAAAAATGAAGTTTTTGTCCTATATGCTTCCTGATCTAGGGAAGTAATTCCTTCAATTTACATTTTTTATTGGATAAATATTAAAAAGGGAGTGTCCAGAAAATGCAGTCAATCATAACTATGTGAGTACTAACAGTTACAAGTTTTTGTATGGCTTGCAAGAGCTGGCAGTTATGGTAGAGATGATTAGACAAACTCTGCCAGGCTGTTTCAACTTCAAGGGGCAAATGCAAACAATAGCTTTTCCTGGTTTTAACTAATCATTGGCATGTCTCTTTCAGATTAGCATGGCACTGGGGGATTAGCAGAGATTCAAGAGCTGATAAAAAGCTAAGACACTACCTCATACAATACTCTCTGATGTTCAAGTTTAATACAAATTAATGCCTTTATGAAGGATTTTAAGACTTAGTAATATTATCTTTCCTTGTCATTCCTTTCCCTATTGCTGTCTTTCAGTAAATCTTTGCTGAGAAGAAAAGGTAAGCTTCCCAGTTGGTTCTGAGAATATTAGAGTGGATTAGTAAAGAGAGGATTAGCCAAGTTCCATTTTATTATTGAAGGCTCGAGTGAATGTCATGAATACATTGAATCAGACTGATTAATTTGATCACAACAGACAGCCAAAAGCACATCCTAACGAAGATGAAATTTCAGGTAAACACCATGGCTTTGAAGGAAGCTGAGCTGCAGAGGGAAATGCACGCGATGGAACAGAAAACGACAGAGTTGAAAGAACTTAGTGGGGAGAAAAATAGGCTAAATGAAGAACTGAATTTGATGTCGGAAGAAATAATGAGCAACAAAGTAAGTTTCTCTGTGACCAATTCATTACACTGTCAATTCAGTGTGCACTCTCCTTTTTGTAAGACCTTCCTGTAATGTATCGAACTGTTTTTAGCTTATAAAAAAGGTAATCCCATGCTTATGTCACATCAGACTTGGAGTTACCTTTACTATCCAGCACTGTCATGAGCCCAGAAGGAGTCCTAAGGAGCCTCTGCACACAGGAAAATAACCTGTCACACAGCCTAAATATTTTTTTTGTAGAAGACAACCCTTGTGCTACATTATCTCACATGAAATAGATTTCATGCTGCTTTCAATAGGGTTATCTGCTTTCCTAGCCCTTTACAGATTACAAGCCAGAATGTGGCTAGAGACAGCTGCACTGATCTTGCTAAGGACTAACAAAGTCACAGCAAAATGTAAAGTTGTAGTCTGTGTTAGGGTGTTCTTTTAGGGCAGTGTTAGTGTGCTAGATCTATAGCATTTTGGCCCGCTTGCCCCACTGCTTTCCCAAAGCAAACATTGCTGGTTCACACCTTTCCTTTCTCCTGAACCTCCGAGCACTGAGTCCTAGGCGGCAGCTACCAGGCATGCAGAGTTGACAGATACAGTGAAACCTGTTTGCCCAACATAGCTAAATGGTCAACAGTCCTGTACTGATGCAGTCCTTGTGCAACTTCGTCCCTAAGTAGTACTTAGAAGAGGATAGCAAAATACAATCACGAAAAGCTGAAATGACATTTGTAATAGCCTGTCTAAGGAGTTGGGGAAATTTGTAATTTTCTTTAAATACTGTAGTAATGTGATAACATTTCTGAAAGTTTTGGCATTTAATCTCAGTAACTGACTTAACAGAATTTTCCGACATTGCCGCACGGGAGGAGCCCCTGTGAATGAGGCTTGAGTACAGCGTCTGCTGAAATCTTCCGTACTGAGCGCCTTGGGAGTGTCCCAAGCATGTCATTTGTGTCTCAGTTAGAAGCCCTACTAAAAGGAAGCCTCAGCTCCATACATATGAATGTGTTAGTTTGCAGTGGCTTTATTCATTCATATATTCGCATATTTATTCTATGAATACTAAGTGCTACTAAGGTCAGGGGATAGAATGCTGAGCCATAGCTATGCTGTTATTCCTGCACTCACAGAGCGCACCATCCAGGCACACAGTAAATTACTAAATAGGAAGCATAATCATAAACTGTTTAGTCCTTTAAAGGCATCAAATAAGATTCCTTACTGCAGAATAATAGGTAAGTGGGATGTGGGAGCAGGGAATAACCTAGTTTGGACAGGTTGGTCCGAGAGTATCACCTGCAGGGTGAGGAGTCAGCCGTGTGCAGAGCAACCCAGAGGAAGGAGTTGTCTTTTAGGTCTAGAGAGCAGTGCGGTAAAATCTCTGGGGTTAGAAAGGTCTTTGCATGTTTTTTTTTAGAAATGGGAAGGAAGCCATTGTGGCTGGAGTCAGATGGGAAATGATGTGTAAAAGATTGGAGCACTAGGGAAGCCATGGTAAAGAATGAGAATGCAATCTAAAGTGACACCAAACGCATGAGGCTGGGGTTTGAAAGGAGGGCTTAAGGTGGATATGTGAATTTGGCTAGTTCAGAATATAGAGAGTATTTAACAGTTATGGGAGTAGTAGAAAATACTGATGGTGAAGCCCAGAGACCTTCAGCATGCAGGATAATATGGAGGATGAAGGGCTAGCGAAGAAAGCCACAGGATACAGTGAGGCAAACCAGGCGAGTGTCACGTCCTCGAGACAGAGCGGAGGCTGCCTTGGGAGGGGCTGGGTGGACAGCAGTGTGCGGTACTGCTCAGCAGGCGGAGGAGCCTGCAGCTGCAGAGTGCTCCTAGGGTCTGCTGCACGGAGGCCAGCGATGCCCGGGAAAGCTACGTTAGCGGGGTTGGTGCAAAACCAGGTTCGAAGGGCCTTGAAGAGTGAACAGGAGATGAGCGAGTAGCTGCAGCCAATATATAATGAACACATGTGGAGATGGTTTTGGGGTCAAACAGAGAAGACAGATGCCTCCAGGGCTGGAGTTTTGCCAGTCCTGAGTGGTGGAGGCAGAAGGGGCAGAAGAGTTGAGGGCATTTGGAAGGAAATTCTCACTGTGATAGAACATGGAATCTACACTGGCTGAGGAAGAAAACGGAAGTCTGAGGGGCATAAGTGTCAAGGTGGTCATGGCGTTAGTGGTGCTATTGATGAGGTCAAGGACTCACTGCAGTGGAAGTTAAGTAAGTGACCCTGGAAGATGAGGGTGTGGTCTCAGAGGGTTTAGTTAAAGTTGAATTTTCAGAGTCTCTGGTCCTTGTGGGTGTGATCTTGGGAGTGGCTGGGCTGAGCAGAAATTATCACTGGAGATGAAATCACAATTTAAAGCGAATGCATTGCTAAGGGTTATAGCACAGGTCTATATAGATTTTGACTTGATCTGTACACTCCTTTTTTTCTCTTCAGTATTTCCTAAAGGTACACAGCCAGGTTCTTAAAGGATGTCCTGTGATTTTATTATTTTTCTCATTAGGGTCAATTACAGGAGCTCATGCGAGAAAATAGTGAATTGAAGAAGAGTTTAGACTGTGTACACAAAGACCAGATGGAAAAGCAAGGGAAAATGCGAGAAGAAATAGCTGAGTATCAGCGACAGCTTCAGGAAGCTGACAGGAAGCATGAGGCATTGCTTGTGGATGCAAACAAACAGGTAAAATGTGGCGTGTGGTGACTTGGGGATACGGAGTGTATGCTGACCATGGTAATGAAGCATTTTTTGCAAGAACACCGTTCTGCATTGTTACTATGCTATGTGACCTTATGAAGGGTCACATCGTATTACCTTCACTACCTTTCTCCAGTTGCCTGTACATGTCTCCTGTATGACTTGCGTTTTTGAAATACATTTCCGTCTTGGAGTAGCGTAGTAGGAGAGTTGCTAAGATGATTTGAGAGGGTCCTTGGAACAGCAGTGTTACGTTGTTTTCCTTAAGATTTCTCCAGCTGAGCCTTCTGGCTAAAGTAACATTTTTCTGCCCTAGTACCAAATGGAAATCCAGACGTACCGAGAGAAACTGACTTCTAAAGAAGAATGTCTCAGCTCACAGAAGGCAGAGATGGACCTCTTAAAGTCGAGTAAAGAAGAACTCAATAATTCTTTGAAAGCTACCACTCAGATTTTAGAAGAATTAAAGAAAACCAAGGTATGTTCACTTCTTACAACTTCATGACTTAGAATGAATCATACAGATACGAGTGTTTGTAGTGGTATGGAATTAAGTGCTTTCCTTTTAATTTTATGAGAATTATATTGCAGTCAAAAAATAATGTCACTCATTCATTCTTTGCTGAGTTATTTTTTTTAAAAATCAGTGGATGGTCTGTAGTCTTATAGCTTGAATAAACTTTATCTGGCTCAGTGAATCCTCTCCAACTGGAGAATGGTACAGAGTTCTCAAGATGGGTCTCAAGATAAGTTGACGGCAGCTCAGGGCAGACCCCTCCAGCCATAGATAATAATTTGGTGGGTTAATTCCAAAGGTTTGTTTTATTTGTTTCCAAGTTCACTGCTGTCACCAAACCCACTTTCCCATGGCTTATCGGGAGGTCAAGGTGTGGGAGCACTTGGTCAGGCACACATTCTCCTCTTCTCCATGCAGGACCATAAGATATTTTTCTCAGGAAAAAAAAGAGGTGAACCCTAGTCTCAGGATTCTCAGACTGTGGATGGTGCTATAGTTATTCTGCTCAAAAAGGGAGGCTCTCTTGATTCCTACAAATATTTTTCACAAAACAAATCCCATCCAGAATGTATAAAAGTGAACCTGGAAAATAAAGATCTTCCAGTAAAGGCCTTTACTTGTAAGATTATTTAAATTTTAAAAATGATGATATTGTATATTGAATATATTCAAACAGAAAATTAGAGACAAACTTACGTTTATGGCTCTTATACAATTATCAAGTGACAGAGGGAAATATACCAATAAAAAACAGACTAATCAAATTCAAAATAACATTAATGATCAATAATGTTCTCCTGCCACAAAATGAGAGATGTTAGGTTTAATAAGAGAAAAGAAGTAGCTTTAGGTCTACTTTTTAATTTACTCACTTCCTGCTTTTTTTAAAAAAATTGAGGTAAAATTGGCATATAACATTATATTTCAAATGTGCTTTCTGCTTTTTAAGTCTTGAACAGTTCTGTGGAGAATGTCTGTCTACATACTGTGTGCAAAATGGTATATTGTTAGTTGAGTCTATTCAGAGCACATACAGTTTTTTAAAAAATTTTTTTATTAAGGTATTGATATACACTCTTATGAAGGTTTCATGTGAAAAAACAATGTGGTTACTACATTTACCCCTATTATCAAGTCCCCACCCACACCCCAGTGCAGTTACTGTCCATCAGTTTAGTAAGATGCCACAGATTCACTGTTTGCCTTCTCTGTGCTACACTGTCTTCCCCGTGACCCCCCCACACCATGTGTGCTAAACATAATACCCCTCACTCCCCTTCGCCCTCCCACACCCCTCCCCTTTGGTAACCACCAGTCCCTTCTTGGAGTCTGAGTCCAGAGCGCATATAATTTTAATGAAGTACTAGTTGATAAGCATTGATGAAATTGAATTAAATGGATTTCTAATTGAATTATGGTTGGAATCAGAAACAGGAGATCTGAAAGTACAGATTTACTGCAACGTTGCTAATAAATTGTTTCAAGATGAAATATATAAAGAATTAAATCTACTTGCAGCGTAAATATGATACTCAGGCTCTCTTTTGGCTTGGTCTGCCTTTGTGTGTTCACAGTCTCTTAGCAGAAACTCTTAGCACTGAATTTAGAACTCTGCATTTTTTTCGATATTACATAATACAATGCAATATGCCATATATTACATAATAACCCAGCAGGAGTCCGGGGTAATATTTCATAATCAAGTTCATATTTCTGCAGCAAAACGTATGTATATATATTCTCACAAGGTGGGATAAATAAAGGTTATAAATACCTTTATGTCTGTTCAGGTCAAGTTTTGCCTCTATATCATTTTCAAGGTTTTTGTGGGACGTGGATTTTGCAGTGTTTAGGGTACTGTGAACTTCTATTATTGAGCTGTGACTGATGCCCACCGTTCTATTCTATTCACTTATTATAAAGTGTAAATTTGTATCGTGAGCCATAATATTGTTTGGCCTTCACTTGGTATGACTAAAACAAATTCCATTTTAGGTATTGAAATTGTGCAACAGCACAGATTTCAAATGGGAACATGATTCTCTCATCAACAATTTTTGACCCACCAAGAACATGTCCACATATCCCCCCTTCCCCTCCCCAGGTGTGATTCTTGTGGGATAAACACAGGCTGTTTCATAGGCCATCACCTTGGGAACCAGGACTTGCGCTTGCTGATACTAAGAAAGGGAGTGGCGAACCCAGTGTCTACTGGGGAGGCTTAGACTGAGTTGGGTAGGAAAGGTGTTTCACGCATCTTTAGATGTTTTAGTTTGAATATAACAAATCTTAAATTTATAATCTATGATTCTTAATTATGTCTCATGATTATGTTTTTAAATGCATGTGAAAAGAAATTCAGGTTTTAAATGCAAGGTTTTGTTTTGTAGATGGACAATCTAAAATATGCAAATCAGTTGAAAAAGGAAAATGAACGTGCGCAGGGGAAAATAAAGTTGTTGATCAAGTCCTGTAAACAGCTGGAAGAGGAAAAGGAACTGTTGCAGAAAGAGCTGTCTCACCTTGGGGCTGCGCAAGAGGACCCAAACACAGGTGGGTGTCACCTGGGCACATCAATGGGCCCAAACTGGCTTCGCCTGGTGAAATCTTACACGCAGGGTCTGTACGCATAGGAAGCGCTGTTCATGTGCTTTTGTTACTCCGTGCTGATTTTCAGCAGTTATCCATTTTCCAGTTTCCGCATGTTGTGCTCAGCTTGGGGTCATCGATAGGACTCAGAACAAAGCCTGCGTTTTGAAACAGACACACCTCCTCTTCTGTTCTATAAAACGTACAATAAACTGGCAGCACTTTTTGCTAATGAGCCATTCCAAGAAGCGTTTTTCATGTGGGTGTCCATTTACGTAGTTCCTACGTCAAAGGCAAATGGGCATCTGAGCTGGCGATGGCAATTTATAAGTAGCTGATTATGGCTGTGCTTGGCCTGTCCTTGTGGGTCACCTACATGTAAAGGTTTGGGGGTGGGGGCTGTATTTTTGGATGTGGAAATGAAGAAGGAAAGAAATGACAACTGTTCCCAGGGCGGATGCTCTTACTGTGTGGAAAGATGATGGCAAGCATAGAGTGAGTGGGTCTCTGGACCATAGCTGGGCGAGTGATCTCAGGGGGTTCTTCACACAGATTTAATGCCAACCATGGCAGCTATGAGTTGATGAAACTCCCCCGATTATAGTGCCCACCTAGTCCATCAGACTCTCCATTGCCTCCAGATGGTTTTTGGAGTTATTTTAGAGCTGCCTTCTCACTGGTCCCCTTCTGTCTCCCAAAGCCATTACAACAGAGACTTCATGTTCTTTGACTTTTATTGTTCATTCACTTAAGATGGAAGTAAATAATTGTCAGGGGAGAACAGGGGGTGCCACAAACTTATCCATTTGCTCTCATAGGAATAACTACAAGAAAGTTTGATGGGTTAGCTGGTATTTAAGCTTGAGATTTGGGTGGATTTTATTTAAGCTCTCCTGGTAAGAGTCATGTAATTTTTAGAACACGTACCTTGGTATGATCCCTCCTAGACAAACGTTGTTTGAACTGTAAGAACATATACAGACATGGGTGCCCCACTTCTCCCCAGCAAAAAATCAAGGAACAAGTCTAAAGCGGTCTACTTTATGATGCCCAGTGTTAATTAGGGGAAGCGTCAAGTGACGTGATGTGTTGCTTTATTTTTGACAGGTACTGCTGTGGATGCTAATGTAGATGAGTTAGTGACTGAGATGAAAGAACTGAAAGAGACTCTTGAAGAGAAAAACAAGGAGGCAGACGAATACTTGGAGAAGTACTGTTCCCTGCTTATAAGCCACGAGAAGCTGGAGAAAGCCAGAGAGATGTTAGAGACACAGGTTGCCCGTCTGACTTCACAACAGCCTAGACTTAATCTCCAGAGTTCTCCTTTGCCAGATTCAGTTGTTCCAGGACCATCTCCAGTCCCTTCTGTTACTGAAAAGAAGTTATCAGCCAGCCAAAATAAAGCTTCAGGCAAAAGGCGAAGGTCCAGTGGGATTCGGGAAAATGGAGGAGGAACAACACCTTTGGCACCAGAGACATTTTCTGAAAAAAGCAGGAAAGCAGTCAAAAGTAGTATTTACTCTACAGGGGATGCTGAAGACGCTGAGTTTGAGCCAGAGGGACTTCCAGAAGTTGTTAAGAAAGGTAGAAATCTTTAAACACAACACTTTCTTTTGAAGTTCCATAGAAAAATTCCCATACAAAAAGACAGAAGCATTTATTTTTTAGGTTATTGGGCAACACTGCCAATTGACCTTCAGGAGCAGTAGTTCACTTTCAAATTGGTAAGGTATTTTCCTTCGGTCGTGAGAGAATGACTAGGATCTAATTACTCATGTCACAGTTCAAAAAGTGCTGGTAGCTTTGAAAAAGGACCATCAAAAATCTTAGCATTTGATATTTCTGTGCTGAAAAATCCCCCAATGAAGGGCACTCTTTAGCTTTCCTACCTTTAGGCATGTGGAGAGCCGGAGGACAGGCTGATGGCGCTAGCCCTCTGGCTGCAGCCACTTACTGCCTTTTTTTTTTTTCATTTAAACCCAGTGTTCCTCCATTTTACCCCCTTTTCCCCTCCAATCTAAGTTTTACAGGAAGGCCTGCTGGGTCTTCACATCTTAGGAAAACATGAGTCAAGACATCCACATATAGAGAGGAAGCAGGAAACATTTTTCTGTTGAACGTTACTGTCTATTCTCTTCCCATGTGGTTTCTTAGTGCTTCCAGTAGGAGAAAACCTGTTATTTGATTTGGTAACTCCCAGGGCAACTGTGAAGCTAATCCATTGTCCCCTGGAGCTGGGAGAAAGTGTTTTTGGAATTCCCCTTACATTTGTCAAAACTTTATGTAACAACTGTTGTTTCCATCGTGGGGAGAGCTGGACCTAGCAGTGCTGACCGGCAGCTTTTTTGCCCTTAGGGTTTGCTGACATCCCATCAGGAAAGACAAGCCCATATGTCCTGCGGAGAACAACCCTGGCAACGAGGACCAGTCCCCGCCTTGCTGCACAGAAGCCAGCACCATCCCCACTAAGTCTCCACAAAGAAAATCACGCTGAGACCTCCAAACCAACAGCTGGGGGCAGCAGAGCACAAAAGGTAAACTCCTGTCAACATGCATCAGCCCCCTGAAACCCAGGAAATGTGCAGTGTTATCTGGGTAAGGCTTTGACACTGCACTCTGGCTCAGGAGCTCTTTAAAGTCCACTGTTCTTAGTGCATTTATAAATAAGGCAGTAGTGAGCAGACCCGAGGATAAACACTACTTTACCCTCGTGCACAATCTCGTCCTGGACCCCACAGGCTACTTATGAATAGCTTGATGGGAAATTGGTAGGTCAGAACCCGAAGGATTTGTAGGAAATACCAAGCATTGCCATGGCAGGATTTGAAGAAGGAGACTTCCTTTTGGCCACAGGCCCTGGCCGTTGCTTGTTGCACACTTTTTCCTCCCACCTATCTGCCCCCCCAGCTGCTTGACCAAAGCTCCTAGCCTCAAGGTCAGCCCTGGCTGCAGGGGAAGTCAGGTCATGTTCTGGTGTACGCTGTGCCATTTCCTTCGGTGGGTGACCAGAGCCACTCCTTGCTGCTCTGTGTGTACTAATATATCTTCCTGCTTGGCTCACATTTACGGGGATCAAATAAAGTATTTACCTGGCTCTCTAAAAACAAAATCATGATGTGCAGATACCACCCTGTACTTTCACTGCTTTATGGCAGCTCACTTTATTTGCGCTGACTTGCTAAATATCTGCCTTTGAGGTGCAGTACGAGTTCTGATGAGCTAGTTCCTTTTGTTTATGATTTACCTGTGGCCTCATGCCTAATACCGTGTCTGACACTCAGTGATACTTGCTGAATGACAGGGGCTGTTACTGTTGCCCTGAAGTGATTGCAGGTGTGGATGTTCAGAAGTACATTAGAGAATCATCTCATGAAATCACCACCAGTCATTTTTTTGCTTCTTGTACGAGAAATTGATTGGAAAAGCCATTTACATGTGTTGTGGCATTCATACTTCTTATCTAGAAAAAAGAGCTTTATCCACTAGGGGGCCTTCTCTCCACACCGCTGTTGAATCTGGTGCCTACAGAGTAGTAACCATGGTTTCCTACAGATCTGAGCTCAGTGCATGAACTACGGGCTGCAGTGAGCACCAGCAGCTATGAATTGCTAAGCAATTTTGTGCACTTGCGCAAATGAATGCGGGTGGGGGGTTCCTCCTGAGAGAAGACTTCGTGGTTAGATACAAACTCTTCAAAACTCAGACTATTGATTTTTAGTTTAATTCAACCTTTGCTGAGTCGCCTCATAAAAATCTTGCCTCATCTGTTAAGCCCGTTTCCTCTTTCAGTTTGAAAAATACAGAGCAAGGTATCATTTCCTAAAGCAGTTGCTTAAAAACTCAGGATTATGAGTCCCCACCTGAAGGACTGGCTGAGTTTTGAGAGGTGTGATTCCCTAAGTCATTTAGCAGGACCTTTAGTGACTCTGGCAAGTCCAGAGGGAAGCGGGTAAAGGGCAGATCAGGTGAGGACCCATCACTTGCTGTTATGTCCCTGGGGTGAGTAAGCCCAGGAGCTCCTCGTTTGCTGGGGACAGGGGAGTTGTGTATGTAGACTTAACTGAACTGGGGCTGGTGGGCAGCCCCAGAGGACCCCCACCAAATTGTAGGGGTGACAGTGATGCTGTCACCACCACGTCTGTTGTCAGTTTAGTGGGACCTTGCATTTTTTCCTGCTAATGAGGTTGATCAACACTGAGCTGTCACCTGCTCCCCCTTTTCCCTCTGTGGCTGCAGGCATAGTTTGTAAGACAGTTAGGGTATGGGCACACTTAATAGTTTAAATACTTGGTGAATCTGACCTCATCCAGTTAGGGACGAGTCTGAGGCTAACTAACCAACATGAAGATCAATTCCCAGTATAAACTCTAATCACAGACTATAGTTTCCTCAATTCGGCATCAGAGTAATTGAGTCTAGAGGAATAAACAAATGGGGGATGGGCTTTGGCTATTTAATTGGGATAAAGAAAGTTTTATGAGCTCAAATTCTCTTTTCCCCGTATGATCTCTTTCGGTCCCTTTTTTTAATAGTGAACCTGAAGATTGGCTCTTGTGCATCTGATGGATTCAAGAGGAATGTCTTTTGTATTACTTTCTACTTAAAAAAAAAAGTACCAGTAAAACTTTTTTTTCTTCCAAGGATGGTCATTTTCCATTAAGACCTGATCCTTCAAGGCTGTTCCTTTTAAGTGTCCTGAACATAATCTGAAGGAGCGGCAAGCTTTCCAGGGATTTGATCTGTTGGCCAGATTTACTATGTTCTGTAATGAAAAGTATTTAGCTGCCTTTTAAAACCACATACTTCCTATGGAAAGAATATGAATGGGGAAATACTTTCCATTCTTTTTTCTTACTGCTTCAGAAGGAGGTCCCTGGAGTGAGTTGCTCAGGAAGTGATCCGTCACATGGCGACTGCTCAGCATCGGTACTGAATGCGCATCACCCTTGTTAGGAGCCTTTTCTCTTTTTCTTTCAAAAATCTTCCTACTTGAAATTTTACTCTCGCCTATAACTCTGGTTGAGTGAAGCTTTTCTGTACTTTCTCTGTCTTTTTCCTCTTGCTTTTCCCTGACTCCACATTTTGTGTCACTACTTTGTAAACCTCAAAAAATCGTGGCTCTACTAGCCACCCGCCCTCTCATCTGGTTCTTTTTAAAGTCTTGTATTTTCTGGGATCCCTCTTTCTCTTACAAGGGCAGCATATCGGAAAGAGGATTCACTCTCTCTGGACTTTGTTATTAGGTAACTGCCCTTCTGCTATAATCTGAATTCAATATAGAAAGAAAACAAAAGTCTAAGGAGAATGATTAAAATGCCATTGTATGAGAAGCAAGTCTTTTCAGTCTTATAAGTAAAGGTTCCACCCCATGAAAGGTGGTCCTAGCTTGGATTATGCTCATTTGAATGACAGCAGGGGCTCAATTAGGACAAATGGAAGCTGGTGTGGGTTCTCTTTGAATGTTGCTAGGTAGTCAGGCATGTTCTGAGCACTAGGGATACAAAGATGAAAAGGATATAGATGTCCTCAAAAAGCTTACCTTCTGACCTGGGAATGTCACACTGGCTTTGCGAGCAAGTTCTGGCCATCGGAGCCTTCAAGGAAAGTTTGTGAGGTGGCTTGTCAGGGGTCCTGTCCAACATCGCCCTAGCTTCTGTTAGGTGGAGCCTGTTCTCAGGAAGAAGAAATAACAAAGCCATGAATAACTCCTACAGAAGAATTTAACTTAATACTTGGTGACATAACTATCTTATTTTCCGTGTTGTAGAAATGTGAATGTGGTGATTTAAGCCTCTAACAGAGATGTTTGTGCTGCAGGTCAAGGTTGCTCAACAAAGCCCAGTGGACTCAGGCACCATCTTCCGGGAACCCTCCACGAGATCTCTCTCGGGCAGTAACCTTCCTGAGAGGGGTTCCGCTGACAGCCCCAGGGAGGACTCGAGGGCCAAGCGAGGTCGGTTGGCCCCCAGCCCAGAAGCTGGCCCCGAGTCCAAGAGCAACGAGAACTGTAGGGTCCAGTAGGAGAGACCTTGTGTGTCTGCCCCCCTGGAAGGTGCAGGACTGAACAGCAAGTGGAGTGCCTGCGGGGAGCGCATGATCAGAGGGAAGCAAACAACTCCTTTGAAATTGAAATATGTTTTATACTCTTAGATCTCCCCCTGTAAGTATCAGAAAAGTCAGGAAGCACTGATTACCTGCGTCTTCAGCACTGATCCTCCTCTTCTGTGATGTAAAGACTGTATAAATAAAGCTTTTCAGTAATGTTACACTTAATAGGCAAGCACTACGTAACAACTTCTGTTTGTTTGTGGATTGTACACTAAAAAGAATGCAAAACCCATTTTATATTTCCAGTTAACAGCTCCCAGGAAATTGTAAACTTTTGCTTTGTGATATTTCCTGTGTGTAGTATTAGGCATCAAATAATTCTAGATTGGGAATTTCTTTGAGCGGAGAAAAATGAAGGAAAACATACACACATATACACACATGGATATGCGTATGTGGGTGTGTTCATCCTTCTCTTCTGATGTGCTTTCTAAATCTTACATAACCTGTACATATTTGTGTGTCAGGTGGTGGGAACTGTGTGTCTGTTGGCTGCAGGCTCCTCACAGCTGTGGTGGACTCTCAGGTGCCCCATCATTGTGCTGTTTCTTTCTAAGACCAATTTGGTGCCATTCTTTGGTATGCATTCTCATAACTGGTGATCTTGTATTAAAATGTTAGTTTTTTTCTAATAAAAAATTACCTTTGTTTTCAGTAAAAATGATTCCTAAATGTAAATGTATTATGAACATTGGTACCATTCCTTGCTAACTTCAACAGCTTCTTATGAAAGTAAGAATTTTTTAACAAATGATGCCAGTATATTTAGTGAACATATGTAGTTATAGGAAAAGACATGATTTGGGAGGTAGGTCCTGAAGATTATATGGGAATATAGTGTGTCCCACCAGTGCCTAGCACACTGTGTGTACCCATCAAATCACATCAGCAAGGATACAAGGATGTGGTATTTTCCAGCTCATCTTTTGATGACAGCAAGCATTATGAGCCATGTCAAATCCAAAGACTTCGGAACAAGTTGTGTCCTTGAATCAAGGTAAAAAAGTTTTCCAGGACCTGAGCTAGTGAAAGATAATTTGCTCTTGGCTTTCAGTTCAGATTGATGTATAAACCTTGACAAATACCATCATTTATATTTTAAAATTGTCCCGTGCAAGGTGGCCTCTATTGTTGGATTAGTAGTTGTCCTGAAGGACAACTTCATATTCATCGGACTTCCCTCCTATTTCTTCAGTTGCTTGGGGCTGTGGTCTGGGGCTGTATCCTTATCATAAATCATCCCAAGGCTGCCAAGTGCCTAAGGGCATGGCCCAGAGCGGGCATCACTGGGACCAAGCCATCATCGGCTTTCCTGGCTCACTCCAGTGACTGGAAGATTCCACTCAGGAGGGCTGGCTGGGTCGTTCCGTGCAGCCTTGAAGGCACTGTCATCTTTTCCTAGGTGGACTGTGGCTCGTGCTCCTTGTTACCAGGAATACTTGGTATGCCTTCCATTTTCATAACTGTGGAGAATTGTTCATAGTCTCATAAATGGACAGCCAGGACATTAAGTGTTCTTTTCCTCAAGCTAACAGTACTCGTAATACTATCAGCTGTACTGTATATAGGATGAAAAGTAAATATGCTCCAGTCCTAACTCCAAAGTGCCTGATAAACCAGTTGAGTCACAGATAGGATCCCAGATAACAAATCACCACATCCAGAGACCTGGGTTTCAGATTCTCATCTTTACAATGAGGAGCTTTGTGGAGACGATTCTTTCATCTAGAATCTTCTGTAGCAACTGAGCTGGCCTTTTTTGTTATTGGGAGTTAACCAAGAATCCAAACGGACTGCATCCTCAATAAAAAGGGACAAAATTCAACATTAACTGTAGGCTGAATTCCTGGCCCACCCCTCCAGCCCTGCACAGGGACTAACCTTCTTTGAAATTTATTTGTGTTTTTTCTCATTTGACCCTAATTTATTTTGTTGGAATTATCAAATTTTCACAGATTTGTTTGAACCTGGGAATAGGTCAGGATACTTCACCCCGGGGGCCCCTAACTCTAGGAGGGGAGACCTGTTTCACTTCCCAACTGGCTTAAGACAGAAAAATCCTCTAACTATTCTTAGGATGGCTCAGAACGTTGATCTTCAATTTCCAAGTTAGTTCTTGCAAAGTCCTTCAGGTTATGGCAGTATGTCATGAAAGTAATTTAAATGGGAAATGAACTACAATCAATTATTTTAAGTCGTAGGTTTATTACACTTGAGTCAGTTGAACCAATTGCATATGTTTCGTATTTCTCTTCTGTGGTTGACGAAGGGGATACATTTTTTTCTTCAAGGGGGCACAAAGTACCTGGAATTGGTGGTTATCAATTGTTAGTTGAGTTATACTCTTCCACCCTGTTTATGAAAACACAGGAAGTGCCTCAGAAGAAACAAGCCATTCTAATTTGAAAAGCCCGAGGACATAAAACTAGCATCCCTCCGCACGTAAGAACTGTTACAGGTTGAGTTTGTTCTCCTGGGTCCTTGCCCCACTGTAACAAAGAACTGAAAGGCTGAGATGCAGTAGTGAAGCAGAGTGACAGTTTTATTTGAATACACCCCAGAGGAGGAGCCCGCCAGACTCAAGGCAGACAAAGGCTCCGAACTTTTCAGGGGAGGCCCTTCTTTGATTGACAGGGTGAGGTAATTTGATTGACAGGGCTAATTATACACCCATTCCTCTTGGTGCGGGCATCTTTTCCCAAAATGCACATAGAAAAGCCAGTGGGGTGGCAAGGGGGTGGGGGAGGGGAGCAAAACTGCAATTTTATTTTAATGAGACTCTGATGAGGTGGAAAGGTTTGGGTGGTTCTTAGTTTTGTTTGATTACCCCTGTGTTGGGACCAGTTTGGCCTGGTTCTGCGAGGCAAAGCCTTCCGGTTCCAGCAAAGCCTTTATTGTCTTTACAGCGGTCCCCATGCCTGGGCCGACTGGGCAGTCTTTTACTTGAACCTTATCTCCCCTTCCCTGGCTGCTTATGTCTATCTTTCTACCTAACAGAGCTCTGTACCCAATGCCACCATCCACCTGAGCTGTGGCTCAACTAAGCCTACATGGAAATTATATACATTTGCCAAAGTGTTTTCACATGTCTGCTCAAACCTTATAACTTTGTGAGGTAGACATTAGGATCTCCATTTAACAGGATGAGGTCAAGTGGGAGATAGAGGCTCAGGGAGCTGAATTATTTCCACCCCAGTCTAGTGAACATGGAGCCCATTGTCTTTCTTGTTTGTATCATGTCTCTAGGGGCAGCCAGTTCCAGCATATTTCCAGAATCATTCTGATAGCACAAATATTCAGATATTGGTAGGGTTTCCACTTTCTCTGCACAATGGAGATGTCCAAGTTTAGGATGATGGCATCTGACTCATTTTACCTACATTGAATTTTCAAAAATATAAAATGAGACTAGCTATAGATTTCAACTTGTGAAAGTTGTAACTAAACTTAATGCATAAACATTATTTACTCAAAAGGAAATGCTTTTTTAAAGAGTGTTTTGGAAATCCTTGAAAAAAATCTAAAGACTTGTAAGGCTTTGAAATCAAAAGTTTGGTTTAATGCAGATAGTCAAAGTGAGAGTCAGGTGGCAGAAGTCTCGGGCTCACATTGTGATGATGTTGGGCAAATTACTTAATTCACTATGCTTCAATTTCAGTTTCTTCTGGTTAATTTGGGAATAGTAATCTCTTAAAGTTGTCATGAAGATTAAATTAATTAGTTAAGACTTCTGTGTGTGTGATTTTGCACGCCATAAAATATTGGTTATTCTGTAGACAGAGAATTGCACAGATGGTTTAAATATTGCATCTTAAAATTGTTAAGCATGTTCCTCTAACACTACACATTAATTTCAGATTAAGTTCCATCCCACCAAATTCTCTCCATTCTCAATACCACTAATGCTTATTTTGCAAATAAGGTTAATCACTAGATTTGTACATATCACTCAGTTACTGATCTTGCACATGAACCATCCATCTGCTGGTTTGGGATTTTCTTTGGCTCATTAAAAATACACAAAGAAAACAAGTACTGCAGTTTTACTTACAGATGAGTTGTGGTGCTGAAGTTCATGTATTGATCCTTTGGATCTCAGAATACATTTATTTCCTTATAGAAACAACATTGTAAATTGTGTCTGAATTCAAGTCCAGAGAGTCAAACCTCAAAATATGTTAAAATGCCAATTACATGTGTTTCCACTACAGTCATAGCATTGTTTTTCTATAAAAATATATTTTTAAGCATGAGGTTACCAAAAAGCCATTTTCCTATGCCTTGACCATTTTTCCAGTGTGACCCGCTCTTCCCATTTAATGATGCTTGACAGGAACTGCCTAGTGGTCTCAGGAGAGAGTAATGGGGGTGTCGATTTCTGTCCACCACATTTCTAAAAGCAGCTTCCAGTGTGAAAGGGAAAGGGGTGGCTTTTATGTTGGTTCTGATGCTCCAGGCAAGGTCTGTCTTGTGTAACCATGTATTTGTGTGCATAAATGTAAGTGATTTCTGCTACAGATGTTTTAGAAGATCAAAGAAAAGACACATATCCTCAAACATACATTTTTATTGATTTGCAGATTGAGTTCCAGACCACCAAATTTCACCAGCCCTCATCCCTTCAATGCAAAGAACTTGGCAGAGGAATGAGGTCACTGTACACTGTTACTTCTCCCACCTCTACATCACCTTGAGGATGGTCAGAGGATGGCGTTATCTGTGTAAAAATACTTGCCAAACTGAATCCTTGCAGTTTCAAACGCTGTATCTTATTTGATATTTAATAATCTTGTGAAGTGAGTCCTATTTTACCACGTAAGAAGAGACCCATAGAGGTTAAGTTTGTAGCAAAACAAAACAGTCTCTGGTCTTGATCCCCGGTCTAAAGCTCCTCATGTATTACCATGTATTACCATTCCCCCAGGAGAGAGGAAAGGGTTGAGAAGCCAAATACCAGCTGACAAGTTCTTTTTGGGATCCTATTCTGAACCCAGTGGGGAAAGTTTCCTTCTTTTAGGGCTTAGGACAACTCCACCCTTAAGGAAAAAGAGCTTTATTTAACCCTTTGGAGTTGTCAGGGATTTGGCATTTGGGTTTCCAGTGAAAGTTACACTGTTGTAATAATAGGGGATTTTACTTCTCCCACCTCTTTTTCCCCAATGCTGCTTTTACAAGGAGACAAAAAAAAAATTTAAAAAATGGCAGCTTTCCCTGTTACAGACATTTTAGCAAAGCACTGGGATATTCCTGAGTTTTAAATTTGAACGGATTCTCTTGGTGTTGACATGTGAGCTGTGTTACCTAACGGAGCATTGGCTGACTGCGTGTCCATTTCTTCTTGCTAGATCTTGGGCTGTCTACGTACAGTGCTACTTGTCATGGGAGCCATCTACTTGGTGTTTGAATGGTCATCTTCTTGGACTTAGGTCAGGAGAGGGTCATGAATGTGCCCTGTGGTAGCCCCCAAGATTTTGTCTCTGTGCTGCTTATGGGCAGCCTCTGTCATATGCCCACACAGCAGGATGGTGGCCACTTTCCGGGCATCAGACCTTCGGAGAGCTGACATGACATCGCTCTGATGTGTAAGCAGGTGGAGCCTCTTCCTTCTCAAACAGCCATGACTTGGAGCAGGTCCGGGAGCTACATCTCAGCTCTGCCCAACTAGTTGTTTTCAGAGATTGGGCATTCAAGACAATAAGACCTTCTACCATGCGGAGATGCCAGATGTTCATGGCCTTGCACATACCATATTTTAATGTCAGAACTAATAAACAGAGGCTACCCCCTCATTCCTGAGAACTCTTCTAGCTCTTACTGAGAAGATCTACTGCAGATTCCACTTACTATGAAAACCAGGAGCCCAAATTAGCATTGTAGTCCCAAGATACATAACAAAATTACATTTCTTCTCCCTTGAGGTTGTCATAAACTCATATAAGAAGAGAATATGAGGAGTTGGAAATCTTAGGCCGATTTCCCAAATATGGCATAGGTTGTAGTTAATGAAAAATTATTTTTTTAAGCCAAATTCAGCCAATTTTTTTTTTTTCATTATCCCCAGACAGAAAGTTTCTGTTGCTGTGGCAGGGATGGTTGATGCCTACTCGCTGTCACATCTACTTTCATTCTTGTTAATAGAACCCCACTTTTGTTCAGATGTTGCACAGCATTTGCTTGGAAATACATACCTGTCCCCAGGGAAGGAAAGTAATCAGCATAAGCCAATTATGGTCATTTTTTCCTCTTCTGCCAGTGATTGGTCATTATGACCACCATTCAGCAATCGCTTCTGAGACCAGAAATAAAGCATTTCCAAAATGTAGGATGCCAGGTCAGAAAGATGGGTGTTTGATAACTTCAAGCCTCAGAATCAGCCTTGGACTTCTTGTCATGTTAGAAAGTAAACCACTATTTTTTTTAAAGCAACTTCCAGTAGGAAATGAAATTCTGTACTTCACTCATAAGCATCCAGATACAATTGCAAAGTTTGTTTTCTGACCTTTTTTTGTTCGTCAGTTACCTACACTCTTTACACTTTCTTTGAATTTGGCCTACTCTCTGAGCAAGAGAGCCCTTTGAAACTCATTGCTTTAATGATCTTCCTTTCTCCAAAGCTGTCATAAAAGCACTTCTGCTTAGACTGGTAGAGGGCACCCGTCTGAAACCTAAGTTGCACAGGAGAAGACACGAAGAAAGTGTACAATTTTCTAATGCTTCTTGATTCAAATCTTTGAAGTCATTATTCTTTCTGCCTATTGCAATTTCCCTAAACATTAGGTAATTTAAATTAAGTCCAAAATCAAATGACTTCCCAAGCACTCATGACTTCTATTATAACAATATGGCTTAATTATCTAGGTTTTCTTTACCACTTTGAAGATGAAGAATTTGAGATCCTGAATAAGAAGTGGTTTTCTCTGCATCTCACAGGATGTGCTAAAAACTAGATGCCAGCTACTCAGAATGGTGCTTTTTTAAAAATAGAGCATGTGGCCAATCAGCATGAATCATTATTTACAATTTTTTCTAGAAATGATCATTCATGGCACTGGAACGAGCAGCAAGTTTGGAAATTAGATCTTGAAATTCTATGCAGATGGATGGGCCCTCCAGTCTGTCCTGGCCTTAAAGACCAGGGAATATTTAGGAACAGCCGACAGGGAAGCCATGAAGTTGCCAGCTGCCGAGAGAGGTATGTGCATGCTGATGCAATAGTCATGAAAACAGACGCACAGAGCATGAACACCCAGTGCTTCTGGTGGCAGGACCACAAACCTCTCCACTTCCCTCACCAGGCTTTTTTCCCCAAGCCAAGTCCCACACTAACTGCTTCTTTATGTAGCCTTTCCCTTTCAGGTGCTCTCAAGCATGGCTAAGTGTGCCTTTTACACAATTTGGGCATTCCGTTTTTATAGAATATCCTCAAATAGAACCTGTTAGAATTTTAAGACTTCCGGCATTCTTCTGCCAGACTCCTACTTGAATCTGATTCAATCTATGAAATCAGAACCAAATCAGATGATGAATATCAACCTTTCCAAGTCCTCCAGTGTTCCCTTTAAATAGCAGTGGATGGGAGTCCTATAGTGCTTCGGAGACAACCACTGACCCTACTGGACAGAAAGACTGAGTTTTGGAGAGAAATTTAATAAAATTAGTCACACCAACTGAAGATCAACAGAAATGCAGCTGAAGAATGTCATTGCAGTGCTCAATGCAAAGGCAAAATATCTTTTATGTCTGTATAATAACAGAGCATGGAAAACAGAAGGAAACTTATAGATTTGTTTATATGCTTACCCTCACTCAAAAATAATTTTATCTGTAATAGAGATATTGAGAAAACATTTTTTCTCATATGACTTTTCATCAACAGAGAAGAGTTGTTAACCACCCACTCAACCTGTTTCAATAGCTATTTGCTAGGGTTTCCTCTGTATTCTGTGCTTTGTTAATTTTTTGAAGTTCTCAAGGTTTAAGTTTTTCTAGTTCCATATATTAAATTACTACTTTAATTGATTTCTAGTCTCCAAAGTAGTTTTTTAAAATTCTTGAGGTAAATGAGTGCTGGGGGGTTTTAAGATTGGTTGGCTAATATCCCATAATCATCTCACAGTAATTGATCATGAATATATTATGGATGGTGATGGGTCAGAAGATGCTGAGAGATGGACAGTGAGGGGGAAAAAAACCCCAAACACTGTAAAATGAGGTGGGAAGGAGGCATATGGAGCAGATGGGAAGAGACGTGATTTAGAAAGGAATGCAAGGTGGGGGTCAGAATCCCCCAGAGCGGTGTTTATTTTTTATAGTTTCAGCTCAAAAATTGGAAATCTGATTGCCTTGTGGAGGACGGCTAATCCCAGGCAAGAACACCCCAGATATCAGGGTCTTGGCCATTTCCTGGGAAGGCCCTTATTTCATGATGACAGACTCAAGGAGGCCCCCCCAACGCTCTCCTCACTATTCTACCCACCCCCACTTATTTTCCAGACCGTAAAAAAAGCCTCAGCTTATTTAAAGGAGCTAGTATAGAACTAAAATTAGATTTTTTCCAACTCCAACTTGGGTTTAATTAACAACGTTATCTTCTGCCACCATGTTTTGACCATAGATGCTCTTCAGTATTGACTCAGACTGATTCGATATCCTCCGTCCTACTCCCCAAGTCCTCCTACTTAATCTTTCATAACAAATTCCTGCATGACGTTCCTCAGTCAGTCTTTATTCTGCTCAATCTCCCATAGCCTAGGAGACAATTAGGAAAATCAAAAGATGTAGATAATTCCCACATGACCTAGAAAAGTGATCTTTGTCACCTTAAAATAAAATGCACTGTGTTCCTCTTTTACGTCCAAAGGTTTTCTCTTCTCGTGTCTCTCTCTCCATCAATTACAACCCTTTCTCTGCTACTTATCTGGACAGAATTTCTCTGAACCACCTTTAAGCCCTTGTGCTCTATCCCCTATTTAAAGAGACGCTTGGTGTAAAAGCTTCTGTTAGGAATTGTTTGTTGTCCCTAATAGTCATTCTTCTTTATTCCTTCTTTTTTATTACAGAACTACAATTTTCAGCTGGACACATTACTGCCATTATTAACAATACCTACGTTTCAGTCTATAAAACACAGCGGGCACCAATCACTACCTGAATCACTGATTTTCTATTCATTATATGTTGCTTTACATTTTTATTGCCTATCTTTTTCATGTCCACTGCCTCCAAAGAGAATATCGTAAACTCGGTAGTCCCTAGCACAGTGCCCTGCATGGGGAAAACTTCAGTATGTAATTACTGATTCACCTGTAGCTGAATGATTCCTTTTTAAAAATAAGGAAACATAATTGCTCAGAGTCTGAATATAGATTTTTTTCTTCCAATGAGAAAATCAAGAATGTAACTGTGGTCTTTTAGATTGTTATAAAAAAGAAGGAAACTGGAGTTAAATGAGTTTCAATTCTAATGCTACAGCAGCCACGTTCACCTCTCAAAACATGTTTCACTATACGTTTGAGCAAATATGTGCTCCAACCGAGTCAGATGGTTAGTGGTTCCCTCATCCACCCAATCCTATTCCTGCTTGCAAACCATTTTTTCATCATTCCTTGGAGTCATTCCTGACCCCTAGTTCTACCCAATCTTTCAACACCCAGGCAAGCCCACCTTTTCTGTGTAGTCTTCTGAGTATGCTCCTTGCTTAGCCCCTCTTTCTGGGAGGGACTTCGAGACCTTACATTTGGTTAGCACCTCAATCACATATCCTACATTTGCATGTATATTCCTATTTCCTCACCTGAATTCTGGGACTCTTTGGGGACAGTAGAGTGCCCTACACCTTTTTATACTCCCAGTTTGAGCTCAGGGCCATCTATAAATAGGCACGGATGACTGCTCCCTGGATGACAGCTGCCTTCTCTTTTCTATCAGGTCACAGAAAGGTGAGAAGTTGACAAAGATGTGCTGATTTCTCAGTCACTTGCCCTGGTTGGTACTAAAAGTCATCTTTATGTGCTTGTTTGTAAAAAAAGCTAGACCAAATCCTTCTTAATAAACAAGCATCTCTTTGCTGACAGGTGTTTCAATTGATGGATTGGGCCAAAGTCTTATGGAAAATTTTCATGTGATTAATCTCTGTTCCAGAATCTACAGAGCTCTTCCCATTATCCAAGAGAATGGTACACACACAAGCACTTTCCTCCCACTAGTTTGTTTACTGTTTACTTCCAGTACAGCTGATTTTCAATCTTTCTTTGAGAGTAAACAAGATGGTATATATACTCAAAGATCTAATCACACAAAGGTCAAGAAATTGAAGCCCAGGAGGTTTGTATGTACTTCATCTTTTCTCTTTTGAGAAGATTACCATGTATAACTCTGCAAGTGCGGGAGAACCTACAGTATCTATTCCTCATACATTTGGGATTTGTGAAAATGTCTTATATGCTTCAGACTGCCAGATTTCTGCATTATCAGGGAAGAACAGGTTTCCAGATGAATTTTAAGATACATAAGCTCGCGGGAGGATTATCTAACCTATTTAACTTTTAAAGTTTATTTTCTAACATTCATACTTTAGCTTATTTTCTAACATTCCTTTTTTTTTTTTTTTGCTTACAAAAACTGTCCTCCTTTTCATCTATGGTACTTTGCAAAAGTACCGTTTATAAAACGATTTTCTCTCAGCTTCAAACTTACCTTCTATACTTCCTTTGTGATGCTGCAGCTGGCACTCTGCAAACCATATTTCTCCTTGGCTCCCTGGCTCCCTGATAGACTATTGAGAAAATGGAAGTTCCATGGCCGGGATTCTCACCGGAGCGTGGTCTGCTTGCCCACTGTGCACGTGCAGTGTTTGTAGGCATAGGCTTGCACGTGCGTGAGCAGTAAGCTAGTGATTCTATATAAAGAGCTCTGTCCAGTGCTCTGCGGTGGCAGGGAGGCCTGGAGGCAGGCACCAGCTTGCTGCATGCAGACTTGCCTCGAGGTAGATGGGAGTCTAGCCTTTGACCTGCCACCCTGAAAATAAAGCTGGGTGTAAACCTTTCTACCCTAAGGTCGTTCCACTGTCATTTTTCCAGTTCCATTGTCATGTTTCCGTCTCTCCAAATTCAGAGTGAACTTGCCTGGGGCTGACACCCTCAGGCCAGACAAAGGCTTTCCCAGTAGCGGGTGCTAGAGGGATCCCCGCAACGCAGAGGAGGCAGAGGGGACCGGCTCCGTTTCGCTGCTTCCTCTCCGCACTGACCACCCTCACCTCCTTTCTTCTCACTGGCAGTGGCAGCTTATTTCAGTAGCAGCATCTGGATTCAGTTAACAATTTTCTCAGTTCTCATCAGCCTCCCTGTGCCCCCTTACAGTCAGTGAGGCCCCTCCTCCAGGTGTTTTCCGTTTCAATAATGTTGTTCCTTTGGCTTTAGGAGTGGTAAATACTTACTGCAGTTTCAGTCTGTGAATTGTTGGTGGTCTTTTTTTCTCCTTCAATTCCATGATGCCTAGTTAACAATTCTTTATTAAATTCACTCTGCTGAAGTAACTGGTATAATTTCTTTATCTTGATTGAACCCTGACACAGATCGTGTAGGTTGTCTTGTGTATTTGGAGGTAATACAAATCAATTCTTTAATCCATGTTTTTCACCTTTAACAATTTCCACCAGATCTATCTGAATGAGCGACATGTTCTAGAAACCATACTTTTTTCCTCTGTAATAACCAATTTATCGGGCTTGATCCTAATACTTACAAAAAAATCCATGAGATCTCCATGTCCAGTGAGGGGGAGTAGATACTGTTCTGTGTAGTCCTGGCCTCCAACACCCCAGAAAGAGGGGATGACTCGGAATGGGAGTATCCAGGTCAGCCCCACTCTTGCGACACTTTCTAAATCACTGGAGGGGGCGATACAGGATGCTAATCCCCAGGAAGCTGAAGATCCTGGGCCTTTCTTGCTGCTGGCAGGGGAAGAGGAGCCTCAGGGGGAGCAACATAACTGATTTAAATATTCCTTTCAACATCGCTCAGCGTGAGTGCAAATCGGTGTTGGGGACAAATGTTCTGGCTTGAAGGCTTTTCTGGGGTCAGAGGCGGGTTTCTCCTGGGAGCACTTCTGTGCTCAAATGTGATGTTTGCTGCCGTGACTCATTTAATAGCTGCTTCTCCTCCACTCTCAGACATGCTTTTGGTCATTCTGGAATGATATCTTTTGCACATTTTAGTGAAGGCTAATTTAACCTTTTTTTCTTTCATGGATCATGTGTTTGGTGTGGTATCTAAAACCTCCTCCTCAAACCCACACGTACATAGATTTTCTCCTGTGCTTTCTTTTAGAAGCTTTACAGGATTGTGTTTTATCTTTAGGTCTGTGATCCATTTTGAATTAACTTCTATGTTATGGTGTAAGGTGTCTGAATTCTTTTTTTTTTTGCTTATGACCATCCAATTGTTCCAGCACCATTTGTTGAAAAGATTATCCTTTCTCAACTGACTTACCTTTGCTCTTTTTGCAAAGATCAGTTGACTATACTCATGTTGGTCTCTTTCTGAGTTCTCTAGTCTGATGCACGTTAATTCCCTTTTTCAGATGTTGTTTATTAAGCACCTGTTAGAGGAGGGCATTCCTCTTAGGCACAAAAAGGAAAGATTAAGTCATTGTTCTTAGGCAGGTCTCAGTCCTGATAATCGAAGCAGTGGTTTATAGTGCGGTTTGGTAAGGGACACGGCGGAAGTATGCATAGGCTACTGAGTTCTCAGAACACAAACATACCAAATTTCTTCCCACCCCTATCATGACTGTTTCTATCCAGATCCAAGGCATTATCATCTTTTACCTGGATTTTTAGTTACCTCCTAACTGGGTTCTCTGATTCTACACTTGTGTTTCCTTTAAAAGAAAGTGAAATTATGTCATTCCTCTGCTCAAAATCTCCAGTGGACTCCCATCCGCGTTAGAGTGGAAGTCCTCACAGTAGCCCTCATGAGCTAGATGCCATCATGTCCCTGACCTCAACTCCTAACCTCGTTGTCATCATGCTACTGTGGCTTCTCTGGCCTCCTTGGTATTCCTCAAAGGTGCGGGGCGTGCTTGCTTCAGGTCTTGGCTCTCCCCCAGGGATAATCTTGTCAGATACCTGTAGGTCCTTCTCCCCCCATTTCCTTCAGATCATGATACAATCTGTAGCTCTGGGCAAGTTCACTCTGGATTCAGTGAGACCACAGAACAACAATGGAACCTTAGCAGTAAAAGGGTCTATTCTCATGGTGAGCATGCCTGCATCAGACAAGGCTGCAAATATGCAATTCGCCTCAGCCTTTGCCTCCAGGGAAGAGCACAGGGCAGAGCTCTTTACATAGCAACATAGACAATAGTGGCTCGTGGCCAACAGGTGTGTAAGCACATACCTCCGCAGTAGGCCAATCACACTGTCAAGTAGATTCGGATGAGGTGAGGATCCTGGCCATGGTAACTTCCATTTTCCCTACAGATCTGTACTGTCATTCGTTATCTGTTCAGCAATCTACTTTGCCTCCTCCTTCCTCCTTCCACCACCCCTCCACCTCTTCTTCCTCTTCCTCCTTCTCTTCTCCTCCTGGGGGAAAATTGTGGCAGTAGTGGCAGAGATGGCATTTGAGACTGTAAGGATATAAATTTTTTAGGAAACTATAAATCTCCAAAGATGAACTAATTGGGTCAAGGGGATTAATTAGAAGCCAGGAGGAGGCTTCATGGGTTAGAATATTTCTCAGTAAGATCTTGAAGGAAGGGAGCCTCAATAAAAGGCAAGTGTATAGAAAGTGAAAGCTCCTATGGCCAGGATTCCCACCTGACCCTGGTCGGCTTGCCCAGTGCACACCTGTGGACCATACATCATTACTGACTCTATATAAAGAGCTCCATCCACCCAGGGCTCTGGGCTGCAGGGCTGCAGGAGAGCAGAGGCTGGAGTGCTGGCAGTGCCTTGGACAGATACTGGGATGGTTGCCAGGACGGAGAGGCCCCGAGACAGAGACCCGCTTGCTGCATGCAGACTGATCCTGAGATGGTCGGAATTCGTGTGTGACCTGCCACCATGAGAGGAAAGCTCAGTATAAAACCCTTTCACCCACAATGTTCCATTGTTGTGATTCGGTCTCAGCGAACCCAGAGTGAACTTGCCTGAGACTGAAACCCCTGGCAAGACAGCAAGGAAAAAGAGTTCTTCTCCCTTAAAAATTCTCTATCTTGGCTGAGATGTCTGCTATTACAGGAGTATGCGCCAGAAGGTCCTAACATCAGCTGGGACAAGTGGCCATTGTGACCCTTGCTTGCCAGCAAACAGAGGCCATGGAGATAAGAGGTTGAATATGTTTAGTGTACCAGCAAGGCTTTCTTTTATGTGCATCAAAAGGCAAAATGTTCGAGGATTAGGCACATCTGAGGTTTCTAAGATGAGGACGCAGTGTGCTCAGATGTGGCCTCTTCTCAGGGAGCACCGCAAATTACCAGGAGAAAGCTATCCTGTTCAGAGTTCTTCTCAGAGGGTCTGGAGAGCCCCATCTCGGCACAGCTCTTCCAGGAAAATGTGGAGAAACGGTGAGTTGTAGCTGACTCCGCACTCAGCGTTCTCTGGTACAGGGGATGTGTACTAGGGGCGGGACCCGTCTGCATCAACACCTCACTTGGAGTTTGGTTCAAGAGCAAGTGGCCATTCAGCTGCTATAATAATATATAATACAGTAAAATACATAATATATAATTAATATGCACTGTATCAGTAATGCATAATATTAATTATAATTATGTAACATCAATAGAATTATAATTAATGCACATTGATTATTATATATATTATATAATTAAATATAATTGATCTAATAATGTATTAATATAATGCAATATATTGGTATAATAATTCTATATTTTATTATATCATTATATATAACTATGTATTATTAATATATTATGATAACTATAATATAAGTTGATGCTACATTGGTTGCTTGTATAGGTAACTGGGCATGGTCATGTCTAGTCTCTAGCAGATGGCATTTATAGCTTTTTCTTATATTAACAGGTTTGCTAAAAACATGCCATTAGAAAAAAAAATGATGCTGACCTATAGTTCAAGATTTATATAACTGATTTCATATGTCTTTGACAATTCTCTTATATTTTTAGACAGTTACAAAACATTTTTTTCTCCTGGGATGTCATGATAGGAACTTGGAAAGTCGAGTGCTGTCTTGAGAGGAATGTAAAAGACTAGAATGTCCACTGATTTCAAATCTTTTTACCAAAACTGGTCTAGGAAGAAATGAGAGAAATTCTGTGTTGTGGTACCACAGAGTAAAAAAAAAAAAGAAAAAAAAGAAAAGAAATGCTTTTTTGGTTCAAAACTGCTGTAAAAATCTTTTTAGTTTATGGTCTATCAGTAAACCATTAGTATGTATTATATGCTCTGAGTTTTCTCTTTAAATATGCCATGTTCATCATTATTCAGTGTACTTGATACAGTTTGCTCTTGGAATTTCAGAAGCTTATTAACTGGATTCATTATTCAATAAAATCCAGCTAAGAAAGAATGGAACATTTTGTAAATAGATATTTTGCTGTGTAATTTTATACTTTTACACACGTTACCAGAGATAATAGTTTTCTCTCCAGGAGAGGCATCATAACACCAAATCTCCCCCCTGCACTATTTCCACTCTTCAGTAAGGGTCACTTCAGTAAGTCAACTCCTTTTTAAGAGTTTCAGGGATGGAAAGAGCGATTTAATTTTCACTGTGCAGGTTCTGACTGACAACACTGAATTTTTCTTTGCATATGCATACATTTTCTTGTATTTACTAGAGAAACAAATAAGCTTGGAGCTGTTTTTTATTCCCTCCGAGGGTTCTTCTTTTTCTTTTCCTCCTCCATTTGCCTGAAGGAGCAAAGATGAATGTTAATGGTTATTAAATAATCACTTGTTACAAATAACTGATTAGGATTTGGACTATGTCAACAGTTTCCTTGCCAATCTCTTGGCAGAACTCTGATTGTGTTAGGTTTTGGGTAATCAATTTATTCTAATACAAACCATATTGGATAATTGAGATTTTATGCCTTTTATTTCCTTTAAGCAGCCTTCTGAAGCAAATGATTATTATTTTGAAATGTAGCCAGATTCTGGCCACTGCAGGAGTCCAGTGGTAAGACAGGATCTTAGTACTTTAGATATTTCTTGGCTTACATCTAAGAAACACTTAGAAAATTGGACAGAAAAATTGTGTCTGATATCCTTATCTGCTGATTATTTGAGCTTCATTAGGAAAGTGACAGTAAACTTTTAATCTGTGACACGTCTTCTGTAATAAAACTTCCCCCTTTTGCTTTATTTTGCCTAAATTTGAGGGAAACAAAGAGTACCCCAAAATTTAGTATTCCAGTCCAGTAATAAGCAGCCACCAGTGGTGGGTGGAGGCCCAGGGAAGGGAGCAGAAGGGGGTTTTCTGGGAAGACATCATGCAAATTGACAAGCAGCCATGCAGAGGATCAGGAGATGAAGCTGAAAGGCTGAGCATGGAAGTCATCTAAGGCCCTCTGTGTGGGTGGGGCCATGTTCTAAAGGTTGTATAAGCATAATGTCAACCAGCCAAATACTTTGAGATATATGGGACCACAGAAGAAGGACAGTAACTTCAGATGAACATCTATGGAGGGGACAGGTGACTAAAGTTTGAGCAGTGGTGGCAAACCCAAATGCTTGCAGGGAGTTGACAGGTGACTTACCTGCCTGGATGCTGTTAGTAACACCTAACAGGTGAAGAGAATAAAGAGGCACAAACATTCAATTATAAAATAAATTAGCATGGAGATGAAAGTAGAGCACAGGAAATGCAGTCAATAATATTGTAATAACTGTGTGTTTACTGATGGCAACTGCACTTACTGGGGTGAGTAGTAATGTACATAATTGCCGAATCACTGTTATATACCTGAAACAAATGTAATATTGTATATCTCATATGCAAAACTGTATTTCAGTTAGCTGATATGAAACCAACACTTACCAATCAGAACAGTCACTAGCCAGAGGAGTGGAGCAGAGTCCAATAACTTCCTTGTGACACCTGGAATTTCTCCTTTTTTTCCTGGATCTTGGGAAGATCTGGAAGCTTCTCAGATGGTGGGTCTGTGATGGCTGGAGCGGCAGGGATACATTTGGGAGACACAAGATAGCGCTGATACACCCACTAGTATAAAGTATTGCTCTTGGCTAAACCATACCAGTGGAGTGGATATCCCACGTGGGTAAAGTGGACTCCACGAAGAGACAATGGAGAGAGGTGCAGACTGTGGTGAGCCTCAGCGGGCATGCTGCTGTTAGCTGCAGTGCAGTGGATCTGACGTCCATTGGAAATCTCCTTTTTCAAAAACTATTCTTTAACCTCGTGTGGGTGAAACAAAACACATCGTCAGGTTGATTATGGTGGGCATTTGTCCTCATATGAGACTTCATACTCAGGTTTCTATCTTAATATCTGGTGGGTTATAATCCCAATGTCAGGTAAGAAACCTCAGCTGTTTTTGACCTCTTCATTCATCCATTTCTCGACTTCTTCATTTGTATTCAACACTAACTGAAGATTATTTTTGTGTTTAACATTTGTCACTTATTATTTCCTAATGTCTTCCTTAGACTATCCATCTCCATCTCTCAACTAACTTCTTGGAATAGTACCTAAGCCTGTCTTTCCTGCACATTGACATCATATAGTATTTCCCAAATTCATTTGCTTTTTTGTTTACCTAACATTTACTGGACAACTACCATGTACCAGGCACTGTACTAGGTGCTGCCATAAAAGATTCATACACCTTTCTTATCTTACTGCTCTCAAGGAGCTTACTGTCTAAACTCAGCCCAGCTAATTCAGTGACAAAGTATTATTGAGGTTCTGGTTGACGTCACCTTCCTCAGTCCAAAGAAATGCTGACTGAATGGTCTTGTTTTTTGCCTTTCCATCCCCCACTCATGCCAGCATAGTGGTGTTTTCAGCAGCTCACCTCAGGGCCGAGTTCTTGTTCTGTATTTCAAAGTCCTTATTGAGCTACCTTGGAAACCTGCAGCCCCTTCACGCCTCCCTTCCCTGGGTGGCTTCCAGACTTGCTTGCTCAATGCAAATCCTCTCTGCCCTACTCAGCCCTGCTCACAGTCCCAGGACTCCAACTTCAGGAAAACTTTCAGTAGCCCTGTTCATCAAAGCCTGTGAGCTGCTACTGAGATCATGCCACCTCTGGGGGAGAGCTGTGCCTTTTGCGTTTGGTTGGTACATAATGTTAATGGGCTTCCTGAAGTCTTGAGTGCAGCTGGAAATGCCACATTCTATAGTAGAAGGATGCCGCTTGACAAAAAAGGAGCAGTTGACACCATCAGAAAGACTTAGCAGAGGCAACTGGAGGGAAAGATGAAAGGGGAGATGAGAGAAGGGCAAGTGTACTTTTTGTTTTAAAAGAAAGGTTTTCCCTCATTTAAACTTCTGAGAGGCTGTGAATAGTGGTGAGTTCTGAAAACAGCCCTGTGCAGGCCAAACCGTAGAGGCTGGTCTGGTTTGAAGGTGATGAAATGAGGCTTGGGTCCCATTCCAAGTTGTTTGTCCTCACTTTACTGCCAAACCTGCACCGAGCTGAGTGGAGAAGATACTGCAGAAGGTTAAACATGAGTGGATGAGGCTTCTCAGTATCTTCTGAGTTGTGTGGTCAATGCTTTTATGTGGAAATGGGAGCCCGCCAGGACCTCTGACCTGGTTCTGTTGCCTTTTAAGGGTTAGAAGGGGACAGGGCACCATGCCAGCTTTCAGGGATCTATCTACTTCCATTCAACAAAATTATTGTTATACTGGATATGATATGTTGAATTGTGTCCCCACCCACCTTCAACAAAAATATGTTGAGGTCCTAACCCCTGGTACCTCAGAATGTGACCTTCCTTAGAAATAGGTTCTTCACAGAGGTAATCAAGTGAAGATGAGGTTATTAGGGTAAGCTGAAGCCAATATGACTAGTGTCCTTATAAAAGGGGGAGATTTGGACGCAGAGAGACACACAGGTAGAAAACGCAACGAAGACAGCCATATAACTCAAGTGATGGATCTACATGCCAAGCAACACCAAAGATTGCTGGCAAACGCCAGAAGCTAGAAGAGGTCCAAAAGGATTCTTTTCTAGAACTGTCAGAGAGAGAGAGAGAGAGCATAGACCTGCCAACATCTTCATTTTAGACTTGTAGCCTCCCAAGCTGTGAGGCAATCTATTTCTATTGCTTCAAGTCACGCAGTTTTCGGTAGGGCCGCCCTGGGAAGCTAATACGCCTCTTTACTTCGTCAACAGTCCCACAGTGGGCCTGCCTATGCCCTATCAGGGGCCATTTAAAAAAGGATAAGCTTCTTTCTGCTTAGAGTGTGGAAAGAACCACTGTGATTTGCAGACACGGTTGCACATAAAGGCAGTGTTTGTCTATGAGCTAATAATATACAACACCTTCTCTGTTATTTTAGAGTAGCACCGGCCAATAATACAGTAGCCACTAGTCACATGCGGCTCTTCAGCATGAAATCTAAATTAAATTAATTGAAATGATTAAGTTAAAGATTCGGTTCCTTAGTCACACTAGCCATATATCAAATTCGCAATAGTCATCTGTGGCTATCAGACAATATAGATAGAGAACATGTTTATCCCTGCAGAAAGTTCTACTGGACAGCACTGGTCGAGAGAAGGAGGCCTACCGGTCAGCTGGATGTTCTCTGGTTAACAGAGAGATAACACAGATGCCTAAAACGGGATGTTATCATGTTGAAATACTTTAGAGGTGGGAGTGTAAATTTCAACACTCACTGTACTGACAAAGGGCCAGAATGCTGGCAAATTGAGAGTTGGGTTGCTTGAATGCTAAATAAATCAGCATTTGCTGTCTAAACTATGGCTCAAATACAAAATCTAACCAAATCTGGGGAATAATTTAGGAACATTTAAAGTCATTAGGATCATTAGATCTGACTTGAGCAAGGCAAAATAAACAACTCTCCCAGCCTGATTTGGAACCATTTCTTCTACTGCGGTCTAAGTCAAAGCTAACTCCTCTGAGTTTAAATATATTACAAATGTTTTTCTTTATTTGGCTCTGTTTATTCTCACTTCTATGTTTTCTCAGTGTTCGTTCCATTGTTTTTCTGTATCCTAATGACTCACCCTCTCAGAGCTGTAGGACTGTTAAGGACTGAATAGTCTGGTTTTTGTCTTTGCCGCCAGTTCAGAATTCAACTGAACAGACCATCTCTATTTCCTGTGTTCTAGGCCCCAGTCTTCATGGCTGTGCAATCAACCCAGGAGTATATCTAGCCGTTTGACACTCCACCATGCTTTCTCTTGCCCCCTCATTTTCATAATGGAATTTTTACATTCCTTCCAAACCTTTGGGTCAGAGTGACATTGAGTCTGCCCCACTGACCTCTAGCTGCAGTTTTCTTCGTCTGGCTTACAGGGAGGGAGACTAAATTTCCCTTTTTACCGTGGTGAGGGGTTCACCCAGGAACAATGGCAGGAATGTGGCTCTGAATTCTTAAATCAAATCTATGGGTAACTACATAATACTTCACAGACAGAGGGTGCTCCCAAAATATTCTTAACAGACCGGTTGGCTTAAAGGAATTAACACTCTTCTATAAAAATTAATTGTGCCTGTATTTAAGAGATACGTGGTGCTCCAAATTTGAAATAAATTGCCGGAGAAGGACTTTACCCCAACTCCTAAGGGAGTAGAGTCATTGTATTTGGTCTTATTGACAACAGTGACTTGCACATTTCTTTCTTTTCCTCCACCAGAAAAATGTTGGTGCTTGTCATGTTGGCAACTCCAGACCTGACTGAGCTCTGATGAAGGCTTATCAGGATGTATGATTAGGAGCCTTTCCTGCTGAAGCAGTTTACGTATTTGCTGAGTCCTGTGTACTCCTTAGGAGGATGGCTGGGCCGCTGGGCTGCTGATCTCTCCAAGGCCATCCATCTGATTAAGTGATTGACAGATTCTCATGTCAACTAAGAGAGAGGAATAGATGAACCAGAGAGAGAAGTTTAGAACATTTTCTCTGTTACGAGTAGAAAGGTTCTACCGTATTTTCAAGCCACTCCTCCCCTGTAGACCGCCTGCTCTTCTTCCAAGCATGGGAGACACGTGGCATCTCTCATATTAGGAAATTCAACACACAAAAATCCAGACAAGTGGAACTCAGAACATCCTTAGAAAAATAGCTAGTATTGAAAAAACTTTCCAAATTACCAAAGAATTTATTATATAAATATATATATATACATATACACACACACACAGGATTTCTTTGAATAAATGGGATTTGGCAGACATCTCTGTTCTGATTTTATGTAAATCATTTTTTTTTCCCTCTGGTTCTGAACAATTCATGATTCACTCATGCTGGTTTCCAATGGGCTACTTTTTCTCTTACGTCAGGGCCCTTGTTACAAGTTACAGTCAATTCTCAGTCTCTGCTCCCACATCTGTGGCTCCAGGCCAGACCTCTCAGTCTTGCAACTTCTGCACTTGATGGTCTCATGGGCACCTCAGACTTAACAGTGTCCAAAACTGTCCATCAACCCAAAATCTATTCTACCAATAGTCTTCCCTGGGTCGGTTTTTGGTAATTCTAAAATTCCATTTAGTTAGGCCAAAAATGTTCGTGTCAACCATAACTCCCTTCCCCCCTCCACATCCCACAGCTACCAGTCAGGAAATTCTCTTTCCAAATATCTCCAGAATCTGACCACATCCCACCATCTCCAGCACTACCAGTAGCCACCACGAGCTTCCCCTTTGATGACTGTGGTAGCTTTCGAGCCATTTCTCTGCTTCCATCCTTTGCATTTATAGTTTATTGACCCAGAAGCCAGACTTATAGGAGCCATTGCAGGGTTTTGAGCAGAGGAGAGACAGATTTGACTTAGGTTTTAAAATAATCTCCTTTCTGAAGTATCACTCACTCAGTAAGGCCTACTATAAACATCCAGTTAAAAAACAATAAGCTACAGCATTATTTACAGTGGTCAAGACATGGAAACAGCCTTCATCTCCATTGCCAGATGAACAGATAAAGAGAATGTGGGATATATAGGAATATTATTCAGACATAAAAAAGAAAATCCTGCTATTTGCCACAACTTGGGTGGATCTTTAGGGCATTATGCTAAGTGAAAAGTCAGAAAGAGAAAAATAAATACTGTATGATCTCATATGTGGAACCTAAAAATAAAAAAAATCTCAAATTCATAGAAAAAGATCAGATTTGTGGTTACCAGAGGTGGGGGTTAGAGGGGGAATTGGATGAGGTGGCCAGAAGCTACAAGCTTCCAGATATAAGAAAAATAAGTAGTGGGGATATAATGCAGATTTTTTATATACATATATATAACTACAGTCATCATAACATGCTGTATGATATATTTGAAAGTTGTTAGGAAAGTGGATCCCAAGAGTTCCAATCACAAAGAAAATAATCTTTTCTTCTTTTTTTTTACAAAACATTTCTTTCCCTTTTTTTTTTCTTCTTTCTATATGAGATGATGGGTGTTTGCCAAACTTGATTAGGGCCTGTAACCTTTCTCCAGTTAGAGTCAGATAATGAAAAGGCTGTGAGACACCTCCTCTCCAAGGAACAGTCTTATTTCAGTGATTTAAATGACCCAGTCCATGTAATACTAAAATTCATATTTTCAGTCAAATTTCAAGTGCTTCCGCAGCCCAGTTTCAGAATCTGGTAATAGGAAAGGGAGGTGGATGCCCCTCTTGCATCTCCCCACCTTTTTCTACTTCCTGGCTGCTGCTCACAGTTTAGGCTCTGAGTCCTCCTGAACTGGGAAGAAGGAGTTAGGGAAGTAAATGCACAGTATTCAGAGATGGGTAGTTTTTCCTTTACAATCTGTCCTTGGTGTTCATGAGGCTTGGCAAATGTCAATCTAGGTCTTTCCCTTGGGGTAACAGTCTGTGGTCTCTGTGAACCCCCAGTGCCCAGCCTCGGGATGCGGGATGTGGCTGGCCACTCAGCTGACACACCCTGAGGCTCTGGGCACAGGGCCTTCCCTCCCACAGGCCTCTCTGGTAAACCTCCCGACAAAGGTCTTTTTGAAGATGGCTCCAGCTGGGCCCCACGAGACCCATGTATGGCTGGTGAGAGTCTCTCTTCCACCCTCGCCTCTATGGCAGTGCAGCTCACCTCCCATGCCGCTGCTTCCTCCGGAAGCCGCTCTGTAGTGTGGCTTTAGATATTCCAGCTGAATCAGACAGAAGTCCATAGAGTGTTCCCTGCAGCCTCCTCAATAAATCTCAAAGTGTGGGGGTAAAACGTCCCTTTCCTTTGTGGGAAAGACAGGGGAAGGGAGTAGATGCAGAGCAAATGACAGCTTCTCCAGAGAAATTCCTGCTCTCGACCTTTTCAGATCCAAGTCTGTTGTATCCTCAAGACCGGTGATAGATTAGGGACTGGCAAACGGATGTCTGGTATCCTCTTGGCAAGTCCACTAGAAGCATATGGGATCTTTTTGTTGTCAGCCTATGGGGAGAACAAACAGTAGAACCAGCCACAGTTGGGTCTGTTCTCACAACCTTAAAATACCAAGGAAATGAGTTGGTGTTGTCAGGATGGCCCCTGATGCACCCTTGCTCCCACATGCTGCTTCCATCCAGGCCCAGAGCCTTCATGTGCCTCCATTTCAGGCCTCAGCTGAGATTAGCTTCCCACAGAGGCTAACCTTGCCTTACTTGTTCAGCATCCTCTTCACTTCCTTTAAAGATTTATTACAGTTCATAGTCATACACATACTGATGTGGTTAATTTCTGTGTCCCACTCCGGAACCTTAGCTCTGTAAGGTCATTCTATTTGGTTCATAGCAGCCTTCTTGAAGCCCAGGACAGAACCAAGCATATAGTTTCTGCTCAGAAACCTTAGGAGTCAGCTCTGCCCCTTGCTAGCAATGTGCTCTCAGGAAAGTTCTTCCACAGCTGTAAAGTTGGGACAATGGTAGTAACATTTAGTTGGTGATAGTATGTGAATTATTATGTTTAGAAGATGACCTAGCACATAGAAAATACTTTAAACGTACTTGCAATAATTACTAATTATATACAGGTAAAGCATTGTCTCTGTAGTAAGGTGAAGTGTTTTTAGGGAACGTGGTAATAAAGAGCTATCTGTCCACTACAATCCAGGGAAAACTCACCAGTGTAATGTGTTTCATGGATCGTGAAGCTATCCCTAATGCCCTGGAGCTGATTGGCAGACACTCCCCAGTTCATGCATTACAGGGATTTGGGGAGAGGACATTCAGAGTAGCAATCTAGCTTAGCAATTCAAGGAAAGCATTGGAGGTGAACAGAACAGGACCAGATCTTGCGTCCTTCACTTATAAACTGTGATATTTGGGAGTTACTTAATTTCTCCAAGGCTCAATTTTTTTAATATTTAAACTGGGTGTAATAATAGTACCTACCTCACAGGGCTGTTGGGAGGATTACATGAATTTTGTATATGTGATAGTATTTGGCATATTCCAAATGCTCAGGGAAGGTAGCCATTGTCAATATTGTTACTAGTAACAACAGCTAAAGCCTTAGAAAAACAGTGGACAAGGACTCCATACTTTAGAGGTAAATGTTTAGAAATTGCACATAAGGAGTGTATGTTTTTCAGTTACTCCTAGGACTAGCATGCAGTCAGCTGTTGGATATAACCCTGTTATGAGAAACCAAGCCAAAAAATTCTCAGTATAAATTCATGAAAATAATTTCCATCCCCTGGTTATTCCAAGTAACATTCACTGCAAGTAATTTCTAATGTACAACAAAAATCAGATTTTAACTGCGTACAGGTGAAGCCTGAGGAATGGTTTGAATCCCAATAATCTCTGGATTTACAGGCATGTGGAGCTCCTCTCCGTGAAGGCATTTTGAACTCTTAGAATTGAAGGTACCATTTAAATCAAAGGTGCTGGTGCTATTTTCTACCAAACTCAACTTTTTCCTTACCCAAATAAATCTCTTAGTTTTAAATCTGCAAAAAGTTAAAAGATGCTCAGTGTCAGTTTCCTGGAAAGAATGTTTGGATTATTTTAAAAATGCAATTTCTGGTTAGTTCTATGATAATCTGAATGAAAATGCTAGATTTTTATTTAGAATTTCTTTCATTTACATTTTCATTTCTTTGCTTAAGCTGTGTACCAGTTCATTTTTAGCAGGGGGTAAATGAAGTTGATAAAAGGCATTCACCCGACACGATTATGTCTCTATTTAGAACAGCCTGGGAACACTACCGTGGGGGTAGCATTCAGCAACTCCTGTGGCAATCAGTGTCATGATTAACGTTTTGAGGACATTCTCTTGGTCCACAGTTCTTCTCTTTGACTATATCTGTTTGACATAATGTCTTTTTTTTTTTTTTGGTTTTCTTGAGGAAGCTAAATCATTAAGCTAGAGTTTAGATTTTTGTTAGTCCTCACAGATATTTAATATTTTTAGCAGGACTCCAAATCTGTGGTCACTAGTTTGCCTGTGACAATCACATGTTGTTTCTGCTGCTTACCAGAAGCCTGGGGTTATTGTACTTTCTTTGATCTCCCCAGGCTGCCCTTCTGAACTGTCAGCTGGCTGTAGGATGTCAGAGAAACTCTTTCAAATGTCAGGGGGTCCCTATGGCCTCAGGCAGCACAGGCCCTTGGGTCCATTTCCTGTATGACTCTTTCTCTCTTTCTGCATTTGGTCCTTTGGGGGTCCTACTCTAGATTCAGGGAGCCAGAGCTTGGAAGAATGGGCATGTGGTAGAGAAAGGGGCCTGCCTTTTTGTCTCTTTGTACAGAAAACTGCCTGGGGGGGTGTTTGGAAAGGAAGCGCCCTCACTCAGTCACTTTCCTGATGAGCCTTTCTTTTTTAATTTTATTTTGGTATCATTAATCTACAGTTACATGAAGGACATTATGTTCACTAGGCTCCCCCCTTCACCAAGTCCCCCCCCACTTCCCCGTTCACAGTCACTGTCCATCAACATAGTAAGATGCTGTAAAATTACTACTTGTCTTCTCTGTGTTGTACAGCCCTCCCCATGCCCCCCACACTATACATGCTAATCGTAATGCCCCCTTTCTTTTTTTCCCGCCCTTATCCCTCCCTTCTCACCCATCCTCCCCAGTCCCTTTCCCTTTGGTAACTATTAGTCCATTCTTGGGTTCTGTGCTTCTGCTGCTGTTTCGTTTCTTCAGTTTTCTTTTGTTCTTATACTCCACATATGAGTGAAATCATTTGGTACTTGTCTTTCTCCGCCTGGCTTATTTCACTGAGCATAATACCCTCTAGCTCTATCCATGTTGTTGCGAATGGTAGGATCTGTTTTTGTCTTATAGCTGAGTAATATTCCATTGTGTATATGTACCACGTCTTCTTTATCCATTCATCTACTGATGGACATTTAGGTTGCTTCCATATCTTGGCTATTGTAAATAGTGCAGCGATAAACATAGGGGTGCATCTGTCTTTTTCAAACTGGGCTGCTGCATTCTTGGGGTAAATTCCTAGAAGTGGAATTCCTGGGTCAAATGGTATTTCTATTTTGAGCTTTTTGAGGAACCTCCATACTGCTTTCCACAATGGTTGAACTAATTTACATTCCCACCAGCAGTATAGGAGGGTTCCCCTTTCTCCACAGCCTCGCCAACATTTGTTGTTGTTTGTCTTTTGGATGGTAGCCATCCTTACTGGTGTGCGATGGTATCTCCTTGTGGTTTTAATTTGCATTTCTCTGATGACAAGCGATGTGGAGCATCTTTTCATGTGTCTGTTGGCCATCTGAATTTCTTCTTTAGAGAACTGTCTGTTCAGCTCCTCTGCCCATTTTTTAATTGGGTTATTTGCTTTTTGTTTGTTGAGGTGTGTGAGCTCTTTATATATTTTGGATGTCAAGCCTTTATCGGATCTGTCATTTACGAATATATTCTCCCATACTGTAGGATACCTTTTTGTTCTATTGATGGTGTCCTTTGCTGTACAGAAGCTTTTCAGCTTGATATAGTCCCATTTGTTCATTTTTGCATTTGTTTTCCTTGCCCAGGGAGATATGTTCAAGAAGAGGTCACTCATGTTTATGTCTAAGAGATTTTTGCCTATGTTTTTTTCTAAGAGTTTTATGGTTTCATGACTTACATTCAAATCTTTGATCCATTTTGAATTTACTTTGGTGTATGGGGTTAGACAGTGATCCAGTTTCATTCTCTTACATGTAGCTGTCCAGTTTTGCCAGCACCATCTGTTGAAGAGACTGTCATTTCCCCATTGTATGTCCATGGCCCCTTTATTGAATATTAGTTGACCATATATGTTTGGGTTAATGTTTGGAATCTCTATTCTGTTCAATTGGTCTGTGGGTCTGTTCTTGTGCCAGTACCAAATTGTCTTGATTACTGTGGCTTTGTAGTAGAGCTTGAAGTTGGGGAGTGAGATCTCCCCCACTTTATTCTTCCTTCTCAGGATTGCTTTAGCTATTTGGGGTCTTTGGTGTTTCCATATGAGTTTTTGAACTATTTGTTCCAGTTCATTGAAGAATGCTGTTGGTAGTTTGATAGGGATTGCATCGAATCTGTATATTGCTTTGGGCAGGATGGCCATTTTGATGATATTAATTCTTCCTAGCCAAGAGCATGGGATGAGTTTCCATTTGTTAGTGACCTCTTTAATTTCTCTTAAGAGTGTCTTATAGTTTTCAGGGTATAGGTCTTTCACTTCCTTGGTTAGGTTTATTCCTAGGTATTTTATTCTTTTGGATGCTATTGTGAATGGAATTGTCTTCCTGATTTCTCTTTCTATTAGTTTATTGTTAGTGTATAGGAAAGCCACAGATTTCTGTGTGTTAATTTTGTATCCTGCAACTTTGCTGAATTCCGATATTAGCTCTAGTAGTTTTGGAGTGGCGTCTTTAGGGTTTTTTATGTACAATATCATGTCATCTGCAAATAGTGACAGTTAAACTTCTTCTTTACCAATCTGGATTCCTTGTATTTCTTTGTTTTGTCTGATTGCCGTGGCTAGGACCTCCAGTACTATGTTGAATAACAGTGGGGAGAGTGGGCATCCCTGTCTTGTTCCCGATCTCAGAGGAAAAGCTTTCAGCTTCTCGCTGTTCAGTATGATGTTGGCTGTGGGTTTATCATGTATGGTCTTTATTACGTTGAGGTACTTGCCCTCTATTCCCATTTTGTTGAGAGTTTTTATCATGAATGGATGTTGAAATTTATCGAATGCTTTTTCAGCATCTATGGAGATGATCATGTGGTTTTTGTCTTTCTTTTTGTTGATGTGGTGGATGATGTTAATGGATTTTTGAATGTTGTACCATCCTTGCATCCCTGGGATGAATCCCACTTGGTCATGGTGTATGATCCTTTTGATATATTTTTGAATTCAGTTTGCTAATATTTTGTTGAGTATTTTTGCATCTATGTTCATCAGGGATATTGGTCTGTAGTTTTCTTTTTTGGTGGGGTCTTTGCCTGGTTTTGGTATTAGGGTGATGTTGGCTTCATAGAATGAGTTTGGGAGTATTCCCTCCTCTTCTATTTTTTGGACAACTTTAAGGAGAATGGGTATTATGTCTTCTCTGAGTGTCTGATAAAATTCCGACGTAAATCCATCTGGCCCGGGGGTTTTGTTCTTGGATAGTTTTTTGATTACCACTTCAATTTCGTTGCTGATAATTGGTCTGTTTAGATTTTCTGTTTCTTTCTGGGTCAGTCTTGGAAGGTTGTATTTTTCTAGGATTTTGTCCATTTCTCCTAGGTTTCCCAGCTTGTTGGCATATAGGTTTTCATAGCACTCTCTCATAATTCTTTGTATTTCTGTGGGGTCCGTCGTGATTTTTCCTTTCTCGTTTCTGATTCTGTTGATGTGTGTTGACTCTCTTTTCCTCTTAATAAGTCTGGCTAGAGGCTTATCTATTTTGTTTATTTTCTCGAAGAACCAGCTCTTGGTTTCATTGATTTCTGCTATTGTTTTGTTCTTCTCAATTTTATTTATTTCTTCTCTGATCTTTATTATGTCCCTCCTTCTGCTGACCTTAGGCCTCATTTGTTCTTCTTTTTCCAATTTCGATAATTGTGACATTAGACCATTCATTTGGGATTGTTTTTCCTTCTTTAAATATGCCTGGATTATATACTTTCCTCTTAAGACTGCTTTTGCTGTATCCCACAGTAGTTGGGGCTTTGTGTTGTTGTCATTTGTTTCCATATATTGCTGGATCTCCATTTTGATTTGGTTATTGATCCATTGATTATTTAGGAGTGTGTTGTTAAGCCTCCATGTGTTTGTGAACCTTTTTGTTTTCTTTGTACAGTTTATTTCTAGTTTTATGCCTTTGTGGTCTGAAAAGTTGGTTGGTAGGATTTCAACCTTTTGGAATTTACTGAGGCTCTTTTTGTGGCCTAGTATGTGGTCTGTTCTGGAGAATGTTCCATGTGCACTTGAGAAGAATGTGTATCCTATTGCTTTTGGATGTAGAGTTCTGTAGATGTCTATTAGGTCCATCTGTTCTAGTGTGTTGTTCAGTGCCTCTGTGTCCTTACTTATTTTCTGTCTGGTGGATCTGTCCTTTGGAGTGAGTGGTGTGTTAAAATCTCCCAGAATGAATGCATTGCATTCTATTTCCTCCTTTAATTCTGTTAGTATTTGTTTCACATATGTTGGTGCTCCTGTATTGGGTGCATATATATTTATAATGGTTATATCCTCTTGTTGGACTGAGCCCTTTATCATTATGTAACGTCCTTCTTTATCTTTTGTTACTTTCTTTATTTTGAAGTCTATTTTGTCTGATACTAGTACTGCAACCCCTGCTTTCTTCTCACTGTTGTTTGCCTGAAATATGTTTTTCCATCCCTTAACTTTAAGTCTGTGCATGTCTTTGGGTTTTAGGTGAGTCTCTTGTAAGCAGCATATGGATGGGTCTTGCTTTTTTATCCATTCTATTATTCTGTGTCTTTTGATCGGTGCATTCAGTCCATTTACATTTAGGGTGATTATTGAAAGGTATGTACTTATTGCCATTGCAGGCTTTAAGTTTGTGGTTACCAAAGGTTCAAGGTTAACTTCTTTACTATCTTACTGTCTAAGTTAACTCGCTTATTGAGCTATTATAAACATGGTCTGATGATTCTTTATTTCTCTCCCTTCTTATTCCTTCTCCTCCCTTCTTCATATGTTGTGTGTTTTGTTCTGTGCTCTTTTTAGGAGTGCTCCCATCTAGAGCAGTCCCTGTAAGATGCCCTGTAGAGGTGGTTTGTGGGAGGCAAATTCCTTCAACTTTTGCTTGTCTGGTAATTGTTTAATCCCTCCTTCATATTTAAATGATAGTCGTGCTGGATACAGTATTCTTGGTTCGAGGCCCTTCTGTTTCATTGCATTAAGTATATCATGCCATTCTCTTCTGGCCTGTAGGGTTTCTGTTGAGAAGTCTGATGATAGCCTGATGGGTTTTCCTTTGTAGGTGACCTTTTTTTTCTCTATGGCTGCCTTTAATACTTTGTCTTTGTCTTTGATCTTTGCCATTTTAATTATTATGTGTCTTGGTGTTGCCCTCCTTGGATCCCTTGTCATGGGAGTTCTGTGTACCTCTGTGGTCTGAGAGGCCATTTCCTCCCCTAGTTTGGGGAAGTTTTCAGCAATTATTTCTTCAAAGACACTTTCTATCCCTTTTTCTCTCTCTTCTTCTTCTGGTACCCCTATAATGTGGATATTGTTCCATTTCGTTGGTCACACAGTTCTCTTAAAATTATTTCCTTCCTGGAGATCCTTTTTTCTCTCTCTGCATCAGCTTTTCTGCATTCCTGTTCTCTGTTTTCTAGTCCATTAATGGTCTCTTGCATCTCATCCATTCTGTTTTGAAGTCCTTCCAGAGATTGTTTTATTTCTGTATTCTCCCTCCTCAGTTCTTGCATATTTCTCTGCAAGTCCATCAGCATGGTTATGACTTTTGTTTTGAATTCTCTTTCAGGAAGACTGGTTAAATCTATCTCCCCAGGTTCCTTCTCAGGGGAAGATGTCGAAGATGTCGAAGCTGTCTGGGTTAGTCTTGTCTGGATCAAATTTTTTTGCCTTTTCATGTTGATGGGTGCAGTGGAGTGCTATTGATGCATCTATCAGCTGGGAGAGTCAAGCCTCTTTCCACTTGGCTCCTGGCCTTTCTTTACTGGGATAACTGCGACCCCTAGTGGCTTGTGTTGGGCAATTGCGTGTAGACTGGGTCTCCGTATCTTTCCGGCCTGTATGGAGGAAACTCCCTTGCTGTGGGGGTGGCCACCCTCAGGCTGCTGCTCTGCTATGGCAGGGCCAGTGGGGGGAGGGGTAATGGACGGCGGGCTGTTTGGCTGTTTACCTCCGTGAGGGGTCTCAGAGCTGTTAGTGCGCCCGGAGTTCCCTGGAATTTCCAGCTGCTGGACTGTGATTCAGGATGCTTCTGTCCAGTAGTGGCATCCCTGTCCCTTTAAGGCTTTCCAAAAGCACTCGCTTTTCTTTGTCACAGGGGTGCTGGCTTCGGGACCCCCTCACAGGTCTTACTGTCCTACTTCCCTAGTATCCAGCACCCCACACATGCACTGTGTCTGCGCTCTGATGCGGATGGCTAGGGCTGGGTGTTTAGCAGTCCTGGGCTCCCTCTCCCTCCCCGCTCCGACTCCTCTCCTCCTGGCTGGGACCTGGGCGGAGGGGCGCTCAGGTCCCGCTGGGCTGTGGCTTGTATCTTACCCCTTTCACCAGGCGCTGGGTACGCGCAGGTGTGGATGTAGTCTGGCTGTTGTCCTGTGTCTTCTGGTCTCTCTTTTAGGATTAGTTGTATTTGTTGTATTTTCAAAAATATATATGTTTTTGGGAGGAGATTCCCACTGTCCTACTCATGCTGCCATCTTGGCTCCTCCCCCTGACGAGCCTTTCTTGTTGCCTCTCCTAATAAACTTTCCACCTTTTATTCAGGAGCTTTTTTCTGTTGCAGAACCATGTCTGTACCACCCGAATATTGTAAACTGACAGAGAGGGAATGGACTCAAAGGTGACCTGGCTGAATTTAAAGTGCTGCCACCTAAGTTTGTGCAGGTTGTGTAGTCCAGGCTCATGGTGCTGTCTGGACTTATGTGTTTCTGCAGCATTGCATGGGGCAACCTTAACCAGAATGACGGTGCAGCAGACATTTAACCCGAAGATTTACTGATCTACTTTTAATATTGGCCACTAACTTCCTAATTAAGTGCTTAGGTTTTGCTTATGGAAACACTTTTAATACATTGGGAAAATGAAATATTTTAATAGCAACTTCCTTTGAGAACCTATAAAACCCCTCATGGTCGTCAAAAGCCTGGCATTTAAGAGGGAATATAGATATGCCAATATCACTCCCTTGGCTCTTAGAGAATGCAGGTCAGGTGGGCGGTGTTATGAAAAAAACAGGTACGCATCTAGTATTTTATCAAGGGTACTGATTCAGAATGGTGAATGCCATGGCTTACCAGATTCTAAAACATCCAAACAGAGAAAAGTTACGTATTTTAAAATGAAATGATTGACATATTAGATAGAAGGGGGAAATTGTGTAATCTTGAAGAGAGGAGAAGCCTTCCCAAGCAGATACAACACTAGAATTATAAAGAAAAAAACTGGCAGAACTGACTTTAAAAAATGAATTTCTCATTGATTTTTTTCTCTTTGATTAAACTTCTTATTTTGAGATAACTGTAGATTCACTTGCAGTTGTAACATACCATGCAGAGAGATCTGATGCAGCTGTTACCCAGCTTCCCCTAATGGTGACATCTTGCAAACCTATAGTAAGATGGCACAACCAGGATATTGACATTGATGTAATCAAGATGCATAGTTCCATCCACAGGAACCCCCAGGTTACCTCTTGTGACCACACCCACTTCTTTCTACCTCCACCCACTCCTTAACCCCTTGCAACCACTAATCTGTTCTTTATTTCTATATTTTGTCATTTCAAGGATGTTACAATAATGGAATCTTGTGGAATTTAAAAAAACTAACATTCTCTGGAGATTCATATAGGTTGTGTGAATTCATAGTTTGTTCATTTTTACTGCTGCGTAGTATTTCATGGTGCCACAGTTTGTTTAACCATTCAGCTCTTGAAGGACATCTGGGTTGTTTCTAGTTTTGGGTATTATGAATAAAGCTATCCATAACATGTGAATATATATGAATATAATATTTTAGCATATAAACATTAAAGTATAGATTTTTTTTTGTGAACATAAATTTTCATTTCTCTGGGGTAAATGCCCAGAAGTATAATTGCCAAGTCATATGGTAGTTGCATGTTTAGTTTTTTTAAGAAACTGCAATACTATTTTCCAGAAAGGCTGTAATATTTTATATTTCCACCAGCAATGTATAAGTGATCCAGTTTCTCTTCATTCTTGCCAACATTTTATTTTAGCCATTCTGATACGTGGGTAGTGATATCTCATTGTGGTTTTAATCTGCTTTGCCCCACTGGCTATTTATGTCAAATGTCTTTTCATGTACTTATTTTCCATTTGTATGTCTTCAGTGGTGAAGTGTCACTTCATGTCTTTGCCCATGTTTTAATTGGATTTTTTACTTTTTTTTACTGCTGAGTTTGTAGATAGTAGTCCTTTGATGAATATGTAACTTGCAAATATTTTCTTCCCTCTGGAGCTTGTCTTTTCATTCTCTTAATGGGGTCTGCTGTAGAGCAAAAGTATTTAATTTTGAAGTCTAGTTTATCAATTTTTTCTTTTTGTGCTTTTCCTGTCAAGTCTAAAAATTCTATGTCTAGCCCTACATTATGAAGATTTTTTCCTATCACTTTTTTTCTTAAAGTTTTATAGTTTTACCTTCTATATTTAAGTCTGTGATCATATTGAGTGAATTTTTGCATATGGTGTGAGACTTAAGTTGAAATTCTTTTTCCTGGCATATGGATATCCAGTGCTCCAGCACTGTTTGTTTGAAAAGGCTGTTTTTCCTCTATTGAATTGATTTTTCATCTTTGCTAAAAATCAGTTGGGCATATTTGTGTGGGTTGCTCCTGGATTCTCTATTCTATTCCATTGATCTGTGTATCTATCCTGCTACCGATAACACAGTCTTGATTATTTTAGGTATATAATAAGTCTTGAAATAGAGTAGACTGATGACTCCTACTTTATTCTTTTCCAAAATTGTTTTTGCTATTCCAGTTCCTTTGCCTTTCCATGTAACTTTTAGAATAATTTCTCCTATGTATACAAAAATATTGCTGGAATTTTGGTAGAAATTTGTTTATACCTGTATATCATTTGAAGAGCAATTGACATCTTTACTGTATTGGGTCTTGTAACCCATGAACATGGTATATCTTTCATTTATTTAGATTTTCTTTGATTTCATACATCAGCATTTTATAGTCAGCACATATGTTCTTTACCTATTTTGTTAGATTCATACCTACATATTATTTTCTTCTTGGAGTGACTCTAAATAAAGTATTGCTTTTTAATTTTATTGTTCCTGGATTCATTACTAGTAGAAGCACAATTGATTTTTGTATGTTTATCTAGTATTCTCTGACCTGGCTAAATGCACTAATTATTTCTAGGTGTTTTTTTTTTTTTTTAAGATCCCTTGATCTATGTAGAAAGTCATGCCATTTGCAAATAGTGTTTTACCTCTTACTTTTTAAATACAGGCATTCTTTGATTCCTTTTCTTGCCGCATTGCACTGGCTAAAACTCCCAGCACTGTGTTGAAAAGAGTGGAAAGAGCAGATATTCTTGTCTTGTCCCCAGTCTTGGGTGCCTTGTTACAGTCTTAACTAGGGAGGAAGTCTGGGCTTCGTCTTGCCCTTTGCTGGCAGCAGTGAGCTCACAGTGTTTTTTCTTTATCTAGTGGAGTAGAGTGGGTATTGTCTAAAATGTTTCTGTTTTGCTAGGCTTCCCTTCTCCCAGTCTTTTGACAAAAGATAGAAGACTTCTGTTGGAACTTCCTTGTCTGTGCCCACTGGCATTTCTAGGTTGGCAGTTTCTTCAGCTCAAAGTGTGGGCTATCTGAGAAAAACAGAAAACCCAGGGAACTTATCAGTGTGTTGTTCCTTAGCCAATCTGTCTTCTATTTTCCGTCTTTCAGAGTCTTATGTTTGTTTTATGTCTAATGCCCAGGGTTTTTAGTTGTCATTGGTGAGAGGAATAAGGAATAAGGAAAAGATCTATGGTATGTTTCCAGACATGGATGTATTCCTCATTGATTTTTAGGATTTCTCCTAATATCTGAAGGTTAATTAATACTTTTTCTCTTACTTGTATTCCAAGTACTTTCTCTTAGGTATATAACTTGTCTTTTAATTTTACTTCTGAGGTCTTTCACCATTTGACTCACATAGGGATTTTTTAAAAGACAGTTTTTTTTAATGGGCAAAAGAAAAGAGGCAATTAAAATAGAAAGAAATATGGCTGGCTAACAACTAGCATATGAAATTTGTTATCAACGAATTCAATTGGAACAAAATGATGAAGGTAGAGAGGCGCTACAAATGTTAAGGTTCAAAATATAGAAGGCTTGTTGAAACAACTTAGTGAGATATCTGTGAATCCATGGTTTCCTGCTCTTATAAGGAACTTTAAAAAACATATGCAATTCTGGAGACTTTTTCATCCTACTGTGATGTCTCTAGTTGTAAAAAGAAATTGAAAATAGTTATAAACCAAATGAAGATGTTCTTTAAAAGAAATATCATGGAGATGTTAGAGGATCTTTCAAAACTAGAGATGTAGAGAATCTCTTTTTTAAAATATTTTTGTGCAGTCCACAATGGAGACATGAAATTAAAACTCTGGAGCTCCTTAAATAAGAATTCCTTTCAAAGGTGCAGAATCCTTGGTAATCTAGGTAAGATAAATAGTCTCTGTGAGACTTAAATGATCTTTTTAGGATATAATAGACCATAGTGTAATTTACTAAATGAATCAAATTACTATGCTCTAGTGGAGAAAGAAATATTATCTAAATATTAGTTTCATTTTTGGGTAATGGCTTACTTTTCCTGTTTCCCAAGATGCCCACAGCTTTTCATGTGCTTTTTATATGTAGTATTAATTTTGTAACACAATGCTCTTGAGAATTCACAGCATATCTGGTTTCCTCCAAAAAGTGTTTTAGTGGATTCTATTGCTTGGTTTTGTGTTACTGGCTTCACATCATTGCATATACTGTAGTTGACTGCATGAAAATTATCTTGGAAGTTTGGGGACATTTTATGGATGATAATGTAGATATCTATTTCACCATTATATCTGCAACTGACATTTAATTTTCTCCAAGGAAAGGAGATACAGGCACTGGATTAATCTGTAAGGCTCATTTCAGCCTTGTTCATAATAAAAGGTTACTTAAACCATAAACTATCAGGAAAATTAGTTTGATTTATACTTGCCTTTGCTTGTCTACTTCAAAGAGAAGCCAATGACTGGGTTAGCCACAGATGGCTGGAATAGACCCCTCAAATTACAGAATCTGAAATTCTAATAAAATGATTTCATGTCATGATATAGGTATAAAATAAAAGTAATGATACATGATTAATTATTGAATTGGGAAAATGTGGTAGTAATATAACATTTGACATCCTGAAAAGGAACATTCTTTAACAATATTGCACTGTACTGGAAGTTGATATTTGAATGCAGATTTTAGGTTGTAACCATATGGAATTGCCATTTTTGTAGGTCAAATACAATTTCTTATGCTTCTGTCTTTACAGATTGCCTAAACAGACACACGTATTGGTCAAGACATTCTTTTTTTTTATATTAAAGTATCATTGATCTACAATCTTATGAAGGTTTCACATGAACAACATTGTGGTTTCAACATTCACCCATATTGTCAAGTTCTTCCCCTCCCCCACCATTGCAGTCACTGTCTTCCTGCAGCGTAGTGAGATGCTGTAGAGTCATTACTTGTCTTCTCCATGCTGTACTGCCTTCCCTGTGACCCACCTATTTTATGAGTGCTAATTATAGGGCCCCTTAATCTCCTTCTTCCTCCCTACCCACTCTCCCCAACCCCTCCCTTTGGTAAGCACTAGTCCCTTCTAGGAGTCTGTGAGTCTGACAAGACTTTCTTAAATAACAATATTCTAGACTGTTCTCAGTGTGGTGGGGGAGTAGAGATGTGGGTGTGGAGAGAAGGTATAGCATGTTGGACCACATGATACAGGAAACAAGAAAGTCAACTCTTCTATCCAGCAAGCAAGCAAATTTGCTTCCAGGCCAACTATTAAACCTTCACCCCTGTGCCTACACGTGCACTGAAGTGTGAGACTCTGGGCCAGAGTTCCTAGAGAAAGAGGAACCCACCATTCCCAGCATGACAGGGACCTGCAAACTGGAGCTGAAATAGCATGAAAAAATAACACGGAAAACACTGAAAAAGTAATAATGAAAAGATACAGAATTCTATTTTGTATAGTGCCTCATATCTATTTCTCTCCTGGTATGTGTCCTGTCATATTTATTTGGTGTTTTATAGAATAAAAGTCCCAGAAGACCCTGATTTTTTTCCCTCATAGATTTGTGGGCTGCACTTGTTCCACTGGAGAAGTGGTTTGGGTTTCTGAACTCACATGCTTCAGTGAGAACCAAAGCCACAGTTCTCTGCCTGCAATGTAGCTGCGTTTCTAGAATTAGCTATTCTAGTTGCTGGCACAAGCGGCCCATGTAACTTTTAAAAATCATACCACCTTTTGGATCTAAATTTCTGTTAGCTGTTCTTTGCCAAATATAATATCTTGGGTGTATTGTTAAGATGTACATCACAGACTACAAAATGCTCCTGAATATGGAGCGCTGACTATACACAATAGGGAGATAAAAGAGAAACCAACACAAAACAGCCACTCATTTCTTTTACTGTGTGCTCACTCTAGTTGAAAATAGAAAAGACATGAAGCCATTCAGAGCTTTGGAGTTATTCTCAAGGAGCTTTCCTTGTTCACTAGGGAAGATACACGGACAGCAACTATGGCACACAGGAAATAAAATAAGTATTTAACATGCAGTTATAAATGCCAGAGGAATGTGTCCCAGTGTTCTGTAGAAAGGGGTTGAATTTACACCTTTGGCTGACTCCGAGTGACTGCAAGGTAATGCCTGCAGCCGACTTTTCAGAGAATACCGAGACCGCAACCACTATTGAAGTACCGTCAGTCATGTGGAAGAGAAGCTATTAGAAAGGAGAACAATTCTGACATGAGTCTAGGAGAGGGGAAAGCATAGATCATTTCTTTCTACAAAGTTCCTTTCTGGCAAAAAGATTAACCGTTTTTAGAAGACTTCAACTTATTTTTCCTAAAGTGACTAGTCACTGCCTACTGAATGTCATTCAAATGGAAGTTTAAAACAACCACTGAAAACATCAATTCTTTCCTAATTGAGACCTCATGAAAAATCCAAGGTTATTTTTCCAGATTTAGTGTACTTTCAAAGTGCATAGAATGTAATTCAATTTTTAGATGTTGTGCACATTTCTTTCCCCCATGTGTCTTGTACAGGACTGTAGAACTACATCAGGATGCTGACCTTTCCTGTGTATAAAAAGAATACTTGACAAAAAAAGTTATGGCTGATCTTCAAAAATAGTAGAATCAACCAGGTAATTCCTCCATGTGAATAACTTAAAAACTGTATTATATTAATTTCAAAGATGTCCTCTGCTTCTGATTTGGTTGCCAGATAATAGTTAAACTCACATGAATATCATTAGGAAACTAAGAAGCCATCACTACTGAGATTCAAATACATTATTCTATTTTAGATAAAATCAAATTGGTCACAAACACATTTCCTTGAGGATAGATTTCTGGTTTATTTCTTAGGGGTCTTATCCTTGCGGTCAAAACAAGTGCAAATATTTATCATGCTACTGAGTTTTACTAACCATTCCTCTTTCTAGGCAGTGCAAACTCAGTAAATAAAGCCAGCTGCTTCTGCACTGCCTGCCTAGGGCTTACAACCCTACCAACCAGGTAGCAGCTGTGCAAATTATAGTACAAATACTACAGATCAAATGAATGAAGTGGCTGTTTGCAAGATCAGTTTAGCAAATTGCAGCATATTCGCTACATGGTGGCATTTCAGCTTCACACTTAATATTTTTCTATATAATAATCGTTTTCAAATCTTTGAGACAGGACTGCTAAAACATTATAGACAATAAGATTTCAAACTAATTTTCCTCCTTGCCCCGTCTAAAATCCCTATGTATATTTGCTAGGTCTTCGTTAACTTCTTTTCTAAGTAAAAACATCCCTGGTCCTTGCTAGTTCAAAGCTGATTGTCTGAGCTCGTGATTCTGCTTTGTCCTCCCACTCCACATCCTTATTCTCTTTTACATCTTCACTTTTGCCTTGTCTGCTTGCTCCACCTCCTCTGCCTCTAAACATATTACATTTTCTGGTACAATATATTTGCTTGTGACCTTGACACCATCCCAAGTCCTAAGTATCTCAGCATAGGGCAAGGGTCAAAAGCCTAGAATCTATAGCGAAGATTAACAGGGCTCACTTTCAGTTCTGTTTCTTAGTAGCGGGATGTTGTGTATGCATTCCCCTCTGTGACATATACAGAACAATGACAGTGTGTACTGTCAACCCGGTTCTGGAGGCAGGTGAGAGGAGGCACCCTGATTTGTGAGTGTGCCAATTTCCACTGTGTAAATACTTCCACCCCGGCTGATGTTAAGCTACCAGTGTGACCTCACTGAATTCTGAGTAGGGATGAGGAGCAGGTGCCAGCCGGCTCCCTCGCATCCCTTTCATAGGGTTGCTGTGATGGTAAAGATAATATAAGCAAACCACTTAGAGCAAGACCTATCGCTAGTAAGGACTCTGTAAGAACCAGCCATTATTTCCTTATGGGGAGAATTTAAAAAATATACCCTTAACCATCCATTTATTTCTTAAAGGCTGGAGAGCATTTTGTGGGTAGGGTGAGGATAGTTAAATAAACCTGATTTGAATTCTTCGTCACTGTGCTTGTGACAGGTTTTTTTAAATCTGTAAAATAGTGACAATAATGTCTATGTTTTGGGGTGGGAAAATTAAATGAGACTTTATATATGTAATGCTTATGACACAGAAAATGGTCATTAAATGTTTACTTTCTTACTTTTCCACACTCTACTGAAATTGCCTTCAGAGAATTAATGCAATGCAAAATAAAAATGTATAAACCCGATGGTGATTTCTCAGTCCTTCGTCTGCTCGGTCTTTTGCGTTATTTCATATATTTGGTTACCTTCTGGACTTCCATGATATTGAATCCTTTTAATTGTCTTCCCTTTTGCTTTTATGGTCTCCTCCATTGAAGGCAGACATTGTGCATGGCTCTCGTCTTACCTGCTGCTCTGGCTTTCGTGTTACCTCTAGGCCACCACGGGACTCCACTGCTGACCTTCTCTTTCAGCTCCGTCACCTGTTTCACGCAGCCCTGAAATTCCACAAGATCACCTTAGAGATCGTCACTTTACTTAGGAACATCACTTGTCTCAACCCAACAATCCTCGTGACCATTTCCAAATGACACTTTTCATTCATCCAATTTTATTTACCATTATCATCCCTCATTTTCATCTTCAAATGCCCACATGTCACTTTCTTCTGGAGGCTTTTCATAACTTTTGACCCTCTATCCAAAACAGCTCCTGTAACTTCCTGCACTATTAACCCCCGCTCTGCCTTTTCTTTCTTGGTAGCACTTGAATGTAATATGTTGAATGCTTGGTTACGTGAGCACCACCCGCCACTGGCGCTAGAAGGCCAACTTAATGAGGACAAGGATTTTGTGTTGTTTAGCCCGGAAGCACCAGTGCTTAGGATAGCATTGGGCACTTAGGAGGTGCATGAAAAAGTGTTAATAGAAAGTATATACATTTGGCTTTGGAATATGGTTCTTTTTTTCCTTAATCTCAAGCTTAAAGTTAACCCTACCTAGTTCATGATATACTATCATGATTGGTTCATGGAAGGTCTAACTCTTGCTTTATTTTATTTGTTACTTTTCTTTAAAAAACAAAACAAAACCACTTACTCCTTATCCACACCCTAGTTCTCCTCTTCCTCTTTCTTCCCCAGATGGCAACCACTCGACCAGCATTTGAAATAATTTTTTGGATAGACATCTTGAAAAAAAGGTTCTTTTTTTGTCTGTGAGTTTAAATTTCTGTGTTACAGTGCTAAAGTCACCATTCTGTTTCTTTTACTTATTTATTTGGATCTTCTCCAAATAATAGTTGGGGTTTTATTTGCTCATTTAATTTCATTTTGTGTTTTACCCTTACATAATTTATTTTTCCTTGTATCCATTCTATTTCTATTTTTTTTCATTGCCATGTTCTTCAGAGAGCTTTGTGTTGCTGGCTGCATGGTATGGCTATTTTTTGTTTTTTTTTAAACTTTTCCACTTCTTTGGTGCTGGACACCTGGGCTAACCTCAACTCTCTGCACCCAAAACTAATGCTGAGGTGACCCTCCATACATGTGCTTCCTTAGAGACCTGTGTGAGAGTTTTCTGGGATATCTACCAGAGAGGAGGATTACTAGACTGTAGTTTATAGGCATAATACATTTCTTTAAGAACATACAGATTGTTTTCAAGAATGACCACACCAGTCTGTACTTCCACTGGCATGTTGTGAGAACCCTATTTCCCAACAGCCCTTGTACTATCTTATGCCAAATTTATACAATCTGATGAGTGTCAATGCTTGTTTTACTTTGCATTTCTTTCATAACCAAGAAGGAAATTTGAAAATATTCTTCTGTGAATTGTTTATTCTTACTCTTTAATCTTTTTCTATCAGGTTTTTATCTTTTTCATGCTGACTAGAAAGAGTTCTTTGTATATTTTAGACATCAATTCCCTGACAGTTTTGTAAATTTCAAGTATTTTTCTCTTTGTCTTTGCCTCTGAAATTTTTTATTTTTTGTTGAATAGAAATGATTCAAATCCATCAATACTTCAACTGATGGCTTATATACTTAATGCCTTGTTATGAGATTATTCTCTGAGATTATGATATTTTTACAATATTTAGTTCTATTGGCTCTGCCACATTTCAGAATGCAACTTTGTATATAGTGTGAGGTAGGGATTCAACTTATAGTTTTTCATAGTCTAAGTAATTTTCTTCTCTGCCACCTATTAAACCATCCATCATTTCTCCATAATTTCTTATTTATAGGAAAGTTACAAATTTTTTATAGGGAAAAACAAAAGAGAGTTCTTGTGTGCCCCCACCCAGTTTTAGTTTCTTTTAATGTAATCATCATACATCGCTGTCATATGGTTGTCAAAGCTAGGAAGCTAACATTGGTATATTACTGCTGAACAATCTCCAGACCTTAGTCAGATTTCAGCTTTTCTACGAATGCCCTTTTTCCGTTCTAGGATCCAGTTCAGGTTACAGTACTGCAGTTAGTTGTCATGTCTCCTTAGTCCCCTCTGGTTTATGACAGTTTTGCAATCTTCCTTTTTTTTCATGACCTTGACAGTTTTAAAGGGTATAAGGAGGTATTCTGTAGAATATTCTTCATTTGGATTTTTCTCATGATTAAAAACTGCATTTACAGATGTTTGAGAAGAGTACCACAGAGGTAAATTGCCCTTCTTATCCCTTCATATCAGTGAGTACATGATATCTATATGATATCACTGGTGATCCTGACCTTGATTATTTGTATATTAGGTTGGATAATGTCACCACCAAATTCACGTCACTCAGAATGTGACTGTATATGGGACTAGGGTCTTTTCAGCTGTAATTAGTTAGAGATCTCAAGGTGAAACCATCCTGGATTTAGGATGGGACCTAAATCCAGTGACCGGAGTCTTTGTAAGAGGAAGGAAAAGGAGATTTGGATACAGAAATATCACCATGTGTGGACAGAGGCAGAGGTTGGAGTCAGGCTGTCTTAAGCCAGAAAACAGAGCTACCAGAACAAGGTAAGCAAACTTTCTCCCTGAGAGCCTTCAGAGGAAGGGTAGCCCTGCCAGCACCTTGATTTTGGACTTCAAGCCTCTGATACTGTTAGAGAATAAATTTTCTGTTGCATTAAGCCACCAAGTTTGTAGTCATTTGTTAAGGCAGCTCTAAGAAACTAACATAATTTAATGTAATCTTTGTCAGGTGCCTTGACTGTAAACTTAGTTTTCCTTTTCCATCCTCTATCTTTTGAAAACAAGTCACTAGGCCCAGCCCACACTCAAAGGGTGGGGAAAGAAGTTCCACATTTTGAAGTTGGGAGAATTACATATATTGTTTGGCACTCCTTTGTAAAGAAGATTTTTCTCTTCTCTCCCATTCATTTATTCAGTTATTCATTTATCTCATTATGAACTCATGCATGTTTATTTATCTTACATTTTGGCCAATGGGAGTTCTTTCAGGGTGACTCCTGTGTCCCTTTGACATGTCCCCATTTTTTTTTGAGCATTCCTTTACTTTATTGGTATCTCCATAGACTTTTGATGTTGTTAATCATATATCAACCTTTCTAAACTATTTTATGTTCTCCATTCTGCTGCATTGTTTTTTCTGTGTGTGTGTGTTTGTGTATGTGTGTGTGTGTGCATGCATGCACATGTGCCAGTCCCATGCTGTGAATTACTATGACTTTGTAGTTTGTCTTAACATATGTAAGAAGAGTTCCTTCATCTCCCTTGCACCTATTGTTCTTCTTTTCCAAAATCATCTTAGTTATTTGTTATCTTTATTCATTCTTATATACTTTAGATGAATTTTGTCAGGTTTCCCTCCAAATCTTGCTGTGATTTTAATTTGACCTGATTTGATTTTTATAAGTTAATTTTGGAAGAATTTATCACATTATCATATTAAGTTATTCTACCTGTATGTGTGTTTTAATTTTTCTCTGTGTAATATTTTAAAATAACCTTTACTATAGTTTCAGAAAACCTCCTCCATAAAGTTCTTGAGAACTGTGAACATTATCTGTGTCAGACATTGCTCGGATAACCCACACATCATTTCCAATCCCTTTTCTAGCTACTGAGGATGCCCTAATGGAATACTCTTGTTTTCCAGTTAGGGGTACTCATGTGATACAGCTCTGCCCGTGAAATATAAGTTGGAGCCTTATGTGGGGAGGCATCCTGTGAATAATTTTGCTTTCTTGTAAGAAGAGATAGATGCACTGGCACAGTTTTCCCCCTTTCAGTCTGCCTTAAATGTGGACACAATACCTGAAGCCGCAGCAGCCATCTCATGCCCAAGAGGGAAATGACAAAAGTGTTGCAGAGACAATCTCCATGATACGATTGCGACCCTGAATGAGTGCAAACATACCTTCATATATGTGAGAAAAATGAACTTCTGTTTGTTTAACTTGCTGTCAGTGAAGTTTTTCTGGTATGTGTAGTTAAACAAAAACCTTTACTGATACGTGCCTTATTTTCCAATGCATTTTTAAATTGGATATTGCTGGTATAAGGGAACACTATTAATTTATGTAGATTGATCTTGTGTCTAATAAACTTGCTGAATTTTCTTATTAGTTCTTTTGGACAACTAGGTTTATCTGTTGGACTGATTTGCTTGAGTTTTCTATGTAGAGGATCAAACCATATGCAAATAATGCTAGCCTGTATTTTTTCTTTCAAATCCTTATAAGAACATTTTTTTCCCCCATATCTCAGTGTACTGGCTAGGACTTCCCGGTACCAACAGTCACTAAATCTACAAATATGCATTGAGTGCCCATTTTATGCCACTGTGAGAAACAAAGCCTACTCCACGGTACTAAGAACATTCTTGTCTTGTTTGTATTTTAAAAAGAAATCAAGTAAAATTTATCTTTAACCATTATGTTTATTGAATTTTTGGTAAATAGCATTTATAAAACCAAGAAAATTTTATTCTATTACTAATTCCCAATAATTAAAATTAATTTATTAAATTGTATCAGAATCTTTTCTGGCTCATGGTAATCATTTGACTTTTCTTCCACAGTTTATTAATGTGGTGAATCACATTAATTTTTCTGAGATTTTACTAGCTTGTGTTCCTGTGATGAACTCCATTTGCTTATGATGTATTACTAAATTTAAAATAAACCACTGGATTCAGTCAATACTTTATTTTGGATAGTTTTGCATGTATATTCTTAGGTGAAATAGTCCTCTACTCTTTATTTCTTCCTGTTTTTTAAATTCTAATTTCAAAATCAAGATTATTTTAATCTCGTAAGATAAAGGGGCTACTTATCTTATTGTTTTTGGAACATCTTTCCTAATAAAGAGATCATCTATTCCTCTAATGTTGAGTCAAATTTACATATACAACCTTCTGTATCTGTTTAAGTTTTCTATTTCTTCCAATTTTGGCATCCTTTGTTTTTCCAAAATTGTGTCCCTTTCTTTTATATTATCAGATGAATTATTGGATAATTTTTCATGTTATCTTTTGTTTTAAAATGACACTTTGAGATATCTTTTGTTATTTTATTATGAAGTTTATTTATTTAACTCTTCTTTTTCCCTATCTTTTTGCCAGTTTTTCCATTTTATTAAACTTTCCAAAGACTTTAATTTTGGTGTAGTTTATCATATTTGATTCTTTTGTTTTCTAATTCACTGATCCCTTACATGTCAATTCTTCCCTTCATATTTTTTTTGGGCTGATTTTGTCATTCTTTCTATCTTCTCAAGTTGAGTGAGTTTACTTATTTTTAATTTTTCTTATTTAAACTGTAAAATTTCTTGGGAGTACTGCATTAGTGGTGTCCCACAAATATTAATATGCAGTGTTTTCATTTTTACTTCGTTCTTAGCACTTAACAATTTCCCTTATAATTTCTTCTTTAACCCAGGTGTTATTTATTTATTTTTTTTAAAAAAATTTGAAGCCAGGTGTTATTTATTGGAAGAACTTTTTGTTTCCAGATATGCCAGCTCTCATACTTATGTATTATCACCTCTGGACCAGAGGGAGACATTATGTGCTGTTCCTCACCGTCTTCCCTTATAACACCTGCCACAGACATTATACCTCTTAAAGTGCTTAATGCACCTTTATGATAAAACTGGTGATCTACAATAGAGAATTACTATATTGATGTTTACATAGCATTGTTTTTATTGCTGGTAATGATTGCTTTCCTTTGTGCCGGACTGTAAAGAATTGTCCTCTTAGGAAAGTCATACCCTATAAATTGCCCAGTTGAAGAGGTCCATCAAGCGAACAAAAGCTTGAGAACTGCACATAGATTTTATGTTCTTACTTTTGATGCAGCTCATATGTTAACCCAAGTCACTGAGCAACTTTCCTTTCCTTTCATTACTGTAGATAAATGCCACAAACCCATAAAAGGGTGAAAAACTAATGATACAGTGCTGGTACCAGCTCTGTGTTTATTCGTTTGCCTAACCCAATGAAGCTAAATGACTTAGAAAGAGCTGCAGATGCTATGTCTTATTTTTATGTCCCATAGCTTCACCTGTACAGCTCTCTCATGGTTTCTTTCTTTTCTTTTTCTTTTTTTTTCTTTTTTTGCCTCAAGGTTTCTTGAAGACACTTGAAACTCCTCTCTCTCCACCTCAAAGAGATTGTGGGGTTTATCATTTTGCTAGAAATCATGAACTAAGAGTCATGCTTTCCGGATCTCTGAAAGGCATTAATATGTATAAATTTCTATCTTAAAATGTCTTAGTTAATTTCAAAAACCAGAGGTGAGGAGATGAATAAAGAGCCTCATCTTAGGTCACCTACTGGAACTGGCCATTTAGAAATAGCATGGTCTAACAGTCCCTCCATTGCTGCTTTTATGCTATTTACTGTCCTGACCCTAACTTTTATTCTATGAACGACAGCCTGAAGAAGGTGACCCAGGAGGAACAACTGCTCTGAGTTATCTGTTGGTCATAGTGAAGAAATCACTATGGAAGCTATGATCTCTCCTCCCCACTCCACTCTCCCACCTCTTACCATTTGCTGTTCAAAAGCATCTGGATGCATGCACATTGTTTGAATAATGATAATTACAGAAGAGATTACCTTAATTTTAAATGCAGATCAAAATTCCTTGGAGGAAAGGAGAATATCTTTGTTTGATATAGGGAGGTTGATTGGGAAAGAGAGACATCCTTGGACATATCTGAAAGAGGTTTATCTAGTTCAGATCAGTTAGAAAACCCTCCTGCCACCAAAGAAATATTTATCTGTAGCTTTCTATTTAGTTTTTTGCAAAAACATGTTTGTGTTTTATTTTCATTTGTTTGGGCATGAAGTGTGTTTCCAGACATGAAAACTCAATTTATAATATTGCACCTGAAAGGAGTAACAGCCCAGTTTATATCATCTTGATTTGTAGCTAAGAACCAAGTGGTAAGTTGGGATCATTTGCATCTGGACACCTGTGTTACTTTCTCTTTCCATGCTTCTTGGCAACTTCCTTTTTGTCCCATGAGCATTTTCAGTTCGTTCATTCATTCATTCATTCGTTCACTCAGCAGAAGATGCCCATGTCCCCTCATATTTCTACCAGAGGAGAGTGTTACTTCTTTCCCACTCTATGGGGGATGAGAAACTTCAGTTTCTTTGTCTTTTCACCTAGTTGGATGGACTAACCAATTTCACTGGTCAGTGCCAGTGCTTGACAATGGGACTTCCTCTCTTGGGAAATGTCAGCAGCCCGTGTTCATCCAATATGAGCCTTCATGACTATACCCTACTTCATAGGCCCCCTGGAAGGGGCTATTTAAGGGATTAGGGACCGAGAAGGGAAAGTCTGACATTTTCCATTTTCTCTGATTAGAGATGCTTTGCAGGATCAAATTTTCAAGGGCTGTTTTCAAGGGTTCCCAGTTTGGCCTCGGGTTCTAGCTACCATCTCCGATCCAGCTTTATCAGTCTTGGTTTTTTTCTTTTTCGTTGTTAGGTCATCATTAACTGATTTTTAGACCTCTATACAGCCTCCAGGGTCTATTCTCTCTACTGGGCAGGGCCTAGACGGGAGGAAAGGTGAGTGAGCGTTGAACATTCCAAGTCTCCAATATTGTGAGATGTAATTCATGTAGCTGAGGAAGCCAGGCATGAGCAAGTAAAATTCAAGTAAAGATTTAAAGTATTAGGAGTAAGTTTCAAGTTACTGATGCATACAGGGGTTCATAAAAGACAGCCATCACTGAGCGTTGGAGTGCTCAGGGTAGAATTTGTTAAGGAGGAGGTAAAACTCTGGAAGCAAGGTGGTTTTAAAAAAATAGAGAAGAATCCCAGAAGACAATAGAAAACTAGAGCCTAATGATAAGGAAGCTCTTTCTAACACGGAAGAGCCGTATTAGTTTAAGATGATTGGCTCTAGGAAGGGACCAATAATACCACTTTGAACAGAAAATATAGTAAGTAGGAAAAAAAATTTGAGACTTAACATTGAAACTAAAATCATGAAAATAAAATTTTTTATCTTACAATTAACAAAATTCTAGTTTTAAATGCACATACATATTAGTTATGGAGTAAAAATAAATCAAAAGATTTTTAATGCATTTTTCTGATTATATTATATGATGGTATGATGTGAGACAGTCTTCATAATAAGTTTGACTTTTATAACCTGGTTGGAAACTTTAATGCTTTTCTTTATCTTTTCCACACTTGGATGTCCAGTGCACAGTACTGAGTTAGTCATCATCCTGGCTCATATATATAGTTTAATAATGGCCTTTGGGTTTATTTATTAAAAAATATAATTGAAATTTTTATTTCTATGTCTTTTTAAGTTTTCTCTTGACTAACTTTCCCTCATTTATCATTTCGCTTTTTGTTTTTTTGCCACAGGAAGTAATTCCCAATAAGCCTTAAAATTCAGGATGTCTTGGTGTGCATTTCTCTCCAGAACACACTTCAAGGCAAACAAAGCTTTTGAAGTGCAGCGAACTTCAAAGTTGGATCCTAAGCTTTTGAAGTGGATCTATCCTGAAACTGATTTTCAGAACAAGAGAATGATATGCTCATTCTCCCTTGTGCTTCACACATGACAGAGCATTTATAGTGACAAACAGCACCTCTACCAAGGCCTAAAGAATTTGAATCAATAAGCACAGTATCCAAATGGTTTAACTTAAGATTTTGGAGGCAAAAGTAAAAAATGTGTTAAAAAATATAAAAGGAAGTTTGGAGGCTGTCTTTGCTATCTGTGAACATGCCGGATTAACACAACTGTTTAATTTTTGACTTGGTTTAGAAGACACAAAAATGACTGTGAGGGGACCACAAAATGCCAATGTAAGATGTTTAAACTAACCCATCTCATCAAGCCCAGGTGAATCTATTCTTCATATATACTTGAAATGCTGTCAAATATCTTTTGTAACAGAATAAAACAATTAAAAGAGATTATCAGAAAAGTAAAATATAAACATAATATCTAGTTCCTTAAAAAAAAAAGCAAAAATATGGATGGGATAATTGATTTGATCTCATAATTACAATAGGTACAAATTGTAACTGTGTGGCAGGCTCCCTTGTTTTCAAAATAAAGTGGTTATTTTTTAGAGCTTTCTAAACTGTAAATATTTATATTAATCAATGACATGTGAGACTGCAAAAAAAAAAAAACACTTCAGTGTCTTAATTTTTGATTTATAGTCTCCAACTGGGGCTTAAAGAATTCAATACAAAGAAAATAACAAGAGGATACATATAAACCTATGATACAAAGATGTATTTATGAGAGTTGGGAATGTCACTTTCATCCGGGTATTACCTTGAGCAGAATTTTTATATTGTCACTTCTGGTTATATTTTTTTCTTCTTATGTCTAACTTGAAAAGCTACAGTGAAGAAAATACGTTTTGTTAAAATAATTTTAATTCCTCTAGCTTTTTCATGTTGGTTTCTTAGAGAAAAATCTACATTTTTAAACTCATCTCTACAACAGGTTGATATATCAGCCTTTTCTACTTTTAGATAGAAATTATTTCCAACTTTATTTTCCATGGTCAAGGCTTTGTCACATGTTTCTTGGTTTTATAACTATTGAGCATTTTGATTTCAGGACTTGCCATTTAAACTTTTGTGGTTATAAAGGTGGTTGTAGGGAAAATTAGTTGAGGACCCAGATAATGATAGACCTTATGCTTAATTAGACTGCATTTGTATTACTCACCTTGTTCAGGCAGCATTTTCTAAATTTTTCCACTCAAATCCTCCCTGTAAGCTCTCTCCTATAAGTTGGTCGGGAAGAACACACAAATTTGAATATTAGTACAAGAAATATACCCTTAATGAAACTGAGCAACAGGCTGAATCCTGCATACTTTTGTCATTAATCCCTGGAAATTTATTGAGTGACATGACGCCAGGGTCAGAGAACTCAACTGCTATATAAGCCATTTAGTTTCTCCATCATCTCCAGCCCGAATCTGCATCTTGGACTCCGCCCAGTTGCCTCATAAAAGTTTGTGACTAATCACAACAGAAATTAAGTAAAAGAGTAGAAGTAGATCAGCTTCAGCCAATATTACCAGATGGGAAAACACTGAGGGCTTGTGGGCTACGGATGGATTGATGACACCACATTCATAAAAGGAGAGTATTTTTTGTATGGCGGTTTATTGCTGAGTAAGAAATGCTGCCAAAGGGTGTTAACTTAAACAAACATTTTGCTTTGTTCACAATATTGTGAGTTAGGATTTTGGGGAAAGACTCTTGGGCAGTTCTTCTCTGGCTGGGGCTTGAGGACCCACTCCCCAAGTCGGCCTTTTCACTCACATAATGGTTTTCTTAGTGCTCTTTGGTACTTTCTCTGTCCATTCGGCTTCTCACCCTCCAGACCCTGTCCAAGCTGCTTGGGCTTATGGTGTGAGTGGTGCCAAAGGAGTAAACTTCTCACATGGTAGCTGGTTTCCCCTAGAGCAGGTGTTTTAAGAAAATGCAGAAATGTACAATGCTGTAAGGCTTCCAATCCTTAGATTCAAAAGTCCTAGAGCAACATTCCTCTCCATTCCATTGGTAAAGCGAGTCTCCCAGTCCAGCCAAGTTTCAAGGAGAGGAAGGGAATAGATTCCATCTTTTGATGGCAGATTCATATCAAAAATATATTCCACTGTTTGGGGAATGATATGGGGAAGGAAGAAATTGATGGAAGCTATCTGGAAATAAGCTTTCACAAAGTCTATTCTTTGTATGCTAGGTGCATTCACTATAATAAGACTTTGCAGGCTGTAGTCTTATCAGTATGCATTAAACGGTATCCTGCAGAAGTTGATGTGCTTTCTAATGGGTGAGCTCCTTTGGGCATATGTATTTCAGGGGCCTCAATTCCTCTTTTTTTCAAAACAAAAACTCGCCTTGCAGAAGTATGAATGAGCAATGTATTTCAGACAGACAAATCGCTTTAGCAACTTCAACATTATAATTGCTTTTTGCTCATTGCACTTTTACTAAAATTTGTCCTCAAAATTATATTCTCTGACGGTAATCATTTCATTAATGAAATAACTCTAAATCTGAAATTGAGTCCTTAAACTTCTCAAGAAAACTCTTAATGTTTGAACACAAAATTTCATCATTAATACCTACCAGATGCCTTTGATGTAAAATACTAGGAGTATCCTAAAATTCTTCCGCCTGATATCTCTGCCATGAAGAGTAGAAGTTGTTCTGTTTTTAGGAAAGTAGCAGAGGGGACAAAAAGGAAAAAAATAAGTAAATATGAACAAGTATTTTTCCGCACTTTTATTATTCTAGGATCAAGCATTCTTGGAACATCATTACAGCTTAATCTATATCTAAAAAGTTCTTACCAAGATTAAACAATTTTAATTCTAGAGGAAACGAGTATTTAATGGCTGGAAAAGATCAGGGGGTGCAAATCAGGGATGAAGAGCTGGAAACCTGGGACTATGGGGGAACTCTAAGCAGGCTAGATTGCTCCTGATTAGCTAGGGCTGTGAGCCTTCCTGACTCAGGCTATGTGTTCCCGGGGGACCCAGAATAACAGTTTCCAAATAAGCTTTTGTTGTAAAGCAGAACAGTGGAGAGGGTGCTCCCTTTATTGTTGGAAGCCAGGCCTCTGCTACAAATATTACACTTATTATCACATTTTTAAACTTGCAGTTTCATAAATTAGTATTTTCCCCATGTCACTGGTGAGGACAGGGGCTTATTCAGTTTGACTAACTGGCCCCAGGTGACATCGCTAACAAATGAGTTGTTGAATGTGGTCAGAGGTCCTCAGGTCTTCAGTCCATTCACTCTGTTGGGAACAACATACACGCACAATTATTATCTCAGCTGATCACCCCCATTTGTGAAGACAGACTGTTACCATGCAACATTGTAGATGGGGAAACTAAGGCTCAGAGAAATTATTTCATTTTGCAGGCAGAGAAAAGGGTCAGAGTGACTTGAACAAAGACCAAAATGAGTAAACAAGAGGTGGCAGGATTCAAATGTTGCCCTACTGCCGCCTCTGTGCATGACACTGAAGCTCACACAAGTGGATTCCTGTTTCTCTGGTTTCTGATTCTCTACATTTTTAAATGCTAAAATTCATTCATTCATTTGTTCATTTGTCAATAAATCTTCATTCAGTGCAGAGTAGTTTATTAGGAAATTTAAAAATATTTAAGAATGTTGAAATACTTAAGATGCTTCTCCCTAATTTTTGTCTCCAGAGATTGAAAAAAAGAAAATATACTTTCTTGTTTGAAATAAACAAAACCCCAAAAGTCAAAGCTGACTCACCTTTCACTTTTATTTTTAATTTTCCTGTCTTGGGGCAGGTTGGATCAAACTTCAGGGAAAACCATTGACTTATGGTCAGCTGAGACATGACCTAGTTAATTTTGTTGGCAAATTGCCTCCTTGACTGAGGAAAGGTCAAGGCTTGAGCATGTCTGCAGTCAGAATGATCTCTTTATATCCTGGAGGACATGTCCTTGCCTACTGTAAAGCAAGTAACAAAGTTGAGTCAAAAAAAGACTTGAGGGGAAGAGCTTTTTTTTATGTTTGTGGCGGTATGAGAATGGACTTGGAAATGACAGGTGTAATGTGAAGAGTAAAAAAAATAGTTGGGAGAAATAACAAGAGTTGATGAGGTTGGGGAGAAAAGAGAACCCCCTTACACTGCTGGTGGGAATGTAAATTTGTCCAACGACTGTGGAAAACAGTGTGGGGCTCCCTCAAAAAATGAAAAATAGAAATATCATGTGACCCAGCAATTCCACTCTGGGAATTTTCCCGAAAGAAATAAAAGCACTAATTCAAAAAGACATATGCACCCCTATGTTTAGTGCAGCATTATTTGCAATAGCCAAAATATGGAAGTCACCAAAGTGTCCATTGATAGATGAATGGATGAAGATGTGGTACATACACACATTGGAATATTACTTAGCCATAACAAAGTTGCCAGTTGTAACAACATGGATGGACCTAGAGGGTTTCATACCAAGTGATGTAAGTCATACAAAGAAAGAAAAATACCATATGATTTCACTTGTATGTGGAATATAAAAAACAAAACAAATGAATAAAGAAGACATTGATCTGTAAATACTGACAAGAGACTGGTGGTTACCATAAGGGAGAGGGCTGGAGGGGTGGGTAACATAGGTGAAGGGGATAAAGAGGTACAAACCTTAAATTATAAATCAGTCATAGGACTAGAAGTACAGCATAGACAATTTAGCCAAGAATACTGTAATGTCTTGGTATGGTAGCAGGGGGGCAATTATGCTTACAGAGTAATGTACATAACTATCAAATCACTATGTTGAACATCTGAAACCAATATAATATTGTATATCAACTACATTCCAATAAAAAACACTTGGAAAGGGGCAGTATTCTTTCTTAGCCTTCTCCAACTTCTTTGATTTTTCACATATACCTGTAGTTTTTATTTGTAAAACTGAGATACACATGGCAATATTTAAATCTTAAGGCATCACCCATTTCTCTTACAGCTTGTTATGATTCTAAGGGGCAGGGTTTGGGGAATAGAGTTTATCATTAATATTTCATTTGATGTTCAATGAAATAAGGTACATCTACACAGTGGAAATGGCATTTTGGAAAATAATGAAATGCAAAATGCTCATGATATAATGAAAACTAAAAAATCAGAAGACAGTATCATACTACAGACCAAGACCACTAGACTAGAAGAAAAGACTGGAAGGGAAAGAAACAAAATATCAGCTGGATTATCTTCAGATGGGGATGTTTATTGTGATTTTAATGTTTTCCTAGTACTCCGTTGTGTTTCTAAACTCTGCAGTAATCATGTATGATTACCTCAATAGTCAGAGAAAAGATTCATCAGGAAAGTAATGTAGTTTTCTGGTCTTTGGGCTTGAACAACTAGATGCCCATTCTGTTAGATCTAGTTAAAATTTGACCCCACAAATCTTATTTCTCTCACCAGTTTGTTGTTCTGTTATTCCATTAATGAATTCTTTGTATTCATATAGTACTACCCAAGAGGAGACAGAAACTGATGAGACTCTTTAAGAACATCCCCAAGGAGAGAACAGAACAAAGAAAATGAAGAACATAGTAGTAAACTCAGAGGAATTACTGAGGCAAAGAATGAGGATTCAATTTCAGCATGTACAACCAGTTAGTCTCTTGAAGTTCATGTCTACTTTCTCCTAACTTGCCCCTTTCTGTATCTTATTTTCCCCTTCTTCCTTTTTTATGTACTTCTCTTTCAAACCTCCTTTTTCTTTGTCTTTTTTTTGGATAATGATGGTAATTACAGCTATTACCATGTGGACTGTAATGTAAGTTTTTAAGGGGGCAGGACCAGGATCTAAATGTAGGTCCATCTGATTCCCAAACCCTACAATATTGCCTCCATATTGATTAATCCATAACTTGCCCATTTATCCATAAACGAAGGGAGAAAAATTAGTGTTTATTTTCTTGTTAAAAATAAAATACAGATGGCATAAATGTTTGTGATGTTTCTATGTCATTTTGATTTGCATTTAAACAAAAAGAGAACCACACCCTAAGTAATCCTATCTTTCGGCTTCTCCGATGTCAAACGGCTTTACAATATGTGAAACAAAGATTCAGATGTAATCTTCACAATAAGAACGCAAATACAAGCTAGAGAAGCTAAATGAATAAGCAGTTGAAAACAAAGGGCTGACCATAAGCTACAGAACATTTATATTCATGTTTCTAGGTAGCTCTCATTCATTAGAGACTTAGATCTATCATTCTCATCTTCAACTAAGCTTCGAGTAGGAGAAATTTCCCACTTCTTAATGGTTGCAGTGTTGAATCAAAAAGCAATTTGTACTTTGTTAAAAGATAAAGGTGCTTGAGGTTTCCCTGGATAAATATGGCAGAGATGCTGCAGCATAAATCTTCCCCACTATTGACAAGGTTGTTTCTTCAGTAAATTGCAAACAAATCTGCTACTTGCCTTACCATTATTACTGTTGGAGCAATGACGACTCTCACTGTGCGTCCAATCATTTGTCTTTCTGTCAGGATTTCTGGGGACAATAAATTGTGTGGTTATTACAAAGCTTAATTAGAGCTCAACTAATTGGCAATTCCCATTTAAAGCTTGATCACATACGGCATCTAATATTTTTGTCTGTTTGTTTTTAAATAACAAAATAAGGTGAAATTCACAGAGCCTAAAATGAATCATTTTAAAGTGAGCAAGTCAGTGGTATTTAGCATATTCAAGCTGTTGTGCAATTACCATCTCTATGTAGTTCCAAAACATTTCCACCATTCCAAAGTCAAACCCCCACCCAATAGGCACTTTCTCCACATTCCATCCTCTCCCCATCACTCTGAGTTCTATCCCCGGATCGGTCTCTTCGGGATAGTTCCCCTAAATGGAATCATACCATGTGTCACCTTTTGTGTCTGGCTTCTCTCACTCTGGCATAATGTATTCCAGGCTCTTCCAGGTGGTAGCATGTATCAGTATTTCATTCCTTCGTTTTTGTTTCCCAGCTTTACAGAGGTATAACTGGCCAATAACATTGTAATATATTTAAAGTTCATGGTGATGACTTCACACCTTTATGTAATGTGAAAAGACTTCCACAATTGAGTTAATACATCCATCATCTCATATATTTACCTTTCTCTTGGTGAGAACATTTAAGATCCACTGTCTTTGCCAATGTCAAGTATTCAAGACAGTTTATCAACAATAGTCACCATGCTGTATGTTGGACTCACAGACCTTATTTTTCTTATAACTGCAAGTTTGTGTCCTTTTACCAACTTCTATTTCCCTCACCATTCTAGTCTGTTTCTGTGAGTTCAATTTTTTTTTTTTGTTAGATTCTACATATAAGTGAAAATCATGCAGTATTTGTCTTTCTCTGTCTGGCTTATTTCACTTAGCATAATTCCCTCTGGGTTCATCTGTGCTACTGCAAGTGGCAGGATTTCCTTATGTGTTAAGGCTGAATATCTATATCACATCTTCTTTACCCATTTATCTGTCAATGGACACTTAGGTTGTTTCCATAGCTTGGCTATCATGACTGATTTTGTGATGAAATGGTAGTGTTGGTATCTCTTTGAGATAATAACTTCATTTCCTTTAGATACATACCCAGAAGTGGGATTGTAGGATCATTCAGTAGTTCTATTCTTAATTTCTTGAGGAAAGTCCGTACTGTTTCCTACAGTGACTGTAACAGTTTATATCCTGCTAACAATGCAACAAGTCCCCTTTTACGCACATCCTCACCAGCACTTGTTTCCTCTTGTCTTGTTGATAACAGCCATCCTAACAGGTGTTAGGTGGTGTCTCCTTGTGGTTTTGATTTGCATTTTCCTGGTGATTGGTGATTTGAGCACCTTTTCGTGTACCTGTTGGTCATTTGTTTGTTTTCTTTGGAAAAAAATCTTTATTTAAAACGTGTCCTTTGACCATTTTTAAATTAAGTTGTTTTTTGCTATTGAACTTGATGAGTTCTTTTTATATTTTGGATACTAACCTCTTATTGGTATGTAGTTTGCAAATATTTTCACTCATTTCATAGGTTGCTTTTTTAGTATTTGATGGTTCCTTTGTTGTGCAGAAGCTTTTTAGTTTGATGTAGTCCCACTTGTTTATTTTTGCTTTTTTGCCTTTGCTTTTGTGTCAAATCTAAGAAATCATTGCCAAGACCAATGTCAAGGAGAGGTCCCCTTATATTTCCTTCTAGGAGCTTTACAGTTTCACATTTCACATTCAAGTCTTTAATTCATTTTGAGCTGATTTTTGTGTGTGATGTAAGACAGGAATCCAGTTTCATTCTTTTGCATGTGTATATCTAGTTTTCTAAAATCATTGCTATCCTTTCTCCATTGTATTTTCTTGGTGACTTTGTTAAAAATTAATTGACCATATATGCATGGCTTTATTTCTGTGCTCTCTATTCTGTTCCATCCATCTATCTATCAGTTTTTATGCCAATACCATACTGTTTTAATAACTATAACTTTGTAAGGTAGTTTGAAATCAGGTAGTAAGACACTTCCAGCTATTCTTTTCTTTTTCAAGACTGCTTTTGACTATTTAGGGCCTTTTGTAGTTCCATGCAAGTTTTAGGATTGTTATTTCCATTGGAATTTTGGTAAGAACTGAATAGAATCTGTAGATCACTTTGAATAGTATGGATATTTTAACTTTAATTTTTCTGATCCATGAGCATGGAGTGTCTTTCCATTTATTTGTGTTTTCTTCAATATCTTTCACTAATGTTTTATATTTTTCAGTACACAGATCTTTCACCTCCTTGGTTAAATTTATTCCCTAGGTATTTTATTCTTTTTGATGGTATTGTAAATGAGATTGTTTCCTTAAATTCTCTTTCCCATAGTTTGTTGTTAGTATATAGAAATGCAACTGATTTTTGTATCTTGATTTTGTTTCCTGCAACTTTACTGAATTCATTTATTTGTTCAAACAGTCTTTTTGGTAGAGTACTTAGAATTTTCTATGTATGATATCATGTCACCTGCAGACAGCGACAGTTTTACTCTTCCTTTTCTTTCCTAATCGCTCTTTTGGTTTCTGGGAGAGGGTCTTCTTCCTCTGTGCTGAGTCTGGGGAGATATCCAGAGAGAGTGTTTGCATAACCATTTAAAAACTGCCTCTTTGTTTGCTAATGCCCTATGGGAATGCAAGAGAGAAGCTGAGATATGGGGGTTCCCTCCCAACTATAAGGTGTTCTGAGTATATCTCAGTCTTTCGCATCTGTTTTGATATGGGTATTTTCTGAATAGCCTGATGTGTAGGCTATTTTCTGGATTTATCCCAGAGGAAATTGCTTGATGTGCAGCTAATATTCTATGTGTTGACAGAAGGAGGGAAATTCAGGATCCTTCTATGCTGCCATCTTGGTGATATCACTCCAGAATTATCCCTTTATTCTTCTTTATGGATGAATAATATCCCATTATATGACTATACCAGGTTTGTTTATTCATCTTTTGATGGATATCTGGGCTGATGCCACCTTTTGTCTATTGTGAATAGGTCTGCTATAATTAGTGTTTTTATCAAAACTGTGTAGGCACATAGTGACAAGAGCCAACCAATTCTATAAGGAGGAGCAGCAGTTCCTTGAACAACTCTCGTTCCACTTTGCCATTGCTCAGCTCCCTAAAACTTGGTAGGAATAATAATTATTTCCTGGCTCTGAGTGATCTTTGGAATTCATTATGCTCCTTTCTGGTAGTTGTTCCCTGCCTTCAACACGTGTGCCAATCAGTCATTGTTCAAGAGCTCAAGGGTTATCTCTCCATGTATCTCTTCCTCTCTTGCAAATTCTAACCATTGAGGCCTCCTTAAACTCAATCTCTGTTTCCTCAAATCTGGGCCCTGTTTAGTCCTTCCCCCCTGCTTGCTGCCTGGAAATCACTTCAGTCTGGGCCAACGGTAAAGCTCATCTCATCTGTTTCCTGTCTCTCAGAGCCCACAGTCCTGTACTGCCTGTTTTCCACTGTCTGAAAATTATTTTTTTTTGTATCTGGTGTCCCAGGTGTTTTATGTAAGAGAATAAATAAATCCAGTTCTGATACTCCATCATGATAGGTTTCAGAAGCCCCTCTCTGAAGACTTTTAGTCATAGTTTTCTTCTTAAGTTACTTTCTTCCAGGCCAGTCTATTTCCTTTTGTAACTTATCCCCCTTGTTTATTTTGGTCTTTATCTTCAATGATAATAGAGATTTTCCTCAAATGCCTGGTGCCTCTAGGCTCTTCATATTTAAGACTAGGATACAAACACTGACTGGAAGGTCCATGTTTATGGGAGGAGTTTGTCACCTCAAGGGTTTCATGGGATAGTAATCTGACTTCAGAGCTCTTTAATAACTAAGACTGATCTTGAGTTACATAACTGCATATTTTGTTTAAAATGCAGGCATGTGCTTACATCCTTGAATTTGCAGTGACTTAGTAATAGCCAATTACTAAGGGGGGGAGGACTAAACAATAGCTAATAAAGTTTGAAAGCGAAAGCTGATGGGAAGATACAGACTTTCTTGTTAAATTATAACTGTTTAAGTATAAATTATATACTGTTAAATTATAAACTGACCATTTCCTATTCTATAAGCTAAAGGTACTTTGTTTTATATAAAATCTTATTTTTAGTGTGTAAGGATGATTGTATTAGTCAACTCAGGCTGCCATAACAAAATAACATAGACTCAGAAACTTTTAAACAGAAGTTTTTTGTCACAGTTCTGAGGACTGGCAAGTTCCAGACCAAGGTGTTGGCTGATTGGGTTTGTGGCAGTACCCCTCTTCCTGGTTTGTACACAGATGCCTTTTTGCTGTGTCCTTATACAGCTCAGAGAGAGAGAGAGAGATGATGGACAGCTCTCGTGTCTCCTCTTACAAAGGCACTAACCCTATCAGGTCAAGGCTCCACCTATATGACTGCATCTGACCTTAATTACTTCCCTAGAGGCCCTATCTTCATATACAGACACACTGGGGGTTAGGGATTCAGCATATGAATTTGGGGATGAGCACAATTCAGTCTATAGCAATGATCAACTATTTTTCTTGTCTAGAGTGTAAGCTCCTTTGAAGACAGGACTCTCATTTTTTGTTTTGTTGCATGCGCTCACTCCTTCAACACTTTTTCTGATCCCTGATCCATTCTCAGGTTCTGAAAATCACCTATTCAGTAATTGAGTTTTGCAGCCAGGTTAATTCCATACATTGTCTCTTTAGTTCATAATTCATGTGGTAAGGTCCTTCAGAGGGTACTCTCTTTGCAGTGGCTCCCAAATATTGAATGGCCTACTGAGTCATTACTAGATACTGTGGGAGGTGATGAAAATAAATGCTCTTATATATCAAAACCTTTCTGTATCTTCTGACATATCAGACTATCATCTGGGAATAAAAGGAGAATTTATGGCCTCCTGAGAATATATTAAACGTCTGTCTTAAATGAAAGACCTTTAAGGAAGCACCAGTTAGCATTATAAAATTCCCTTTTAAATCATCTTACCCCATACATGTGTACTTGTAAGAATTATTGCAAGATAAAGCAGAGAGGTACTTCACAATCATTCTGCAGGAATGGCAATAATTAACACTTCAGCCAATACTACTCCTAATGAAATATTTTAAATTCTAACTGTCCAACTATCAAAATAACTCATTGCTAATTGAGTAATCCTGAGACTATTTCACTGGAAGGAACACTATGAACTGCTACGGGGGACACAATTTTGCATATCATTTTGTAGCGACTCAGCTCTGACCTGACCTTTGACTAGTTTTGGTCCCTGAATTAAACATAAATGCAAACTTGTGACTCATCTGGATTTAAAATTTTGGATGCTACTAGGAGAAAACTTCAAAATAAACATTCCACTTTAATAAAAATAATATGCTTTTTTACATAAAAATAATATGCTTACTTTTATGATGTGGGTGAACTGAATTTTTCAGATTTTAGAACTTATAATTCATTTCTTTATGTTTTTCAAACAGAAAATGAGCAGAGGAAAAAAACACAGCTTTATTACTTTAGCTGTCTGTGTTATCTGACTTTATACTCAGTGAGATCATTTTGAAAAGGTTAAGTGACTTGGAAATTTACAAGATGTTCTTAATTTCATGTCCTATTCAGTTCTTCTCCCAGGAGAAGGTGTTGAAGTTACTACCCATGTTAGCCATCAGTATTTCTGACTCTTGAACCATTTGAATAAAACTGTACTGAAGGAAAGGGAAAAGAATAATAAAGGTAATATGTATCTAGAGCTGTAGCAGAGACAGAAAAAAAATATGTGATTCCTGTATATACTATGTTTTTATTAAGATACTGTAAAACAGCATGGCACAAAAATTAAATAATGCAAAATAGTATATAATTAAGAGCTCAGTCATGTGGTATAAATTGTAAATGTTAAAAATACTCAGAGAAAGAAGACATTAGTGTGGGTTTGTTGGAACTGAGACAGACAGGATATTCTAGGAGTTCATTATTAAAAGGAAGGTAGAATTTGTTCAGAAGCCAGGTGGGAGGTGGGCATACTCTCCAGATGGAGTAGAGCCAGCAAGGATGAAGAGGTGGCGAAGGCATATTTTTGCCCAGTGGGAACCTACTGGAGGGAGGTCTGGAGAGGATCCATTATATGGGAATGAAGATGAAGAGAATACTTTCATGGTGATAGAACCATTAACCCACCAAAACAGCTGTTCGTTCTGGAAACAACTTTTTCTACCATATAAATTTTGGGAAATATACCTAAGGTGGACAGAATAGTTCTGGTGGGCTGTGTCCTGTCTTGGATGGTAGTTAGCTGTGTGATCTTGGGAACGTTTCTTAATTTGTTGAGCTTCTGAAGTCCGTATAGCTGGTCTTCTTTCACTTTATCTTACTTTATTTCCTCTTATTTTCCAATGTACACTTTTACGTGTATCAAGCTGATTTCTGTCTTGGCCCATAGACTTCTCCCATTATACCTTTCACCTAAGTTAAACTTTTTAATATCAAAAAATTATCCTGTTGTTTATAACATCTTGATGAAGTATTGATACTTTAGTAGGTTATATAGTCCTCTTTGATCTGTCCCTTCTTTGGATGTATTACATTTTGGATCTGTGGTGTGCCCTGTTCAACCTTACTCATAAATGCTCATGTTATGTATATTCTTGGTTACATGTTTGTAGGTTACACACTTGTTTACAATTTTTCTATAGCAGTGACCCTGGTATGATATATAGAACCCTCAGGAGATGAGATGCTAACTGTGCATATGTCAGTTAAATCAATTGCTATTTCTGAATTTTGGGTTTATTTTTTGGTTACCTACCTTGGCAGTCTTAAGGATTGTTTACTAAAGCATACTTTTAGAAGTTAATGGTGAAAAAAGAAGTTGCCATATCCAACAGAATGATTATTTCCATCTTTTTGAGATCTTTCACAGCAAAAATAGGAGTAGGAAATGAGGGAATGAAATCATGGAAATAAGTCTGCTGAAACATATAATTATAAAATCTATTTATAGTGTGTTTCCCATAAATAGGTAAATAGTCACATAGCTGTTTTTTTCTCCCAAAGAAATTTGATGTTTTGATTAGTAGATCCCATGAACCTTATCTTAATAGAATTCATTATATTTTAATGTTTATTCTTTACGTATCGAGTTCTGAGAATTATCACATATGACAAGTAGTTGCCATCACATTTCCTAAAATTTTATTTTCCCTATAGTTTAAAAAAAATCAAACTTTAGCCACTAAAATTGTCATCATTATGTAGATGATTATGATCAACTCAGAAAATTAATCACGTTTGAATTGCTAAAACCCATTACAGAAATTTTTATTTATGAATACAGATGTATCACATCCCAGGATATACGGAGCATCTTAATTGGAAGTTGGGCAGAATAATACATATTTCTCTTTTAATGTGTATTTCCAAAGACCCATAAGTTTAAAAAAAAGCTAAATTTAAATAATTTTGTTTTTTATGTGATTTGCTAAATTCTTCTTATTTTTATTTATTTTTATGTTGATATTGTTAATGTACAATTACTTGAACAACATTATGGTTACTAGACTCCCCCTATTATCATGTCCCCCCTACATATCTCATTACAGCCACTGTCCATCAGTGTAGTAAGATGCTATAGAATTATTACCTGTCTTCTCTGTATATACTGCCTTCCCCATGTCCCCAACCCTGCTACATTATGTGTGCTAATCATAATGCCCCATTTTCCCCCTTATCGCTCCCTTCCCACCCATCCTCCCCAGTCCCTTTCTCTTCGGTAACTGTTAGTCCATTCTTGGGTTTTGTGAGTCTGCTGCTGTTTTGTTCCTTCAGTTTTTCTTTGTTCTAATACTCCACAGATGAGTAAAATCATTTGATACTTGTCTTCCTCTGCCTGGCTTATTTCACTGAGCATAATACCCCCTAGCTCCATCCTTGTTGTTGCAAATGGTAGGATTCATTTTCTTCTAATGGCTGAATAATATTCCATTGTACATATGTAGCATATCTTCTTTATCCATTCATCTACTGATGGACACTTAGGTTGCTTCTATTTCTTGGCTATTGTAAATAGTGCTGCAATAATCATAGGGGTGCCAATGTCTTTTTCATACTGGGCTGCTGCATTCTTAGGGTAAATTCCTAAGAGTGGAATTCCTGGGTCAAGTGGTATTTCTATTTTTAGTTTGTTGAGGAACCTCCATACTGCTTCCCACAATGGTTGAACTGGTTTACATTTCCACGAGCAGTGTAGGTGGGTTCCCCTTTCTCCACATTCTCGCCAAAATTTGTTGTTGCTTGTCTTTGGGATGTTGGTGACCCTTACTGGTGTGAGGTGATATCTCATCGTGGTTTTAATTTGCATTTCCTGATGATTAGTGATGTGGAGCATCTTTTCATGTGTCTGTTGGCTATCTGAATTTCTTCTTTGGAGAAATGTCTGTTCAGATCCTGTGCCCATTTTTTAATTGGATTATTTGCTTTTTGTTTGTTGAGTCTTGTGAGCTTTTTATATATTTTGGATGTCAACCCCTTCTTGGATATGACATTTTTGAATATATTCTTCCATACTGTAGGATGCCTTTTTGTTCTACTGATAGTGTCCTTTGCTGTACAGAAGCTTTTTAGTTTGATATAGTCCCACTTGTTCATTTTTGCTTTTGTTTCCCTTGCCTGGGAAGATATGTTCATGAAGAAGTTGCTCATGTTTATGTCCGAAAGATTTTTGCCTATATTTTTTTCTAAGAATTTTATGGTTTCATGATTTACATTCAGGTCTTTGATCCATTTTGAGTTTACTTTTGTGTACGGGGTTAGACAATAATCCAGTTTCATTCTCTTATATGTAGTTGTCCAGTTTTGCCAACACCAGCTGTTGAAGAGGCTGTCATTTTCCCATTGTATTCCCATGGCTCCTTTATCATATATTAATTTACCATATATGCCTGGGTTTATATCTGGACTCTCTAGTCTGTTCCACTAGTCTATGGGTCTGTTCTTGTGCCAGTACCAAATTGTCTCGATTACTGTGGCTTTGTAGTAGAGCTTGATGCTAAATTCTTCTTAAGAAGTTTATTAGAACAAATGTTGTAACGTTATACCCAAATTAGTAATGTGGCTTTAACAATAGAGTAAATGAATATATTTTATGTAGCATTTTACTCTTGGAATTCTGTTTTTATTGGTATGTTATTTCTAACATACCAGTTGACAAAGATAAACCTTTTCTTGTTCAGAAAGGCTGTAATACTTATATTTTGGGGACAAAACTCATAGCTTTCCCATGGGTGCTTTGAATTGTACAAGTTATTAGGCCTACATGGCACAGTAAACCAGTTATGTATATTTTTGAGATGGTGGCTAGTGTATATATTATTTTAAAAATTAAGTTTTGAATAATTAATATATAGATGTATTAATTAATACATAGATGTGGTATATAATTTAAATAGCTCAAAAAGAAGCAAAATGTAAAACAAATTTCCTACTTATCCTTTCCAACCAGCAAACCAATTTTCTGTCTGAGCCAACTGCAGTCAGTTTATCATGTCGTTCCAGAGATGTCCTTTCAAAATTGTTTCCTCATATGCCTACTCTGTTCATATAGCACTATTTATTGAATACTGAATTTATCCAGTAATCCATCTTTATCTTCTGGAATGAACACTTTAATGATATTCTATAGACCTCAATGTATTTGCCTCTATTTCTGGATTCTTTCTTTTGACCCATTGATTAGTGTGTTTTGATGCTTTAGTACCTTCACATTGTTTTAATTACTGTAGCTTTAAAATAGATTTCAATATCTAGTGGATCTTGTCATCATTTCCTTTTTATTTTTTCAGGATTTTCCTATCTATTTTTTCATGGGAACTTGAGAATCAGCTTGCCTATTTAAGAAGAAACTGCTTTTAAAATTTTAATTGCAATGATTTTTTTTGATAATAAACTAAAAATAAACATTTATTTAGGGAGAATTGGCATCTTTGCAAAATGGAATTTTCCTATCCAAAAATAATATATGCTTTCCCATTCATTAAGGTCTAATGTATTTCTCAGGAGTGTTCAAAATATTTCTGCATATAGTTTTTACATTTGGATTAAGTTTATTCCTAGTATTTTATCTTTTTGATACTATTTTGAGTGTGTGTATCTTTCCCTCTAGTGTGTCTTCAACTGATTTTGACTTTTTTTAAAAAATTAATTTTGAACTCAGTCACCTTTCTGAATTGTCATGTTTTTTGCACTAGTTTTCTGTTGGATTCTCTTGGGTTTTCCAGGTTTATAAGCATCTAACATTCAAAATAATGTAAATGTTATCTCCTCTTTTCTACTCTTCACACCTCTTATTTCTTTCTTTTATTTAACTGTGTTGGTTACTAGATTGAGAACAATGCCAAATAGCTGTGGTGATAGTTAACAGCTTAGTTCTGCCCTTGATTTAGTGGGAATTATCTTACTGCTTTTTGACTCTTCTGAAAAGCAGTTCATCTCATCTATATTTTCATATTTATTTGCAAATAATTAAAAAGTCTGTTTTGCTTTGTGGTTTTACTCCCATATTTGTGATTTCTTTCCCTTATCTCTATTAATTTACTATTTATATGCAAAGTGCCACCTACTAAAACTCAAAGTTCAACATTACCGGAGATAGGCAGCTGCTGGGTTTAGCTTTCATAGTCATGATTTTACTTTATTTTTGGCATCTGGAGATTTGTCTTACCTTCTTAGAAGCTCAGCAATGCATTTACAAGTACTTAAACTATTTATCTAGCATGTCTAGGTGCTCTGTGGCCAGTGGCTTTCAGTCTCCTGTATGCTGTAAATGGAAATCCTATGTCTCTTTAAAGGTTACCATTATTTGTTTTTTAGGAAATGCTTTTCTTTAGCTACTCTCACCCTTTCTCTCTTACTATCTTTCTCTCTTTCATCCTTCTTCCTCTTTATTATTATTTTCATTTCATAAATGTTGGCTTTTGTGTTGTAAATACAATTTGTTTGCCAGATTTAGTGGATTTGGAACATAATTAGAGAGGCACAGAAAGCATATTGCTTCATTGGTTGCATATTGTGAATTAACTGAAGTTGTCTTTGGAAAGAATTCAGGAGAGATTCATCAGTGACAACACCAAATTCTATGATGCCCTTGGCTAAGGCATATGGATGCAGAATTCCAACTCATTAGAAGAAAGCTCTTTCTAACCATCAGAGCTTTTATAAATTCTAAAAACACCCTGTGATCTTACCTACTGGCAGTTTTCAGTGAGATTGCATCCTTGGATACATTGTAAGGGGGCACAGGAGCATTAGGTGGGGAGTTGCGATGGATGATCTCTTTAGTCTCTCCTGGTTCTGACACAAACAAATGCTACAAAACACCACCTCTCCTCTAGCAGTCACCCTAAATGGTCCTTGGATGGCATTGTAATAACCAGCTCTCCTTACTGAGTCTGAATATAATCAGGTCTCATTACTTCTAAAACCGACCTGCACACTCTGTTGTTCATCTTGTGGGGCTCCTGGGAAGCATTTCTGGAGTTAAGTGGGGATGAAAAGGAAAGCTAAAGCATTTCTTTTGTAGGCTTTTAAATGCCGAGATTAGTTTTTATTTCCTCTGGCGACTTATCTATTAAGTAGGAAAGTACACACAAAAAAGCTGGTGCACAGTAGTGCCTGTATCATCTCAAGCGTGGATGTTTCCATTTCTTCATAGGCCACAGTTGACTCTTGAGTCATTTTGAACCAAGTGGGGGGGTTGGCAGTGTCATGGGTGGGGCAAAGCATCCTGAGAAATCACTGTATATGGGGTGATTGATTAGACTATGTGGCCTATGTGAAGGGCATGGAGAAATAAGAGGCTTAGAACATTTACTGAAGATGATCCATGACATATTGTTTGGGATAACCTGTGATACTATGCAGCCTGAATTCTTGTAGAATACGTATGAAGTATACTTATAGTCATTTATTATGTGCCTACTATATGCAAGGTGTTTTACATACATTAGTTTTAAGCCACATAATAGCTTTCAGAGTAGGAAAAAGTATACCACTCTTCCTTCTGCTGTTTCAGATAAGAAAAATGAGATTTAGAAGGGTTAATAATTGCTCATTTTGCTATTCTTAAAGGTGAGGTTCAAAATATTAACTTGACATCCAATCAAAACTGATATCTGACCAATCAGCAGGTACTGAGAGTCCAGCTACTGGACGAAGTACAATACTGCCACCAGGCCCTATCGATCTTGATTTTCCCTTGATGCATTTCTAACTCTAGTTTTAAAGATCTTGACCCCAGCCCTCACTCCCCTCCAATGTATCTCACACCCAGACTGCCTTGCTCTCTGTTAGGGTCAAGCATGTGACTCTGTCTTTCTACACTCCAATCCATTCTATCCGCACTGCCAATTAATCTTGTCAAGTCACTCATTGATCACATCCTGTGTGTTCTCAGAAAACTCCCATGGGTCTTCACGTCTGTTGACTGCTAATCATTGCTATTTATTGAGTATGTGATATGCTTCAATCACCAGGTTAAGCTGTTCCTATAAATTTTCTGGTTTAAATATTACAAAAACTCCAATGAAGTGGGTATTCCTACTGTTTGTATTTCACAGATGATGAAAATGAAATGTAGAGAGTCTGTTGCTTACCTTCATGCAACTTCTATATGGTGGAGCTGGGAATGAGAATTTGCTTCACTGTCTCAACATTTTGGCTTGGTTTAAAAAAATTCTCTACAATCCATTCCAAGTACAGCACAGTGCCTGACATGCGGTAGTTACTCAATAAATATTTGTGGATGGAAAAATATATGTCTTTATGGCTTTATCTTCCTTCTCGAGCAACATAGACTAGTTTATTCTTTCCCAAATGTGTATGTATTCTCTCAGCTAAGTAATTTTGCCTTTGAGATTTAGTTAAATAATGCCTCAACTCCCTATCTTACCTTCTCTGGGGAGTCCCATGTTCTCCCCTGACTTTTTACAAATTTCTGGAGGCTGTTATCCATGTGGTCGATTTTGATTCTGATGGTCATACACCCCCTCTTGATAGTAGTTTTAATTTACATGATTATATACTATTATGTACCATTATTTAATTTCTCATTTTTTATTATGGTATCATTAATATGCAATCACATGAGCAATATTGTGGTTACTAGATCTCCCCCATTATCAACCCCCATTATCAAGTCCCAACCACATACCCCATTATGCTCACTGTCCATCAATATAGTAAGATGCTATAGAGTCATTACTTGTCTTCTCTGTGCTATACTGCCTTCCCCGTGCCCCCCTGTATTATGGGTGCTAATCATAGTGCCCCTTAATCCCCTTATCTCTCCCTTCCCACCCACCCTCCTCAGTCCCTTTCCCTTTGGTAACTGTTAGTCCATTCTTGGGTTTTGTGGGTCTGCTGCTGTTTTGTTCCTTCAGTTTTTGCTTTGTTGTTATATTCCACAGATGAGTGAAATCATTTGGTACTTGTCTTTCTCTGCTGGCTTATTTCACTGAGCATAATACCCTCTAGCTCCATCCATGTTGCAAATGGTAGGATTTGTTTCTTTCTTATGGCTGAATAATATTCCATTGCATATATGTACCACATCTTCTTTATCCATTCATCTACTGATGGACACTCAGGTTGCTTCCATTTCTTGGTGATTGTAAATAGTGCTGTGATAATCATAGGGGTGCCAATGTCTTTTTGAATCTGGGCTCCTGCATTCTTAGGGTAAATTCCTAGGAGTGGAATTCCTGGGTCAAGTGGTTTTTCTATTTTTAGTTTTTTGAGGAACCTCCATACTGCTTTCCACAATGGTTGAACTAATTTACATTCCCACCAGCAGTGTAGGAGGGTTCCCCTTTCTCCACATCCTCACCAACATTTGTTGTTGTTTGTCTTTTGGATGGTGGCCATCCTAACTGGTGTGAGGTGATGTCTCATTGTGGTTTTAATTTACTTTTCTCTGATGATTAGCGATGTAGAGCATCTTTTCATGTGCCTGTTGGCCATCTGTATTTCTTCTTTGGAGAAGTATCTGTTCAGCTCCTCTGACCATTTTTTAATTGGATTATTTGCTTTTTGTTTGTTGAGTCTTGTGAGCTTTTTATATATTTTGGATGTCAACCCTTTCTTGGATATGACATTTTTGAATATATTCTTCCATACTGTAGGATGCCTTTTTGTTCTACTGATGGTGTCCTTTGCTGTACAGAAGCTTTTTAGTTTGATATAGTCCTGCTTGTTCATTTTTGCTTTAGTTTCCCTTGCCTGGGGAGATACGTTAATGAAAAAGTTACTCATTTTTCTATTCAAGAGAGTTTTACCTATGTTTTCTTCTATGAGTTTAATGGTTTCATGACTTACATTCAGGTCTTTGATCCATTTTGAGTTTACTTTTGTGTATGGAGTTAGTAATCCAGTTTCATTCTCCGACATGTAGCTGTCCAGTTTTGCCAACACCAGTTGTTGAAGAGGCTGTCATTTCCCCATTGTATGCCCATGGCTCTTTTATTGTATATTAATTGATCATATATGATTGGGTTTAAATCAGGGCTCTCTAGTTTATTCCACTGGTCTATGGTTCTGTTCTTGTGCCAGTACCAAATTGTCTTGATTACTGTGGCTTTGTAGTAGAGCTTAAAGTTGGGGATTATAATTACCCCCTGCTTATTCTTCCTCCCTAGGATTGCTTTGGCTATTTGGGGTCTTTAATTTCTCATTTAAAAAAATTACTCAGTTAGATGGTAGAATCCCTGAGAGAATGCATGTAATCTCTTAAATTCCTTGCATCACTAACACAGTGCCTCGCCCTGTGATTGCCTTGTTCTGCTCTTGTTCTGCTTATGATTATTTGACTAATATTGGCCTAACCTTTTGGCATCCTGCTTTATGAAAGCAAAAATCTTGCCCATTTTCGCTGAACATTGAGTCCCTAGGGCTGAGCACAGGAGGTCAATTATATAACAAGTGCTGAAAATATTAATATTCATTCTGCATTCTAAGGTATTAGAAAATATACTGACTTCTGAAACAGCCTTTGGCTCTGCCCTTTAATAACATCATGGTCTTGTACAAGTTAATTAACCCCTCTGAACCCAGTTCCCTCATTTGTAAAATGAAATAATAATAGTGCTATCCACACAATATTGTTGTAAACACTTCCCACTTATGATAAGCCATAATAAATGGTTTGGTTGAAAAGGATGTGGAATACAAATTAATTGCTACTGAGGCTGATTTCACGACCCAGAGAGTTCACTGCAGAATAACGTAAAAGTGCATTTCTTCTTGAGAAGTCCTAGAACACCATACCTTAAGGGATCCCACATCACATCCTAGGGGAACTCTGAAATATCATCCACACAGCCTTTGGTTCATTGCTCTCTAATCTAGCATTTCCCTGTGGGCAGGCCAAAAATGATTGATACTTAGGGTGTTTAACAGATGTTCTGTGTGAAAAAGGTTTTGCAGTAAAGAAAAAATTTACAAGAGCTATATATGAAGCAGGTGCTGTTTAAGCAGTACTTTTCATATCTTTTGTATGATGATCTTTGTTATCTGCCATGAATATGTAGCCCTTGTAGCATTTCAACTCTTAATTGAGCACCAAATCCTTTTTTTTTTTGCTCACATCCTGTATGATTGATAAGCAAGTGTTTCTCAGACTATCCTTGAGAAAATCTAGGATGGTTAGGTTCTAGTCTTGTGCTTGTGCTGAAGTGCTATAAAAGTAACCCATCGCAGTGAACAAAATGTTCTTTAGAATATAGAAAAAAGGGTTAGAATCAGTTTGTGGATAATGTGACAGATATGGCTAAAACCAGTGCTTTGTGAAAACAATATTTACTAAAAGAATAAGTAACTAACCATCGTGATGCTTAGATAATAAGGCAAATAAAGTGAAATTTAAAAAATTTGCCTTGATTTCTCTACTACCCTCAAGGCTCAAAGTACCATCTCCCACTAAGTGTGGAAGATTTCACTGTTATGCTGGAGTGAAACTGAAAGCTTGTTATCATTCCAAATGCATGCCTCTTAGAAAAGAAGTTTAAGCACAACAGGAGTAGAACCCTTCAGCTGAAACTAGACGTAGATAAATCCAAATATATCATCTTACATTGCGTAGCCAAGAGTTTATTTTGACTCTTTATAGGGGTCAGAAAATGACAAAGCTCGCATTTATTGAGATCATATGTTGCAAATTGAGGGATGGTTGCCATTTTCAAAGTTATGAGATTCTCTTATGAATCTGAGAAATTGCCTCTGTTTTCACATTGTTTTATGGCTGTGAATATCCACTGGAAGCATTAAATAATGCTGTGTGGATATTATCCTAAGTGGGCATCCTTTATTATTGTAGCTTACTTTTTAAATTGATTTCCAAGAGCTGAGACTGAGCTATCCCAAAATACTTTGCCTGGATTCCCTACGGATAACCTGAGGTAGTGGAAACAATGATCCCAACAATAATAACCTTTCTTCTTTTCTATTTTTTATTTCATTTTCTTTTTTTTAAGCAAAGTTTTCTTAACTTTGTAATGGATTTCTCCCTGTTTAGGCAAAACCACGAAAATTTCTCTTTAATGAAACAGGCCTTTGGCAGCAAGAGCTGAGGATCTTCTGCGACACTGTCTACATACATTTTTCAATCCTGTATGTGCCTTAGAAAGGCAACATTCTGTGTCGTGGCAAGGTCAACAAAGTATTTTTTCTCTTTTCACATTTACAAATAAAGTAGGCAATGAAATGAAAATTTTTTCTCAAGAAATAATTTTTCTATCACAAAAATATGTATTGAGGGCTTACTATATGTTGACTTTAAGGTAATGATCTAATCTTCACAGCGATTCCTCTTCACAAACGAAGAAAGCCAAAGAGTCAGGATGCCACCCAGGCAGCAGTTCTCACCGCCTGCCTGCTCTCTCGCCTCCTGCGAATGACTGTGCCAGGTGCTTCATCAGAGTCTAAAAAAATTCCCTGGGGAACAAAAGCTACACCTCCCACTCCATGCCCTTTGCTCCTTCCTCAACCCTTCCCTTGACCCTCAACCCTGCTACCCCTGTTTGTGTTGCAGATATGTACCTGGGTAGGTGTAAGATGTGTAGATGAGAAGGGAGCAGCAAAGAGGTGCCTGTTGGTATTCAGATCTGGACCCCAGTTCAGCCTGTCATAAATGCCTGGTTAACGGGGCCACCCAGATGAGCATCTGGCCTCCCTCCAAGAACCTTTACCAATGCCCTAGGGTGAGGGGCTGAATAAGAAGTTAACAATAAATAAAATGAAATAGAGTAAAATATGCACCCTTAAGTACTTCTTTGAGAAATTAGGTGAATATGCATAGTTGGCTAATGGATGCAGCACTTGTGGCTTTCCTCCAGTGAGCCCAGTAATGGTGAGGATGAGAGGATCACTACTGGGGCCATCGTCTCGGCCACTTGGGAGCCTCTTGAGAGCGGGAGTAGCAAGGGAAGGGTGGTGTCAGTCATGGCAATTTGTGTGTCTGTGAAGGATGTCCAGAAGCCCTGGGACCTGGAGGAGCTGGGTCTGGTGCTAGGGTAACAGCGAACCCAGAGGTGGGTCTTGCTCTTGTGGCCTCTTACTGTGATTGTGACCTTTTTGTACTCTCTAGGCCAGGTTATTTTGGTGGAGATTTGGGTTGCACACATGATGTTGATAAATCTGTTTGTAAGAAACTTAAGAGGACAAGATCTATACTCTCAATATGCCAGTGTGATGCTTATGGAGCTGTTTGATCTAGGAGACACACAAGAAAAACTATTTGACCTTTTATTTAGGAATGAGAAAATCTAACAGGATTCTGTTGTTCATTTTCATACTCTTATTTCTCTTTTCAACCGATGCCATCTATGTATCTTATTTCATCCCCTTATGCCCTATGCACCACTCTAATGGCTTTTAAAATTTCCTTTGAAGGACCCAAAGTATTTGACATGAACAAATAGTTAGGTGAGTCAAAGTCTGCACCCACGTATATGAACCAGAAAGAAGATGTAAAATATTTAAAACATTTCTGGTTTCTGAACCTGAAATTTATGCTTTGCTGAAATTCTCTGGTATTATTATATTACCTCCTGAAACTCTTAACCAGGAGAGCAAATTGTTCTCTCTCTAGCAGGAAGTAAATGAACTGTCATCATTTTTTTTGAAACTGATTTAATAGAGTCCCTGATGGGCATATGAAAAATAATTCCCTTTCACTACTGAGGAAAACTATGCCTGGCTAGAGTACATCAGGTGACCATTAAATGGATTACTATAAACTTGATTTCTTAATCTATCCACATCTATACAAAGACCCATAAATTATTCTGGTTCAGTCATTGGCATTTGCTAATAAATAAAGGAAATGTATATAAACACATACATATATCTTCATATATGACCATGTTTTCAGCTTTGAATTACAGAAAAAGACAGAATTATTATTATGAATAAATCTTGGTTAATTAAAACAGGCTTGAGTGAAAAATTATGAATAATGTGCATTTTTTGTTTTTCTAATTAAGTGCATCTCCTCAATTAAAATATGTTTACATCGCTGACTTTCTCAGTTTTAAATTTCTGTGGCAGAGGTTTTTCAGGCGTCACCATGAAGTCATTATAGAAAAAGTCACTATGAATCTTTGCTCCTCCACAGACACTTCTTGTTTCCATTGGGTTAGTCTTCCGGCCTGTTTCTTAGCCCTGCTGTGCTCTTGAGGCTTTAAAAAATATATAATCTGGAAGGTCTTTCCTAGTCCTATTTTTCTTACATCCTGTGGGGCCTTGTTCAGGATGTCTACACACTGTGATAATTTCCTTCTTCAAACTCTTCCGAGTGTGTCTTATCAGAATCGGAATCTATACTGTCTTGTTCTTTAAATGTTTCTTCCACACACTTTTGCACAAGTAGTAATGCATATTAATTTTGTTCATGACTTATTTCACTGTGCGTATCTTATTTCTTCAATGATAAGGCTCTAAAAAGCAAGCTCTCTATCTCCATGGAATTATTTGCGTTCTTCCCTACCTAGAGGAGCATTAGTATTTGTGAGAGATGGCTAATAATTTCTTAGGCATTGGCTGCAATTTGATAATTTCCCAGAATAGCTTATAATTAACCTATTGGCAGGTTAATGCATAGGCTAATTTAGGTGATTTCACAAGCTTACAAAGTTAAAAATGTTATTAGCAAGACATTTCTCCTAGTTAAATATAAAAGACTGTATTTTTTTAAATAGTTTTATTTCCATATTTTTAGTCAGTCATTGAGGGCTTATTGTATGTAAGGTATTCTTGTGCATCTAGGCTGAGAGAGTATATATAATAGTATGATTATTTTTTAATCATATTTTAAATTCAGCCTAGAGTGTTGGATAAGTTATAAGATGTGTGTGTGTATATATATATATATATAAAACTTCGCAACTCTCTAAACATTTTTTTATTGTACATTTAAAACAATTATAAAGCAATACATGCTTTGTGTCAAAACCATGGAACACATGGAAAAGGAGAACAAAACAAGACCAAAGAAGACTCTCCCACAATCTCATGGGCTTCCTATCACTAATATCATGGTATATTCTGGTCCTTACAGTACCTTTTCTAGATTAGGAATGAATCTATAACTTCTGTAAGGCCTGAACTTTTACATTTTAGTGGACCTTCTTTAAGGAAAAAATACAAAATTGAGTTAAAAAGTGAATATTTATAGAGAAAGGTAATGGAGATCAGAGAAATTACAATTTTTTACCACACATGTCACATAATCCAGAAAAATCACAAATTGTTCTTTTTTATATTTTACTGTTTGATACCCCCCTCCCCTATATTTTGGGTTGAATATTCATTGATTGCTTCTTTGTAGGACACTGATTTTTTTTTTAACATTAAGATGTTTTATTTAACCCACTATTTCAAAATATTACTTCAACATGTAATTAATACAAAAATCATTAATGAGGTATTTTATATCTTTTTTCTTATCTCCTTTTTTTTTGTTCCATACTAAGTCTTTGAAATCAGTATGTATTTTTTTTTGTTGTTGTTATCATTAATCTACAATTACATGCAGAACATTATGTTTACTAGGCTCCCCCCTCCACTAAGTTCCCCCCACAATCCCCATTACAGTCACTTAGGATACTGATTTTTATAATGCCATTTTCTGTAGAGAAGCTAGACAGATAATTGAATCTTCCTGTCACATAGGTGATTGAAATCCATTTGGTGTAAGGGATAGTTTAGAGAGGAAGCTTCATACCTTTGTTGGTATTGTCTCATCTGTACCTTCCTCTGTTACAGATGAGAGAAGAATGGGTATTTCTAGCGAGGCTGTCTAGTCTGGAGGGGACTCAGGTGTTCATGAAACAGGGGTCAAAGTAGCCCTGTGAGCAGGGAACCAAGTAGTGCCTCATGGCTCTTTCAGATCCTTCTTCTTGGGGACAAAGACGGAATCTAAATGCTTGAGGAGATTCTCCAAGGCCTGTGTATGGTAAGTCTGGAAGCCTGAAGTTCTTGAACCCCTAGATGACCAAAGGGGTAGAGAGGGTGACCTCCAGGCTGGGGCAGGGGCTGAAGCTCTGCTCTTTTCTTCTTGAAAGAGGTCCTACCTGACTTTGGAAGAACTGGTACACAGTGGGGACCCAGAGCTGAAGGGTGGTAGCTTTGGAGTCACTCCAGCCCTCTTTGTGAAACAAAATAATGTTTAAGTGACGTGCTTATTTTCTTTTAGCAATATACTGTCTTATTTTTCCATGCTAACCAATATTTTTCTAGAACATGACACTTAATAGACGCTCAGGAACTATCATGTAACAAAACGAACCATCGTTTTCTTGCCCAGTCTTTTGTTGTTATTTGACATTGGTTCAAAGACATTTAGGTTCCTTCTAATTTTTAATATTATAAACAGTGTTGCTCGACATTATGCATCTATCTAGTGCCATCTTGCATAGTGATTTTTTTGGTAGTAAATTTCTACAAGTGGCAGTTTTGGGTAAAAATTGTGCAGAACTTTTTAAAGGCTTTCATGTACACACTAAGGCTTGATACATTGTTGAGCTATTCTATAGAAATATTGTTACAATATATTCTCCCAATAACGGTTTATGAGAGGAAAGGACTTTGCATTTCTTGAGTGAAAAAGCACTATACATTAATACTATTACCTAGCAACTCAGAAGAGTCATTAAGAAAATATAAGACCGTTGTGAGAGAGGTGTGCAAGAGGCTGGCCTGCCTGATGCATGTGTCAGAATAAGACCGCACAGAAGCAGCCTGCATAAACAACTTCCCAAAGCTTTTTACTGATTTCAAAAGCCTGTGATCTGTCATTGAACTTTGCTGCTTAGTTAGTATTGATGATATATGACCTAATATTGAAAGACATTGAAGACAGAATCTTAAAGGTTTGGGTGTTTTTTGGGAAGTGGAAAGAATCTGGTGCAATATGAGTCTTACCGTCTTCATAAGTGTCTGCAAGACAGTATTGATGTCCTTTGGTTTTGAAGGATGGTAACAACCAGCAGTATTTTCTAGTCAGGCATGAATATATTGCTATGGTTTTGTGTCAGTCAATTTGATGGCATGATTATTTTCTCTCCTATTGTATTTGCTGTGAAATATGAAAGGGCATAGAGCATAATAAACACTATAGAACACTATTAGTAAAAGCCAGGAAACATAAAGGATAAAAGAGCTGCTATCTACTGCTAAGCAATTAAACTGATTAATCTTTAATAATAACTGAACTTCTACACAGTAAAGACTTAATTTATAAAAACTTTAATTGTTTTGGGTTATTTAAAAAATCTTCCACCAAGCCCACAATTTCACATTCATTAAAGTCTTACCATCTAGGGCAGAGACGTTAGTGTGGCATGTTACAAATAAGTCAAAGAAATGTGTTCAAAAATTTCATTTTGTGTTCCATGAAAACAAGCAATGATTCCTTTAATACCTGGCTCATGTGTCTTTTCTAGGAAATGCAAAGTGAAAAACTGCAAACATAAAGAACCAGAATAAGGCAGATGTTACAAAATTGAACTGGAAGAAAGAAAAAGAGCCTCTAAACATCACATGCAATGGCTGCATTTGGGGTCTAACAGCACTGGGCCTGCCCGGGACACAGGTATAACCAGGCGAACATGTCTCTGGCCCGTTCAGGGTGAGGCATCACCTCCATTGCTCGTGTCCACTTCCAACAGTGATGTGGTTATGTTTGATTTCTTGGCATCTAAAGTTACATGAGGAGCCCTAGCTGTCACAGAATTTGGGAAGCACAAAACTCTGGCTGAGTGTTTGTCTCCGGGTGCCAGTTTTCTAGCCTTTTTAGTACAAGAAGCCACACTAGAGAGCAGTTGGAGTTGGTTTTGAGAAAGCACACTTACCAGGTCGGGCACGTGTGATTTAACTTCTTTTCTTTACGTAGGACATACATCATCTCAGGGATTTGAGGTTGGTGCATAATGTGCTGAGTTCACCCAACCATCTACTTCAGTCGTATTTTGGGGTTACCTACCAGGTCTTCAGGATCCTCAAAAACTGTTTAAACTATCCCTATTATAAAATGTGAAGAAAAGTCTAGAAATAACTATCACACAGAGTGCTATGACTGATATAAGAGAAGAATCATGATGTACTCTGAAAAATTCAAAAGAAGGGGAACTTACATGATTTTGGAGAGGGATTTGAAAGACGCCACCTAGGGGGTGGCATTTGAGATGTGCGTTAATGGATGGATAGAATCTGAACAGGTAAAGATGTAACATTATAGAGGGAGAGGACAGGATGAGCGAAGGTACAGTACCATAGAAACCTGGCCTTTGTTTGGAGAGCAGAAAGTCTTAAAGTTCTATAGAAACATGGAGAGATAGTGGCATAGTGCCAGAAAATTCATCTATGATGACAGGGTGACATTTATGTGGTAGAGGTGAGAAATGACAGGCAAATATCTTTAAGATCTGAAGCAGTGAAATGACAGGATCAGAGGCTAGGTTTAGAATACTCTGGTTTGAATGTCTTGGACTAATTAGACGAGAGGCTAAAGGTGGGAGACAAGGATGGAGACTATAGCTATGATCCAATAGGCTTGCCAGAGGATAGGAGCAAGGTAGGTGGTGGTGTGTATCCATTCAGGATCCTGGCTGTGAGCAATAGAAACATCTCTGGCTAACCTAGGCTAGAAGGCAATGTACTGGAAAGATGGATGGGATGGCTGGACAAACATGCACGGAAAAGAGGATTCCGCGTAGCTGGAAACATTGCCAAGATGAACTCACCCGAATAGCCCGGTTGGAGTCCTGCTGCGGGCTCTTCTGGTTGGATACGCCACTGCTCTACTGGGGATTTGGCTGGTGCATATACTTTCTAGTTTTCCTACATTTTTTAAATCACTTTTTCAAATTTCTCCTACACCCAAGTAGGAGAATCTGACTGGCTGAGTTTTTGTCCCCAGGTGCTGGAGAAAAGAGGCTCCTCTACTTTGGCTTCAAGTGTGGAAGGGAGAGTATTGCACCTCCTCAATCCTACCTACAGCAGAGAAGGGGGGTTCGTTGCTGGGAGGCAAGAAAGTAACAAAGGTCGGTGTTCACTGGATCCTACTTCTCTGGCTGCTTAAGAGACACATCCTCTCCCTACACTTACACTGAAAAACAAAAGTAAATAATATCGCTCTAACAACCAAGAAGCTATTCACTCCCTCTGCAGTGGTAAATCATCCAAGATCTGGTCATATTTTTGCATCTGGCTCAATATCTCTGAGAAATGTCCATTTCTCTTCTGGGTCTTCATCTCATTTGATATTCTGCCGTCTCAGAACTATATTTTAAGTTGACTATCACCAATAAAACTTACACACAATAATGGGAGAAAAGGGTAGGAAAATACAGGGAAAAGTTTATGCAACCAGTTGAGAGGCTGTATTTAGAATTTAGAACTCTTCTCCTCCACAGTCCTTTAGATCATCCCTTGCCTCAGGTGTCTGGGGGGTCAGGGTGATCCTAATCTCATCTTTTGCTTTTTTTTTAACTTCTCTATTCTAAATGCCTTTTACAGTGCCTGGCACAGAGTAGGTTAATGACTTACCTTTTCTCCTGGGCATGACTATACAAGGGGAATTCCCCAAATGATGATCTGGCTTCCAGCCATGCCCTTTTCCTGTTCCCTAGGAAGCAGTTGCCAGTCTATTTGTTTTGTGAGTCAGAAATAATCACTGGTACCATAGCATCCTTTCCCTCAGGTTTACCCATTATCAGAGATGCCTGAAATTGTCAGCTTCCAATTCAGTGCAACCGTTGTTATGTTCTGCAGCTTTCCTTCTGTCTCCGAGCATTTCACTGCATCTTGCTCAGTGGCACTCTAGCTCTGCGATTTGAGTCCTTTGGGCACTGTAACCAAGTCTCTGATAGACCGATTAGATGAGGTCTGCTGCATACAGATGTTGTGGAGTATGATCCCGTGGGCACTCCTATTACTATAAAGTAGGTTGATTGTGCAGAAGAAATGTTGCTTGGTATATTTTTACCATGAGGGTTGACAAGAGCACTCTAGCACATTTGTCTCTTTCTGAGGCATTGCGAGGACCAGCTATTTCTTGCTCTTCAACTCCTGCCAGCGTGATATGAGGTCATCAGAGTGGCGACCCACCATGATGGTAAGGTGGTCAGTCTCTGTAGAATTGAGCTGCAGCACAGAGCAGAGAGTTGACCTAACCCCGGGGCAGGTATGTTAAGGTCTACTGCTTTCTTGCCAAGTGACTGAAGCTGATCTCTGGTATTATCTCTATATTGGGATACGTCAGAAGCACTTACCAGATTAACAGCTGCATTCCAGGTGCCAGAACTAAAATGCTTTGCCCGTGTAAAGAGACAACCTCCAAAATAGGTCCTCCTGTTTGTCACATGATTTAGCTTCTCAGTATCCACTTGTGTTTCCAAGTCCTATCTATCTTCTGCAGTGGTCAAACTGCAAGAGTTCAATGGGGATGTACAGGGTCCCCACAAACCCTGCATATTTTAAGTCTTTGATGATGATGTGAATCTCTGCAGTTTCCCCCACGGAAGTGGTTGGCTCT